>NC_047034.1:102995266-103624811 GCF_011762595.2 Tursiops truncatus | reverse complement strand
CATAAACTCTAATCCTCTCACACAGTCTGGAGCCACCTGCTGCTCTGTGCCCCCAGGACCAGCCTTCTGAGGTGGGCAGCCACTGTTTAGAATGCGCCGTCCGCCTGGGTGTAGCTCTTTCCCCTAAATCACAGCACAGACAATGGCCACTGAAAGAAAACTTGCCAATTACATCCACAGCGGTTTCAACTCTTACTCTCAGATGTTGGTTTCTCTGCCTTGGAGGATTTGACTAAGCTGAGTGGAAAGAATAACAAATATTTTTAGAGTACTTGATTCGGTTTACAAAAATTGCTGTGTTTTGTAGGTCAAAAGCAGTCAAATATCAACAACTTCATATGGTTCAACTTTATGCAAATCTTGCTGATTGAATCAATCCATTAATCAGCAATTAATCCAACCAGCCAGTTTTTTTTTTAATTGGAGTATAATTGCTTTACAATGGTGTGTTAGTTTCTGCTGTACAACGAAGTGAATCAGCTATAGTATACCTATATCCCCTCCCTCTTGGACCTCCCTCCCACCTCACCCCCATCCCACCCCTCTAGGTCATCACAGAGCACTGAGCTGAGCTCCCTGTGACATACAGCAGCTTCCCACTAGCTAGCTATTTTACACATGGTAGTGTGTATATGTCAATGCTACTCTCTCAGTTTGTCCCACCCTCCCCTTCCCCGCCCCGTGTCCACATGTCCATTCTCCATGTCTGCGTCTCTATTCCTGCCCTGGAAATAGGTTCATCTGTGTCATTTTTCTAGATTTCCACTGGGGAAAAAAACTAACTCATGAGCAATTATAGGACTAAAGTATGTAGTGAAGGCATTGTACAAAGCAAAAGTTACAGATGTTACTGAGGTCACCGAGCTCCTAAGTGGCCAAACCAGGTGGGTGGCAATGTCCTTCTAAATGCCTCAACTCCTCCAAGGTGGCCCGGTTGGCTCCTGAGGGTGCCGGGAGAATGGGTGGGACTTAGATGGGCAGAGGGGAAGGGAAGGGGATTCTGGATGAGGGGAGCAACATGGCGCAGACACTGGGTCCAGCTACACTCAGCGTACGTGGGGCAATGAGAGAAAACAACCCGATGGAGTAGAGGAAGCATCCAGGACAATGTGTGGGTTAGACAGGAAGTGGGGTCAAATTTTGGTTAAAACTTAGGCAGGGAGTTTGCATTTTTAACATCTTCAATCCTAGTGCTGGAAGGAACCAAAAGAGATCATCTATCCTAGCCCACAGATTTCAGACAGGAAAGATGCTACCTTCTTAATTTTAAAAAACAAACAACTGAGGCTCTGAGATTTGGGTAGAGATGGAGGGTGAGCTAGAATTATGATTTCTTGCTTCCTCATCTGTTGCTTGTTATATCTCATCACACTGAACTTGACTTGCCCTTCAGATTAAAAAATAACTATTTTGCCTAACAAGCTGTCTTATTTATAGGCTGTTACTATTTAAAACTCTTACACATTTCTAAAGTGGCAACAAGGAATCATAGGTTCTTAAGGAGAATTTCTTGGCAGTGATATAATAAAAGTGTTTTAGAAAGATTAGCCTGTCAAAAGCATTCTAAATAGATCAGAAAAGAGGGAGAGACTGGAGTTAGGAAAAGGGACAAATCAGTGAGGCATCAGAGAGGCACTGGCTATGGGGCCTGGGGGAAAGGCAAGAATTATAGATGATGCCAGAAGAATGGTGATCCATTGACAGCACTGGGGAGGACCAGAACGAGAGCCGGCTCTGGATGGGGAAAGATGTTAAGTTTAGGGGAGGGAGGCTGATGTTTAGGAGAAGGTTGGAGATACAAGGCTAGATATATATGTGAGGTTGATGGTGGAAACAGAGATTTAGAAGTCACTAATGCTGGGATAAAGATGGAAACTATGAAAATGGATGAGTTCACCAAGGGTGAGAGTCTTGTGAGAAAACTCAAGGGCCATGGCAGAGACGGCAATTGTCTTCCAAAATCCATTTCCCCTACCATAGCATAGAGCTGTTGCTGGGGAAGGGGCTTCCCATCCATGAACTGTATTTTCCAACTCCCCTTGCATCTGGAAGTGGTCATAGGACTAGTTCTCTCCTACAGAGAATGAGCAGAGGTCACTTCCAGGCCAAAGTCTTAAAGCAGATGTGCGTTCTCCATTCTCTTTTCCCTCTTAGGCTAGCGGGATGCAGGTAATATTGAGGGGGATGGTAGGGTCATAGAATGGAAGGATCCTGGGTCCCTGGGTAGAGGAAACCCACCTGCCAATAGGAAAAGCCACTGTGGACTAAAAAAACGAGTGAGAAATAGACTTCTTTTGTGATTGGGCCATTATAATTTTTGGAACTATTTGTTATCGAAGGTTGGCCTACAAGGGCTCTTAGGGAATGTCAGGTTGAAGGTGAATGGCAGGGCAAAGGGGATAGAGAATCAGAATATTTAGCTAAAGAAAGGAGATGGATGATTAGAGAAACAGGAGAACTCCCAAAGTACAGCCTTACAGAAATCAAGGGAGGCACATCCTTGAGCAGAAAAGAAGTTCTCAGCAGTCTTAAATGTCCAACAACGGGAGAGGAGGATTGATAATGAGGGCAAAAAACACTAGACCTAGCATTAAGAAGACCATTCACAACCTTCCAGAAACAAAATACAGACACGGGCAGGCATATCGGAGAAGACCCAAGACCACATGGCCAGTATTCTCTTTCTTTCCACTTGTTTTGCTGTTGGGCTTTTCTCTCCTGGCTCTGAAAGAGCTTGAACTTCAGAACACCCCCAAAGGACTAGGCAGCACAGTCCAAAACCAATGGAAAAGTGACGTGAACCCTGCCATTATGTAATGCAGTGGAAGAGCCCCTTGGTTGGGCTGCTTTACGAGAACCAACTCCTGACACATCTGGGACAGAAAGCCCAATAGGACAAACAGGGGAGGAATTTTTGTTTGTAAGAGGAAAGGAAAAAAAGGATTCCAGCCTTGACCCAGACTGACTGTAGCGTCCCGCCTGGGAAGCAGCAGGTGGGGGTCCTCCTGAGGGCGTTGCAAGCAGGGGCAGCACCTGCAGGTCAGAGGCAGGGGCCAGCATGGGGCTGGAGCCAGAGCGGTGCAGGAGTGAAGACGGGCCAGCCTCCAGCCAGCTTTCTGTATTTGGGGAGTCTTCAGGAAAACAGGCCAAATCATGCAGTCTGCTTTCTCCTGCCTTATTTAGTTATATTAGTTTAAATGAAGTACAAAAACAAAACAAATCCCTAGTAACATTTAAAGAGGTTTTTCTGCTCACCATGAGGTCAGCCTGAGCTTTGGAATCAGACCAGTATTTAAATCTTGACTCGCCCCACATGATGCCAAGGAGTGCGTGAGGGTGGGACGGAGGGACTCTATCCTCATCTCCATCTGCCCCCACAAGCCACCCCAGAGACAAAATAAAAATAGCACCACATATATCAACTCTTTAAAATGTCACTAAACGCATCATTAGAAAACGCAAAAGAGGCAAATGCAGCTTCATGATAAGTCTCCAGGTGCTCATTCCAACCCAGTTGTCGCCCCTGATCCCCTCTTATATCAAAACTCTGAAGCCTCCACTGGCTCCGTGAATGAATATCTTCTTGCTCTTGGCAAGTTGTCTTGGGTCCTTTGTCCGGGAAGCGACTTCCCTGGGCCGTGGTGAGGACTGCACGAGATGACAGAGAAACCACCTGTTTGCTTCCACTCCCCACTTTTGCTGACAGAAGCTTAGTCCCAGGCTGCTTCTGAAGTAGCCTTTGCTACTGTGTGCGCTGGGAACTGTGGAGCACAGGAGAAAGTGGAACTTGCCTCTCCTGGGTCCTCGCTTGTCTGGATGGAGCCCAGTATTCAGAGCAGCTGAGTTCTCACAGTTCAGTGCTTTCAGTGCTTCAGGAGAAGCAGTCACTCATCCAGCTGAAAAGGCAGAAACCTCAAGGGCAAAACTTCAAAACCAAGATCATTAAAATACGGATCACAGGTTCACCCAACTTCCCACCCAATATCAGAATTGCTTCCACAGCTTCCTCCATTGGGTAATCAGCCAGGATCTTCTAGAAACAGCCAGGTGTTTCACAGCCTTCCTTGTGAGGTGTCCACTCCACCGCCAATCAACCTTATGTTGAACCAAATCCACTTTTTTGTAACTTCTTCCAACTGACCCTTGTCCTGCATTTTGGAGCAAACCAGAATAAGTAGAATCCCTTTTCCACACGACCATCATTGAAATATTCTACTGCAGTTATCAGGTCTCCCCCATTCCCTATCCAGGTCACCTCTTCTTCAAAGTTAAATACCTCCACTCCCTCAACATGATACACAGACTTTTAGCATCCTATTTACTTACTTTTTTTTTTTTTTTGCGGTACACGGGCCTCTACCGTTGTGGCCTCTCCTGTTGCGGAGCACAGGCTCCGGATGCGCAGGCTCAGCGGCCATGGCTCACGGGCCCAGCTGCTCCGCGGCATGTGGGATCCTCCCAGACCGGGACACGAACCCGTGTCCCCTGCATTGGCAGGCGGACTCTCAACCACTGTGCCACCAGGGAAGCCCTATTTATTTACTTTTGAACTTCCTCTTATTCATCGAAGTGTAATAGGGAAGAACATTTTGTATTCTACTAGAAGTTTTTCACTAAAGGGATGCTGCCTATAAGCTTAAATTATACATAATGGCCCATCTCTGGGAACCCTGCCTCCCAGGTAATGAGCATTAAGCTAAAATACCTTTGTTTAGCTCACAGGAAACATCCTGACCAGGCCCACCTATGGATGACCAGAACCAGGAAATGTTTGACTTTTAGTATAAAAGAAGCCTGAATTCTAACTCGGGCAAGATGGTTCTTTGGGGCACGAGTCCACCATCTTCTCGGTCTGCTGGCTTTCTGAATAAAGTCCCTATTCCTCACCCCAGCAACTCCTTTCTTGATTTATTGTCTGTCGTGCAGTGAGCAATATGCGATCGGACTCAGTGGCAAAAGAACCTTTGGAGATTTTATCAACAATAGGAGCCATAAGTGAACCCAAAGCTCCCAGATGCAACTCAAACAAGGCAGAGTGTAATGAGAGTACTGCCCGTGTTGATCTGTATATTAACATAGCCTTTTTTTTTTTTAGCAGCCAAGTACATTATTGGCTCACATGTAGTTTGGGTCAACTAAAACTATTGGTTTTTACTTCTGATATTAAACAGCTCTAGACTGACTGCCCTGGTAGAAACTTGCCTCATTTTCTTCTAAAGTACCTATGAAGCCACAGAAAGATAAAAACCCCATTTACCACCAAAGGCTAAGACCAACAGAAAATCAGTTACCATAGAAGGAATTTACACTTAAAATTTTTAAATGAGCAGGGAAAACAATTGGCTGTCATTCTGGCTTTCCCGCCAAGAAACAGAGGATCTCTGATCGTTTAAAAGAAGGCAGGATGAGGTTTTGTTCCTCCTGGCTGCTCCATTTCCCAATTAGAGACCTGGGGTCTACACCACAAGAAACCTGGCAGCTATCCTTTTACCATGTGGGTGTGACATTTCTAGTTGATATAAACATTTTTTGCCATCTCCATCTCTCAACATTCATTTAGAGACTAATTCTAGGAAATGTATGCGATGGGGAGTGTTGGATTCATTATATTCTTAAAGAAACAATCAGGAGAAATAAAATGCTGTATCTGATGTGTAAAGAAGTGTCCCAGTAGCAACACACAGTGAGGAAGGTATCAAAGACCAGACACGGAGGTAGAAACCTAGCTCAACAGAACCATACGATGGGAATGCTAGCTAAATTATCAGAATTGGGCAGACACCCAGTTCCCATCAACTCACAGAGCTGAGAAGATTCCATCATTACCCCAGTGTCCAATAAATAGAATCAACTAAAGCCTACGCACCATGTCTGTGGGTGAATCTGAAACTAGCTCTTTCTCTTTTCATTCAAAAATGAGTAATCAGAAAAAGAAAAACTGTCATTGGAAACATGAAAAACCATTACACAGAAGAAAACCAGATGAAGAACATTCCTCTGAAAATGGCCTCCTGCAGGGGAACCAGAAAACATTTTTAGGAAACTCTGTAATACCCTTAGAAAGATGCAAGAAGACGTGGCTTCCAGGAAAGAGGGGCAGATAGTCACAAAGAGACAAAAGGATGGGATACAAAGACATGAGTGAGGTGAACAGCAATGAGAGATAGGACGCGTAAATAAGAATATTAACAACACCAAAAATGTATTGTTTCATGTTAAATACTATAGCATGGAAGTATACATTGGAATGAGTAAAAAGCAGCACTAGCCCTATGGAAAAGTAAGTTAGTACTCTGGAGATCACACTTGAGATACTCTTCTATAATATAGAGGAAAATGAGGAAATAAAAATGGTGGGTGAGAAGATGGTAGACATGGAGGATAGAAAACATGATTCAACCTAATAAGCATGATAAGAACAAGGGCAAGAGAAACTGAGATAAATCAAAGACATAATTGAAAATTGCTTTCTTGTTATGAGAAATATTTGAGTATGCAGACTGACAAGACTCATGATATTCTAGGTAAAACTAAAGAAAATGACCTGTATCTAGATGGATCCTGAGCACATTTTTGAATTAAGAGATAAAAGAATCTTTCAGGTACTCAGGTTAAAAAAATAATAATAATTTACTTACAAAGAAGCAGAAACTAGTCTAATCTCTGACTTCTTTGCAATGCTGTCAGAAAACAGTGCAACTGCATGTACAAAGTTTTGATGGAAAAGGATTGTGATGTATGAATTTTGTATCTAACCATGTTGTTATTGATTAATATAGGCAACAGAAAGACGTGCTCGGATAGTCAAGGACTCAGAAAATAGATCAGCCCAGGGTCGTTTCCTTTTTTTTTTTTTTGCGGTACGCGGGCCTCTCACTGCCGCGGCCTCTCCTGCCGCGGAGCACAGGCTCCGGACGCGCAGGCCCAGCGGCCACGGCCCACGGGCCCAGCCGCTCCGCGGCACGTGGGATCCTCCCGGACCAGGGCACGAACCCGCGCTCCCTGCATCGGCAGGCTGACTCTCAGCCACTGCGCCACCAGGGAAGCCCCCAGGGTCTTTTCTTGGACGTTATTGGAAGACATACACTGACTGATGAAATAATCAAAATTAACAACACATGCACAAAGGAGCAGGGCTTCCCTTACACAGCTTGGAACCACACTCGGGAATTCAGTAGATTGTATGTGTTGTCTGGCACATTGTATAGCACAGAGACTACTTAGCCTTTGGGAGAGATATTGTTGGTTGCTACCCAACATCTTCCTTCCTTCCTCCTTTCCAACGCTACCCCAGTTTTGTTCATATCCATCTCCTTATACAGCCATGAGCTTCAAAGAAAGCTAGCCTCTCCCAGACACAGGGTGTGGACTGTGGTTGGGCCACCTCCAGCCTGTAATTAGTTTAGGTATGGACATACAACATAATCCTGGCCAATAAGATATAACGGGAGTCCATAGGTGGAGACTTCTAGGAAAGTCTTCCCACTCTTAAAAAGAGACATCTCATAGAATACAGGCTCATCTTCCCTGGTCATTGCCATTTCTGGACCTGCCATGTCTGGGAACTGCTGCTGTCATCACACAGCCTTGAGAGGAGCTGGCCTGAGGACCATGCCAATATATGTAGGATGGCAAAGTTGGAAGAGGAGAAGAGCCTAGGTCCTTGCTGACATTATTGATTAGGTGAATTAACCAAACCTGGGCCTGCAGTGTAATACTAGGTGCATTTATTATTTAATCCAAATGAGCCAGATTTTTCTGTCACTTAGAGTCAAAAAAGCATCCCAAGTGACACAGCCCTGAAGTGTTAACTTAGCTATTTCTCTACCGCTCCCACTCCTCTCTTAGTACCAAGAAGCATTTTTCTTGAGCCATATCCTTTAACCTACAGTTCATATGGAATCTCTTGCCTTATTTGATGATCACTTATAACAATAACTGGTGCTGTTCTTGTCCAGATTTTTCTAACAATGGCTCAGCTTATTATATAACGAAGACCCTGTGCCAAGAAAATTACTAAACAAAAGGTCTTTTCTCTCCCTCTTCACAAAAGCAGCATTGCATAGAATGACATAATGAACTTTTTCATTGCTAAAGAACTTGAGAAATGATTTTAATCATTTAATCATTTTTAAGCCTCATGTTAAATGATTTAACTCATTGGAATTTTTTTTAATGAAGAAAGACAATAAATCATCCATTGATAGACATTATATATTATTAAATGCCTCTTCTTAGATTATATGATTTGTGAATATTCCTGTATTAAATGACACTCAAAATCAGCATATATTATTATCTCCACCCAGTAAATGCATAAAAACTAAGAAAATAAATTATATTGTTTAGGATGATTCTTTCTGCATGGTGGAGCATGACTGATTATTATTTTCTTCTTTAAACTTACAGGTACTTGTGTTCACTTCTGTCATATCTCTTCCTTTTTTTGTGAGTACGTGACCTTGCTTCACCCAGGAAGTACAAGGCAGCCCCTCACTTTCCTGAGAGGAGCCAAGTGGGCCATTCCCCCTCCTCTCAGCTCTGAAGAACAAATATATTTTCTTTCCCAATTCAGATTTCCCTGAGTTAGATTTACATCTTCTAGCTCTAGCAAGATCCCCCTACACCAAGGCTGCAGAGTTGGCCCCTCTCCCTTTGGTGCCCTTGATGCATTCACCCACACCTCTGAGGACTGTCCTACCATGAACACCAAGTTCTGCATTTCACCTCTGCTCTAACTTCCTCCGATAACTAGTTTCTTGACATTCCCCTTTGGAATTCTTTTTTCTGGCTTCTTTCCTGGATTACCTCCTAGAAAACTAGATGACTAGAAACCCTTTATTGTTTGTGGTAAATTGAAGGGCAAAGAGAGGGGGGTGTTCTCTAAGCCTTTCATCTTTATCCAGATGGGAGATTACCTTGCACTGGTAGCACTCAGAATGTAAAACACCTCAGGCAAGAACACTGGTCTAGCGCACAGCCTGTAGGTCAGCCTGACTGTCCAGTGACCGTATTTACTTCTTTTTTTTTTTTTTTTTTTTTTTTTTTGCGGTACGTGGGCCTCTCACTGTTGTGGCCTCTCCCGTTGCGGAGCACAGGCTCCGGACACACAGGCTCAGCAGCCATGGCTCAAGGGCCTAGCCGCTCCATGGCATGTGGGATCTTCCCAGACCGGGGCACGAACCTGTGTCCCCTGCATCGGCAGGCGGACTCTCAACCACTGCGCCACCAGGGAAGCCCCGTATTTACTTCTTAGATCAACATGGTCCCCAGGAAACTGCCATGGCAAATTACCTATTAGTTCTCTCTGTTCACTGTCTAGACCTCCTAAGAAAATGCTTTTAATTCTCTCCTGGTACATTTGTACCTGGAGGGAAGACAGATTGGCTTTGATCACCTGATATTCTGGTTCCTACAAGGGTCTCTCCTAACCCTCCTTCATGAGATGCTGAACACCATTTGACACCAAGATTGGCAGGGCCACTCCACTTGGGCAGATTCTGACTGTAATAGGTACAAATAATCATTTGTTTTGAGGATGCCTATTTTGATGTGGAGGAACAGAGGCTTGACTCAAGCCAGTTCAAAAAAAGAGGAATCAACTTTTAAAGATATACACAAAGCAAAAAGGGATCAGTAATGGCATAGGCATTCAAGGACAGCAGCTATAGTATAGCTGGGCCCCATGGGAAAAGGAACCAGGAACTGGAAATCTACAAGGAGCAGGGGCCACTTTCCTCGGGCAGGGCATCTGTCTCTTTCTGAATGACCACTCCGTTCTCTTCCCTAAGCTGACCAGCTTCCTCTTCTTACCCATACTTTCAAATCCCTCATAACTTTGGAATGCCTATGGCTTATCATGGCCTCCTACGACCCTACCTAATGGCAACTCTTGATATAGATATTTGGCTTTTGTCTTCACTATTCATTAGCTTAGTTTTATAATAGCTATACTTTAAATAGATAAGAATAGAGAGAGGATAGATAATGAAACCCCCAAAACCCATCATCCAGCTTGCAATTATCAACATTTTGTTAAACTTCTGACTTTCTCTTATTAGAATGTTTTAAAGCAAATCCCAGAAATAATTTCATTTCACTTCTAAATACCTTTGTTCAATTTCCATATTTTAATATAATTAGATCTTTTCCATCAAAAAAAGAATCTAATTGGCCTTATCTCATCATTTCAAGCCTAACCATACAACTGGACTGCCCATAGATTGGATGTCTTTGGGTTAGGTGACCAACCCAGTCCAATCAAGACTGACTGACTCTAATGACACTGCTTCTCCACAGGTCAAGAGTGGAACAGTTTTCTGTATAAGGGGATCATGCATAGTACACACTGTAAAATGTGATTAAGTCAGCTGTGATCACAGGGGCATCCACCAGGGCCAAGATTACGGTGGGGCAGGTGAAGTACTTGGGTCAGGCACAAAATTTAGAGAGAGCCCAAACACTTAGTAATCAAGATAAATAATATCTTAATGCAATGTTTTAGAGGAGCAAAATAACTTTTAGAAAATCTACAATGAACAAAATATCAAAATGTTAAATAAGGACAGTCTTTGCCCATAACAAGAGTAATGAACGTCCTCCATTGAACGATTGTCTTGTGTCCTTGAGGTACTCTAATTCATTAGAGCATTTACTCCTCATAATGACCTGGGGAGGAAGGTATCATTAACTATCTTATTAAAATTCTTGGTATCAAATTATATTTTCAATCTATTTTTAATAAAAAGCATTTATTGGTAAAACTAAATGTAAGGCAACAGAAATTCAGTCAAGGCAAAAAAGTGACCATAGTTTCTGTTTTTAAAATGTCTTCTTTAATCTTCCCTTTTCCCGGTTTGCCCAGTTAAATGACCTAACTTGCTTAGAAAAATAACAAACCCTTTCCAAAAGAAACAACATTTAAATCAAAGAAAATCCTTACAACAACAGTGTTTTTAAACGTGATTGTTTTAAGGCTCTGATATTTCCGACAGGCTGAGTTTTTGGAACCTTAAATTGGGGTGCTTCATCACTCAGGGGACTAATCCTTCAGGGGATTTGCATAGTTGCATTTGGGAAGTTGCTGGGAGAGGTTATTTTGCCTTTGAACTATGATAACTCTTCAACAAAAAGGAGGTTTCCATTATTATTATTTAAACTGGAACCATAATGACAGGCAGCTACTATTAATCATTTACTTATTTTACAACTATTCATTGGGTGCCGTCATGGTCCAAAGCACTATGCTTGGGACACAACTATGAAATGAAACAACCAAAATTCCTGCTGTTCTGAGACAAACATTTGATTTTTAGTATTATGGCAGAGCTCAGAGTGGTGTCTGATTTAGGGCCTGATTTTACCATATTTAAAAGAAATAGACAATTTTCATTTGTATAATTATATGAAAAATAGGAAATGCCTCAACTCATTAAAATTTGAATGTACTAGAATAACCTCCAATCAGTAAAAATCCCTAGACCTATATTACCATTCTCCTAAATATTCTAGCTCATTCCCAAATAATGGCTTATTAATTCTACAGCTAAACATTCAATGATTAGCAGATTTGCTTGTGCTACATGGTTTGTGTGAATTGGGAAGCATGATTTTCCCTTTCTTCTTCTAAACTGCTTTTCTGAAAACAATTCAAAAAAACAATAAAGAGTTAGTGAATTCTGTCCTTCATGATTTTATCATGTAAATGAATAAGGGTGGTTAAGTTTATGACAATTTTAATCTCCTTTTCAAATTATTTCTGCCATAAAATATTCCCATACATTATCAGATAACTCTCAGCTGCTCTATGGGCTGAGACATGACTTTTTGGTAACGCCATGGGGCTCCAATGGTAGCAATCCCAATACAGAGATGTTCCCTCTAATTATCCAGGTCTGTAAGACAATTCTTAAGAATTGTGTTCCAGCACTGCTGGAACAAACCTTCATTAAGATAGATGATATTATTGGTTCTATAGTTTACATTATTCCTTTTGAAATCTTACAAAGACACTTGTTTTCTTGAATAAAAATGTCTCCAGTTTCCATAGTTATACCCTATCTTTGCACTGAAATGCAATTGCAGCTACAATCAGGAATGAAAGAGATGACATCACTACTGATCTTAGAAAAACAAAAGGATTATAAGGGAATGCTATGAACAACTGTATGTCAACAAATTAGACAACTTAGATGAAATGGACAAATTCCTAGAAAGACAAAGACTATAGAAACTGACTCAAGAATAAGTACAAAATCTCAGACTTCCCTGGTGGCACAGTGGTTAAGAATCCTCCTGCCAATGCAGAGGACACAGGTTTGAGCCCTGGTCCAGGAAGATCCCACATGCTGCGGAGCAACTAAGCCTGTGAGCCACAACTACTGAGCCTGTGCTCTAGAGCCCGCAAGCCACAACTACTGAGCCCGCATGCACAACTACTGAAGCCTGTGTGCCTAGAGCCTGTGTTCCACAACAAGACAAGCCACTGCACTGAGAAGCCTGTGCACCACAACGAAGAGTAGCCCCCACTCTCCGCAACTAGAGAAAGGCCTGCACATAGCAATGAAGACCCAACGCAACCAAAAATAAATAAATTTATTAAAAAGAAAAAGAATAACTACAAAATCTGGATAGACCTATAACAAGTAAAGAGATTAAATTAGTAATTTTAAAACTTCTCTTAAAGAAATGCTCAGGCTTAGAAAAAGAGGGAGAAAGGAATCGAAGCATATCACTACAAAACTTCATCAAATCACAAAGGAAGACAGCAAGAGAGAAAGAAAAGAACACAGGAAAACTTTAAAACAGCCAGAAAATAATGAACAAAATGACAATAGTAAATACTTACCTGTCAATAATTACTTTAAATGTAAATGGATTAAATTCTCCAGTCAAAAGAGATAGAATGGCTGGATGGATTTAAAAAAAAACAAGATTCAATAATATGCTGCCTACAAAAGATTCACTTTACCTTCAAGGACATACATAGACTGAAAGTGTAGAGCTGATAAAAGATATTCCATGCAAAGGTAACTGAAAGAGAGCAGGCGTGGCTATACTTACATCAGACAAATAGACTTTAAGTCAGAAACTGTCATGAGACAAAGTCACTGTATAATGATAAAGGGGTCAATTTATCAAGAGGATACAATTATAAATATATATATGCATCCAACATCAGAATACCTAAATATATAAAGCAAATATTAACAGAACTGAAGGGAGAAATAGATAGCAACACAGTAATAGTAGGGGACTTTAATACCCTATGTTCAACAATGGATAGATCATCCAGACAGAAAATCAACAAGTTGGACTTGAACTATACTTAGACCAAATGAGCTTAATAGACATAAAAGCATATTTCATCAAACACATTCTTTTTAAGCACATATGAAACATTCTCCAGGATAAATCATATGTTAGGTCACAAAACAAGTCTCAGCCAATTTAAGAAGATTGAAATCATACCAAGTATCTTTTCTGACCACAATGGAATGAAATTAGAAATCAATAATAAGAGGAAATGGAAAAGTCATAACCATGTGCAAATTAAACAATACATCTCTGAACAACCAGTGGTCAAAGAAGAAACCAAAAGAGAAATTTAAAAAATATCTTGAGACAAATGAAAATGAAAACACAACATACCAAAACTTATGGGATGCAGCACAGTTCTAAGTGGGAAGTTTATAGCAATAAATGCCTACATTAAGGGGGAAAAAAGATCTCAAACAGCCTAATTCCACACTTCAAGGAACTAGAAAAAGAAGAGCAAACTAAACCTAAAGTTAGCATATGGAAGGAAATAATAAAGATCAGACCAGAAATAAATGAAATAGGAAAAAACAGTAGAAAAGATCAATGAAAATAAGTGTTGGTTTAAAAAAAAATAAAATAGATAAACCTTTAGTTATACTAAGAAAAAAAAAGGCTCAAATGAATAAAATTATAAATGAAAAAAGAGACATTATAACCAACACCACAGAAAAACAAAGGATCATAAGAGACTACTATGAATGTTTATACACCAACAAATTAGACAAATTAAAAGAAATGGATATGTTCCTAGAAACATGCAACCTACCAGTGAGGTTAAGAAGAAACTGAATAACAAAGAAATAGGAAATCTGAACAAGCCCATGATGAGTAAAAAGATTGAATCAGTAATAAAAACCTCCCAGCAAAGGAAAGCCCAGGACCTGATATCTTCACTGGTGATTTCTGCCAAACTGTTGAACAAGAATTAATACCAATCCTTCTCAAACTTTTCCAAAACATTGAAGAGGAAGAAATACTTCCAAACTAGTTTTTAGTTGGATTGTATCCAACTAAAAAGCTTCTACACAGCAAAGGAAACAATCAACAGTGTGAAGATACAACCTAGAGAATGGGAGAAAATATCTGCAAACCATACATCTGATAAGAGGTTAATATCCAAAACATATAAGGGACTCAAAAAACTCATAGTAAGAAAATAAATAGGGCTTCCCTGGTGGTGCAGTGGTTGAGAATCTGCCTGACAATGCAGGGGACATGGGTTCGATCCCTGGTCTGAGAAGATCCCACATACCGCAGAGCAACTAAGCCCATGAGCCGCAACTGCTGAGCCCACGTGCCACAACTACTGAAGCCCGCACACGTAGAGCCTGTGCGCTGCAACAAAGAGAAGCCATCACAATGAGAAGCCTGCACACCGCAACGAAGAGTAGCCCCCGCTAACCACAACTAGAGAAAGCCCACACGCAGAAACGAAGACCCAACACAGCCAAAAATAAATAAATTTATTTTTAAAAAGAGAAAACAAATAACGCAGTTTTAAAATGGTCAAAGACCCGAATAGATATTTTTCCAAAGAAGACGTACAAGTGGACAACAGGTATATGAAAAAGTGCTCAATATCACTATTCATCAGGCAAATGAAAATCAAAACCACAATGAGGTATCACCTCACACCTGTTAGAATGGCTGTTATCACACAGACAACAAATAACAAGTGTTGGTGAGGATGTGGAGAAAAAGAAACCCTTATACAGTATTGGTAAGGATGTAAATTTGTATGACCATTATGGAAAACAGTTTGCAGGTTTATTTAAAAAATTAAAAATAGAACTACCATGTAATCCAGCAATCCCACTTTTGGGTATATATCCAAAGGAAATGAAACCAGGATCTTGAAGAGGTATCTGCACTCCCATGTTCATTGCAGCACTATTCACAAAGGCAAGATTTGGCAACAACCCAAGCATCCATCGACAAATGAATGGATAAACAAGATGTTATATATGTATATTTTTATATATTATATAAATGAAATTTAACTCTGAGAAAGGAGGAAATGCTGCCATTTGCAGCAACATGGATGAATCTGGAGGACATTATGCTAAGTGACATAAGTCAGACAGATAAAGACAAATGCTGTATGATCTCACTTATATGTGGAATCTAAAAAAAAAAAAAAAAATGTGGAATTTATAGAAGTAGAGACTAAAAAGGTGGCTACCAGGGACTGAGAGAGTGGGAGGTGGGGTGGGAATCGGGAGATGCTGGTTAAATGGTACAAAGTTGCAATCATGTAGGATGAATAAGTCTAGGGCTCTAATGTACAGGCATAAGGTCTATACTTAATAATATTGTATTGGTCACTGTAAATAAGCTGAGAGAGTAGATTTCAGGTGCACTCATCATACCCACAAAAAATGGCAGCTGTGAGATGATATGTTAATTGCTTGCATGTAGTAATTATTTCACTAGGTATACGAATATCAAATCACCATGTTTTATACACTAAATGTATACAATTTTCATTTTAAACTATATAAATTTTAAAAAGAAAGAAAGCCAATTTAGCAAAGTTGAGTGATAGAGATGTAGGATAAAACATGAGAGGTCAGAGGGTACGGTGTTTTAGGGGAGTACAAAGGAAGAGTGGGGCATGTAGAGACATGTAGAATCTTATAGATTGTTATAAGCCTTTTCTTCTGAGCAGGAAGGGGAACTATAATAAGGTTTTGAGCAGATTAGTAAAATTATCTGACTTACATTTTAACAGGCTGCAGGCGGGCAGCAGCAAGAAGACCAGCTGGGAAGCTGTTGCCGTGGCCCAGACTCAAGAGAGTAATGTGGCTTAGAGTGGCAGTGGAGAAGGTGGTGAGGAATGATTAGCCTCTGTATATGTTGTGAGGAGGAACTGACAGAATTCGCTGACAGATCCACTGGGATGTGGAGAAAGAGAGAAGTCAGTAAAGGAGAAATAAAAATGGGTTAATATATGTAAACTGTTTACTTACCATAGAGCCTGGTTAATAGAAATCAGTGAATCAATTTCAGGTGTTATTACTATTATTACTACTTCCTGTTGTGAGAGTCATGGAAGGTAATGTATGGAACCTGTAAGTATTATCTAGAGTGAGGTGTTTATAAAATGATTAAACTCTGAGAGATAGGTCCCAACAGGAGATTGTGCCTCTCCCCAAAGCTGGCTGATGGGCAGGTGAGAAAGCTTCAAGCCTCAGAGATGAATTAAATGACTTATCCAGGTCCCAGCTAAGACTGTTGAATAAGATCAATAAGTGGCCACAGTCTTTGTTTCCCAGTACTTAGAATCTTAGTTACTTTCTTTTTCTTTTTTTTTTGGCCACACGGCACATCTTGTGGAATCTTAGTTCCCTAACTAGGGATTTAACCCAGGCTCTCAGTAATGAAAGCACCAAGTCCTAACCACTGGACCACCAGGGAATTCCCCTTAGTTACTTTCTTGAGTACTGTTTTTGTAATATTCATTATGTGTATATTTTTACTAAAAACAAATGCATATTCAATGCAGAGAATTTAGAAAACATAAAGGAATAAAATTTTAACTACCCAGAAATAATATCACTCAGTTTTCTGAGACACATACATATTTTTTAAATTAAAGCTGGGGTCATACTATACATACTGTCTTGAAGCCTGCCTATTCATTTAAAAATACGTTGTTTCTTTGACAATGTTCTTCCACAACATCATTTTCAATGCACATAATGAATACATTACAATCATGTATTCTCTATTTGCTCAATATTCAGGCTATTTCTAATTTTTTTGATATTATAAGCAACTCTGTGATGAACATCACGACTATCTCTTTGCACAGCTCTAATTTCATAGAAGAGCCTCCTGGAGGTGGAGCTGCTGGGTCCAAGTCCATTCTTAAAGCTTCTGTTACATGTTGCCACCAACTTAATATTGACAGTCCGGGACACACATTTTTACAACTGAAGACTCCTTGAGGAACATAGTAGAAAAGAATTATGAACTTAAAAGAATTTCAAGTCCAGTCTTTATAGCCTATTCGAAGATGTGAAATGACTTTACCTCTATTTTTCAATGCCTGTATTTCCCAAATGAAGCTAAGGCGCTTTCTTCAATGCAGTGAAAAAGTCCCTTGAAAAGATTGTGACTTCCCAAAGTACGTATTACCTAAACCAAAGAATCCTCAGAGACCAGGCTCTGTCCTTACAATCATCGTTTATCTGGAGAAGGGGGAACACATCTCCTTTGTCTTCCAAACCATTATCTCCTGTTTTATTTTTAATCACGTTTGGAACTTTACTGAATTGAGAACTGGGAACAAGGAACCAAAGAGCTCAAGAGCTAATTGTTGGGAAAAGCAACCTTCATCCACTGTCTGGTGTGAGTGGGCATTTCAGCCAGAAGGCCATGGGAGGAGGCCGAGGGCTCTGTTCTCTCAGCCACAAGACCTTGGCCCCGTGTTGAATAAAGTATGTGTTGCACTTAGAAATGGTAGGCTGGGCTGAGCCAGCTGACCCAGGGAGGATGTCCCTACCCTCACCCCAGGCAGGGGAAGGTGGTGTTGGGCTGCCTCCGAGGGGGTGCTAGGAGACAGGGGTGGTAAGGGCAAAGGGGGAAAGCAGGGGCAGTTGTGCCCCCGGTAACTGTGGGAACAGCCCTTCCTCAGCTCTCACTCCCCACCCTCCACCTTGGACCTTAGACCTGCGTGAGTCCATATCATTGGGCATCCAAAGTTTCTGCATCGGGCTGATGGAGCAGTCCCCACAGAGAAAGCCGAATTTCCTCATCGTGCTTGAATTGAAGCCATTCACTTGGATGACGCAGCACTGGAGTCCGGCACTGGACTTTTTCCTTGTCCAGGTCACAAGACCTCCAAGGATTTGCCGGATAGCAGTGCTTTCCCAATATACAAAGAGTCACCATGAACTTGTACAAAGGCCATGAAGGTCAACTTGGGAAGAAGGATCCCCGACCAAAACTCAGAACTCTCTCCAGGAAATCTCAGGGCCCTTGCTCAATAAATTTGGATTCCCCTAGAAAACCTCCAAGCTCCCCCAAGGCGCATGGCTTTCACAGCACCCCAAAAGGACCCACAGTTGCTTTTTTCTATGGAGGCCATGAAGGCACCCACTTGCATGAGGTCACCTAGCCTAAGGGGTGCAGCAGGATGGCTCCTCTGATGGCAAAGCCCCATTCTTCCCTGGAAAGTGCCCACTTTCCTCCCTCCCAGGTTCTCACATGGACCACATTCCAGGATGGTGCTCCTCTAAGTGCACCAGTGGCCCTGCATGTGACCCAAAGTCCCGTGGAAACCACAGCAATTGCAGAGACCCGAGGAGCCACAGGCATATGTGTCATCATGATCTCAGAGATCCACCCCTCAGGCAGCTGTCTGAATGTCACAAAAATCAATTAACTACATTAAATTGACTTCTGGGGTGTTAACCCAGAGCAGCCACTGACATCCATCCCTCAGGCTTCGCAGGGCAGTGAGCGCTGATCTGAGTCATTGTACAATGGGCCCCAATGGAATCCAAGTATAAACAGGGAGGTGCAGGTCTGGCCCATCCCCTCTGAGTCAGAGCAGGCCTCCCGCTTGCAGTCCCCCAGACCTGGCTGCCCCTCCTCCCTTGTGTGGGGCACACTCCCCGAAGCAGCTCACCCTCCTGCAGGAGAAGACACAGGGACACCTGCTCAGGAATCCTGGGGCTGACGGGAGGGGACAGCAGGTTGTCCTTGGTTGGTTTTAATCCCACACCTCCATTTCTGAGCAGATGCACTTTTCTTCCTCCTTCTCCTTCTCTCCTTTCTTTTCCTTTGCTTTGCTTTCTATTTTCCCACCTCCAACTTGGGAAGTAGGAATTGGCAATACTCAAATGACCCTATAGGCAGATAAAGATAGAAAGTCTAGAAAGATAGAACATCCCAAGAATTGTTTGGAAAGCATCTGCTATTATATCATATACGTTATCACATACACAGATATACAGAAAAATCATACCTTTGTTTAACTTGTTGACACTTTCTTTGTGGTTTAGTTTAGTTTAGTTTTTGAATTACAGGTGGGTCTATGGGAACAGACACCATCATCTTTTCTTCTTTTCTGAGCTTAGAGACGCTAAGGTCCTGTGGGCAAGGTGAGTTTTGAGAAGCTGTGGCTGGGGTTAGTATGAATCAGGGGAGACAAGCTTTCAGACCTAAGGTCATGTCCAATAGTGCAATAATATTCGCGATTGTCGGTAGATGTGAGCAGTCTCAGCTACTTTGGGAGGCAGCAGTAGAGCGTAGGGTTAAAAGCACCAAAGTTGTGGTCACGCAGGCTGAGTTCAAAACTCAGTTTACACCCTGAGTGATCTCAGTGAGTTATTCAGCCTCTCTCAGGATCCGTTTTGTCACTCATAAAATAGGTGGTCCTGAGGACTGAACGAGCTAACACGAGTAAACCACTTGATGCATGTTGTAAGTATGCAGTAAGTGATCGCTATTATTCTGTAACATACATTTTTTAAGTGAATCTGTTGTTTGTATTATTAAGACTTGCAATATGATAAATTATGTTTCCTTTTAAATGTTTTCTAGTAAGTAAACTATTGGGTTTAAAAAAAACACTTGTTTTTTTAATATAAAAAACTCTCTATTGAGTACTGTTAAATAAGCTCTTAGATTAAGAATGTAAACCTCAATACAGGTATAATTTATTAATTTTCTCAGTTGAAGATATTATTATCATGGAAGACAATTAAGTTAATACGTCAAGTTCACCTATAATTTAAAAAAGTAAAAGAGATCTAGAAAGAGTGGAAACACTTTCCTTACCTAGACTCTGGTCATTACCATCTTAAGTTGACTTAGACCCAAATGATGAGAAGTGAAAGGCAGCTGACCCAAAGTGACAGAGGGTAGGAAGCTGGGGGAAGGGCTTCCATCTTGGAAAAGACCAAAACAACAGCTTCCGCGGAAGTAAAGATTCACACAGGAAAGGCCTGGAAAACCCACAGCTAAGTGGAGGGCTCCTACCGTGGTTCTGATCCCCCGATGGTGACTGATAACTCCCATTGTGTCCAGGCCTGGCGCTTCCGGGCAGGAAATCCCAGCCCCCGAACCAGGATAAGGCCAGCCTGGGAGCAGGTCCTGTGAGGAGCATCTCACTGCCATTCCCACTTTCCTGACAGGGTCAGGTTCAGGCTCCCTTTCCCAGGACCTCAGAAGTCCGAGAGGTCAGGGCTGTTGCAGGCTGGTGTGGAATTCAGCCTCTTCTGCGTGGGGGTCAGTTGTTAAAGCCAGGTCTGGGAGTGGGAGTGGGGTGCTTGCCAAGGGATGGGGTGTGAGGAGGGTGAACGATGAGGAGTGAGAGAGAAGAAGACACGAATTTGAAGGTTCACAAGGTGGCTTATATTTGGGGGACATAGGGAGGTCAAGGGTCATGGTAGAAGGTGATTTGAGGGTTGAGATAGGAAGAATTATCTCTGCCCTGCATTTGAATATTTTTCCCAGTTTTAACTATATTTTGGTTAATCTCGCTAATAAGTGAGGACATAATAAATCTGTGTTTTTGCAAAATCTGCTTATTTTCATGGTGATACTGAGCCCTGGGAGGTCCAGCTGGGCATCTTCCTGGCGTCCTTTTGGCATATCCTAGTCACACATTTGTACCAGAGTCCCAAATAAGTAGGCTTTAAAATGCCTGACCTAGGTGTGCCTCTGCCTGTGCATTTTTAAAGATGGGATAAGAGAATCTGGGAGAATTTCTAATGATAAACTAATAATAAACTCATACAGACTGTTCCAAATGCTTTAGCTATAGTAATTCATTCAATCCTCATAACAACTCTTTGAAGTAGGAAGTAGTATCTTCTCCATTTGACACATATAGAAACTGAATCACAGATAAGTAATTTCACCAAGGTCACACAGTTTATAAACGGCACAGCTGGGATTGAACGCTGGCAGTCTGGCTCCACTGACCATGTTCTTACCAGCTACACTATGATGTCTTTCATTAAATTATAACTTCGTATCTTAACTTTAAAACAAGAATCAAAATGTGATAATAGCTGTTTTTAAAAAAATCATGTTACTGCTTTTTTCTGAATATAAAATTTATAGTTATTGTAGAAAATTTGAAAAAAATTTAAACTTCACAAAGAAGAAAATTAAAACCACCATACTCTCGCCACACAGAAATAACTACAATTTACACTTTATTATATTTTCCTTCAGACTTTTTCTATGCATAAATATGTGTACATTATTGAGCTAATGCTCTTCATAGTATTTTGTAACCCGTTTTTTCCCCTGAACGATGTATCACGAATGTGTTTTATGCCATGCAGTATTCTACAACTTGATTTTTAACAGCTGTTAAATATTCCACCATTGCATTCCATGATTTATTTAACCAACTCCCTGCCATTGGACGTTCAGTAATTACCTTTTTTTTTTCCCACTTTAAAAAATAACTCTGTGATAATCATAATAATTACCACTTTTAAATATGTATTTTCATTCTGCTAAAACAAAGAGGGTTTGTTACTGTGACAATTATCCAAGAAGGTTTCAGTTTGAAAAGAAAGTTCTGAGAAGTTTGAAAGGCCATCTAAATGCAGCATTCAGGTCTCCCCGGCTTGCAGAGCACACCGATCCTCACCCAGGCCAAGGCAGCATGGAGTATTCATACATTCAGCTGGTTAATACTTTGGGGGCACCTACTATTTGCCAAGCACTATTTCAGGAGCAGGGAATATAACCTCCAGGGCAATCATGGAGCTTTTAAAGAGAGAGACTAAGAGCCCAGGGTCCTAGAGTCAGACGGCTTGCTCTGGCCCCAAGAAGTCTAGCTGTGTGACTTTGGGCAAGTAACTTTACTACTCTGAACCTCAGCCTATTCATCTGTGAATAAAAATAACAGTACCCACCTCATGGATTGTTATGAACATTATATGAGATAATACCTGTGAAGGTTTCCTACAATGTCTGATACATACTAAGTGCTCTACCTATTATTATCATTAACTCTAACTCTGCCCTCCTGCTTTTATCATTGAAGATTTGTCCATCTGAAGCTCTAGTCCCATCTCTCAATAATTCTAAATCTCTCTATTATCTACTGAAGAAAAGTCGTCTATTCTCCCACCAGCAGCCTAACTGAGGCAACTGTCTAACCTATTATCACTTGAGTGGTGCACACTGTCAAGGAAAAAGGAAACACGAAGTTAACAGATAAAAATAGAGTTCAACAGTTAGCCTTCCAAACTGCAGTAGATACTTGATTAGTCTTGAAACTTAGAGTCAACAAAACACAATTGCTTAAAGTTTACTCTGGACAAAGAGATTTCCTCAGTGAGAGAAAATCCTGCCCAATGCCTCATGTTCCTTAGAGTTCAGTTTCCATTTTGAAACACTAAACCCTCCAGTTACTCTTCTACAAATTACATCTGCTGTGGCCCACACAGCAACCGTATCACTAACGCTAAGTGTGGAGCACCGAATGCTTCATTCCAGCCAGCATATTTTCCATCTTTTCTGTGGTCAAGAGCTTCATGAGAATCCAGTACTGCAAAGCAAAAAGGTACTGGGGACAACACTGCGATGGTTGTTCTACCCTTCTTACTCCCTCCCCCTGCAAAAAATCAGCATTTCATTCTCATTCTTTGATAGGGTTACAAGAATAATCTTCTTTTTTTCCCCCTGTAACTTGTATTATTTAAATGGCAAAACACAGTCCAATACAGCGCTAGCAGGAGTGGAGATTTGTGAGGTGAAATGGGAAGGGATGCCCTCATGCATGAAGTCACAAGAAGCCCCAAGTTAGCTTAAAAATCTTCTCAGCTATTTATTCCGTCTTTTAAAAATGCTGCAAACTGTGGGAAAATAAAGGTGGCTCTCTGTCATCCGTGAAAATTGATTGGGCGGGAAATGTGACATTGAGGGGAACCAAATTTAGGAGTAATTGAAGGGGCTGCGTAATCTAACAGGTGGAGGATCAAACTGGGTTTTCTCTTCCTTCAGCCGTTACCAACAGGGTTCTAGAGCTGGCTTCACACTTCACTTCTCAATCCTTTAGTTTTCTTTTTTGTAAATTGAGAGTCACACTACTAGGTAATCTCTAAAGTCTTGTACAAGTTTCTATGAGATATTTTTTAAAACATATTTTTGCACATTTATTAGAATTGGGAAGTCCGATAAATGTGTTTATTAACACTGTGGATGGGCAAAGAGCATGAACAGACAATTCATAAGAAAAGAAACAAATAACTAATGAACATTTCCAAAGAAGATTAAAGGTAATAATAATCACGATTTTCCTCTTACCTGAATAATAACTCTTAAAAAAAAGTTTGTATTAAAGAGGTTTAAAAGAGTTCGGTGGAGAGTTGAGATAAACTTACTTGCTGGAAAGATCATGGAGATAACAGTAAGCTCTAAATCAGCCGGGGTCTAAGCAGAGTGGGGCCTGCTGTCTCACAGCCTGGTCCTCCCACTGTTCCCTCTGTGGACTCGGCTGGTTTTCTTTGCCTGGAATCCGGGCCCCTTCTGCTGTCAGCACTTCTTGGGCAGCCACTCACCCCTGACTCTCAGGCCATTTGTTTGGGGGTTGCTGGCCAATCCCTGGTCACTCCAGTGGAACAGTCCTGGGACTTTTGTCAGAATTGTCAGGAAAGTGAGGTTTCTTTTTGCTGCCACTAATAGCTATAAGAAAATAGCAGAAAGTAGAAGTGTGGTTGCCAGGAGCTGGGGGGAGGGGGAAAGAAAGAGCTGTGTGTAATGGATATAAACTTTCCATTTTTCAAGATGTACAAGTTCTGGAGATCTGTAGCACAACAATGCGAATATACCTAACACTACTAAGGTGTACACTTAAAAATGGTTAAGATGGAAATATGTGCTTTGTAACCACAATTAAATTGTTTTTAATAAGAGAGAAAGAAAGAAGGAAGGAAGGAAGAGGGAGGAGGGAAGTAAAACATAGGCAAGGAGGTCCTATGCCCCATGAAAAGGGCCTAACTATAAATGAAGTCAAAACAGAGAGCAAAGCTGAGAAATCAAGCCCTGATAAATTTGGATGAGTTCCTGGATCCAGTCATGCCTGAAGCTTGTCCTATGCATGGACTTTTTATGTCATTATTATTTTTTTAATTGAAGCGTAGTTGATTTACACATATCGTTATTATTTTTGAGGTCATATATATACAAGGTTTCAAAAGTCAAAGAATATTATAAGGTTTATAAACAACAACCACAGAAGCCCAACTAACTCCTCCCTGTCTCCTTTATCTTCCTCTTAAGTGTTTTCTTCTACTTTGTCTGGTGTTTATGTCTGTATTTTTAACCAATAGGGTTATACAGCTACTTTTCAGGTCAATAGTTTTATGTATTATCTATTGACTCTGTATATACAGAAGATGAGAATTCAGCACTATTGCTTCTCATTATCCCTCACCCTACATCACTCTTCCAAAACAGATATGTTACAATTTTTGGTTAAATCACTACTTAGTGATTACCTTTCTTTCCTTCACTGTTTGTTTTTTCTATAGGGGATAATTTCCTCCCTTTTAGCATCTGTTCATTTTTTACTACCATAATTTCTTCTACACTCACAAGAACATTGTAAAAACCCCTGAATTCAACTTTCATTTTCAGTTCAATGTCTCATGCTCTTTCAGTTCCAGCTTTTCCTAGAGACACTCCCTCCGGGAGCTTTCCATTGCCTGCTTTAATCTGGACTAGTTAACTTCCAGGCCTGCTATGAGAATCCCCTGACTTGACTTCCAACACTTCTTGTGGCAGACACTACAGTGTGTTCACCCAAACAGATCCTTCTCCCTGAGCACAAAGCTAGGCTGTGTCCCTTTTAGCTGATGGAATGTGAGCAGAAGTGATGCTCTCCACTCGCAGACCTGATCCATAAAATCCCCTAAGAGTGCCTCTTCCTCTCCCCCAGAGTGACAGTAGGAGCTCCGTGGTAAAGGTGGCACAGACTTTGTCCGCTGAGGCTTGAATAACTTTGTGGAGTTGGAGTCTCACCTCATTCTGCCATCTTTTTACCACTGATTGGACTTATGAATGAGAAATAATTTTCTTATGCTGTAGCCGTTCCTTTGTATAGCATTCAGTTCTTATTTCAAGAATGCAACATCACGTGTATCACTTTGAGGACACTGAAGGGTTTTTGTTGTTTTGTTTTTACTTTTCTTTTGCCTCCTGCATTGTCTGTTTCCTCTGAGTTTCTTTTGCCATCTCTCTGTTTTGCAACTGTCTTTCATGTTGAGTTTTTCCCTAAATATATGAGTATGATCATTGACTCTCTGACCATATTTGAAATTGAAGCATTAAAAAACAGATTAAAAGCTATGTGACCGTGGATCCAAATGAATGAGACAATTTACCAGCTTCATTGCCTGCTGGGGGACATCCCTCCTGGGACTGTACATACACACACACACACACACACACACACGCACACGCACATACATATACACACTATATCCGGAAGGATAGAGGAGAAAATGATGTTTATCTTTGGGCAAAAGGACCGGGAGATGGTATGGGAGTGAGAATATTTTACTGACTGTACCACTGTTTGAAGATTTCCTATATGTGATCTATGACCTAGCCCCCTCCCACACAAAAAAATATTTAAAAGAATAGCATTAGATCCCCATCTACCGGCTTGTGACAGCAAGTTAAAGAGAAAGGTGAATATATGATCCAATTTTTTAAAAAAAATTTAAGAACATCAGTAAAAAAAAAAAAGCTATGTGAGCATGGGTGAGGTTTAGTGCCTGGTAATCTTCATTAGGGTGATAAGGTGACTGGCTGGCTTTTTTATTCAAGAAGCCCCAAATCTCAATATGGTAGGTCTTTTCTCCTGGGCTGGCCAATCTCTCTAGAGATGAATTTCCTGTCTAGACTCCCCCCTAGTCTCTCAAGTTCTGTGAGCTAAGTGGGGGAAGCAGCTGGAGGTCTCACGTTCAGAATGTGGAATTCCCTGTTTCCCAAAGACTGTCTCCAACTCTTACATTTTCAGGTACCTCCCCTGCACAACCTTGCCATATCTAGTGTCTCGGGGTCTGGAACCTCTCTGGTTAAAGCCTCTCCCCAACAGTAAATCTTCAGTCTCTGCCAGGGCTGGGGAGAGGAGGCGGCCTCCTCATATACCCTTTCAGACGCTGTCTCTGTTTTCAGCCTCACACCGCCCCCTCGCCTTCAGAGGCTCCTTCATCATTAGTTCCTCAGCCTTTCCGGGGCTCTGTGGCATGAACGGGCTTGCCTCTCCTTTGAATCCCTTTGTAGAGAGTATTAGGGTACGCCACCCAGGTGCTCCCTTTTCGATGGAGACTCTCATTTCCCAGCGGCTGGAAGTATTTTCTGATGAAGGCTTACAGCTGAGTTTCCTCCCAGGAATTGGCCCCGGATGAAGGAACCTGCCTCACCCAAGATTATCTCCCTTCGAGGGGCAGCCACATCCAATGACTAGCCCGTGGAGGGGTACAAAGGCCTGAGTCCCTTGCTTCAATTTGGGACCACTCTGAAGAGCTTCCTGTGAGGTCAGTTAAGACTGCCGTGACTGCATCCCAGTTCCACTTCTCTCTCTGCCCAGCCCTGCATCTTTCACTCCCCCTCAGGTGTGGTTCCCAAGAGCTCTGTCCAATAAACCTCCGGCATCAGATCTCCATCTCAGGGTCTGTTTCACAAGGAGCTCCGTCTAAGACCCCTTGTAGCTCTCTTTCATCTGATTTTCATATTCCAGACATTTATTGACATTTCTCATCTGCTGTTGTCTCCTCTCTTTGGCTTTGTGAGTTTATACCTATTTTTGTGTCCTCTACTCTCACTTCAATGATATTTTTACAAGGTATCTGAGATAAACACATACGTTCAATCCGTTGTGTTTAACCAGAAGCGTGAAAACATATACATAACACATAATGAATCTCCCAGCTTCACATAGGTCAAGCGACAATTATTAAAATTCACGCCATTTTTTGAGCACCATTTGAGATGCAATATTAATAAATAAGAAAGCATAGGGTAAATACAACAGATTCCGATCGATCATCAGTGGAAAAGCTAGAGAGAAGCCCCCAAGCAATCCTGGCACACCCCTCCCCGTGAATCCACACCCAGCTCAGAGCCTGCTCTCTTTCCTCTCTAGGCATTTGCACCAGCTGCTTTCTTGGCCAGAATGTCCTCCCCTTCATTTCACTTGGCCAAATCCTCCTAGTGTCCCAGAACCCAGCACAGAACACCATCAACCCCCCATACCCAGCATAAAGTCACCTCACACTTACCTTTATAATAGCACTTAATACACCAGGATTATAATTGCCTGTGACTTTGAGCTCCTTGAGCACAGAAACTGATTATTTTGCAACTTCTTAGACCTAGTATCTCTCACACTACCTAATAGATAGTAGATACCCAATAGTGTGTGTGGAATAAGTGAGTCATTTGGATTAAATGGATTCATGGATGGATGATTCAAATAGGCTCTCCCTGGGGGTCAGCCGTGGAGGAGGGGAGCCCTCATGCTTGGGGAGAAAAGAATTGTTCACTCATGAATGGATTTCCCCTATCCAGCCCTCACCCAAACTTGGTGAAGCAGAGCCCAGAGATACTGGAGCAAATAGTCCAACCAAGTGCTATTGATCTGGGTTGACAGAGAATGGAAGAAAACGTGCCAGATTAGCTATTTTGGAGTACTAATCTAGAAAAGGCAGAAAGGGGGAAGCCATACCTAAAAACCATTATTACCAGCCTGAAGTTGTAAAAAATCTATAAAAAGGAACCTCCATAATTGCCTACAATTTCAATAAGAGCACTACTACTCACATATATTTTAGGGATTTTTTAAAGATCTGTACATGTTTTAACTCCTTTTATCTTCACAATAGTTTTATGAGTTGGGTGCTTATTTACGTTTTATAGATGAGGAAACTGAGCACAGAAGACTTGCCCAAAGCCATTCAGCTAGGAAGCGACAGTGCCAGGATTTGAATCCTAGCAGTCTCTTAACCACAAAACAAAAGCTCCGTCTCCTCGCATTTCCCGATTTCACCAACTGGCCTCCTCCTCCAAGTTGCTGAAAAGGAAATTAGCCCTTTTGGATGGAACAGCAATATTCCTGCTTTGGCAGCTTTCCCAGCTACGTTCAGTCTCATAGCCCAGGTGTAAAAAAGTTATAACAAAAGTTAAGTGAAGAAGGGAGCTGGGAGGGAGAGAGACCCAGTGGATGCTGCTTTTAATCCCATCCCTTGAGAAATGAAATCTGAGAAAGAATCAGTGTAGAGGAAAAAAGGGAAAAAAAGAATCCTCGGAGGGCAGAGCCAACTGGCTGTGCCTCAGGCAGAGCTGTCCCCTCCAGGCCTTGTCACAGGGACCTGGGGGTCTGCTTTCAGATGACGAGCTTTGGTTTATGGACCCAGGAAGAAGGGAACCACATGCAGCAGGAATCAAGTCAGAGCCAGTGACTCAACCCACACAGGGGCCCGGAGGTCCAGGAACACATCACAAGATGCTGAGACACGTCTCAAACGCTTGCCAGTTGAGTCCATCTGGAACATGAGTTCTGAGCATGAAAGTGCAAGAGCAGAGAGACGAGGGGAGGAGGCCTGAATGTGCAGGTCAGTGAGAGCTGACTCAGATGACTTTGAAGGTCAGCCGGGACCATCCCGCCATGTCTCGGACCAGTGCCAAAGTGCTGAGGGTGGTCATAAGAGTCATGAGGCTGAACCTGGAGACTAGTTTCCCAAGTAGGGAGGGAAAGCAGCTTCAGTGTCTCCCAGCTTCTGCCCGTGCCCTCCCCTTAGGTCTCCTTATTCATGTCAGGGTCATCTGTTTTCTCAGGACAGCCCAGCCCTAAACATGGGAGGCAGAATAAAGGGACTGCCATCAAAAGTCCCAGGGGCAGTCTCCTTACTGTTCCCCTGAATCCTTTCAAAGGATTCAGAAAGGAGCTTGTAAGCTTGCCCATGAAATTGTTCCCACTTGACTAAGCAGAATGTTCACACTTGTATTTATTGAATTTGTGATGTGGAATTATTTATTCCATGTCTGTCTTTCCCCCTGAGCTGTAAATTTCACCAATATCCATTTAGTCTTGTTCACCAGCACCTACAGGAGTGCCTGGTACACAGTACAGCTGAATATATATTTGAAGATTGATATAATCATAATAATAAATAATAATGATGATGATGACAATGAGTGGAATAAATGCATGGACTTACTCCAGCCCTTAGGGATTAGTACGAACAAAACCCTCCCCTCGCCTCTTTGCAGGGACCAGCCTTCAGAGTCTTCAGATGCTCTTGTGCCCCATCCGCCACCCACCAGGGCCTCCTTTCCCATTTGCAGAGCTGGCAGCTAAAGCTCCCCCCAAGGAACGACCGGCGCTGGAGCCCGGGTCACGTGGTTCGGGCCCCAGTTACATCTCAGGTGTCAGGGCTGGGCAGGGGTAGGGGCTGGACTGGGAAGGCTGGATCTCTGGGAAGCAGATGAACGACTCAGATGAAGAATTTGAGAAGTAGCGGAATCAGCTTTTGAAAGGGAATGTCAGTAACTCTGGGGAAAAACAAAGAAAAACAGGGAGAAGGGCGAGCTCCTTGGCTACCAAGAGCTATACTGGCTCCCTTCCAGGTTTCTATTTCTGGTGTTTGGTGGTTAAATTAAAAAAGCTTATAAACTTAACTCCAGTTAGAAAAAAATACAACTATTTCAAATATTGATCCCGGATAATCGCCTCAAACCTGAGCGGGAGACCACCCGGCGTGAAGGGGCGGTAGGAGTGGGGAGGCCCAGAGTGTGGGAACCGGGGAAGGGGGTGGCAACCGAGGCTGGCGGCTGCTGAATCGGAGCGGCACTTTCCTGACTGCGCCCGCCGTTTATGGGTCACCTCCCTCCCTATCGTTGGAGTTTAAGGACCAAGGAAACAAAAAGTCAATTTGCAGGCCTGTAGCCTTTCCAGACTGCTCACATCTTAGTGTTGAAATGTGACATTTAGTTACTCTTCCTCTCTTGGCAGAAGTAATGTAAAAATATTTATTTTTGAAGTGGAAATGGATTTAAAATACTTTTAGCAGATCAATAAAAATATGACAAATCCCAAATAGAAAAATTGTCAGGGGATATGAACTGGCAGTTCAGAAAAGGAAAACAAACACCCAATAAACACCTGAAAAGCTGTTCACCCCCGATATTGTCAAAGAAATGCAATCAAAACAATGAGGGACCACGTTGTGTCCCTCAGATTGGAAAGGATTGAAAGAAATAATGTCATTCGCAAATTTTAACTATTGGAAAACTAGAGTCAACTGGAAGATGTGGAACTGAGACCTCAGTCAACTGACTGGTTACAACATTCTCATTAAAAAGTATAAATATACAAGCTTACCTTGGAGATGTTGCGGGTTCAGTTCCAGACCACTGCAATAAAGCAAATATCACAATAATGCGAATCACAGGAATTTTTTGGTTTCCCAGTGCATATTAAAGTTATGTTTACACTATACTGTAGTCTATTAAGTGTGCAATAGCATTATGTCTAAAAAACTAATGTATACATTTTAATGAAAAAATACTTTATTGCTAAAAATGCTAACCGTCATCTGACCCTTCAGTGAGTCATAATCTTTTTGCTGGTGGAGGGTCGTGCCTTGATGTTGATAGCAGCTGACTGATCAAGGCAGTGGTTGCTGAAGGTTGGGGTGTCTGAGGCAATTTCTTCCAATAAGACAACAACGAAGTTTGCCACACAGATTGACTCTTCCTTTCATGAACGATTTCTCTGTAGCATGCAATCCTGTTTGACAGCATTTTACCCACAGAACTTTTTTCAAAATTGGAGTCAAGCCTCTCAAACCCTGCCGCTGCTTTCTCCATTCAGTTTATGTAATATTCTAAATCTTTTGTTGTTATTTCAACAATCTTCACAGCATCTTCACCAGGAGTAGTTTCCATCTCAAGAAACCACTGTCTTTGCTCCTCCATAAGAAGCAACTCCTCATCTGTTGAAGTTTTGCCATGAGATTGCAGCAATTCAGTCCCATCTTCAGGCTCCACTTCTAATTCTGGTTCTCTTGATGTTTTCACCACATCTGCATTTACTTCCTCCACTGAAGTCTTGAACCCCTCCAAGTCATCCATGAGGGCTGGAATCAACTTCTTTCAAACTCCTATGAATGTTGATATTTTTGACCTCTTTCCATGAATTATAAGTGTTCTTAATGGCGTCTAAAATGGTGAATCCTTTCCAGAAGGTTTTCAATTTCCTTGGCCCAACTCCATCACAGGAATCACTATCTATGGCAGCTATAGCTTTACAAAATGTATTTCTTAAAGAATAAGACTTGAAAGTCGAAATTACTCCTTGATTCATGGGCTGCAGAATGGACGTTGTGTTAGCAGCCATGAAAACATTAATCTCATTGTACATCTCCATCGGAGCTCTTGGGTGACCAGGTGTGTTGTCAAAGAGCAGTAATATATATATATATATATATATATATATATATATATTTTTTTTTTTTTTTTTTTTTTTTTTCCGGTACGCGGGCCTCTCACTGCTGTGGCCTCTCCGGTTGCGGAGCACAGGCTCCGGATGCGCAGGCTCAGCAGCCATGGCTCACAGGCCCAGCCGCTCCGTGGCATGTGGGATCTTCCCAGACTGGGGCACGAACCCGCATCCCCTGCATCGGCAGGCAAACTCTCAACCACTGCGCCACCAGGGAAGCCCAAAGAGCAGTAATATTTTGAAAGGAATCTTTTTTTTCTGAGCAGTAGGTCTCAACAGTGGGATTTGAATATTCAGTAAACCATATTGTCAACAGATGTGCTTTCATTCAGGCTTTGTTGTTCCATTTACAGAGCATAGGCAGAGTAGATTTAGCCTAATTCTTAAAGACCCTAAGATTTTCAGAATGCTAAAAGAGCATGGGCTTCAATTTCAATTCACCAGCTACATTAGCCCCTAACAAGAGATTCAAGCTGACCTTTGAAGATTTGAAGCCAGGCATTGACTTCTCTTCTTTAGCTATGAAAGTCCTGGATTGCATCTTCTCCTAATAGAAGGCTGTTTCATTTATATTGAAAATCTCGGAATTCTCTGGCAGTCCGGTGGTTATGACTCCATGCTCTCACTCCCAAGGGCCCAGGTTCAATCCTTGGTCAGGGAACTAAGATCCCACAAGCTGCTCAGCATGGCCAAGAAAAAAAAAAAAAAAGGCAAGAAAAGAAAATCTGTTGTTTAATGTAGCCACATTCATTAACTATCTTAGCTAAATCTTCTGGATAACTAGCTGCAGCTTCACCTTGCACTTTTATGTTATGGAGATGGCTTCTTTTCTTAAACCTCATGAACCAAGCTCTGCTGGCTTCCAACTTTTCTTCTGCAGATTCCTTAACTTTCCTAGCCTTCATGGAATTGAAGAGAGTTGGGGCCTTGCTCTGGATTAGGCTTTGGTTGAAGGAAATGTTGTGACTGGTTTGATCTTCTATCCAGACCACTAAAACTTTTCCCCATTATCAGTAAAAAGGCTGTTTCACCTAATTATCATTCCTGTGTTCACTGAAGTAGCACTTTTAATGTCCTTCAAGAACCTTTTCTTTGTATTCACAACTTGGCTGACTGTTTGACGCAAGAGCTCTAGCTTTCAGCCTGTCTCAGCTTTCCACGTGCCTTCCTCACTGAACTTAATTATTTCTAGCTTTAGATTTAAAGTGAATGATGTGCAACTCTTCCTTTCACTTAAATACTTAGAGGCCATTGTAGGGTTATTTATTAGCCTAATTTCAACATTGTTGTATCTCGAGGAATAGGGAGGCCCAAGGGGGCAGAAAAATGGGGGAAAAGGCCAGTTGGTGGAGCACTTAGAACACACACAACTTTTATCAATTAAGTTCGCCATCTTAAAAGGACATGATTTGTTGCACTTAAAAACAATTACAATAGGAACACCGAAGGTCACTGATCACAGATCACCAAAACAAATATTATAATAATTAAGAAGTATGAAATATTGCTAGAATTACCAAAATGTGACACAGAGACACAAAGTGAGCAAACGCTATTGGAAAAATGACTCCAATAGACTTGCTTGATGCAAGGTTGTCACAAACCCTTCAGTTTGTGAAAAATGTAGTATCTGCAAAGCACAATAAAGCGCAATGCAATAAAAAGAGGTATGTCTGTCCTTTCAGTCCTTATGTCCTTCACATTTGCTGTTGTCTCTGCTTAGAAAATAAATATTCCTTCTCTCACCACCATGGGCGGCCATGTCTCCTTCTTCAGGCTTGAGCTGAGAGGCCTACTTTAACCAGTCTAATTCAAGACCTTCCTTACTCTTTATCCCACCAACATGTGCATTTCTTTTATAGCATTTAACAAAACCACATCTTATCATTATAAATGTATTTATTCATTTGTGATTCCAATAGAGAGTTATATCATAAGGGCAACACGGGAATATGCCTACCTCGTACACCAGCATAAATCAGTACTTGGCACAGAGGCTGGCATAAGCCAGGAGGCAACATACAATTGCAGGATGAATAAGCACTCCTCCAGGTGTTGGAGATATAAGAGAAAATGAGATAGAGTCCCTGCCCCCTGGAGCTGACATTATAGGGATTGGTTGGTTGGTTGGTTGGTTGATTGATTGACTGATTGGATGATGTATGGATTGATGAATGAATGAATAGGCTTGGGTACGTTTTTCATGAGAGTACTCTATAAGAATTGCCTACCTGGTTTTTGCCTCTTCCAGAGACCAGAACCTTGGCTTGAGGTGGGGTCCAAGTATCTTTATTTATCTTAAACCCTACCCTAGCCAGTACCCATAAGCTCAGCCCCAAAGCACTGCTGCATGCAAGGAAGTAGAGTTCAATGAAGAAATTATTGAAAAGGACTTTCATTTGTTTCTCGTATCTTGACCTTCAAGGGAGTCCAATTCATAACCCCTGCAGGACTTCTCATACTCTCCTTTTTCTACCCCAATTCTGTCCAGCTCCACAAGAATATAGATCAATCTAGACATTTCTTTACCACCTTCCTCATTTCCCTTCTTTCCTAATCCCACCTGGAGCACATTCCCATGTTCTCTCCCACCCCAGCTATTTATTAGGACTTAACCCCTTTCAAAATCCTTTCCTGGGCTTCCCTGGTGGCACAGTGGTTGAGAGTCCGCCTGCCGATGCAGGGGACGTGGGTTCGTGCCCCGGTCTGGGAAGATCCCACATGCCGCGGAGCAGCTGGGCCCGTGAGCCATGGCTGCTGAGCCTGCACGTCCGGAGCCTGTGCCCCGCGACAGGAGAGGCCACAACAGTGAGAGGCCCGCATACAGCAAAAAAAAAAAAAAAAAAAAAAAAAAAATTCCTTTCCTTCCTTCGGCCTCCTGGTCTAGTCTCTCGTGTCTTCAGAACTTCTGAGCACAACTGCCTCCACCAAAGTCTGACTGAGGCATTCTCTTGGGAAGATGGGGGTAGGGGTAGGAGAGCAATGATCTGGAAATTACTGGAAGCTCTTTGGTGGCCTGGGGAGGGGCAGGAGCAGAGAGGAGGAATCTCTCCATCATCAATAAAATCCCTACATCCCCAACCTCTTCTCCGATCTCTCCCTTCATGACTCGCAATGTCTGAACCCTGGGGGCACCCTGAGCACTCAGCCTCTCCTGGGCTGTCAGTCCTGCCACAGCCTGTTCCACAGAGCATAGGCTCTCACTCTTCTCTAAAAGCTTCAGTGCTGAAGCTCATGACATCAGATGATACTCCCACCTAGCGTTCCTTCTTACATCCCGGTCCCTCCCCTCATTTCTTGCAAATCTCTCTCTCCCTCTCCCTCTCTCTCTCTCTCTCCCTTCTCTCCCTCTCTCTCTCCCTCTACCTCTCTCTCTCCCCTCTCTCCCTCTCTCTCTCCTCTCTCTCTCCCTTCTCTCCCTCTCTCTCCCTTCTCTCCCTCTCTCTCCCTCCCCTCTCTCCCTCCCTCTCTCTCTCCCCTCTCTCCCTCTCTCTCTCCCTCCCTCCCTCCCTCGTTAATCCTGTGATGAACCCTGGCTTGACCTTCCCAGGCTCCAGAAGTATAAGAAATAACTTTCTGTTATTTATTTTAAAAAAAAACCCAAAAAACCCTGGCTTTCTCATCTTCTTAGTCTCCAAATGTTGGAATGCTCTGGGGCTTAATTTCTCTGACCCCTTCTTTATCTATACTTCCTCCCTAGGTGATGTCATCCAATCCCATGGATGTTCTGTACATCCATAAGCTAATAACTCCCAAATTTATATCTCTTTAGACCTCTCCTGAACTCCAGACTCATATATCCAACGGCTTACTCACATCTCTATCTGAATGTCTAACAGACATCTCACTCTTAACAGAACTCTTGATTTCCCCATGTTAAAAAACAAGACAGCAGACTCAAACTGGGGTTACTAATGCTAAGCCCCACATCACCAAACTGAGACTTAATTACAATTTCAGCTCTCCCAGGAGTAGAATTTTAAACCAGTCAATCAGGAATCATCTGATCAGCACTAGTTAGGTAACCTGCCTGCTACCCTGCCATCCCCTAAAGGAAAGTAACCCTACAATGACCAATCTGCTCCCTTTTGCCTGTAATAGTCTTTCATTTCATACAGCTCCTCAGAGTTATTCTATCTGCTGGATTGGATGCTTCTTGGTTCATGAATCACTGAAAAAAGCCAATAAGATCCTTAAAATTTACTCAGTTAAATTTGGTTTTTTGACATCCACAGAGCAATTATCCTTACAGTTTTCTTTAGCTCAGTAAATGTACTTTGCTCGGTCCCAAAACCTTAGAGTCACCCCTTACTCCTTTCCTTTTTTCACACGCCTCATTCGACCTGTCAACAAATCTTGTCCAGCATCCATCACTCCTCACCACTTCTGCCACTAGTCAAGTCAGGCTCTGTAGCAGACACTCGGCATCCCTGGCCTTTGTGCATTACTTACCAGTTTGGTAAACACAGTGTCCTCTAGGCCCTCCTGATGAACAGAGCTGTTGGGTTTTCCAGTGTCATATGAAGTAGCCCCTCCTGCATGCCCACTGCTCTGAGCGTCCTGGTCCTTTCTTCCACCATCTGCCACAGCAGTGTGACATTTCTACTTCACTTAATGTGGGACGTTGCTTTTTCTGAGCAGCATCTTAGCACTATTTCCCAGGGTCCATGCCAGGGTGTTCAGTCCTGTATCACAGGAGAATTCTCCCATATCAATAAACTCTCTGTGGCAAGAGACTCACGGTGAACCCCACAATCCTGCTTTCTAGTGTTCACACACTTGTGTACTCCCTCCCCTAGAGTGTGATCCGGACACGTGCTGAGATATGTGTGATTACTTTACACAAGATTGTGACATCTGTCTTGCTAGGAAGCTCTCTCCCTTGCTGGCTTTGAATAAGCAAGCTGTCATGTCATGAGCTGTCCCAAGGAGGGGGCCGGAGCAAAGAGCTGAGGCAGACAGCCAGGAAGAAACTGAGGCCCTCAGTCAGACCGTCAGAAAGGACCTGAATCCTGCCAACAACCGTGTGAGCTTGGAAGTGGATCGTTCTCCAGTCGAGCTTTTAGATCAAATCTCAGCCCCGGCTGACACATTGATTGCAGCCTTGCAGAGAACCCAGCTCACCTGTGCTAGAACTCCTGACCTACAGAAACTGAGAAAAATAATTGTGTATTGCTTTAAGCCACTAAGCTTGTGGGAGTCTTATCATGCAACAGTAGGTAACTAATATACTTTTATCCAGCCTTATGTCCTACCCAGCCCCCTGCTCCCCACCCCACCTTGACCTCTAGGAGGCTCAGGACCCAGTCCCATCCACACTCTCCCAGTTTCTACCAGTACATACTGGCCAGGTCCTGAAGCGCCTTTCTTCTCTTAGCAGGCCCAGCACTCCCCCAGCTGGGATTTATTACTTTGACTCTTGTTATTGGTTTTAACAATTGACTGTTAGCTATTGCCAGAGGCTATGAGTACTTCACCTACCACCAGTGATGGGGTCTTCATAGCCAATGTGCCAATGAATGAGTAAGTTCAATATCCCAATTTAGAGCCTGCTTCCTAAGACTACTTTCTGTTCCAACTGTTATAGCTCAGGTACACTGAGAAACAGAGGACAAGACTCTGAGATTTGCAGGCAGGAGGTTAATTAAGGAGCTCTCTCAGGCCAAACTTCTGTGAGGAGTGAGGGAGGCTGGATTGAGCAGGGGGAGAAGTTGAACTGCCATGTAGTTGTAACAGAGCTTTCAGCTGTTCCTCTAGGGAGCCATACCCAGCTGGCCCTGGAGAGTTGTTCTGTCTGGAGACCAGAGGCCAGGACCTTATACGTCACCTCATCCAATCTTTGAGTCCAGGCTGCTCCCAGTGAAGGAGCACGACCTTGGGCTGGCAACTCTTCCCTGAGGGAAACTCTCTCGGAGGAAGTCAGCTGAGAGCACTGTTGCTGACAGGCCCAGCGGCTGGGGGATGGGTGCCTAGATCCCGAGGCACATTCCTGCACCCCTACATTCTCCCTAGTGGTCCTCCTTAACCTATTTCTACCCTACCTCACACTTCTTCTGCCATCCCACACAGATAACAGCTTCTCATACCTTTAGGCCAATTCTGTTGACAGCCCTGTGAATCAGGCTTTGGGTGTCCCTCTGAGCTGGCAACACAACCAGCTCCCAGGGCCACAGACTAATACTCACCATCTCAGAGCAGCTTGAGAAATGATTCCATCTGGATCCGTGATGTTCAGGGGAGAGAACACAGGGGGAGAAGCCACTGGGAAAAGAAAGAAGCCCTCTTCTCTCCCTCAGCGGGCTACACACAGCCGGCCCAGTACTTTAGCTCATTTAACCATCGCAGCTGAGAGTTATTATCTCTGCTTTACAGAGGAAGAGCCTGGGGATGGGGAAACTCAATAACACAGCTGTTAGTCTCTTTGGAGTAACTGCTCTATCTCGGGCTACTTGCTTCATCCTCCTTATCCTGACCCTAAATACTGGAATAACTCAACTTACTAGGGAGTCTCAACCCATTCTATGGCTTTACATACCACCTTTCTGCTGATGATTCTAAATTTGTATCTCCAGCTCAAAAGGCTCCCTAGAACTCCATGCCTGGTTGTTTATTTGCCTGCTCAGCATCTCCACTTGGATATGTAGAAATGAACTTGATAGTTCAAAAAGAATTCTTGACCTTCTCTTCCAACTCTCACCACCCCCCATTCCATCCATTCCTACCAAGAAATGGCACTGCCATTCTTGCAATTGCTCGGGTGTCATTCTTGATTTTGCATTTTCTCTCATATCCCACATCCAATCCATTGCACTTATTGTCAGATTTCCCTTTGAGGTGTATGCAGAATCTGACCCCTTCTTGCCAACTTTGCTGCTACCATCCTGGCCTAAACCACTGGCAGCTCTCATCAGTACTACTGCAAGAGCAACTTCACTGGTCTTCTCACCTGTTTCTTCTCTACAGCCAGAGTGATCCTTTAAAAATGTAAGGTCATCTCCTTCTGCAGTTCACTTTCCTGTCTCATCCAGAATAAAACCCAAAGTCCTTGCCATGGCCTACAAGACTACCCGATCTGGTGCTCTCCAACCTCTATCCTCATCACTTACCTCCCTCTCCTTAAATCTCACCCTTTCTTTATTTCACTCTAGACGTTATGGCCTCCTTACCTGTTCTCTACACCCCAGTGATGTTGCTCCCACCTCAGGCCTTTGCATTCCTTGTTTCCTCAGATATGTTTAATAGGCTCACTCTCCCCCTTCTTTCCTTTGGTCTCTGCTCAAGTACGCTCCTTTTAGGTGCCACCTCCCAATATCAAAAAGGCATTTCTTACCAGTCTAGCCTATTCCATAACACTCTTACCTTGCTCTATCTTCTCTGTACATCATCTGTTTATTTGATAGCCTCCTCGCTAAAACATAAGTTCTCTGAAAGCAGGTCTGTTGTTCACTGATGTGTTGTCAGCACATAGACTAGCACCTGACACACAGTGAGAGCTCAATACATATTAGCTGCATGAATAAATGCATGAATGAGTGAACTGCCATGGATGAGACTTGACCTGGCAAGCTTCTTTCCAGGTTCTTGGAAAATGTTCTGTGAAAACCCAAGGAGCAGCAGGTAGCAACAGAAACTGGTACATCAGCTGCCTCTTTTGTGCAGTCTAGGGATTTCCCACCCGTATTTGTTATTGTCTAATCATCTCATTCAAAATACAGTTCTAAAACCTCATGGCTTCTACCCAAACCAGCAGGGTTTGTGACACAGCACAACAAAACCCCTTCTTTCTTACCCATTTCCCAAACACACATCCACATCCACACCCACGCTTAGCCTTAGCAAGCAAATTCTTCACAGAACACGTTAAGCCAACCAAATATACAAAAATCTGTATTTACAAAAAGATTAGGAGGAGTTTATGCATTTCAGAAAAGGATCCTTTGCTTTGGAAAAGGATTCACCACAGGAACACTTTAAATAACTAGTTCACCAAATGATTTTAAAATAGGACTTGACTTCAAGCATCTCCTGTAGAAAAAAGAAAGAAGATTATATTTATCAAATACCTACCTATGTTCCAGTCACTGGGCTTGTCCCATTGGTCATTATTTTATTTAATCCTGATACTCCATGACTTAGTGATTTACACCAGGTGTATATCTAGTTATTACATCAGTTTGTTTATATCTTCTGAGTTTCTTTGTACTTTATAAACCATCATATTCATTCCCAAGAAAAAATATAAAAATATATAGCACACTGGGGTCATTTTGTATGGTGGCAAATAGAGCTTACCCACCTTGAATGCGCTGAAGGAGGTAACTTCCATTTCTAGCTGTTGTGATACCAGACCAGCCTCCCATTGTAAACAACTCTTCAACTGGCAAAAATGTAGAAAATAATTGTTCTCAGACACTAGACAGGACTGTGATCCTCAAGAGAAGAAAACAAATGAGGTAAATCCCTCAATTGCCCTACCTTTCTGCCTGGAGGCCCCTTACCCAGTGGGGTACAGGGAGAGGACATTCAATCAGAGTACAGTCCCCTTGCTGAGCTGAGAAGACAGTAATCAGAGGTCAGGGCTACTTAAGTGAACGGAATTCGTGGGGCAAAGCACTGGAGAGGAGGGACTCTGCAGAGAAAGAACTCTAGACATCTGCTTAGGAGTCCCCATGAATCTATGGTTGAATACTAAGCTGTTTTTGTCTGGGGTAGGACTCCACAAGGCTAGGCAAAGAGCTATCAGGGAAAGAACAACCACTGGGGTGCTGTAAACTAAACAACTACTGAAACTCAAACAGGACTGGGAGACATTAAAGTTCTGACCAGCCAGATGGAGAGATCTCACTGAACACTCCAGGCAGTCAATAGAGACCCAGGAAGGCCACATCTTAGGAGAAGGGTTAGTCTAACCTTGAGTAAAGGCTACTTTAGATCCACCCTAACAAGCCTTAAAAACAACTGTTGAAGAGACCAAGTTGATCCACAAGTAGATTAACTGCCTGCTAGAACAAAACTCAACCCTCTATTAAAGAAGACAACAAAATCCAGAATTCAGCAACATAGCATTCATAATTTACAACAGCCAATCAAAGATTATTAGACATCTGAAGAAGCAGGAAAACGTGAACCATAATGAGAAGAAAAATCAGTCAATAGAAACTGACATTCCCAATATTTTCCTTGCAATATGGTACAATACTTGCTTTTAGGAATGAGAATTTTAGTTAAATAAGAAGGTAAATGATGTTCTGTTTATTTGTTTAAAAACTGAAAAGTATGATAACCTTTAGGATTTATGCCCATCCCAAATGGAAAAAAAATAGGAAAAGAGTTTGTACTGAGAGGGGTAAACTTCATCTCTTTGAGAATCACTCTTGAATCATATGAATAATTTACAGCTTCATAGAATTATCATACTGTAAGTGGCCACAGAGTGTATCTATTTCCTCACTTGAAAGACGAGAAATCCAAAGCCCAGTGATTAGCTGTGAGGTAGCAGCTGGGTAATCACTGAGCCAGAATAGTCTCCTAGGCCTATGCTTTTTCCATGCTGCTTCTAGAGCCATCTTGTTAATTTTTAAATTTCACAGTATTTATTATAGTTCTGTTATTCTGGACACTGGACATACAGCCATGAACAAATTGGATAAGGCCCCTTTCTCATGGGTCTCACATTCTAGTGTGAAAGGCATACAACAAGCAAGAAAACAAATAACTAAGAGTTCCAGATTGGGAGAAGTACTCAGAAGAATATAAAAGCAGAAAAACACGATAGAGAGTGATTGGGGTGAGAGAGGCGCCTAATTTGGTTTGTGTGGTCAGAAAAGTCTTCTCTAAGGAGCTCATGTGCCCTGAGGCCTGAATGATGACAAAAGAGTTAGCCATGTGAAAATCTAGAAGGAAATAATTCCAGACAGAAGGAATAGCAAGTGCAAAGTCCTTGTGGTGGGAATGAGCTTGGCATAACCATTATAACAGGGAGTAGGGAGGAGGTTAGTGATTCAGTGATTCAGGGGTTACAGATTTGCATCCTGGACCTACTGCTGATTTACTGTACCACTTAGTTAAGTCTAGGTGACCATTAAGACTCTATCAGGCTCTGACATATTATGATTCTGTGATTTATTGAGAAAGTATGGCATGCCAGTAAAAAGTAGATGCCATGCCGAAATTTAAGGAGTAAGATAATGTCCTAGGTATGGTGTAATTAGAAGAGAACGGACTTTGAAACCAGCTCACCTCACGTGGACGTGCATGTATATAAACCACATGTTCTTGGGCAACTTCTTTGGGGGCTTATTAGAGTCTCAGCTTTATTGATAAAAGTGAACATAATGCTAACTAGCTCAGAGTGACCAGAAGGATGAAATGACATGTATAATAAAACCTAGCCCAGTGTTTGGCACATATTGGTATCAAAACAAACAAACAAACAAACAAACAAGAAAAAAACATGTTATTTTCAATCTTCTTTCTAGGGAATATGTCAGGCGATGCACATTGTAAAGGCATGTGAAGATGCCTGGAGAGAGGATGAAAGGATTCATTCATCACACAATCTGACGTGCCTACTACGTGCCAGGTCCTATTTTAAGCTCTGGGGATAGTGTGATGGGCAAGACAGACCTGTTTCTCTTGGAGCTTCCATTCTGGATGGGGAGAGACTGACGATAAACAAACCAAAACAAACAAAAATTACTGGTGAAAAATAAGAGCTTCGCAAAGAATTAAGCCTGAATGATGTGATAGAGCAGAACTGGGTGTCTACAGTAGACTGTGGTCCAGGAAAGACTTTCCCATCAATACTTCAGCAGAGCTCTGAGTAATAAGGAGGAGACAACTGTGCAATGACATGGGGAACAGCATTCCAGGCAGAGGGACAGCAAATTTAAAGGCCTTCAGGCAAGAAAGAGATCACAGAACATCGAGGCTGGAGCGTAACAGGTGGGAAGGAGATTTATATTAGCTGAGGTCAGAGGTGAGGTCAGATCCCTAGGGCTTTAAATACCAAGATAATCACAGATAAAGATCTAATCTCCCTAATGTATAAAGAACTCTTAGAAATTGAGAAGGTAAAGGACAACAACCCAATAGAAAAACAGGTAAAGAACAGACAGTTCACAGAAAGAGAAAAATAACTGATCTATATACATATAAAAAAGTTCACAATTTCGTTCATCACAAGAAAAATCCAAATTAAAATTACATTGAGATACCATTTTTTATCCACCAGATTGGCAAAAATACCAAAGTTGGATAATGCGCGCAACTTGTGCAGCTGTAAGAAAATAGGTATTGTTGACAGACGTGTAAAATGGTGCAACTTCAATAGAATTCAATTTGGTAATATTTATTAGAAATATAAATGCATTTACTCTTTGGCCTGGTAATCCTACTTCTGGGACTTTATCCTTGAGATTTGCCTGCACACAAACCAAAAAACCTGCATATGAAGCTACTCAGTGCAGCTTGTTTGTAACAGCAAGAGATAGAAACAAACCAAGTGTGCACTGAAAGGGACAGGTTAAATAGATCATGGTATATTCCCATTGTAGAACCCAATATGGCTATTAAAAAAAAAAAAAAAAGAATGAGGAACTCCCTTATGTTCTGATATGGAAACAAAATATATTAGGTGAGAAAAGCAAAATTCAGAGCATGTGTAGTGTGCTACCATTGTGTAATAAAGAAGAAAATAAGAAGCAATTCCTACTTGCTTGCATTTCCTTTAAGAAACAGGACAAACTTGTAAAGGTTTGGTTACCTATGGGGAGAATAGAATATCATTTAGATTTTCAAATCATATAAATTGTATTTTTATTCAAAAATGTAAAAATAAAAAGTTAAAGACAAAAATGAGTAAGTAAGAAAATGTACCGATTGAGCTAAGAAAAAAAATAAAGGAATTTGGAACTTTTTCTAAGTGTGATAGGAAAAATTTGGAATTTAAGTGTGATGGGAAGTCGTAGAGCTTTAAACAGGGGCATATTTTGAAGACAGTACTCCAGCAGTCAAGTGGGGAACAAACTGTAGTGAGACAAGAAGGATGCAGAAGTCTAAGAGATGTGTTAGTTTATGTTCCAGGACAGGATGACTTAGACCAGGATGAGGTGGTGCAGTTGGGGAGAAGCAGAATATGTTTTGGAAGTAAAGTCAACAAGACTTGCTGCTGATAGATAGGCTGTGAGGGGTGGGAGAAAATAAGAGTTTTGTGCCTTGAGCACGGGTAGCATGGTGATGCTACTAGAGCTCAGAAAGTGAGAAAATAACTCACAGATGGGGCAGCTCATAAGGTTCCACGGAGAAGGTTGAGTAACAGCAGAACTATGAAGGACATTAGGATTGGAGGAGATGGTGAGAAGGCCGTGCAGATGGATAGGAGGGAATGGAGCAGGCCAGGGGCACAGGACAGGGGGCAAGGGGCACAGGGCAGGGGGATGGATCACTCTCCTAACAGTTGCTTCTGGTTTTTCTCCATTGCAGCTCAGCTCAGACTCAAGGGCATTAAATGACTTGAAACCAAATCCTCCGTTTCCATTACATGCTTCTTTTAACTGCTTCCTACTCTTCCTGTGACTGTTTCCTTGCAGTAACTGAAGAGTTCCTATCACACACATTAGCATTCTGAGAAATATACTAAGAGGGGAAAATCAGCCAGTCAAAATGGGGACTCTCTGGTTGGGCTTAGGATTTGTCGATTTTTCCTTTGCTGGCACAATAACTGAATTAACTTCTCTTGGAATGTAATTGTAAACTGTTAACTGTAATGAAACAGTGAAGAATGGTGGATTTCCCTGGAGTCTAGGTTAGACACTCCAACAGATGCTTCTACTTTGAAACCTAATTGATAGGCTAAGAAGCTTTTTGTTTTCACCTCTCCATTCCATTTAAGAAAAAGATTTAATAACTAGATTCCTCAATGGAGAGACTCCCCTGCAGATTCTGTACTTATCTTGAAAGACTAGTGACCCCAGAAGTTTGTGTTTCTGAAGAATATACTTGAAGCTCTGGTTTCCAGTTTTGGAGGTTGATTGTTATTATCTGGGGTGAGTTTTAACACCAACAATCCAGTTTTCTCTCTTCCTACCCTTCCCCTCCATCAAACAGAATCCATGTGTTTTTCCCCTTTTAAAGTTCAGTATTATTTCAACACTCTCATCAAGTGCACTGTGTTCTTTGCAGGAACTATGTCATACGCAGTTTATGAACCGGGACGAGCAACAGATCGGCAAAAACTGCTCCACCCAAGTTACTTATGAAGACTTTCAACTCTGGATCTTGGGTTGGTCAAGTGGAAGGGACCCAGTTCGTTTTTAAAGCTGAGAAATTCTTGTTCTCCTTGCCCATCCTTCTTGTACAGATGATGTGCTACGGTCTGTAAAAGAATGATCAGTTCTGGGGCTTCTGAGCAGAAAAAAATATTGAGAATATGTTAATTTTTTTTAAAATGAGGAAAGTGTTTGAGATACAAGCGTGTGTGTGTCTGTGTACACACGTGCGTGCTCACGACCCTTATCTCTCTTGAAGTCAAGGTAGAGTTAACTTCAGTCATGTAGTTCTACTTTTGAAAGTTTTTTGTTTCTTTTTAAATGAAATCTCAGAGGCAATATATGGAGAAGGTCATTAAAAATCAATTCAAGCTGTGATCTTCTGCAGAAGGGGAGGTGATGTCATATGACCTTTAAGGGTGAAATAAAATCTACATAAAGTGCAGTGTTCAGTTCCTCCAAAAGAGCTGAGATTGAAATTTAGACACGAAGGCAGAAAATAGGCAAAAACTCAAACTGTAGATTATTGATGACATCTATAAAGCTTCAAGCAGCCACTTGCCCATTTTCAAACATACTGTGTTAGGGAAGAGCAATGCTATATAGGTTTGGCTTGCTTTGACACAAAAAAAGATGTGTGCATTTTCCTTGAAATTGGCATTTGGTAATATTTCTTCACTTTACAGAATTATTGTAACATTCACAGTGGCTGGAAGAAACCAACACTTTATAAATGACATTTGATTAGCTAATATTAATTTTTCTATAAACATTTATGTGGAAGGACAAAGAGGAGGAGGAGTAGTAAATCATCATGCAAATCATTGATTTCTATCTTAGCTCAGGCTGCTACAACAACTACCATAGAATAAATGGCTTAAACAACAGACATTTATTTCTCACAGTTCTGGAAGCTGGAAGCCCAAGATCAAGGCACTGGCAGATCTGGTGTCTGGTGAGAGCCTGCTTCCTGGTTGGTAGATGGCTGTCTTCACATTGTATCCTCACATGACAGAGAGAGGAAGCAAGCTGTCTCCTGTCTCTTCTTATATAGGCACTAATTCCAACATGAGGGCTCCACCCTCATGATCTAATTATCTTCAAAGGCCCATTTTCCAAATAGCATCACACTGGGGATTAGGGCTTCAACTTATGAATTGTGGGAAGGCACAACCGCTCAGTCCCTGGCATTTCACTCAGCACCCCTGCACCCCATCATGTCCTTCTCACATGCCAAATACATTCTACCCATTCCAACAGCCCACAAAGTCTCAACCTCATTCCAGCATTGCCTTTAACATCCAAAGTCTCATCTAAATATCACCTGATAACAGTGAGAATCGAGGTAGGTACAATTCATCCTCAGGCAACGTCCTCTCCAGCTGTGAACCTGTAAAGCCAAACAAGTTGTGTGCTTCCAAAATACAATAGTGGGACAGGCATAGGATAGACATTTTGAAGGGCAGCAGAACATGCCACCCCAAGATATGACTGTAGGAGTTTAGGAGTCATACTACCCCAAAATATGCAGCTTTGGTATATTGACTATTTTGAGCTGTAGGCACTTGAAAAACAGCAAATATGGGGAAAAGCTTACTCTGCACTCCCCCTTATCTGCCTGAAGACAGATCCTCCAAAAGGACCTCAATTGTCATAAATCTTCTCCCCAGGAGTTTTATCAACCAGGGGAGATTGATTGACTCATCACAGTAGAGGAGAATAGAACATCAATCTTAACCATTGTCACAAACTCATCTGTTCATCTATTTATCTTTCCTAAAAAATTATTTAATTATTTTGCTCCCCTAAAAGGCCTACTTCCCCCTCTTCTTTCCCTAAGATGCTATCTAATTCTGAATTCTAAGGCCGCCTGCTTGCACTACTCATTTTTCCCTGGTGTCTCCCATGTATATATAAGGCATACATGTTAATAAACTTCTGTTTATTTTTCTTTTGTTAATACATCTTTTATTAGAGGTCTCAGCTAAGAACTTAGAAGGGTAGAGGGAACATTTTTTTTTCCTCCCCCACAATTCTCATTCCAAAGAGGAAAAATAAGAAAAAAGGAAGGCATGACAGGACCCAAGCAAGTCCAAAACCTAACAAAACAAGTTCCATGTGATCTTAAGGACCAACACAATTCTCTTTGGCTTGATTTTCTGTTCCAGACCCAGCGGGGCAGCGACATCATGCCCACAGAAAGTTTAGGGTAGACCTAACATTAATCGACTTTTTCTTTTTCAGACAACTTTTCCTCTAAATGTTTTAAAGGATGGGAGAAAAAATCAGATCTGTTTTTTTACAATGAAAATGGGACAACCTATAGCTCTTATTTTTGGTCTTGAATTTATAACCATTTTGGGGTCATGGAATCCTTTAAGAATCAAGTGAAAACTGTGACTAGTTATCATATGTTAAGGTCCCAATGAATTAGATCTCTTTGTGAATGCTCTATCTGTTTGAGAAATCTATTTAACTATTCCTGTGCTAATATCATACTATTTTTATTTTAAGATTTTGTGCTAAATTCTAGTATCTGCTAAGGCCAAATCACAGTGACCATTCTTTTTCAAAATCTTAATTCAGTGAGAAATAGATGAACTTTTAAATAAATGATTCTGGTAGAATTGAATAATCATCTGGAAGAAAACAAAAATAGACCCCTAGCCTCATGCCATCACAAAAATATGGAATAAAGATCTAAATTTGAAAAACAAATTAATAAAACTATTAGTATATGCCTAGAATTAGAGAGACACTAAGCAAGACAGGAAACCCGGAACCCAAGAGGGAAAGGTAGACATATTCAACTACATAAAAATTAAACATTTTATCTTGGCAATATCTGTTATAAACAGAATGAAAGAAAAAACCATCGTGGATTAGAAAAATATATTTGTCATACATGACATGTGACATATAATGCCACTAATATGAAAAGTATTAAGAAAAATGCAACTCAGTAGAAAAGCAGGCAAAGGAAATAGAAATGTACAGAAGAACCTGGAAAAAGCCAATAATTTATAACAACTTAAAACTCACTGGTTATGAGGATAATATGAAGTCAACTAAGGAGATACAATTTTTCATCCATCAGCCTGGCAAAATTTAAAACGTAATGCTGGTAACAATAATAGATGATATTTATTAAGTGATTAGTATATGCTAAACACTTTATGTGGATTATCTCATTTAATGTTCATGGCAATGCTAAGAAGTAAATTTTTTTAAATTAAGGAAATAGTTCAGCTAGCAAATCGCAGAGCCAAGATTCAAACCTAGACAGTCTGGGAGCCCAAGCTCTGTTTCGACATGCCCCGTTCTGATGGGGAGGCCTGTGGCATTATGATTTGTTACAACCTTTAGAAAAAGTAATGTGGTAATAGATATTAATATTAAAAAACTCATTCCTTTTGACCTGCCGCCCCCTCCAAAATAAAAGGGCCACTGTGATCCTGGCACTATCCGTTATCAATTCTTTGACTACTTGGTAGAAGTTAGGTGTAAAACCATGTGGGCTTAGCAGCTTTTTTTTTTTTTAATTTTATGTTCTGTTTCGTTGTAAGTAGATTTTAATCCCCGATTTTCTTAATGGTTGAAGATGTATTTTCAATTTCTGTTGCTTCTTGAATTGGTTTTGGAAAATTGTAGTTTTCCAGGAAATCATCTGTGCCATTTACTAAGCTTCTGTCTCCCAGATCCCAATCTTCCCGTCTCTACCTGCCTGATGATGCTGGTGCTGGGACTCTGCAAACCACCCCCAATTACACCTGCTGACAATCACCAGTCCCAGGGATGCAATTCTTCCTACATTTATTAACTCTGTGTTACCTCAGTGTCCTCTCTTCACCTTTTCAGCCATCCAACACCTGCTTAACCAATTCCTGATATTGATTTCTCTCTGCTGAAATACCCAGTGTGACTTCTCTTCATCCAATAGGACCCTAACTGATATATTATCCATGTTGTCTAAGTTTTCAAATTTATTAGAAGAAAATTATTTATGGTGATCCCTTATTTATTAAAATCTCTGTAGTATCTGTTGATTTGTCCTTTTTCATTCCTAATGCATGCATTTATTTTTACTTAATTTTTGTCTATTTCTGGTAGTCTTTTAAAATAATAATTAGTTTTTGGCATTTTTCCTAATTTGTTATATTGAATACTCTTTCACCCTTTCATTGCTTCCCAATATAAGCATTTTACAGCTATAAATTTCTCATAAATTACTACTTTAGCTGCATGTACGAATTTAGTATTTTAATTCTTCAAGTCTATATATTTTCTGATTTCTATTATAAGTACTCCTTTGAACCAGGAATATGTGTTTTAAAATTTCCAAATATATTGAGTGTTTAAAAATTATTTTCTTATTGATCTCTAAATTACTTGCATTATGGATAAAGAACTTGACGAGTATGATTAAGTTCTATGATATTTGTTGAGAATTCCACTATGGTCTATTAATGGTCAATTTTTATAAATATTCTATATGTACAAAATTCTCAAATTTGGGGTCACAGATTCTATGTGTATGCCCAGTAGATCAAGCTTAACTTCAGTGTTCAAATCTTCCATATCCAAATTTTTTTTATTTATTCGCTTCTGAGAATGATATATTAGTCTTCTACGGTGATGATGAATTTGTCAGTTTCTCTTTGTGATTCTGTCACTTTTTTTTCTTTAAAGTACTAGAATGCCAGGACATTCAAGGATGTTACAACGATGTTAACTGCAGTAGAGTATCTTGGCAAAACCCTTCTAAATGTTCATCAGTAGCAAATTGGCTGAATTCATTACATGAAATACTATATAGCCACTAAAAAGCATGAATTTGTTCTATATGTACTAACTAAAGGCAGGTCCATGTTAAGTGAAAAAGGCACATTTCAGAGTATGTATACAGTGTAAACCAAAAGAATTTCCTCTATTTGTGAACATGTATCAATATGTTTGCCTTAGAAAAAAGGCAGTTCCTCCAGGGAAGTGACTAGAGGGGGTGGGAAGAGCATTAACAAATAACTTCGTTTCATTTCACCTCCTTTAATGGCCACCTTTTACTTTGGCAATTTATGGAAAGTCTAGTGCAAAAGTGATGATCAGTGCTCGTGAAGCTTGATAGGGAGATATGCCACAAGAAAGAAGCAAGTCACAAATGTTATAATGTGATCTTATTTATTGTAGTGACATTTACATGTTGATATGAACATTAAGGAAATGTCTGGGAACACATTCACTAAATCAGTATTATTATCTCTAAATTTGAGGACTATGGAGGCTTTTTCATTGTTACATGTCTATTGTTTGCATTCATTTTATACATATACATTAACTGTTTGCAAAAAAAAATAATTTTTTATTCAGTGTAACTACAAAAGGGCTATGGACACTTTCAACAAAGAAACTCAAAACTAGAAAAAAAGTCCAGACACATCAATGCAAAAATTTACATGCAATTTCAGGTAGTTAATAGACACCCTGAAGCTCATTTATGGATCAGCTAGGTTTCTGCTTCAGTAGACACAAAGAGAGTTTAACAGCAGAAAAATTTGTTGACCTGCCAATTTCTCTCTTTTTCCTCTGAGCGAGGAGCTGGCTCCAGGGCACAATTTGGGTACTGGACATTGGCTGCACTCTTATCTGTAACAAGGACTCCACCTTCGCTGGAGTGAGATGCTGCTTAAGCCCCTCACACTGCTCTTGCTGTGTGGACACCTGCCTGTGTGACGTGTGAGCATGGGCCACTGGCCTTGATACATTTTTGGGTCTGTTTCTAACCATCTAGATCACTAATTCTCAAAAGGGGTGGAGAGGCAGGGATATGAGAGAGCAGTTTGTAAACACATATTCAATGTTATAATTTCATCTCTGATAGTAAAAGCTATTCTTTTCATAACATAAATGTGTCTGGTGGGAGATATGCCACATAGAACTTTAGTTCCAGCGAGGTGAGAGAAGTAGCTGGGAAAGTAAGCAGATTATTCTCTTTGAACCATGCTTAGGAGGCTGAACTTTATTCTGAAGGCAAATAGAGGAATTACTTAAAGGCTTTAAGCTGGAAGGTGACATGACTTGAGGCTGTTCAGGACTCCTTTGGCTGCGCGGTGGAGAGAGAGTTGGAGGGGAGCAGGCTGGGAAGTGGGCTTGTGCAGTGATTCAGTTTAAGAGATAACAGGCCTTGGATTCCGGGTAACAGCAGGAGGAGAAGAAATAAGTGCATGGTTTGGAGAAAGAGATACTCGAAAGATAGAATAAACTTGGATTTATTCATTTGGGGGTGTGAGAACCAAAAAGGAGTCCAGAGGGATTCCCAGGTTTCTGGCTTGAGCAGCTGGTAGATGGTGATGGCGTATTGATAGAGAATGCTAGAAGTAGCACTGAGGTGTTTGGAGGGATTGGAAATAGTAGGTCCAAAATACGTATTATTTCTCACTCCGTGCCTCTAGGAGATTGACAGAAAGCCCCTGAGCGGATTCCAGGGCTGACCCCCACTTCCAGGTCTCCTGCCATGTTTTTCTGAGAAGAGTAGCAGCTCCTGCACGTCCCCTCCGGTCTGTCTACCCCCCCACCTCTGCTCTGTGAGCCTTCGCCCTTCCCCTCCCTCCTCCTCGTCAGCACAGTCGTAGCGGAGGATAAATTTAGGAGAAAGGCACAATGAACAATGGTTATATCAGCCTGAGGGTAGAATTTAATGATGACCAAACAAGACACGTATTAATAATTGATATATATCTTTTTATTATGCACAGATAAAGGACTTAAAACTGTGGTTATCAAAACTATACATCTAAGCATGTTCATAAGATTGACGACATACTGAACAGAGAAAAGAGTACAACAGGGGTGCTCAAACTGGCCACAGGGATTTTCAGGGTACTCTTTTTACCCTCATAGATGATGAAAAACAGCAACAAAATCAGGCTCATTCAGGAAAAACCAGAAGAGAGAAGTATTGTATTTGGAAACTGATAATAGTCCTTTTCAGAAAAACATCTGTCAGTTTCATGAACAACCCCCAGTGAAAACAAACAGGAAAAAAAAAATCACACTCACGAGTCACCCAACAAAATGTGCTCTGTTAACACAATCAGCAGTACAACCATCACTCAAATCATGAGGTAGTTACAGTACAAAAAAACCGGCACGCAGGTGCACACACACTCACAAGCACGCCCACAACAGAACACACACAGGAAACGGGTTTACAATCTCATTACAGACAAGGAAAAGACCTTTTGTTTTGTTTAGAAAATGCTATAGAAACAGCTTACTCAGAAGGAACCTGACTTTCCAAATACAGAGCAACGGGCTGGTACACACCACACGGTGAAAAGCTATAGGGTATTACACAATCTGCCTTCGAGTTTAGGGCATTTCAACAATAGCTTTAGCATCAAATAAATAAAACAAAATGGCCTCTGCAAATGAAGGGTGTAACCTGCAGAAGTAACAGAAGACTTTGCAGATAGAGGAATTTAACTGGAATATAAAAACAGTTTTAAAGAAACCTGTAGGATGTATTATAAAGTAGAGCTTATACTTTGTATTAAAACTGTGAAATATGAAGCAACTGGAAATGCTGTAACAGGAAGCTAGGGAGAAAACACAATTTTTTTAAAATGTTCACTTTTTAGAAACATTTCAGAAATACTTAATGATGTTCACTCTGCAATTAACGCAGGATTGGGTTTCATCAACATGAATTTCTTGATCTGAATAATACTTCTGGATAGTAAGACCCAAACAAATAAAAGTTGATTTCTTCTTCTCTTTCTTTTAAAATCTTTTGGTTTGCACCCATAAATTTGTAAATTAATTTTAAATTATTTATAAAATCATCGGCAATGTAGCATCTCTCTCAAAAATATACATTTAAATATATTACAAAAGGTTTTAACCCTGTCCATCTAAGAATTGGACCTTTTAATACCTCTTAATAGTTAATCATCTTTTTAACAGGATGGATAGGGATTTTTAAAAAGCAAAGAACTGATCAAAAGAATTCACAGTAACTGAAATTAAACATTTCATATGGAGTAACTTAAATTTATCTAAAACACTTAAATATATCTTTATACACAGATTTTTGTAGTAAAATATAGCTATAAGTGACTTAAAGACTCTAGTCTTCTTTGAAGACATCTTTAAACTTTTTTATACATAGAATATGCTAAAACAATACATTCTGCTGAAGGTTAGGCAAAGCGCATTATTTTCAAACACAGGTAGCATAATCTAGGTCCTCCACTCATACCTTTATGTTAAAAAAAGTTAACTGAAGGCAAACGTTTTTCTAATCTCCTATCTTCATTTGTCTGTGAAAATCTGCAAAATTATCAATATAGATAGCCTGGAAATCTTAGCCCACAATCTGTTTTGATTAAAATCATCCTGATTGAATGTCTATAACTATCAAATCAATCAGAGCATGACTCCATGATGGGTTAACGATTGTCAATCTCTACCTATTTGCCTTGTAGACACTGCCCTCAGGTCTCCGGTGACATCAACATTTCCTACTTAAGATTCCATTCACAGAGAACCAGGCACAACTTCCTTATTTTAAGAGCAGTTAGATTTGCTTCTGAATAGTTTGGGGTTAGAATCTAGCCTGTTCTATTTGTAGACTTCTGAGTTGTTTGGGAGAATTCTGGAAAGAGAATAATATTTATTTGCAATGAAGTTACCTTCAGGAGTAAATGATTTGGCATGGACATTTCCCTCCGGCATCTTTTTTTAACATAGAGGTATCAGTTGAGCTTATTTTAGCTGCAAAGTGGTATCATATTATTCCATTTTAATAAAATTCACCTCAAATTCTTTTTGAGTTTTGGGGGTATATTGAAGGCAAGAGAACTAAAGCAATCCAAATGAGTGTCTTTTTCCGTATCTCATCAGTTTCTTGGCAGAACTCGTGACACTGTTCAGATAACCAACAGTCTGCCATACATTTGCATCTTACAAGAGCTTGGCGTTTACAAAAGGGTCTAATGAAAAGGCTGACATGTTTTGCGTGGAAACACGAATTCTCTCAAATATATTTAAGAATAAGTTCCAACTCGGAAGGTGTAGGACATTTTTAAAATGGGAATGAATTTTCTCTTCTTAAACTGAAAAAAACAAATGTGCCAAATGATGTATTATATACTTGTACTGGTACATATATCACTGTGCAAATTCCTCCTCAACTTTACAACCGAATTTTGCCCCCATTTACACATTAATGTAATAGAACACATTGTCATAAATGGGCACAAATCTTCAGTCTCGGATTTTGGCCATTTTCAATTTCTATATGCCTATAAAGAAATGCAAAATTTACATTAAGACATTTTTGCAGTTGGTGTGTGAATGTGGGGAGAAGGAGGAAGCTGATAAGGAAATCAGCACTGGTTTTGGCCCAGGGCACAAGAAAGGAATGTTGCCTTGAGGTGTGTCAGGATGCAGTCCGTGAGGGCAGCACCGATCAAGCCGACACTGCAGTCCCCACGAGTGTGGCAGCAAGGTGAGAAGTGCGCATCCAGAAGGTGCAAATTAGAAACGGAGGAACACACTGAGAAAGTCTCGAAGCATTTCTGTTGTTTTACATCTTGGTTCAGTTATAAAAGAATCTTTGGCCACATCTACTCACTGGTTCTACCATCTGGCTATTATCCTTTTACCAACCCTTTGCGTCTGGGTAAAACGCAGGGCTCCAAATTACGGATGTTCTTACCTGGACAAAGCAGCATTTTAAAAACTGGCATGTGTTTCACATTGAAAACCCCCAAGCCTGTGAGGGGCTGGTGGAGAAGGCCACCACCTTAGCTTTCTCACATGAATCTAGTGTGTTACAGAAGCCCAGGGGTCACATTTATATTAGCCCTGGGTGGGGGGTGAACACAACAGGTGATCGCTATATTGAAATTCACTCTCTTTTCCAGGGACCCACAATCTAGCCTCCCGAGTTCCCAGTCCTGCTCTTGGCGGTGGGTGGGGCAGGCTAGGCTGTGCTGCTGCTGGAGCAGGGCGTGCTCTGCGTGCTACCGATGCTGTGCGCAGCGCTGCTGTTTTCCGAGGCTGGTGGGGAGGTGGGGACCTGCTGCCTTCCTGCAGTCTCTCCTGCAGTTAATGAAGAAAAGGGGTGAGGAGAGATGCATGTTACACATGGGCACTTCTGAAAAGACCTTTTTCTCAGTTTCTGTTTTATCTTATTTGGTTATTTTTTTAACCTCTTTTTTGGAGTATAATTGCTTTACAATGGTGTCCTAGTTTCTGCTGTGTAACAATGAAAAGCCCATTTTCTCTGATGTTCTTCTCATCCATGGGAAGAAGCAACTAGACCAAAAGGCCTTGTACCATAGGCTGTTCTGCTTGTGGGTATGTTATTTTCCTTTAAAGCCTCTTGCATGGGGAAAAGAACTGATTTCAAGCGGACTGACAGTTAATAGGGGCAAAGACCCCTGATAGTTGAGGACGAATGCCCAGGATTTCAGTGCCTGCAACCTTTGAAGACCACCATCATCTGTACTGTGTGATCCAACTGACTAGCACCTGTATTCAGGAAACACCTCCTCTCATAAAGGTATCGTAGGGTTCGGAGAGTGAGACCTTTAAACTGTAATAAGAGAATCTTGGCAATTTGGAGGCCTTTTTCTGAATACCCCTGGTCGAAATAGGGGTAGTGACGGCTAGGTTTCGCCCTAGCTACAGCGGAGAGAGCACCGTGCACGGAGCACATGACCCGCCTGAGAAATGGAGGTATAGGAGGAGCCTGCTCCCAGAAACACCTTTTGAAGAAGGGGCTTAGCTGTTGCACAAGGGGACTGTGGTTGCCAGGCAACAGCCCCTCCATTGGGAGGTTTACTGCAGGGTGCAGCTGAGCACATCAAGCACCCCACTTTTCATCACACACCCCACTGCATTTCAGCAAAGCCCATACCTCACGCCAAGTGCGCAGGGCTGTGGGGAGGCGGGGGAACCTTGGGTCACACAGATGGTCTGCATTTAGCACTGCAAAAGGCTCTAGAGCTGTCTTTTCTTCAACAAAACTGGCCTCAGGGCAGCCCTCAAACAATGGCTCTAGGTAGGGAAAAGTGATCAAGGCTCTCTGATGACAAACACTGCATTTTCTTCGAAAAGTCAAAGCATCAACTTCGTACACTTCTGGTCAGCGATCTCCCCACTCCACTGTGGGAAGCCCCAGAGGGCCAGGTCTGTTTATGAACGAGCCTCCTCTTTCCTGTCAGGCAGAAATACACAGCACTCCGCAGTTGATAAGCAACCCTCTGGCCTCTTCCTTAAAACAAAACACACCAGCAAAGGCTCTGCCCTCCAAGCACAGGAACTTAGTCCGTTACTTCCATTCCCCTTTTGGGGCCCCTCAAAAGCCTCTGCCAAAACAGCAGTTCTACAAAATGTAGAAGCAGCTCATGCCTCTGGGTCTGGTTACAGCTTTCCCTGTCACCCACTTATGAACCACACGGCTACAACACACATTCTGGCCTCAACCTCAGGGCCTTGCATATGCCATATGCTTGTTGCATATTTGGCCCTTGCTGTATTTCCTCTGATTATCTATTCTTCTGGGATTGGTGGGATGCAGAGGGGAGAGCAGGTCAATATTCCTCAGAGGCAGAGAAACAATGTATTTTTCACTCTTCTTTTTTTTTGGGCAATCTATATTTTGGACCCTTTCCAGCATTACCCTCTACCCTTCATGTGTGCATTTAGTTAAAGGTGGGGAAGTTTGCCTCAATGACAGTGACTTTCTGCCAGAAATCCACTTTCCCCAGAGTGGGAACTTTATTTCTAAAAGGAAATTAAATCTGTTAGCTATTCTGAATTATGTCTACCCCCTCCCACCCCCAAAAAACCCCAAATCCTCCAGAGACTAGAACAACTCGTGATATACTTTAAAAATTCAGCCCCCTTACAACCCACATGTTGAAACATACCCAGCTGGATTCTCAGGTTATCAATTAGCAGGACTAAAGTGGCTGTATGTGAAGCACATTTTAAAAATATCTTTTCCCCATTTCAATAAAGGAGCCGTCAGAAAAGCAGGCGGTAAGTCACTATACCCCACCTCCCTGTTTTGGCTCACCTGGGTTTCGTTCGTTCAGCCTGATAGCAGCTAAAGCAAGATGGCTTTGGCTGTTCTATCGACAGTGAACAGGTTTGTCTCATCCCAAATGTGACATGTGCTTGATTATTCACATTCAGGAAAAGTGCCAGTACTACTCCCTGCCCAGGAAGTCTGAATATTTGCTTTCCGATGTTTATTTGCCAAATATAATTTGTTGTCATGTCAGTTTATTTTAATCATTGCCCATTAAAAAGGTCTTTCAACTTCCAGAGTTTTGGAAACTCTTGCGCTGCTAATACAAAACACCGTCCAAAATGAAACCCCAAGCAAAACAAAACAAAGAAGTCCCCTATACTCAAGACTACAGGCTACATTTCACCAGGGTGGACAAGTCAACTTAACCTAATAATCCGCTGGCTTTGAGAAAACAGTGTGCCAAGGAGTACCTTTCGGAAATGTTGAAAACAGCTTCTTTAGACTATCCCTTCTAGCTCTGTGTCTATTTTCACATGTGAGATGTGAGATTTCTCAGTATAACCAAGTTGTTAAAAACTTTTACCTTTGGAAAAACTTTTACCTTTGGAGAAATCAAGAAAAGTTTTCTCATTGTCAGATGCAAGTGGCACTACAGAAAAATTCACCATGAGAAAGGAAGTTTAATGTGCAGATGTTTCTGCTTAAAAAGCCAGCAGAGTCCCTTAGGTTTTCTAAGATGGGTTCTTTGGTTTTCTGCTCTCTATCACAGTGACCTCTGATTTCTTGGAGCACTGAGTTTCTCTAAAATATCCCTTGGGTGACAAATACAACTGGCCTACTTCTGGAGAAGACGGATGGTCAGGGAGGACTGCAGGGCTATGCAGAGCAGGCGCACTTAGAGAATGCAAGTTCAAGGAAGGCTCCCTGCTCATAAATATCAAACTTGGCCATCAGAAGAAATGTGTTCAGTCTTCATGCTTTGCTCCTAAAATCTGAAACCACCGAGGAAGAGATATTTGAGAAGGAGAGTGAGTCGGGGAAAGAGGCATCTGGCACACAGGATACTCAGGAGGAAGGTGTGTTAGGACAAGGATTCTTTCCACCCGGCTCAGTGTGAGTTGGTGGTATAATGGTGAGCATGGCTGCCTTCCATTCCACCCAGCTCACATATTAGCCTGTGGCTGAGCTTAGATATTGCCAGAGATGCTTTTAAGAAAAAAAAAAAAAAAAAACCCCACATAGGGCTTCCCTGGTGGCGCAGTGATTGAAAGTCCGCCTGCCCATGCAGGGGACGCGGGTTCGTGCCCCGGTCCGGGAAGATCCCACATGCCGCGGAGCGGCTGGGCCCGTGAGCCATGGCCGCTGGGCCTGCGTGTCTGGAGCCTGTGCTCCGCAACGGGAGAGGCCAGAACAGTGAGAGGCCCGCGTACCGCAAAAAAAAAAAAACCCACATATTTTAAGGGATAACCTATTTCCTTTCTTTAGCTTGGCATGGAGCTGTCCAGATCCGATTTCCTGCCACCTCTTTGGCAGTCTACTTTATAACTGGATTCTTATCTCTTAAATCTTTCACCACGGCAGGTCCTGGGGAAGAAACTTAATCTAAAGATGTGAATAACATGGAGAAGCTCTATGGGGAAACAACAACAGAAGAATTTTAAAGAAAGGTGAGAGGAATCTCAATTATTTAGCCCAAAGCAGACAGTTTGCAAATATTGCCCACAGAGGATTATTACGAAGAGGAGCAGACAGGTGTACTGCTCCCTGGAGAGCAGTACATGAGGAAATGAGTTTAAATGGCAGTGACAGAGATTTAGGTCACATAGCAGGGAACTTGCTGATTATGGGGATTGGTTAGTTAGAGCGGGAATTTATGGAATTTCTTTCTTGAGAGATATTTAAGCATTGGATTGAAAACCATATGCCTGGGGGTGACTTAGACCTAATATTACTTGATGCTGCAGAGAAAACAAAGATATTTTCCTCAAGGCCTATGTGTTGGTTGCAATTTTGTACCAATTATTGTCTCTTGATATCCTAATTATAATTATTTCACAAGCTCATTCCAATAAGGAGAGTGAACTAGACCACCTTTAGTTTAGAGAAGCTTTCAGTCACTATTCATCATTTTCAAAAATTGTCCCTCCTCACTTTTCAAGCTACAGGACTTTCCTGTTGTAGCCAAAACTCTGCAGGAGGGGTGAATTAGATGTTGTTATAAGTTATGGAGAAAGGTTCCAAGGCAGGAAGTAAAATCTTTCAAAATGTCCTGCCTCCCACTTTCTTTCTATATTCCCGCAATATGGCCAACCTGTTCGCACCTGCACTTTGGTTTTTTGTAGGCATCTTCCTTTAACTTAACCTGAGCACTTGGGTGAAAAGAGTGGATCCTGCCCTCTCTCCAGGCATACCAGGGTTCCCATCTGTCCCACCTGCATCTTTCTGATCCGTGGGAGTTAGTCTCTTGTCTCCTACTTAGTCCCACTTTAGCTGATCTTCTTGCTGTTTCTTTCTTCACCTGGACTAAACTGGGGAGCTTGGAGAAACTTCAGATGTCTGAAAGCATTTGAAGCCTCTAGAGATGTTCCTAATTAAAAGGAGCATCCTAATTACCTGACTCAGGTGGACCTGGGTTTGTGCTTGACTTCTGCTTTAAGAACATACAGTGTGTTCAACTCAGGATCGTTGAACAGAAGCCCGAGGGATTGGGACAGGCACATCTAATTCAACACCTCAGCATTTTACTTTGTTCTGTGAAACACAGTGTTCCTTCCACACTTAGATTTTTTTCTGCCTGCACATATGAGCAACCTTACATTTTTTGGAGGACTTTGGAGTTCAGAAAACTTTTCACTTGCATTTGTTTAAATACGCTCACCTTCATAACCCTGTGAAGTACAGATCATCTCTATGTTTACTAAAGAGAAACATGGTTCATATTCTTGGCTCAGGTAACAAGATTAGCAGTTGAACAAACTAGTGCTTCAAGTCCAATTTCTGACAATAGCCCATACTTAAGGTGGTACAGATACACATAGAAGGTGGCCTCCCTCCCACTTTTCCCCTCTTCTTTCTCTTCTTCCTCTTCTTATTATCATCAAACTTTGAGTGCATCCAGTTCAGGGACCACAAAGGCAAGTTAAAGTAAAGATAAATTATAACAACATCTAAACCACCCCCTCCTACAGTTTTGCCCGCAAAAGGTAGGTCTTTTTTTTTTGGAGAATGGGGAGTGGTAATTTTTGAAACTGATGAAAAGGGATTGAAAACTTCCCTAAACTAAGGGTAGTCTAGTTTACTCTTCTCACAGGAGGGAGCTTATGAAATTCAAATATCAAGAATCAAGATATTAATTGGTACAAAACTGCAAGTCATAGGCTTAGAGGAAAAACCTTACCCAAATGACAATTTACAGATTTTTAAAAGGCATAAACCTATAAGAAGAAAGAAAACCTACAAGAAGAAGAAAGAAAACAGGAGTGGAGACAATAGCAATAAAATACTGGAAGCTAATGAGGAAATGGGTGAGTAGTAACTGACTTAGCAGATTCAAGTCAAGACTTAGGTGGAAGCTAAGCCACCAGTAGGAAAAGCTGAGAAACAGCCAAGTAGGAACACAGAACTCCTCAAAAACTCAGGAAATGGTGGCATCAGGTACCCCTAGACAAGAGGGTGAACATGGGGCTGTAAGAAGTTGGGTTGGCTAAACTTCTGCTTGAGAAGCAATAACATTTCTCTAAATCCCCTTCTTTACTCCATGGTGCTGGGACCCTGCCCTTCCTCATCTGGGAGAAAGACAACAAGTTTACTCTCTAAAGAGGATGAAACTAGGGTTCCGGGAATGACCAACACCAGCACAATTGAGGGTAGAGAACCACAATTACACAGGAGAATTAAATTAATGTCTACACGTTGAATGTTGTGACCCCCAGAATGCTGACAGCCAGAACTACAACCTCCAGGAAGGAAACAGGAAAACCTGTTTCATTGAAAACCTGATAAGCTCAAGAGGAAAGATCCAAAGATGAGATACCAGGAGTTCCTCAGTAAAAGGCTTAGCCAGATCACCCTAAGGGAAGTTCAAAATCAATATGTTCTATCCACAAGCTCAGAACTTCCCTATTCTTAAATAACTCTATATTAATATTCTCAGACAGATAAGACATTGCACCCATAAGAGTAGGATATATTTTTTTAATTCATAGGAAATACTTCTTGGAATTAACAAATGTGAAGGCAGTATTAAAAATGCAATAAGAAACCGAAAGATAAAGATGAAGAAATCTCCTAGAAAATAAAGAAAGGAAAAAGATGGAAAACAGAAAAGAAAAATTAGAGCATGATTCAAGAAGTTCAACTTTCAAATAAAATTATTTCTAGAATGAGAGAACAAAAAAAACAGGGGCAAGAAAAAATAAATAATTCTAAAAAATCTCAACAATGAAGGACATAGTTTCTAGAATGAAAGGGCTCAATTAATGCCCAGCATAATGAATGAAAATATACCTACATCAAGCACGATTATTGTAAAATTTCTTCCAGAGAGAAAAAACAGCTCAGGAATCTGAATGGCTTTGCATTTCCCCAAAGCAATCTTCAGAGGTAAAACTCAATGAGGAGTGCTTTCAAAATTCTGAAGAAAGTTGTAACCTAAAATTCTATACCTTGCCAAACTATCTACCAAGTGTTTGTATAAAATGAGGATATCTGCAGACATGCATGGTGCAAAAAACATTTACCTCTTATGTTCCCTTTAAACCAAGAAGGGGGAAGACAAGATGCATGACACAGGACATCCACAACTCAAAAGTACTGAGGAAAATGAATCAGTAGAATATCTGATGTCTGAATGTGTAAGTGTAAGAGGAGATTGAGACAACTGGCAGAGTCAACTGATGAATTAGTGATAATTATATACAAAACCAAGGTAATGTGGGGGTGGAGAGAGAGACAATTAGTAATTCTAGGAAAAATTAGAAGTCATGCAGGAGAAGCAACACTATTATACTACATGGCTAAAGTGTGGTTAGGATTTAGGCTGTCATAATAACGCAAACATTAATTCTGACCTAACCAAAATGTCAGTATAATTCTATTTGGAGGATGGTGGGGACAAGGGGGACAAGAAAGGCATGAATATATAATTGGGACACAGGGCTGAAAGAGAACTAAATTTTCATTTTCCATAGTAAGAGGTCGACAGAAAAGACCTAAAATTTTTGTCAAGAAGTGGCAACATATTCATGTTATTTAGAAATATGGATTGATGTCCAAGAGAATCAGCTAAGAGTCAAAAATGGTGCTCTGAGGAGACAGAAAAGGGAGTGGGGCAGTAGGGGGCTCATGTTTTTCATAACAAGAACTATTTACAGAACTTACAGAACTATTTCAGCCTTTAAACTATGTGCATGTTGTGATAAAGCTTAAAAGTTTTACTAAAAATTAAAAGTAAATGGTTTTGCTCCTCTCCTCAAAAAATTAATGATATAATATTGCACATGACTTTTGGGATCTTCATGAGTCAGGTTAGGGACCATGACCTAGCTAGGCTCCCAGGAGTATGAAGATTCTATGGCTCCATTCCAGCACCATTTCCACTCTGACTGCCCCTCCTCTCTGCACCATCTTAGTGGAGAATGTAAATATTAGAAATGGAGTTTTCCAAACAGAGTGAATATAGCCCTAAGGAAGTATCCCTTATTGTGCCCAAAGTTGTCATATGATAAAGCAGGGACCCAGCTTTTTTGGACTAACACACATTCCAGGTGTGTAAGTAGATCTCCACAATTGAAACCTGTGACTTGGTTCTGCACTCTGTGCTGCAGAAGGAATGGACAGCACAACAGGAAGTTGTCTAAATTATGGATCATTTTAGCCATAGAGGCAGATGCTGCCTGAACCCCCAAATATACCATATAAGGTCTGAGGTCCACAGCTTAGATTATTGTGGAAACTGAATGGACTGAGTCAGTGTTTGTATAGACACCTCTTCCCATTGGCCACTGCATTATGACCTTCTCTTTTTATCTAAACTTGCTGCTAGCTGACCCAGGTAAGAAACTGAGGGGGTTCTGGATAGGAAACTACCATTTGGTCCTAAAGTGAGCCTTTTTCTTCCTTGCATGACACTGGTATTCCTTATGAGCAATCTTTAAAATGAACCATAGGCTATAGCTTTTAATAAAAAGTCATTTGGGGACTCCCCTGGTGGTCCAGTGGGTAAGACTCCACGCTCCCAATGCAGGGGATTCGGGTTCGATCCCTGGTCAGGGAGCTGGATCCCGCATGCGTGCCACAGCTGGGAGTCCACATGCCGCAACTAAAAAGATCCCGCATGCTGCAACGAAGACCTGGCACAGCCTAAATTAATTAATTAATTAATTTTTAAAAAGTCATTTGAAGCTGTATCATATGTGATGCTAACAGGTTTAGAGCCCAAATGACAGTGTCTATAAACCTTTCAGCTTCCAAATCAGCATAATTTATTTTGCTGGAAATCATCACAGGAAGGCCTTTGTGTTTTGTTTTTGTTTTTTAATCTACTTACAAATCTATGACCAAGGCCAGTCATGGCTCAGCAGGTACGTGGTAAGCGTCTGTGGGTGACTACCCCGTAGAAATTCTCAGGGCTACAGGGTCTTCTAGGCGTACTTTCAAGTTCATTCCTAATATATACAGCATAAGCTGCCCAACAGCCCTAAACCTTACAGCAATGCAGGATTGGGGAAAGTTGCAAAGAACTGTGAGTCTGAGATGTGAATGTGTCAGTACTCCTGTGACAAAATTATTAACTCTAAGATGCTCCTCTGCTAAACGCTGTGCCTTCCAGTGCTTGTATACGCTGTTCATGAAGAACATTCCTAAACTGATTCACAGATGTTCATATATCCTCAGAGCCTTAAACTTAAGAGACTTATTTCCTTTCTCTCACGTGAAATATACACTTGACCCTTGAACAACGCAGAGGTTAATCTGCATGTAACTTATAGTCAGCCCTCCGCATCCGCAGGTCCTCTGCATCCGTGGATTCAACCAACCGCAGACCGTGTAGTGCTGCAGTATTTATTATTGAAAACTATCCGCGTATAAGTGAACCCTCACAGTTCAAACCTGTGCTGTCTAAGGGTAACTGGCTTCACTCAAAGGATGCTGACGAGGAATCTGTGGACTCAAAGCCTACTGTTAAACTCCTAAACTTTTGTTTTGGACTGTGTGACTTTCCCATGCTAGGCACATAGGGTTCATTCTTCTCCTTCTGCCATAATTTAAAGTAAGTCAGTCAGAGAATGCAGTATTTGAAGGGAAGATTCTGATGAAGATTAAGATGTGACTTCTCAAAACGCCCTTCCGTGCTTCTCTTCCCTATAAAGCAGTCATCGTTTCAGCCTGGCTAGTTGGATGGCCCAAGGTAAGGCCAAAGATCGTGGCATGTGTTGGTTCAATGGAGAATTAATGAAATTCTAAACAGAAAGTCTGTGCCTGTCTCACCTGAATGATCAATCCAGCAGCTTACCTAGCTTCACAGCGTAAACAAGCATCCAAGAACAGACAATACCAACTAGCTTCCTAGACACGCCTCAAAATGCATGTCTTTCCTTTCCATATTTGCAAGGAACCTAAGAAAGAAGCAATAGAAGGGCAGTCCATTTGTTCCTTCCCCTTGCCCGACAGATTCTCTGAGCCTGGCCTGCATTCTGTCTTGGAGTCAGAACAGGTTCTCTGTTCAGGCCAGAATGTTTCAACCTTGGGACTGGGGGTAAGGGGCAAGAAGAAAGGCACATGAGAATTTTTAGGGGTGGAAGAGCATAACTTGAAAACAAACTGCTTTGTTTCAACCATTTTTATCTGTTTACAATTCATGAAAATATATTTTGAAAATTTAAATAATTTTCAAGCAAGACATGAGAATTCTATGTTTATCAAAAAAGACATGGTATGGATTTAAAAAAGGTTGAGAAATTCTGGTTTATGCCATTGATTAGGGCCTCTGGTGGACAGTGCTCAGCACCTTGGCTTCCTTTTTTACTTCCTGCCCATTTATATGTTTATTCTGAGTTTTTAGCTTTGGGGGAATGTTTTATGTTTCCAGTTTGTGTGCATTATCTTTCTTTAATTAAACGCTAACCACAAAATAGCTTTATTAGCAGCTAGACTTCAGCAACATCTCAAATGTAATTAACATAAATAGTTTAAACATTCCTTTTCTAAAAGGAATTTAGAGATTTGCTTAAAGCAAATTATATTTTTGCAAAACCCAATTCATGCCAATACGTAAATGTGAAAATGGTGGGAATGAACTTTCTCTGTCTTTCATTCATTATTTCATCCATTCATCCATGCAATGAAACACTGAGTGTCTATAGTGTGCCAGGCACATGGAATGTGCACCAACTGATATGCAACAGTCACACTAACCTGTGTGAGAATAGATGTACCATAAGGCCCCTGTCAGCAGTGCTCCAATCACAAATGCTGCGAACGCAATGCCCATCACGGTTAGGGTGTCCAGACCATGGAATATCGCTATAATGAAGAGAAACCAATGCATACGTTGAGTGACTCTGCATCACATGCTGCAATTTTATATTGTTTCACAAGTATTGTCAGAAAGGCTGAGCACCAGCTAATAAAATCTGAGGATAAAAAGCAGATTCCAACAAAATACACTGTATGTGTGACTTGCAAATATTTTCTCAACAGAAAAATGAAAATTTCAGATTTCCAAGATACCCCCAGTTTGCAATTTATTTTGAGCAACAAACTTACTAAAAAAAATCAGATTTGTCAACTCTGTAAAACCTTAGGTCTATGGTTCATTGTTTCAATCTGAAGACCTACTATTTGAATGGTAAAGTGGCTTGAAAAGTCAAAGGTTAAGATGCTTGGGAAAATAAGGTGAACTTCTATCAAAATCTGACTCATGGCTTCTTATTCACTGAACACTGAGACACTACACAGAAAACAACAAGACACTACATAAAAAACACACTCCAAACACTTTACAAACATACCTTCATGAACATTTAAAAGTATGAAAGATAACAGGAAGAAAGGTGGTGAGAAGGAGAAAACATACAATAAGGATAAACTATTCCTATGGATTATAAAATCTCACTGACCTCCTCACATTAAACCCTCCATCTCAACAATTACCTACTGTGTCATTGAACACAACTTACTTTTTAACACTTTTCCAACCATGATCTTTCTATAAGGTGAACGGAAATACTCCTCAGTGGGGAGTGATGTCAATTTTATGGTCAGCAAAACATATAAATAGAACCAATTGTTCCTCAATTTGGCAAAGATTTTTATATTTGAAATTAACTCTAGGCCACAGAAATAGAACACTTCCTTTCATTTAAGAGAACTACCTTCTTTGGATCACTTATAAAAAGTAAAAATCAGTTTCCAAGGGAGAGAGGTTTTTGGTGGAATAAAATTTCTACTCTCTTTTTTTTTTTTTTACTATAAATTGAAGGTACAGGATCTCCCCATTATTTCAATACTGTTTCTATGCTCCTCTCCAGTCAGAAGTGACTCCAGTTGATCTCTATGTAAATTCAATAACTTCAGGGTAGAAGATACAGGTGTAGACAAAGGTGACCCTTGAGCAGCCCCAGCACTTGAAAGGGCTCAGGAAAAGTATAATGTGGTAGAGAAGATTCTGAAGGATCCAAATTCCCAAGTCCTGGTCCCTACTCTTCTAGCCATGGGCCCTATGGTGTTCATTTAACTTCTAAAAAATGGGACAGCACTACCTCACCTGCTGAAGGCAGGGGGTAAACAAAAGGAGTTTGCAAAGGGGCTGGGGATCCCCCAGGAGGAGTAAGAAGTGGGAAGAACGCTATGGAGGTTAAGACGAACCAAGCCGCCATCAACCTAATTTAGTCTGTAGGACAGATATTAAAAGATGACTTGGCTTGGGCTTCCCTGGTGGCGCAGTGGTTGAGAGTCCACCTGCCGATGCAGGGGACACGGGTTCGTGCCCCGGTCCGGGAGGATCCCACATGCTGCGGAGCGGCTAGGCCTGTGAGCCATGGCCGCTGAGCCTGCGCGTCCGGAGCCTGTGCTCCTCAACGGGAGAGGCCACAACAGTGAGAGGCCCACGTACCGCAAAAAAAAAGATGACTTGTCTTTTCATGCCTACAGATGCAAAAGTGAGGCATGAGTAAAAGTTTTTAATGAAAATATTCTAAAATTCTAAAGATGAAGGTGTCATTTATGAGAATCAGACTAGGTGAGAACCAGAGAATGTGTCCATATGCATCTCTTTCTGGGTTCATGATAGTATTCCATGATATTGTTAAAATAATACACTTAATAGAATGGTTTATAAAGTACTTAGCATAAAGGAACTCTCCAGACTGATTTTTACATGTATGTGATGGGGTCAGCCATGGAGACTAACCTGGAAAGTCTTAAAGAGGAAAAAAGTATAGACTCTCCTCACAAGGCAACATTATCTAGAAGAGCTCTGGGTGCACACCCAGAAAGCCCAGGCTCTTGTCCTGCCTCAGTGACAATTATAACCATGGGGAAGTCACTTAAATACTTCTGGGTCAGAGTTTTCTTCTGTATAAAGCAATGAAATTGGCCCAGATAATTTCCAACGCATCATTTTGCAGCAGTTGGTCTCTCTCCCTTTTTGTCTTATAAGCCTTCTCAACACCCCTTGGACTAGTGATTGTCTTAATGGTATAGCAGCTAGTTCCTTTATCACTACTTCTCTGAGCAGGTAGATACTGCTGATGATACATAAAGCAAACCCCTCCCATAGCTGTATGTTAATGCTTTCAGATCACAATCGATATAAGTATGCAGACGATGAACTTCTCTAAAACTAAGAAAGTTACTACATTCGCATTAAGGTGATACACACCAATGGGTTAACAAATTCATATTTTAAAATGGCAAAGGTAGAGAGGAAAAAAGAAAGGAGAATGAAGGAATGACAGGGGAAGGAAAAAAGAAAGTTCGAGAAAAATGGGGTGAGGGAGAATGAGAGCAGAAGTCTTCTTATCAAAACTCAAAGTTTGGCAAATGTTCCATAACCAACTCATTCTTATAAAAGCCCAGGAGGCTTTATTTCGAAACAGTTGCATAAAGACTTACGTGGAGAAACTGGAATCGGTTTCTTAATGCTTGGACCTGTTTCTGAAACAAAAACATAAATCACAATGCGTTCTACAGAGAAACCAAGTTCTAAGCGAAAGGTCATCGAAATCTCAGCAGAGGCTGACACTTTTCTATTTGTTAATAAATACTCCCTCTGTAAAAGCTCTGTCAATTATCCTCTTTAGATATCAAGACTATAACATGGATTACTCAGAAATTTTAAACACTGTACTTTGTTAGTGATCAATTGTACAGTTTCTCCAATTTGAAGAAAAATTGAAGGCAAACGCCTTTAAGGAATCTGAGTCTGATAATTCGCGCGCGCGCGCGCGCGCGCGCGCGCGTGTGTGTGTGTGTGTGTGTGTGTGTGTGTGTGTATACCTTTCTGTTTATTTAAAAAAGAATCCAATATCTTTAAATCCTGTGTTTCTCCAGTGTATTCAATATTTGTTTTTTGGTTTTTTTTTTGGCCATACGCGGGCCTCTCGCTGCTGTGGCCTCTCCCGTTGCGGAGCACAGGCTCCGGACGCGCAGGCTCAGCAGCCATGACTCACGGGCCCAGCCACTCCGTGGCATGTGGGATCTTTCCGGACTGGGACACGAACCCGTGTCCCTTGCATCAGCAGGCGGACTCTCAAACACTGCGCCACCAGGGAAGCCCAATGTATTCAATATTATTCGACTTTCAAAAAAGTCTCTTAATGTACACAAGTGTTGTAAAGGCATCTTCATTCTTCCATCCTAATACCATCGATCATCCTATAGTTCAGCTCCTCATCACGCATCTGCATTATTACAGAGCTTTTCTAACTGGTCTCCTTGTCACCACTACTGCTCCCACCCCAAATGTTTCTCCCCCCATATGTGCCCCCAGAGTGACTTTTCCAGAGCTCAGAGCTGATTATGCTATTGCCCTGATTAAAACACTCAATGACTTCCCTTCGTTTATGGGGAAAAAAATCCAAACTCTCTAGCACAGCACAGAGAGGTCTGCCTCCCTCTATCCACCTCTCTCCAGCCTCCTTTCCTCATGAGCTCCTCACCCGTGCTGGGCTCCTTGTAGTGAAGTTCCCCCAATTCTCCATGTGGCTCCATGTCATCACAAGTTGCAAGCCATCCCCTCAAGTACCCCCCGCTCTCCCAGACCTGCTTTGCTGGCATTTTCACAGGGAGGCCTTCTCTGATTCTCTCATAGTTCATGCCCACCCCAGCAGGACAAGTCTCTCCCACCTCTGCTCATTCCCTCCCTCTTCTGTTATAAATGTGCCACATCACATCGGAATTCTCTCAATTCTGTTTACCCCCAGAGTCTAGATCTTATTCATCTGTATATCCTCAGGGCTCAGCCTGGCATAGAACGGCCTTAGCAGAAATGCTTGGTGGAGGATGGTTAGAATGCTGATGCACTTTTTGAAAATAAAGGCAATAAAGGAAATTTGGAGTAAGACTATAAGAAAATGCTTATATGCTTTGACATTTCTATACAATGCCTTTGTGTTCAGAAAGTGCTAGAAAGCCTAATCTCATTTGAGGTTTCAACCAACCCCGTAAGGCAGGCAGAAAAAGAATTCTTATCACTATTTTACCAATGAGAAGCCTGAGACTGTTATCATGTGACCAGCCCAAGGTCAGAGCTGGAAAGCATCAGGGTAGGGGCTGACCAAGGATTCCAGATTCTGCCCCGTAAGCTAAATGACTGGTGAGTGTTGCTCTGTCCTTAGCTGGGGAAGCACTGATTAAGAAAGTACTTGTGCATAGTGACATGCTATTCTCAACAGTGAGAATATCATAGACCAGGGGGTAGCATATAACAGCCAACCACTCTAGTTTTGTTTAAGTGAACTAAAGATGAATTTTATATTTTTAAGTCACTGAAAAAAATGAAAATAAGATTTTATGATGTGAAAATTATATGAAAGTCAAATCTCTTCCATAAATAAAGTTTTATTGGAACATAACAAGACTCATTCATTTATATATTGTCCACCGCTGCTTTCACGCTGCAACAGCAGTTAAATAGTCGAGGCAGGGACTCCATAAGCCACAACCTGAAAATATTCACCATTTGGCCCTTTATAGAAAAAATATGTTAAGTCCTCACACAGACTCTGCCCCTGTTCTTGAGAGTTTAAAAGTGATGTGTTTAGGACCTCTCTTCATCTCCATTTTCATTCAATAAAGGAACACACACCTTGTGTTGGAATCCATAGGGAAGCAAAAAAATCAACGTGAAAAACTGACCAAAACAAGCAGCATTTGAGTTGATGTTTATAAAAATAAAAAAAGCTAGATAGGATTGTAAATTCTCGGGATTAACCATCTTAGCTGGTTGATCACATTCTTGCAGCATGGGGTATCATGGTCCAGCTCTAAGGAAAGGAATGCTATGGGATGAATCAAAGCCACTACAACTGAACGATGCCCCCTGGAGCTGTGCAGCGTAGTGGCCCTAAGATCAGGATATATGCGAAAGTTATATTTAAATAGAATTACTAAGAAAATTAAAATAATTGTGTGTTTTAAAGAAAATCTATCTCAGTGTGCAGAACACACACCAACTACACAATGCACATAAGAGACTGTCTCCTGGGAGTTTGGCTCCACCAGCCTTACTGGCAGCAATAGAGTAACAACAGTGATGCCTTACATTTGTACATTTGTATTGTGTTCTACAATTGACAAAAAACCTTCACTTACATTTTCTCATTTTAAACTCTCAAGAGTCCTATGAAGTAGGGGTATCTAACCACAAAATTCTTCAAGAAGTAGTGGTTTGATACGCTGAACTAAGTCCAAAGGCATTTAAAGGTCTCTATAGCGTTCATCATGCGAGAAATATACACACTTCTGGGAAGAGTTCCATTCAATCAACCACCCATGGTTAAACTCTGTCACTCAAAATCCCCAAGAGGTTTCAAATCATCATTCTCCCCTAAGGAGACATCAGATGTGAGAATGTAGGTTTTATAGTAAGGCCTGTGTGATAGATGACATTGTTTTAAAATTCTTAATGGATTTACGTTATGACCTAATCCTCTTACCCCACCCCGAATAGGGGCCTCCTCATAGAGCTAAGCAGAAACAGTTGTTGCTCATTTCCCCAGAGGCGAAGTTCCTCCATGCTTTCTGTGCATAAACAATAATAAGCACAAGCTGCAGATACAAGGTTAAAGGATTTTATCCTCTAACACTTGGGTTCCAAAATTCCCAATAACCCCTGAGTATAACTAAAATAGTTTGATCTCCACCGGAACCCTATGATCGATTTGGCATGCTGAAAGGAAAAGAGTGGACAGAACAATATTTACTTTTGGTTTCAGGGTACGATTGCAAGAAAGGAATCCTAGCTATTACTGTAAAGAGAATTTTAACAGTAAAGATTTCTTTACACACAGAACAAACTATAATCAACATTCTGAATTAAATCTTTTCATATACTCTGAGCAAGCTTTGGTCTGCCCCAGAACCAAAATTTCCCTCCTCAGACTGTTAGGCATGGTTTTCATAAAAGGGATATTTCTGGGCTTATGCATGAGTAACTGACCACAGCTTCTGGCCTCAGGCTTTCAATTCAGCTCTCCTAAACATGGCAGGACCAGGCAGGCCCACAGGGAAATGAGGTGTCTAACAGGCACCCACATCTATTAGTATTTGACACAGAAGGAAGGATGGGGAGACAAAGAAGCTTGTGCAGATCACTGAAGATATACTTTTTACTAACTTTATTGCACTCTTAACAAATTAATTAATCTCTTCTCTGGGTTCTTTCAATATCAATAGGCACTGCAATTGCCTATTCACTTATCTGCATCCTTCTACTAGATCAGCGGTTCTCAACTGGGGGTGATTTTTGCCTACTTGGCTCCTCAGGGGACATTTGGAAATGTCTAGACACATTTTGGGTTGTCACAACTGCTGGTGGAAGGGTTTGCTAAGGACATCTAGTAGGTAGAGGCCAGGGGTGCTCCTCAACATCCTACAATTCACAGGATAACGCCCACAGCAAAGAGTTATCCAGCCCAAAACATCAGTAGTGCATTAGATTGTAAAGCCTTCATTCAAAGATAGGAAAATTTGTTTACTATATGCCAAGCATGTAGTAGGTCCTCAATAAACATTTCCATTATAAATAACCATAAATATCATATATATCTTATTATTGCATACATACCCTAGCAACTCAACTTCCATGCTGCTTTCAGAGTAGCCTTCCTAAATGATCTGACCATCGGTTCTCTACTTGAGATCTTTGATGGGTCTCAACTTTTAAAGGTGCATACTGGATTATTTGTGAATAAAATGAGATGTCTGGGTTTCCTTCAAAACAATCCAGGGACAGGAAGTGATAAAACAAAACTGGCTATGAATTGGTAATTGTTGAAACCAACTGAAGGGTTTATGGGAGTTCATTCTACTATTACCTCTGTTTCTGTTTAGATTTGAACTTTTCTAAAGTAAAAAGTTTTCAAAATGTGAAGCACATTGAATGAAAAAGAAACCCTATGATATCTCTTCCTTACTGGATAGAGACTGAATGTCTTGGTCTGTTAATTAAACATTCATACCATCTTTCTACTCAGCTTCCCCTCATCTCTACCTCAGCCTGAGGACAAAACCTGGCTGGTGCTTTAGACTATTTTTGTTCTGGAAAAATCAAATGTGTTCCAAAAAGTAACGCCTCTCTTGGATTAATTTCCAACTGACGTTCACAACTTTCCCTTCCACTCCCCTCTAATCCCCCGCAAAAACCCTAGTTTGGCTGAGATGTTAAGAGGAAGGAAAGGAAATTAACATTTACTGAGTGCCCATGATATGCCAGGTACTGTCCTGAGCACATTTTAATCTTTAAAAAGTTATGTGTAAAATACATAGCTAGTGGGAAGCAGCCGCACAGCACAGGGAGATCAGCTCGGTGCTTTGTGACCAGCTAGAGGGGTGGGATAGGGAGGGTGGGAGGGAGGGAGACGCAAGAGGGAAGAGATATGGGGACATATGTATATGTATAACTGATTCACTTTGCTATAAAGCAGAAACTAACACACCATTGTAAAGCAATTATACTCCAACAAAGATGTTTTAAAAAAAAAAGTTATGTGGTAGAAATATGGAGAAAATTCAGTATTTTAAACACTTGCTAAGAATTATATATTGTATATAAATCATGGCAAATTTGGGGATGTTCTTTTGTGCCCCCAATTTTTTTTATATATATGCCCTAAATTTCAGATGATTACTTTTCCCTTTCACCATTAAAAAATAAAATCATCACTGACATGGTGTAATCATTTTTATTATGTAAGCCCAAGTGTTCTCAGATGCTGTAAAAAGTGGTCACAGCATCCAAAGCAAACAGCACTAACCTGCCTATACTTCAAAATATTTCAGAAAATATGGTAGGACAGCACCATCTCAACTATTTTAATTGTTTTGCCATAAACCATAATCTGCATAAACTATTCACGTTTCCTGGGCTTTTTTGTGAGTTACAATTCAAAGTCACAGAACTTGTCCTAAACTTTAATACTCTCTTAAACAGTTTACATGTTTCCCAACATCTTAACCCTTTGGGGAACAGACTTTTTTCCTTAAATTCTTTTTTTTTTTGAAAATGAAAAGATTCTACTTATTTGTATACGGTTATATGAGCATAGAGAAAGGGATGGAAAGATATACACAGGATACAAAAATTGTTAACTTTCATTAACCAGGTGTGGCTTAAGGACTAGTTATTACCTATTTTATTATACATTTAATATTGCATCAACTGTTAGAATGAATAGGTATTAATTTTATAATTAAAAATCAATAAAAAATTTAAAATGAAAACTTAAAATAAGTAATAAAATATATTGCTGGAAAACAGAAATTTTCTCAAATTATTGCATTTCTCCTCTTCCTTTAAACCCATTTCTTTTTCTTTTTAATTTTTATTGAAGTATAGTTGCTTTACAATATTGTGCTAGTTTATACTGTACAGCAAAGTGAATCAGCTACACATATACATATATCCCCTCTTTTTTGGATTTCCTTCTCATTTAGGTCACCACAGAGCACTGAGTAGAGTTCTCTGTGCTATAAGGTAGGTTCTCATTAGTTATCCGTTTAACACATAGTATCAATAGTGTAAATTCTTCAACTTCTTTTCATTTCATAATTATTAGAGTACTTGGGTGCTAACTTGCATACCAGTGTGATGCGGCATGAACAGGGGAAGGGGCCAGGAAGAGGGGTATGAAGAGACAGATGCCTATGTTGCTTGCAGTTTTTATTAAAAACTAGAATCAACCTCCCCCTAGGACAAGGCATAGGGTTTAAGAGCACAGGCTCTGGAATCAAAGTTCCTTGATTTGAATCCCAGACCCACCATTTATTTATATGCCTTGGCCATCCTTGCTCTATACTATAGTTGCCTCACAGAGGGGCTATGTGGATCATATACTATTATCCACATAAAGCATTTAGCACAGAGCCTTGTACTAAGTAAATGCTCAATAAATGTTAGATCATCATTATCATCATCTCCATCTCCATCATTGCCACTACCATCAACATCTATTATTGAAAATTTAAGAAGCAAAAGAATTCTAATCCAATGTTGGTTCCCAAGGGACTGAGATATCAAAGGTAGCAAAGATGTGCTGCAAGGTTCAGGAAAGTTCCATTAAAAACAGTGGCCCAGAGGAGGGACCCAGAATTATTTACTTAGTCTAGATGGCCTATTCTCCCTGTCCACAGAAGGAAGAAACACCACCTGAAATGTGTCCATGCTACTGGCAGTGGTAGCCACAGAGCAGCCCTGTGGCTGGCTGTGAAGCTGAAAACTTCTATCTGCCCGAGAAAACCCAAGTGTTGAGAAATAAGATGGACCAAATGGCCAGGGAGAGCTAGAACTTTGGTCCAGTCTCCAAAGAGCACCCATATAGTAAAAAGACAGTAAACCATCCCATTGGTTGGGAAATTTTTACCCCCAAAGTTATTCCCAACAAGACATCTGCCCACTTCCAGAGATACTATAGTATGTTATCTTACTACAGTAACACATTAGGCTGTCTGGCAGGAAGAACATTCATGATCCTGTTATTTTTCAAAGAGACCAATGTTATCAGGCAAATGGCCACACTCCCCTTATAAATGATTATTCCAAATCACTGAGAGGTAGAAGGAAAGCACAGACCCCAGTGGCCTGCATTGAGGAGAAATGCTTCTAGAGTCAAAGGAAAATAAACATAAAAGGTGGGAGGAGTCACTCATAAAGCTAAAAACTGCCAGAAAACCTACCCCATTCAGTGTAAAGTTAGAAAGAGCATTTGCATACAGCCTCTGCTCTGGGAAGCCAGCCTACAGTCTAACCTTCTCAATTTGTTTAACAAACCGAAGCAATAAACTTTCTTCACTGCATGCTTCTCCACTAAAATCTACTCTCAATTAGCAAATCTCATGAAATTGCTTTGATATTTGGTAAAACTTTACTCTTGAACTTTTATGTAAAGAAAACACTGACCTTTAAGGATAATTACAAAGTTTAAATAAAAGAGGAATTACTTAGAAAAATACCACCAGAATTAAAAGAATGGATGAATGAATTACTGGAAGTTATACGGATGCCTAATTATTGTCTGGCACAGGAAAAAGCAAGTTGCTGCCTTCAGTTACCAGCAGAACGACCTCTCTCAAAACAGGTAAGAGTAACAGATGGAGTAGAGGTAGCTGTTGCTGTTGTTAAACCACTTTCACAGCACAAAACAGAGCCAGCTGTCGCCCAATCGTCACATATACTTTGCAACACAGTTAATTTATTCTTATTTCTTTCCCTTGGACCCAAAAAACAAGGAACTATTTGGGCAATCCACTTAGAAAGACTGAGGCTGTTATAGCTGTTTCAAACTATTGAAAACCAACTAATAACCTAATAACGTAAAACAGACAACAACAACAAAAACATTGATGAGGAACCAATAAACATCCCACGTGTACATTTCACACCAACTTTAGGAGGGCTGGGAAGTGAATGAAAAATGGTTTTGCTTCTTCAAACAGTACAGCTGAGTGTTACAGCTGAAAAGGCCTCTGAGGGTCATCTGGTCGAAACCCCTCTTTTTCCAGATAAAGAAAATGAAACCCCAGGACCTAAGGGGAGAGCTCCAAAGTGCCACAGCCAGCTAGCAGGGAAAGCCAAGAGCTGTGCATAAGATTCTAAAACTAAATTATAAAAATGCACTTGAACAGTTCTCAGCCTTCTTTCGGCTGTGACACCTAAGATGGATGGTGTTCACATAGATAGTGCCCTCCCCAAAGGCATCTGCGGTCCGGAAAAAGTACTCTAATAGCTTGCAGCCAGTACAACCTTTCCCAGTAGGTCATGGAAAAATGGGCTATGGACTCCATGCAATTCCAGCAGGAACTCTAACCCTCTCCTACACTTCCTCAAGGAAGCATATTTGCACGCAAGGGAGAGTGACATCGTGATGTGATGGAGGCAACCTAGACTTTGATCTAATATTTAAAGAGGAAATCATTGGGACTTCCCTGGCAGTATAGTGGTTAAGACCACACTTCCACTGCAGGGGGCACGGGTTCGATCCCTGGTTGGGTAACTAAGATCCCATATGCCGTGCAGCATGGCCAAAAAGGGGAAAATAAATAAATAAATAAGGAAATCATTTGCAAAGGTATCACTAACCGCATGCCAGCAGGAGAACCAACTAAATAAAATACTCCTTGGGCAAAGAATTCTATTCTAAAGTTACTAATTGGCTATTAATTTTGTATTTTAATTTTGTATTTCTTTTGAATACAAGTGGACTTTGATTTACAGTATTGAAGCCTCTTAATGAGCAGCCCTCAGGCTTCTCTGACTGTGCCTCCTTGAAACGCACCTTTAAATTGTACTTCATGGTGGATCACAGCGAGGGGCTTGGTGAACGTCTTCTTATTCTGCATCATGGCCCAGATCATCGAGGCATCCAGCGAGGTGCAGGCTTCATCAGGAAGCACACACTGCAGAGAGGCAGAGCAAAGCAGAGTCAGGAGGTCACTCAAAAGGGCCTGCACAGCTGACCTGTGGCCCCTTATCAGACAGCTCACAGCTGTTTACCCCAGAAAAACAGGACATTGGGATGGTTTCAAAGAACCACAAATAATCTGGGAGATGTGAGAGCAGGCTCAGTGTATTCTCAGCTGCACTTGAAGATGCAAACATGGCTGGACGGCTTCCCACAAAACAACTGGAGCTTTTAGTGTTATTTAGTCTGAAAAATAAAAAAACTACATGACGAATGTTGGCCCTTCACCAAGCTGGCTTCACATAAATGGTTCATGTTTGTGATTTGTGATTGTGGGAAACTTCATGTATTGCATTATGAGGGTGACAGATTTTACATTTGTTGTCCAAAAAGATAATCATGTTGTCGAGTACGTTTGATTTTTTAACTCTGGTATAGGCTCATGCAAAATGAAGCTTTCCAGGGTCATCTGCTTTTAATGTTCCAAAATGAAGTCCTGGGGAGTTGTGCCCAGGTGTGGAGGCCATGAGATCAGCTGTTTCTAGCTATTTTAAGGCTCCAAACTTAGAACCAGAATGCCCAAGCCTAGTGTATCTGTTTCCATTACCTTTTTCTTTAAAATAACTTTGGCTCCTTATCTATGCCCATCAGTGGGTAAAACGCTAATGTCAATGACATCCATTCCCTTTTGTTGGAAGAAGAAACATATCAATTATTTTAGAAGTCTATATACAGCAAGGTACCCAGAAAAGTTAATTAGCTTCCAGTTCTTCCAATCACAAAAGAGCAAAGACTTGTAGCTTTACTGTCATTGCTGCTCTAGGCAACATGAAAGTCAGATACATGTTATAAGAAGACAACTCTCCCCCTCTCCCCACCTCCCGAAACAAACAAACAAACAAACAAGAAAAGCCTTTACAATAGCCCTCCTGTAAAGGGAAACAATGGATTTTCTGTGGAGAGGAATCATTACTGAAAAGATCTGCATTTTAGGAAAAGCCTTCTTACTTTCCTACTAGTTCTTTGGTTAAGCAAGAGTCTATGATTCTACAACAAACTCACTGCAAGACCCTGGGCAAGGCACTGAACTCTCTGGCCTCAATTTCATCAGGAATGGGCAGGTTTGGACTCACCGATCTTTGAGAACTCTTCCTAGAAGATTCTTTGACTCTGTTTATTGTCATAGAAAGCACTCACAGGAATGTGGAAATATTAACCACAGACAGCAAACAGAGGGACAGTGGTAACAGCTCTATAAATGGTCCTCTGTCATCATATCTACCGTCTCATTTGCTCCTCTACCCAGGAGGGAAGCCGGTACTATTACTTCAATGGTACAGATGAGGACACGCAGGTTCTGAGAGGTCAGGGACTTGCTAACGTCCTGTTGGTAAGCAGCAGGCCTTCCTTCTCGGTCCTCCATGCCCTTTCCATTCTATCTTGCCTTGGATATAAATAGCGACTTTAGGCTTAGGGTCACAGCCCATGTCATCCCCTGTGACTTAGAACTCTCCTTTGAATGTTCTGGAAGGAAATATTAGGACTAATTTTCACAGATTAACACACTATGAAGCTGGGCTGCCACAGGCCAGGCTCACTGAAAGGTAACAGCCACACAGCCATCAGTATAGACCCCTGGTAACTGCCAGGCCTCTCCTCCTAGATCCTAATCCCTAAAAGTTATCCTCTGGGTCCCAGCCATGCACGAAGCTCCACATGGTTTTCTACCATGGTCCACTACACCCCAACCTTGATGGCCACTGGAAAGTGAAGGCCCACACAGCTAAGGCACCAATGTTTCCAAAGGCAACCTAAAGAACACAGCCTAAATTACCTTATATATATATACGTCTTCCCGGAGGACTATGAAATCAGATTTGCTATATTTTCAAATGTATTATAAAATTTCCTATGGTCTTATGGAGAAATGGATGCCCAGGGGAATATAACAGTGCAAAGGATTCATGTCAATGGTAATCCATCCAATAATAATAATTTTTCCTTCTCCCTCTACACCCATCTCTTACAACCTGTGTATCAGGTGAGAAAATTCCATCCATACGATACATTATTAATGATAGGACTCGATTATTAGACTTTTAGACATTAATTGATATGTGATTATAAAAGGAATAGAAGTCAGCTTACACTGTGTGAGATATCTAAAAAATAAATGCACATATGAAATGATACATAATTACGGCAGATCACAGAAACAAAACTAAGCAGAAGATACCTTTTGTGCACAAGGCCAAAATGATGAGGTAATTACCCTTGCTGATCCTCCCTACCTTGGCCACGCCAGCAAGGTCAAAGGGTTCTGATTTCTGTTGTGGCAATAGAATGTACTGGTTCAATGTGGGGAGTGACATGAGGCGAACATGACGAACCGATGAGAAACCAAGAAAAATTAAATATTTGTTAGTTTCCCTTAGAAGTCCTCATGAGACAAGTCAACCTTATAACTCACACAGAGAAGGTCAAAAAACAACTGCAATACAAATCTCAGCGGGACCTGGAAAAATTAATCCTCACACTGAACTTGTCCTTCGGCTCTCTGTACTCTTGGCACTGGATACTATCTGAATAGCAAAGATAAAGCCAGACCTCTCCTTCAGTGGAAAACAGTCTTGATTTATCATTTGTAAGATACTACTGAGTAGCACGCATGGAAAAAAAAAAAATCATACTGTCAGGATTTATTCTCTAAGACTCCATAAAACTCAGTTCCCTGCTAACATGAACTTTATGGCTTCAACTGGGCAGTTCCCTAACCCCAAACCTCAACCTGCTGTAACTTGTGATTGAACTTCTCTGGTAGGTCACTGCCTCACCTAAAAATGTCAACATAACAGTACAAATGGATGAAGGACCACTAACCTTAGGTAACTTCTGGGGGTCCTTTTCCCTTTTGGTACACAATGTGAGTTCACACTGTAGAAAGAGCAGGGAGGTGTTGAAGATGGGCTTAAAAACAAAGCTGAATCGTTTCTTATCTATCTCGGCTTGCGGGATAGGAAAGTGCACTCTCTTGGGATTGTAGAATTTCACAGATTCATCTTTAGGACAAATGTTCTCAATGATAGTATAATCAGACATCCTATCAGGGTTCGAATATGGAGAGATAAAGCAAGTCTGGATGGCAAATCCCAGTTCTTGGTCAGCCTTGGTGACGGACACCTACAACAGAACAGAAAGATCAATTCAGAAACAAGTCAGCATGCCACTTTCACTCTAGGCACAAGGGTAACATCAAAGCGGCCCTTCTGATGAGAGACATTGCTTTACTTTCATAACATATCCATATAGTCTTCCTTCTAATTACAAAAGTAACACACACTAATTGAAGAAACATACGTTTTCCTTTAAACTTGGTATAGATGATACAGTGAATTATTTAGTTCAAGTCCCAGCCTGGAAGAGTCTATAATACAAGATACATAAGTCCCTTCAACCTCCCATAAGTCCTCTGGGAAATAAAAACAAAAGTACATCATGCACCTAAGTGGATTTTCCCAAATAAACAAAACACCAGTAGGCAAAGCCCCTAATGTCATTAATAGTGTAGCACCTGTAAGGCAAGCTCTTTTAAAAAATTACTCAGGGGCTTCCCTGGTGGTGCAGTGGTTGAGAGTCCACCTGCTGATGCAGGGGACGCGGGTTCGTGCCCCGGTCCGGGAAGATCCCACATGCCGTGGAGCGGCTGGGCCCGTGAGCCATGGCCGCTGAGCCTGCGCGTCCGGAGCCTGTGCTCTGCAACGGGAGAGGCCACAACAGTGAGAGGCCCGTGTGCCGCAAAAAAAAAAAAAAAATTACTCAAAAAATAGAGGACAGAGGTAGAATCTATTTAAACTAGGCACGGAAGACCAAACTTCTAAACTGCAGCAAGTCAGACTGAGCCTAAAACATCGCAGTAAAGCTATAGATTGACCTGAAGTCCTGGTTCATGGTGAGCAGGCAGAGCTGGCCTCTGGGGCTGGATGTCGGGGAGGGTGCAATCTGGTGGCGATCGCAGGCCTGGTGAAGTGTCCCAGCTTCTCAGAGGTCCAAACCAGACCTTGCCAAGTACTCTCCCTTCACTCTTTAAGCCCAAGGGTGTTTTAAGGGAAATCTAATCTGGAAACGTTTCCGACTCATTTACACTTCCCTCTTACAAAACATTTGTATGGGCTATGTCCAAACCTTGTTAAGGTTCTTTTCTTTAGAAACAGGAAGTAGTATTTGGCCAAGAGTAAACAGAATTCAATTCTCATCTCAACTACCAATTCAAATCTCAACTATCCTGAACTCAGCTAAAATCCTCAAACCAGACTGGATCCTCCATTTGGTGACACATGCATCACTGTGTGAACTGCCTCTCCCCTCTATTGCCTCATTCCTTGACTAAACTCAGGATCAAAATAAACTTAAACACTTTAGAAATAAAGTTGGTCCTCAACCATAGGCCAATAGCCCCAGAGTCCTTTCAAAGGCATGAAGAGGCATAAACACACTTTCCATTCTGAAATACCCAGGGGAAATCCCTGACATTGCACGGGGCTTTTAGGCCATGGCACTATTTTGAAAGATCCCTATGTGGTTAACTGCAAGATGCTAAACAATGAAGATGACTGTGATAATGACATTTTGTTGTGCCTTAAAGCTTAATCCCTGAGAAACAGTCTTATGAGATAAATATTTTCAACTTCATTTTATAAATGGAGGAAAAACTGAACACACAGGATAGCTGACTTGTTCAAAATCATATCTAACAAACAGTGGGTGAGCCCAGGTCTTCTGAGCCCGTCGATTTTCTCCTCACTATTTCACTACAGCTACAGGGTCAATTCAAGCCACCCATGACGTGGCCAGGGAGGGTGCTTGGTAAGAAGTCTTTCCAGGAAGTAGTATTTGGTAGTCTGCAAATATTCACACTTCATTATTTTTACAGTATTTCCAAAAATGAGATATTTAATCTTGGGAAAATGGCAAATTACATATACTCTATTTTAAAAAGTGGCCTTTAACATGTACTCAGAACCCACAATGCAAAAATGTGTGACAGAAGAAATGCAAACCTCTTCTCTAATCTCAAAGAAAGTATGCAATGGCAGAATGTCTAAGGTATTCCAAAAAGTTGTTTCGATGAGAGGAAAAAAATCATCAACAAGCCTTTTCCTCTGAAATGGACCGGAAATGAGTAGCGGCAGGACTCTGCTGCTCACGCGCTGTGAGCACTAAACCTTGGTTTCTCCCCCACAGAACGAGGGCACTAACACTGTCTAGATACAATGATTGTGATGATCCGTAAAGTCAAAATTACATGCACACAACACAGTTCCCTTCTAGTTAAGAAATGCCAGCTGTTATTAATAGTATTCGTCTAGATTTAAATTTGGGGGGTTATATATAGAAATATATTCTTTTAATTTCCCAAGACAAATGAACTAAAAGAAAAGCTGCCAACTATGTGACCAACTATCACCCAAGGATGACCAAAGACCAGGTGGCAAAGCTGATAATGTCTTGGATTAAAAGAAGAGACTAGGATCTAGAGGAAATAGAAGATTCTGGGAGGGGATGTGATAGGGATGACCACGAGAAGAAACATGGAAATAGTTCTTTAGACCAAGCCAATGATTGGGTGAGTTTTATTTACTTTCCCCAAATAAAAATTTTATTATTAGCAGTGGAGTCCAAACTGGGAAACAAGGACTAGGCATGGCTGCTATCCTATTTAGCAAAATATTTACAGATTCTCTCTCATACTTCAGGTGGTTTGAAACAACTTTAAAATAAAGCAGTTTATACCATTTTCCCCCTCCCCAGATTCTCTTCAATGTATTATTATGATGTATAATGATATTTAAAATGGTATAGCAAAAGGATTTGGTTCACTTTTTTCCATCACTTGACCATGTCTTTGATTAAATTTAATTATGAACAATACAGATGATATATAAATGGGAAAATAAGAATGAAAAAGAAAATGAATTTCAAGTAAGCCAACACTGGGGGTGGCAGGGTGGGGGAAAAAACCCAAAACACCCAGGGTAGGATACATGAGGAAGATTTAAGGCAGCAACGCCACAGCCTGGCAAAAGCAGGCACACATCTGGAAAAGAACAAACTGCAATGAAGCAGCACCCCTAAAACCCATAGCATAACAGCGAACCACTGACCAACCACACATGTAGATTGTGCAGCCGGAAAAGCAAGAAGAAAACAACGCATCTTGGATTAGGAGAGAGCTCTGATTAGGGACAGCATGTAGAAAGCAGTATATTTTCCCCAGCTGAGAAAGAAGGTATACCCAAAGAAAGACAAGGTCTCTCAGAACAGGGAATCAAAAAGGAGGAGACGATCCAGGAAAATGTCTAGAGCCAGTGGGCTCCGTCCCAGAATCAGTACAAATGTGAGTTATTTGTCTTTCTTAACTAGAAATATGTGCACTGAAGTCACTTTTAATATATGGAAGTATCCCATTTTGGCCCCTTAAGCTTCTCCCTCCTCCCACAGTGAAGGAGAACACCAGCTAGCAGCTCAGCACCCAAATCAGCTCAACAGAGGACGACTTCCACGTAAGACCAGCAGACATTCTGGGGCCATGAGGATATTGATCTTCTCTGGAATCCAATCTGTGAACTTGGATATTTGCACTGCTAAGAGGTTACATTTTCTCCCCCTTTCAAATGGTACTTTGAGGATAAACGATAGCATCCAGTGGATAACAGTGTGGGCTCTGGAGCCAGATGGTCTGAGCATGAACTCTGACTCTGAACTCTAGTAGGTACTAACTGTGTGACCTTAGACAAGTTTGTGCCTCAATTGCCTCATCTACGAAATGGGGATATTAATAGTCCTGTCTCACAGAATTGCTCTGAAGAGTAAAATACTACAATACTTATAACTGAGCTTGGCACAAAATAAATCTGCAATAAATGTTAGCTGTTGTTATTTCATTATTACCATCACTACCTAATATGTTGGAGTCATTCCAAAGATTTATGTTATGTGTGGTTATTACTGTTATATATAGGAAATAGTTTTAATGAATTTATAGATACATTTAGGTGATGATCTAGAAAAAGCAATTTTCATGAGATACAGTAACACACAGTATTTCACTCAAAAGTATCCACAGTTTAAAAGATAGTCTCTGAGGTGGTTTGAAATATTCTTTGGTTAATTCTGATACTGCAGCTACTGAACAACTGTCCTTAGCAAAAATGCTAAGGACAAAGTAAGGACAGGACTTTATTAGAATTCACAGTGCTGATTTTTTTAAAACATTTATCCATTCATCTACAAATTACTCTCTCCGTTTAGAATGAACGTAGTGAATCCTGAAATTTCCTGCTTTGGTCAGAAATCGACGTGGGAGCGTTTTCTAAGCCACGCCCTCACGCAGAGCTGGTCAAAGTGGTGAGGAAGAGCAGGAAGACGTCTGCCCCAGCTGCTTTCACTCATGCGCAGAAGCTACTACGAATCTGTGCTAACCTAACAGCCCAAGGTTAACATTTGTGTCTCACCTCAACAAAAACATGTCCGTTCTCTGCCACAGAGAAGACGCCTTGGGAGGGCACCAGAAAGAGGTCAGTGCTGTACAGCTCCATGTTGAAGGTGACATTTCTGTTGGGTGGGTCCTGGAAGCTACCGGGATTCCCCACCTGCCGCAGGCTACAATTAAACTGGAAAAAAAAAAACAAAACACAGATGGAGATAAATCACAGTCAAATGAAGCTTGTAGCTTTATGAGCTTTAGCCTTTAACATCTGATTTTATTTTCCAATAGTCCCTGACTAAAGCTGACCAAAAAGACACCGGTCTCTACAAACTACCTACTACAAATAAACACATACCACCACAATTTCAGGTCGGCTGAAGAAGGAAGTATCTCCTTCATCCGTATCTCCCGGAAATCCATTATCACCTGACTCCAAATCTTCATAACCATCTGGCCAGCCGCTACTATCCCCAGGGGGTGGAACCTGTATTACAATCTAAAAGGCAAGGAAAACACAATGTTATAAAAACACCAAATCATGTGCCTTTGGTTCTACCTCACACAAACACCCATGTAATAATTCAGAGGCAAACTGAAAATCTGACTTAAAAAAAAAAAACAAAGAATTTCAAGTATTTTTAGGACTTCATCCTCAAAGAGATGAAAAAACGAAGAAGCCCAATGCATGTTCAAATTAAGACTTACAGTAAAATATGTATTTTCCCCTGTGACAAAATATAAATGATTTCAAACAGTGGGAAAACACCAGACACTGAAATGGGATTGGATGGGGTTGTCAATAGGCCCCCCCTATTCTGTGGGGGGTGGGAAGGGGGTCTCCTTAGGAACCTTTATATTGAAAACTCTAAGAAATACTGATTTGGTTAATCCAAGGAGTCCTGTAATTTGTATCTGTCAAGATTTGATCAAGTTTGGTTTGAGTTAGAAGCAAAGGACCTGATGTTTACTATTGAGCCATTCTCTCCTTACTTTTACTCCTGCACTCCTCCATCTCCCCAATATATCTTTTTTTAAAAAATAAATTTATTTATTTATTTTTGGCTGCATTGGGTCTTCATTGCTGCATGTGGGCTTTCTCTAGCTGTGGTGAGCAAGGGCTCTATAGGCATGCGGGCTTCAGCAGTTGTGGCGCGTAGGCTCAGTAGTTGTGGCTCACGGGCTCTAGAGCACAGGCTCAGTAGTTGTGGCGCACGGGCTTAGTTGTTCCGCGGCATGTGGTCTCTTCCCCGACCAGGGCTCGAACCCGTGTCCCCTGCATTGGCAGGCGGATTCTTAACCACTGTGCCACAGGGAAGTCCCCCAATATATCTTTTGTATGGTGTATAGATGCAGGAAAGAACATCCTGTTTTATGCCATGACAACCTCTCTTAACACTGGTTGAAATGATTATTCCTAGGTTAGCTCCAGGTAAGATGAAAAAATTCACCCAAGGACCAGGACTCCATAAATTAACTCCTAATTTCTTTGCATATATAGGATAGTTATACTTTTTGTTTGATTTTTCATTCCACGTCCTTAGATTTTTAATATGTTGCAAAACAAAAATACATATTAAGTCTGAAAATTACTACAAACAATTATAACTGGAAGAAATAGTTAAAGTAGCCACTGAAGAGGTGAATGGGAAGAAAATGAAGGAAAACTGCCTCTCTATCCTTTACCAGGCCCTCAAAAGAAAGTACTGATACAACTGAAGTTAGGTTATGACTTACCCTATCATAATTAAAAAAAAAAAAAAGAAAGAATGAATATACCTTTCTCTCCTGAGGCAGATGGCACGTTTTTTTTTTACTTAACAGACTGATTACCATGGCCTCTTATTGGCATTAATTTAGATAAAAGTTTAAAATTCCAAAATCAAGTATACCAGTAATATATGACATTCATTACATCTGGAAAAATTGGATAACTGCAAGAAAATTAGTGTTGGAATTGGCAGAAGAGGGTTCATCATAGAAGTCAAAGGTTAATAAATGATTTCAGTAACAAAGGGAGAGTAACTGCCACTACCTAGAGTTGGGGGAAGATTAGTGGACGAGAGGTCCGGAAGCTGGATTCGGTCCTGGCTCTACTGTTAACTAGTCTCTCAAATCCAAGCAAGTCTCTTAACTCCCTGGAGTTCCATTTCCTCACCTGTGAAATGAGGACGTTGAATGAGATCAGCTTAGGGCTCTTTCCAGCTCAAACATTCTAAGATTGTCTGAGGAACCATAACCTTGGCTCACAGGACAGTCAGTCTCCACATGAGCCACACTGACCAAAGAGCCAGTCTCTTCTCTGGCTAGGTTGAGCCTATCTGTTGACTGGCAGTGGAATAAACAGAGGAGTCGGGGTCTCCCCATGCCAAGCCAAAGCTGGGGTAGGCGCTGAGTGCAGACACACACACCATGTCCAAGCTATTTCTACCATCCAAAGTACAACTCAAATTGCAAAATTATCACTTTAAAGTTCTTTTGAAATTTCATGTTCAAATTCTTTCAACATTCACTGTTAAGTGTCCATCTCTATAAGAACAGATTTAGATGAATCTGTTCTGACAAGATTCTGACAAGAATCATGTCTGGAAAGTGAAGGGTAGCTATTGCAATGGATTATCATTGGGGGAATCTGTGGAATCTCTCTCGGGGTAACTTCAAAAATGGAAGATTTTCTTCAATTTAGGGTCTTTCTTAGAGATGGAGAGAGATTTAACACTTTCTTGAATGACCTTTTCAGACTTCTCTCTTCTGGTTCTTTTGTTCATGAGGGAGGGAGAAGTTCTCCTACTTCTAGACAAGACTCAGAGGAGGCCAGAGAGCCCACGGCTCTGGTTAGCTCAGTTGTATGGAGGTGCTCACTCATAGCCCAAGGGCTTGGATTTTATCTTTCTGTGGACCAGGCCATCCGAGCCTGCAGCTTAGCCAGAAAAAAGTCATAATCACCTTGCCAGTGAAACTCTGCCAAGAGGAGATGGAAGGAAGGGTGGGAAAGATCACCACAAATGCTCCAGCCGAGAAAACAGGGCCTCCCAACGCCCACAGACTCACCAACAAAACAAATAAAAGAGTTCGGGGTCATACTACATCCCATTTTGTTGAGAACTGACACTTGGCTTTGTTCAGACCCTCCTCACTTTCCTAGAAGTCTTAAGACTAATTTTAAGGTAACACCCAGCAAGGCTCTGGCAAAGGGAAAGCTTTGTACTGGAGAACACTCACGGAGTTGTAGTAAACCACACCGTAAGGGACTGATCGCCGGTGCCGAGTCCCACAGCCATTCAGGGGAGACTCCAAAATGAAGTGGGTGCCATTCATCTTGGCCTTGCATGTGGGATCCAACAGGGTGAGCTCCATCCCAGAGTAGCCTCTGGCCTGAAACAACAACGACCGAAGACATGAAGGGGGGCCCACAGGCCATTCTACAGCATGCAGTTAACACATTTTGCCTGGTCTTCCAAGTTGCAAGTCCAGGCCTTCCAAGTTGCTGGAGGCCTGCACTTCCCCTCCCCCCTTACCTCCTTTCAGCCTACCATCTCTCAACAGCCCCAGAATTGTGTTTGTTGGCCTTGGAAATTCAATAGCAAAATATTGACACACAAGGATCTGGAACCCCCCTCACTGAGAACAACAGGAACCGGGTGAGAATCACAGCCAAGGGGAAGTGAGCCCATCCAACTGAGAAAACAGTATCAAATCTCTGGAGTTCAAAAGTGAAAGAGCTGGAAATAACCAACACAGGCTGAGGCAAGATGGGGAGGGAGGTAGCCTTCCCTTCTCTCCTTTAAGACACTGCACCCACCTGAAACGAATCCTTTTCTATAGCCACAGTCATCTTTTCGTTGTCACATTTGACTGACAGGGCAACATCCATGCTCCCCTGCACCTCCTCGGCCTCTCTGGGACCAGGAAACAGTTGTATGCTGGGGATGACAGGGTCCTTTGGCGGAGGGATCCCATCTTCTCCCCCTTCCTTCCAGCCTCTCCTGGAGATATCGGGGAAGGGAAAGGGGAAACCTCCGTTTTGGCCTCCCCTTCCCCGGATGCGGGGGTTGTCCAGGGCAGGCAGGTTGCCAGGGTCCAGCAGGATCCGTAGCTCAGGAGGGATGGTATGGACTTCCTCATCTCTCATCTCCTCTGCTGGTAAGAGAAGAAGGCAAAACATCATCAGTGTTTGCTGCAAGGCCACAATCATATCATTAGAGGCAAGAACAGGAAAAACTAGCAACGAATGGGCATGTGTAAAATTACTCTTAACAAGCAATGTATAAAAGAGATGAGGAGCCTGGAAGCCTGAATTCTAGTGCTGATGTTCTTTCTAACTGGTTGAATGGCTTTGGGTAAGTGGTCTACCTCTCTGTGCCTCAGTTTCCCAATTTTTAAGATTAAGAGGTTGGATTAGATCAGTGGTTCTCAACTTTGGCTGCACATTAAAATCACTGTGGGAGCTTAAAAAAGAAAATCCCTAAGCTCAGGCTGCATCCCAGGCCAATTAAAAACTGAACTCTCTTTAAATCATTATGTTTTAAAGCTCCCCATGTGATTCCAATGTGGAGCCAAGATTAAGAACCACTGGATTAGATGATTTCTAAGGCCCTTCAAGCTATACAAATCTACTATTTGAATAAGTTATGTGGGACAATATTATTCCATTCAAATGCCAATGAAATACTTTCCTTGAATCTAGAGATTCTTTAGAACAGTTTCTCTAAAGATTTCTTGAAACAGTATTGGTATTTCGAAATGATTTTGCTACCTCCTTTTTTTTTTTTTTGCAGTACGCGGGCCTCTCACCGCTGTGGCCTCTCCCGTTGCAGAGCACAGGCTCCGAATGCGCAGGCTCAGCGGCCATGGCTCACGGGCCCAGCCGCTCCGCAGCATGTGGGATCCTCCTGGACTGGGGCACGAACCCACGTCCCCTGCATCGGCAGGCGGACTCCCAACCACTGCGCCACCAGGGAAGCCCTGCTACCTCCTTTTTGAGCGCTAAATTCTAACACGTATCTGGGTACCCTGGCCTTTTAGAACCTAGTCCCAAAGGAAGAAAGAAAAAGCTGCTTAGGCACAGTTATTCCTTCAAAGGGAGAGACATATTTCCATACAATCCATACTCATTATTCCGTCATATTTTCAACAATTTAAAGAAAAAAATATTTTCCCAGTATTCTCTACATCTACTATCCAAAGCCAACCGACGTATGCTTGAGGTCAATCCATCTCTGTGGGAGTTGGGAATGAGGATGACAGTGGATGTTGGCTCTCCTTAGATACTATTTTTTTGAAAAGGATGGCACAGTGTATGGGTCCAAAAGAAGTCAGAGGTTTGGAGGTTTTTAATTTGTACTTTGATTTAAAAAAACCCTTCACAACCACCCTTCGAGGTGGGCCTATTGTTTCACTCATATGACTGAGAAGGAATCTGAGGTTCAGAGGTTAAGCAACTTCCAAACAGTGAACAAATGGCAGGGCTGGGACTTGAACCTGTACTCTTAACCTTCATTCTACCGGCACTGCACTCAGTAGTGGTACTGTGTGGTAAGCAAGAGGTCTGGGGATCAGAAAACCTGGGTTTCAAGTCTTACTACCGATCAGATTCTGGAGAACCTTAAGAACTTGTTAAGCCTCTGCTTTCTCCTCCATCAAAGTGGGATAATAACTCCTGCATTCCCTCTGGATGAGTATGCGAAAGCACGAGTACTCATGACTATTTTCCTATAAGATCCAGCCTGAACTAAGACTTCTCTCCTGCAGGCCCAGCCCCTCTGTGTATCAGCCAAAAGTGATCATTAGGTACCTCTGAGAAAAGAACCCAGGATAATTTATCCTTAATATAAGCACGGCGAAAGTGATCTATAACTAAGTTTTCCAACACGCAATCAACTCTGTTACAAAAAAATCTATATTAAAGATAATTTCCCCAAAATAATCTAGCACAATTCTATATAACTTTAAGCTTTATAGTGAAAAGTAGTGAATGAATCATTAAAATTTGCAACAGAAAAACAGCACCATATAAGCTGAAATGAGAGTTCCTCATTGGAAAACTCATTTGGGGGACATTTTTTATACAAAAAAAAAAAAAAAATCATACTTACCATTGTTTTCAAGCCGAAGATGAAATCTATTAGCCACAGGAGCCACTGTGTATGATGTTACTGGACTACAGCCATTGTCCAAAGCCCACTTGACCAGACTCTCTTGGGTTGAAGGAATGTCATCTCTTATTGATTTGGTCATTATCATGGATCTTTCACTTTCCTTCCCAAAGCCAATACTGTTAGGAGCCTGAAGACAATAGTAAAATTTCACTCATGAGTGTATGAAATTAAACAGTGCCTTAATATCTGAAACAAATAGATTCTCTATTGTGTATGAAAGAACTATTTCCTCTTTTGATCCCTACTCTCCTTGGGCTGAGAATACTGATGTGAAAATCTGTTAACAGCAGATTAAGAAACTCATGCTGACTGGTTATACCATTTGGGTTGCTTATGTTAATACAAATGGCATAATCATTTTTGTCATTGGTTGATAAACTAATTATCATAAGCATACCTAGTATGTCACTACAGAGCTAATGTTTAAATTTTATTAACACACACACCAAATATGATACCAAACTTTTCCTTATTTTTATTTAAAATTATATATAAAGTATACAGGTGTACATGTTATATTTTCCCCAAATCCTATACCCTAGAGTTAAATGAAAGAAGGCACAACTTAGTTACTTCACTGTGGAGACTATCCCACCTTTGTAAACTACTGAGTTCCACACAGTCAAACAGTCAATGTTCATACTTCATTTATAATTTATGATCAATTTAGGAAGCCTGTAACTGTATACATCTGCCAATTCTATTAACAGAATATGTTCAGATTTTATGGTTTAAAATATTAATTAATTAAGTTACCATCCCTCTAAGTACATATATATATATATATACACACACACACATATATATTTTAAACATCTTTATTGGAGTATAATTGCTTCACAATGTTGTGTTATTTTCTGCTTTATAACAAAGTGAATCAGCTATACTTATACATGTATCCCCATATCTCCATCCTCTTGCGTCTCCCTCCCACCCTCCCTATCCCACCCCTCTAGGTGGTCACAAAACACCGAGCTGATCTCCCTGTGCTATGCGGCTGCTTCTCACTAGCTATCTGTCTTACATTTGGTAGTGTATATATGTCCATGCCACTCTCTCACTTCATCCCAGCTTACCCTTCCCCCCATCCTGTGTCCTCAAGTCAATTCTCTACATCTGTGTCTTTATTCCTGTCCTGTCCCTAGGTTCTTCATAACCTTTTTTAGATTCCATATATATGTGTTAGCATATGATATTTGTTTTCTCTTTCTGACTTACTTCACTCTGTATGACAGACTCTAGGTCCATCCATCTCACTACAAATAACTCAATTTCATTTCTTTTTATGGCTGAGTAATATTCCATTGTGTATAGTACCAATATTTTTATCCGGCAGTACAAGTAACTGTTAAAATTAACTTTCACTTGGTAATCAGTTACAAACTTAAAACTGAATGACAGAAATCTTTCCAGGAAAGGATATAAAAGGACTCTGAGTAACAAGGACATGGAAGGTAAATTTCACATCACCTTCTGATCCTACAGCAGTGATCTTCTCAGACGGTGAGGGAGCTGAATGCTGCAGGGGGCACCCCAAAGGGAAGTCACCACATTTTCAACAACTGCTCCAACAGGGCTGGAAGGCCCTTCCAGCAGGCAGATTATGCCATCTCATGCCATAGAAAAATCACTTTAATTTCCATGCCCAATTATTTTCTTCTGCATACATGCAGCATTTTTCCTAAATTCCCCATTTGTTTCCCATTCTGTTTGCCCCTAACATGACTAAATATTAATCCTTTCCCACTGTAAAACCATAGAAGATTCACAGCCTCTAAGTTCTCTTGGCCTCTCTGGTTGTGAGATATTGGCTGAGGACACACATTTTCAATTCAAAGCTTAAAGGATCTCACCCAGTATATTCTTCTACTACCCAAAGTGCTTATCTGAGGAAAAACTGCCAGACTGGCCAGTCACAGTGATGCATGCAAGGGACCACAGAGAGCTTTAACCAAGTTCTGTAGCCATTTGCAAAAAAAACCTCAGTTTCACAGGTTTGGATTATTCTATTCTTACTGGGATTCAGAGAAAACTCCTTCAGAGAAAATTCCTTAGGGAAAGGGAAAGAAGAAACGAAGGGAGAGAGGGAGAGAGGGAGGAAGGAAGGAAAGAAGGAAACTAAAATGAAGTAAAGAAGGATCCAATTTGTTCTTAGAACTTCTTATTCACTGAGTCAATAGCATTTTCTTCAGCACAGCTTCTTCCAGCCTTTCAAGGTAGCCTGTTGTTTTGACTGGCTGGAGTTGCAACATTGGCCTAAACAATACCGCTTGGCCTCATCTGCACTAGTCTTTCATGTTGTTGGACAGCTGAGAAAATACTGTATTTCCAGAATACTATCATCATAACTGCCACCTATCCTTTTTGTAACAATATGGAATGACTTGTTTCCACCTTTCCACATTAACTCTAGGAGCTGTCAGTACAACTCATACTCATGACACCTCGTGACTTACAAGGCTAGAAATCTACCTACGCATTCGTAAAGCAGCAAGGTTTGGGACAATGGCAGGCAAGTTGGTTCCCGGCAATGAGTGAATTCCTCATCCTGTATTTCTGGGAGTCCCCAGGCTTTTTCAAGGCCTCAGTATAGCTACTTCCTATGGGAGTGTTCAAGGAGGTCTCAAATACCACCGCCATCTCCCACTCGTATCTTCACAAAGGACGATGAGCTAAGTAGAGTCTGAGTGGCTTCCCCTCTCTCCCACCACCCAACACACCTGCATCAAAACTGCTGATGTCTGGGAGGGGGCATCTGGGGGACGGGTTAGGCAGAGAGTTGTGCATATTCCCACTGGGATTAAAAAATGTCTTTTCTAAGAATAAACTCACTATTTCCAAACTTGAAGCCCTGAGGCCATATGAAATAATACAACAGGAAATTTCTAACAAGTTATCTCCATCTATTCTTTTATGTGTTGGAGGTTCTTCCAAAATGTGATTATGCATGGTCCATAAGGGCCCTGAATTAAAAGCCAGAGCTGGGCATGGCGATGTAATGTGGACACTTGTAGTAGTCCCGTCTGGCTCCAGCACACAACCCTTTGTGTCTCTTAGGACCATCCTGTCTTTTGGAGGGTGCATTCTACCCAGGTCCCATTCCTGACACACATATACACACACGCGCGCGCGCCTATGTTTTGTTTTGGTTTGGTTTTTTAATTGGGGTATAGTTGCTTTACAATGTTGTGTTAGTTTCTGCTGTACAACGAAGTGAATCAGCTACATGTATACATATATCCCCTCCCTCTTGGACCTCCCTCCCACGCCCCCATCCCACCCATATAGGTCATCACAGAGCACCGAGCTGAGCTCCCTGTGCTGTACAGCAGGTTCCCACTAGCATCTGTTTCACACATGGCAGCGCACATACGTCAATCCCAATCTCCCAATTCGCCCCACCCCACCCCCGCCCGGTGTCCACACATCCGTTCTCTATGTCTGCATGCTCTTCTTTAAATTTACCCCATCAAGTTCCATACAATTCTTTTAGTGGACATTTGTCCTTGTCTTCACTTTGTTAATTGCTCCTACAGACAAACTTTTAAAGAGTTGTTAATAGAAGGAAGATGAACCCTCCTTTTTATGGCAGGCACTGTGCTAAGAGCTTTACATGTGTTATTTAATTCTCCTCCAAAATATAAGGACTGGGCATTACTATTCCTTTCTAGAGAAGGGGAACCTGAGGCTCACAGAAGCTACGTAGTACATGTAGCTGAGAACTCACCATGTGCAGGCAGTATGCTGAGTGCTTTAGATGAAATACCCAGGACACACTTAACAAATACTTGTTGAATGAATGAATGGACTCTGCTAAACCTCACAAGAACTCTCTAGGTGAGTATTATCATCGTACCCATTTCACAGGAAAGGAAACAGACCCAGAATTTAATGAGACTGCCCAGTATCAACTGGGAGTAATGGCAATTGGAAATGGGATTTGAATCCAGCCCTTTCTGGCCCCAAAGCCAGGATTCTTTCCACTCCACCCTTTTATTAGCAGCCTTTTATTAGCAGGTAACTATTCCTCCCAGCACAGTCAGAATTCACATCTGAGACAGCAGTTAAGAAATCACAAAGCATGAAACTGGTTGGGAGAATAAAAAAGAACATCATGAAACATTACCTAATTGTTTAGCAATGTTGTCATGCATTGTCCAAAATTGGCCTGGAACAGGAGTACGGCCAAGGAGAGCAATATAAACAGATCTTGCACTGGGATGAGCAATCTCATTTCTAGCCTTTCTGATTCATATGAGAAGTGGGGATGTTCAAAGTGAACTCCAGGACAGCCATGGACCAGGCACACATACTCAGGGAGAGAAAGAGCCATTGAAGGGTCAGGGCCAAAAGAACATTTACACAAGAACTCCAGCAGGGAATTAAAATGTACCGTATGTTTTTGCCTTTCAAAGCATGATTCCCTTTCCTGTTTTTGTTATTCTGAAATTAAAAACATTTGGTTGGTGTGCCAGGCAGCAAAGGCCGCAGACACCCCTGGTCACCAACACCCCTCAGGCCATGCCACGGAAGACAATCAAAACAGCTCTGACTTCAGAAAATCACTGCTGGGCTCTGTGCTCAATACCAAATTAATGTATCACCATTACACATGACGGCTCACTGGGATCCTCTCAAAGTTAAAAAAAAAAACAACAACAACCCCACAGGAACCAGAAATGATTACTTTAAAATTATGATGTGTGTGCTCATGGCTTTGCCCGATGCCCCTGGCAAATGCTTGTACATGACGCTGCCCAGGGGACCGTTGGCTCTGTCACTGCATTATCACACGGAAGGTGCCATGAATGAATAATACCAACGCCAAAGGTATCCCTCTCCCCAAATAGTGAAAACGTAAAACCCACTCCAGTTGATTCAATGCAGGTACTGAAAGAGGAATTGGCCACGGTTTTTATAAAAGAAAATGCACAAAAATTTGAGCCCACGAAAGAGATGCTAAAGAGGTGATTATCTTCTTAAAAATGAGGAGGGGCAATTCTTCTTTAACTTTCAATATAATTTGCTCCAATGTTCTGTCAAAGAGTTATCTCCCTAAAGACTTGAAAAAGATTTATTCTACCAAATTTCAACATTCATCTTTTCAGGAAACTAGCTACTGTTTGCCTGTCGTGCCACCCAGCTAAACTTCTTAAGTATATTTCCTTCATGAAATATGATGCTTAGGGAACAGGCTGGGGGATGCTTTTCCAGCATCCTCTCACTAACCTCTCCATGGCTATAATGCTTTTATCAGTGTTTCACCCTTAGAAGCAAGCAAAAAAGACATGCCAATACCAAGTATTTATCTCAAAAAGAAAAATGGGCTAGAGTCAGCTGATTTCCCACAGCTTCCTTCAGTACCCAACCCCAAAGTGAGAGCTGAAATTTAGGACCATGACACTGAGGCCCCTACAGGGCTCTCAGCCATGAAAGGCTTGTGTTCATTATTTTATACTTACTAAGTCTGGGAAGCACACTAATACATTCCAGGAATTTCACAAATGAGGCAAGTGGGGTCCAGAGAGGTTAAGGAGCTTGCCCAAGGTCAGAGTTTGTAAATGGCAGAGTCTGAACTTAAATCTGGGTCTGTACTGACCCCAAAGACCATGTTTTTAACTACCACCCCGCCCGCCCTTGTCAGGAGAAGCCAAGGAGCAGCCTCTTTTATAAAGTGAAAAATAACAGAGAGAAACTTCACAAAAATACAAACACAGCTTAAATTACCACCATTCATCAAAACAAAGAAACACTTAACTAACTTACGATAACTTTCAGGTTTCCCTTAATATCAAAAGATTTGATCACCCAGTTGACAGACTTTTTGCACTTCAAGATCAGGATGAGATCTTTGACCACCTCAGGATCCTTTCGAGAAGGTCTTATGTCAATTATGATATCCACCTGGAAAGCACTGTGAATGGAAAACAAAGGCAGAGTTAGGACCCAAATGCCAGAAAGTTGCAACTATCTTCCCCTCTTCCAAGTCTTCATGTTTCCAGCGTCTGGCCAGTTGATTAAAAAGCTGGAGTTGATCCCAGGCAAATGACATGTGCAAAACAGATTGTTAGTGCACACATAACAAAATGGTTTTACATAACAATAGAAAAATATGCCTGTGGACAATTAGCCACTAAACTTTTTCTCTTTGTTGAAAAAAGAAAAAAAAGGTGGTTACTTAATGCAGCCACTTTTTTTGTTTTTGTTTTTAACATCTTCATTGGAGTATAATTGCTTTACAGTGGTGTGTTAGTTTCTGCTGTATAACAAAGTGAATCAGCTATACGTATACATAGATCCCCATATCTCCTCCCTCTTGTGTCTCCCTCCCACCCTCCCTATCCCACCCCTCCAGGTGGACGCAAAGCAGAGCTGATCTCTCTGTGATTTCCCTGTATGATGCGGCAGCCACTGTTTGAAATGGACGTGAACAAACCCGGAGAGTTTACTTCTGAAGCAGAACTGCTGCTTTTTCAGCCTCCAGCACCTTTGATGTGTAACATTCTATGCTCAAAATCCTTCAGAGCAGTAGTGGGCGGCAGTTTGGTGAGTGGGATGACAGGGTGGATGGAAGAGGGAGGCAGTAAAGCAGTGAGGAAGCTTCAGAATAAAATAAGAGGCAGAAGGCTAGAGAATTTCTTGACTTATATAAGGTGTGCTTAAGCCATTAACATTTGTCACAAAATCATATCTGCATTTACTTTCCCAAACTTCTGGATATACAGTTATTAAAATAAAAAAACAGATGGTCAACCAAGTGATTACTGGAAAATTAATGAATACAATCCAAACTTCTAAGAATCCAGTATAAAAGAGAATTTTTACCAAACAATAACATCTCTGTCATTCTGGATTTAGGGGAAAGTCTTTATTTCCATCTTGGTTTTACACACTTGTAAACCGTAAAATGAATGATATACAGTACTCAAATGAAGCCTCAGGCTTATATCTAAGCACATATGCCAGATCGCTTCTATTCCCATTCCCTTTTAATTTGCCACAAATTCTTTACATGGAACAGAATTCCATTTCCAACCCTACCAAAACCGATTGGTAGTTTAATCACTTTTGAAATCAAAGTTTCATTAGAATTTTAACTGTGAAATCCTTCTATAATATAAATTTACATTTTAACTCACTAGTCCCCATGAAATGCAGGTGAAAGTGGGAGAAAGGCCTACACTCTCCCTTTTCTTTCTTTCTTTCTTAAATTCCACAATCATTCTTGATAGAGTTAAATTTCCAGTCCTGGGGTAGGACGGTGGGGGTGAGAGAGAGAGAGGTAAGTGGTATCTAATGGCTCTTTGGTGTGTCACCATGAAGGGCCACTCCTCTGATACACACACACACACACACATTCACACACAGATTTAAACAGTTATGAGTGCAAAAGTGCTCTGAGGACACTATAAACAGGAATCTGTTAAAAAACATAATATTAAAAAAACCCACATAATATTGTCAAAATAATAATTATGTCAACAAGGCACATTTTGTAATTTTCTTAACAGGGATAACCTCAGTCAAAGGAGATAATAATGGAGTAAGAGTGACTGTTCTATAACTAGTACAGTCCACCCTCTGTATCTGCAGGTTCCACATCTGAAGATTCAACCAACCACGGATGGAAAATATTGGGAAAAAAAAAAATTCCAGGAAGTTCCAGAAAGTAAAACTTGAATTTGCCACATGCAGGCAACTATTTACATTGTATTTATAACTATTTACATATTGTATTAGGTATGATAAGTAATCTAGAGACGATTTAAAGTACACAGGAGAATGTGCGTAGGTTATATGCAAATACTATGCCATTTTATACAAAGGACTTGAGCATCTATGGGTTTTGGTATCGAGGGAGATCTGAAACCAACCTCCCACAGACACCAATGGACGACTATACCAAGAAGTTCAAATTAGGCTTCAGAACTCATCTGGGATATATGGGATCTAGAGACAGATGCAGAAAATAAAATATGACACTGGTACCTTTACTCCCTTCTTCAAAGCTTCTGTGAATCTCACCCAAAGCATCAGTGGCTTCCTCCCCCTCACACGAGGGAGGGCTAAGCCTCTCCCTGTCTCAAGTCATATCAGATCTTTGTTTTCATCTCTTAGTTCAGAAAACACACACAACACACACACACTCACACTCACACTCACCTGTAGGGGTTAGAGTTGGGGGTGATTAGCTCAATGATGTGTACTTCCTTATCTCGGGGCTGGCTGGATATCACACACCCTTCTGCAGCTTTGGGCTGAAGGTACCCGGCAAGGTAATTGAGGGAGAGAAAATTCTTCCCTATGTTGCACGTGGGAGGGAACACTTGATCTGAAAGTAAAAAAACACATTGAACTACATGGTAACCAGACTCAAAGGAGAGAAGATAACAGTGACACTGGGCAAGTGCAGGACACAGGAAATCACAAGCTTGTGTCCTGAAATGCTTCCTCTATGGTCACCAGTGGCCTCCTACTGACCAACTTTAGTGGCCTCTTTTGGTCTAAATTCTCTCCTTTCCTGTTCTCTTTGATTCTGCTTTGTCCTCACCCATTTCCTCTGACCTACCTTTCAGCCTCTCACTAGTTCCTCGTCTGCTCATCCTTTAAACACCAGTGGTCCTCAATCTTTGGTGCATATCAGAATCCACCTGTTTGGACCCCACCCCAGAGAGTCTGATTCAGAAGATCTAGGTGGGACCTAGGAAGCTTTCTTTTTGAAAAGCTCCATAGTTAATCCTGATATAAACCAAGACTAAGAATCTCAGTTCCTTCCTCAACTCTCTTTTTATTTCGTTTTCTTCCTAGATGATCTCAATCACTCCCACGGCTCCAATTTATACCTAGATCATGACTCCTGAGCTGCAGACCTGCATTGTCATCTGCCTACCAAGCACCTTCCACCCAAAAATCCAATAGATATTTTAGTCAGCATACTCAACACTGAATCCAATGACCTACCCTATCCCCAAACATGCTCCTCTTTGGATATTTGCTACTTCAATTAATAGAAGAACCAGCAACCTAACTAATTCTCTGGTGCACGGTGTAGAATTAATCATTCCTTCATATTTATCCCTCAAAGCAATTTATACTCTAAAAGCTGAAGGTAACAGTTTGAGGGAAACAGTGAGGGCAGACCTCTACTCTTTCCCATAATCCTGACACAGACAGCGAATGTTTACATGGCACTTTACAGTTTATAAGGTGCTTTCATAAACATTATCTGATTGTGCTGAGGGCTGTTCATCACCTCCACCAGGGAAAGTGATGCAATTACTAACAGTCTGAAGATACTCCCCCAACGGCACATGATGCTTACACAGCACCATGGCTGATGGGATTTCCATTTAGTGGTTTAAATGTTTAAACAGGACTTGAAACTGCTGGCAGTGTGACAGCTGGGACCAATGTCAAGGAAGTTCTAGGTGTAGCAAGCTTTATTCAGAAGGGGTAATTAATCAGAGCCCTGGCACTCTAATGAAACAGACTTCTGCCTTTTTCATTTAATGGACAGCACGCCAGGGTTCAGATTCATATGCAAGTCTCACTTAGGAGTGAGGAATCAGCCCGGGAGTTCCCAAGATTGGGTTGACAGTGCCCTCCCCTGCCTGCCCAACTGTGCAACCTCCCCTCTACTGAAGCTCACAACATACATTGTGGCATCCTGGCTCCGTGCACCATGGCACCCCCAGTGCCACCCCTAGAACAGAGGGGACCAGAGGAGTTCACGAGGCCCCTGCTTGGAGGCTCGCTTCAAGAAAGTGTTGGCTCTGCATTCTGTATTCTTCCCTAAAGACCCCCTCAGAGAGAAGAGGCCAGGGCTCTGCCGACTCGGGCCGCCGGAGCAGCCTCCCCTCCACATCTGCTGAGGGTTTTGCCAGATGAGCAGATGAGGCACGCACACCCTGCAGCTGCAGCCCTGCGGATGCCTCCCCCAGATCACAGGACAGAAGATGATATTGGGGTGGCAAGGCTGAAACTTAATCAAGAATCAGAGGGTGGATGTATGGGCCCAGGACAGGTCAGTCTGGAACTCAAGAGACTAGGACCCTCCTGGGACTCTGGCCCGTATACCCAGTTCATAGGTGGGCCTGGGGTGCATCTGGCACATAATAGAGTAGGCACATGGCATAGGTTTCCTGAATTAACAATGGTGTGAGATTTGAGACAAATAACAAAACACTCACCCACATTGTGACCCTCCAAAGCCACCAGGAAAGCTTTAATTGTTTAAAAGTTGATGTTGTTAAGGGCTTAAGTCCCAGTTGCCATTGTCACTAAGGTGAATAAGCTGATCACTTTTTGTTGTGCGTGCATGCATGTGTGTGGTTTTTTTTTTCCCCCCAAATGACCTTCCGCATGCCTGGCATCAAAACTTACACCAACTGCCAAGCAGAAAGGAAACCACAAAGGGGAATCCCCGGGTAGAAACCTGGCAAGTTTGGGGGAGGGGGGAAGTCACATGCTTATTTGTATTTTAGGAAAGGATTGACAAACCACTTTGAGAGCTAGAATAATATACTCTAAGAACCTGGGAGGTAATGTAAACACCTCATGCTGCCGTTATAGAAACTGAGGCTCCGGTGGTAGGTAAATCAGAGTGTTGCTTGAAGCCTCACAGGTAATGAGACCAGCTGGGATAAGAACCGAAAGCCCTCAGTTCTTCCACTCTAAGCATATAGGTTAGAGCAGTAGTTCTCAAACGTTAGCAAGCAACAGAATCACCTAGAGTGCTTGCTAAAACACTGATGGCTGGACCCCAGGGTTTTCAATTCACTTGGTCTGGGGTGGGCCCAAGAACCAGCATTTCTATAAGTTCCCAGGTGATAAGGATGCTGCTGGGGTGGGGACCACACTTTGAGAACCACTGGGGAAAGAACAAGAGGAGGCTCATGGCCTAGGATTCCCGACTCAGTTGGGTAGAGACAGGTCAGGTTCTGGGAAACCAGTGGATGAGGTTTGTTCAGCAGAGTCCAATCCATGGTGATAGACAACATCGCCTGTGGTCCACCAACCTAACCAAGGACCCTCACTCTCCCAGCTGCTCCTCTCCATGGTATGGGCCAGTGACTTATACCCAACTGGTGGCTGGAGTCAAGTTTCAGGGGCTCCAAAGGTGTCGCCAAGGAGTTAAACAGTTTTTACTGGGTGGGACACCAGGTCCTTAAAGTTCTTCCCTGATCCAGTGTGCAGCCTTGGGGAAGTCATGGAACCCCTCACTTCTGTACACAGAAGCACATGCACCAGAAAGAGAAAGGAGCCCAACATTCTACATGTTACCATAACACATATTCTTATTCTAACACATTCCAGGGGGGTAATCAATATTCAATCAATATGCACCAGAATTCTGCTTCAGAAATAGAGACTGTTGGTCAGGGCTTAGAACCTTTATTAAAAGAGACTTTTTGTTTTATCCCAATAGGACTTGACCTCTATGCTTAGCTGCCTGAATACCATGAGAGTTTAGTAACAAACTTCAACTTTTTGAACCCAGTTCTCGTCTAAAACTCTTCCTCCCTCTACTCAACTAAACAAGTCTGCCCATCCAGGTAACCTACTTTCACGTTTAGGTTACGCTTATTTGGCTAAGACTTAAAATGCAGCATCAGGAAATAAGCATTAGACTCAAAGGTCAGGAAACCTGAGTTTGGGTTCTAGTTTTGTCACTTGCTAGTAATGTGGATATGAGCAAGTTAGGTTAACCCTCTACCAACCCCTCTGCAAAATGGTGGAAATAACGGTTTTCTCCTAGGATTACTGGCAGGGTTAAGTGGGGTGCATGTGAAGGCACCTGATATGGCCTCTGCACAGAGCACACACTCAACTTCAGTGTCCACCTCTTCCTGCATCTATATTAAACATCCCAGATCCAAAAAAGGGCTGGGAACTAGCATTCAATAATTCACTTGTGCTGCCACGCTGCCTGTGGAAGAGGTGACAATTGCTGTAGGTTTCAAAAGAAAGCAGATGGACCCTGAGGACCTGAAATGCCATTTTCACACAATCACCTGACTGTAACAAGGACCCATTCACAAGAGTTGTTATTTCCAGTAACTTATTCGGGAGCTCCTCAACTAAAAATAATGATTAAAAAGTTATTTAAGAAATAATATGCTTTCAAAGCTGAGTCACCAGATATTTATATCCCTCTGCAAGGCAAGGAAATTAAAATGGGCAATTTCTTATCAAGGCTAAACAGTTCCTTTCTCCAATAATTTGTCCTTGTAACAGGCATTAGTATTAAAAAATATTTTCAAACACTTTTCCTCTGCTATTGTCCAAAACTTAACTGATGTCTCGAGGCCATAAAGCTGACATTGGCTTCAAATGTCTACAGAATTATAAGTGGGAGGAAGCTCTAACTGTTGACCCATCCTGCTAACTCTTCGTGCATTCCATCAGGTATTCCCTCCTTTCCCACACCTCAGCTTCTCGGCCTCCACTCACTTCTTCTAACTTCTGTGTATGGGTGTCTTCTAAATTCTGCACAACCACCTTCTCCTCTCTCAGCCAGGCTACTCCCCACTTCTCCCCCATTACCGGGTCTGTTTCCTCAGAAGGAAAAAGGGAAGGAGGGGATGTGGTGGTGAGTAGGCCCCAGTGATCCCTCAGGTCCCTGCCAGCTCCAACAATCTGTAATTCTATAATTCCCTGCCCTAACCACCTGGTCTCAGAAAAGAAAAAAACTGACTGTCATAAATCAGTCAGTAATGGATGCCGCATAAAATTTACCTTCCCCCACTTTAATATAAATGTTTCTTGCTATCTTGAGTTCAGTGAATGAAGTAACTGCTCCATATTCCTTTCGGGCCCAATTTAACAGATGCTCATTTCCATGCGGGAAGCTTCTTTCCTCTGTTTCTGCTGACAAGGAGAAGTTTCCTGATGAAAAATGGACCACAGAACCCTCAGACACCTAGAAGAAATAGAATTGCATATTTAATGTGGTGCAGTCACCCAGAGCTGAATCATAATTAGTGAAAGAACTAATCAGACAATTAATGGGTATTTGTCAATCCAACCTCTTCCCTTTGTTAGAGAGGCACATCATCTTTTTTCAGCAGCTGATTCAAGAAACAATCACAAGCCTACCTTCTTCCAGGTAAAGACAAAACTACACACAAGGCAGGATGTCCTTTTGAATTTTTAAAGAACTTTGTGATGAGAGAGTGCATTGTGAGGAATCATGAGACTTATCACTATTTTCCAGATACCTAAATTGAAGGCCAACCTTTCAAGGAATGAGTTTCAAGTTAAATAGGAAGCCTTGGTGAGTGTTTTCATAGGCTTGTAATGGGCTTCTGGATCAGCTCAAGTGATCCCAAAGGCCTGCTAGCACCCGAACTTGACGTCCGAGTCTTCCACAGTTGCAGCCTCTGCCATCAGAGTCACCACCACAGCAAGAGTCCCTTTGGTCTCCTGAGCACTGAGATAAAAAATGGGCAGAGCTGGCCTGTCTTCTACCACTTTGTATACTACTTCCTCATAGTGAGATGAATGTGTATTACAGTTTATTTTGTAAGACCCCCAAATTCCCATAGATAATGAAGTCAAGAGGCTGTTAGACTGATCCTCATAAAACTTTTGGGATGATTGATGCAAGTCCCACATTTTTTGCTGGATGTATTTAGACCAATGCTGACCTAGCATATCATGGTATATATAATTAACACACACAAAGGGGGAAAATTATCATCTTGTTGCTGTACTATAATTAAATTTAGCTGCTGGTGAAAATATGCATGTCATCTTTATTGGCTAGCATTTATAACTGATTTTATCAGTGTCAGGGTGGAACCTCAAAATGTGAGCAAAAAGGCTCAAAAATTCCCAAGCCACAGAACTCTAAATGTTTTGTATTAAATTTCACATTAACAACAGAACTACCATACGATCCAGCAATTCCACTTCTGAGTATTTATCTGAAGAAAATGAAAACACTAACTTGAAAAGATATATGCACCCTGCAGCATTATTTACAACAGCCAAGATATGGAAACAACCTAAGTGCCCATGGATGAATGAATAAAGATGTGGTATATATACACAATGGAATATTTTCAGCCATAAAGAAGAATGAAATCTTGCCATTTGCAACAACATGGATGGACCTCAAGAGCATTATGCTAAGTGAAGTAAGTCAGACAAAGCCAAATGCCATATGATCTCATTTATACGTGGAGTCTAAAATCAAAACAAAAAACCAAATTCACAGATACTGCGAAGAGATTGGTGGTTGCCAGAGGTGGGAGGTAGGGGGTGAGTGAAATGGGCGAAGGGGTCAAAAGGTACAAACTTCAACTTATAAACTAAATAAGTCATGGGGATGTAATGTACAGCTTAGTGACTATAGTTAGTAACACAGTATCACATATTTGAAAGTTGCTAAAGACAATAGATCTTAAAAGTTCTCACCACAAGAAAAAAAATTCTGTACATATGGTGACAGATGTTAACTAGACATTGTGGTGATCGTTTTACAATATATACAAATATTGAAGACTATGCTGAACACCTGAAACTAATATCATTCTATATGTCAATTATACCTCAATAAAAAATGTTTTCACATTAACTATCATTAACAAAAAGCAAGCAGTTTCTGAAGTGGTTATAGCCAGACTAACAGCAGGTTGAGGGCAGGGATTCTGCTTAGGGCTCTACCCTTGCCAGCAATGTTTTCAGCCTCCACACACATACAAAACAGTACTTACCCTAACTATGATGCCAGGCATTAATATTTTCTCTCCAACTATATATACATATACTTTTTAAATGCTAGCAAAGAAGCACTTCACCAAACTGATTCCATCACCTACTCATGCTGTAGTTGCCCTCTTGGCTGAAACCTAGAAGCATCTGAAGAGTTTCTAAAAATCCTGAGGCCCAGGCCATATCCCGGATTAGAACTTGGGGGTGGGACCCAGGCATCAGGATTTTTTAAAGCTCCCTGGGGGGCTTCCCTGGTGGCGCAGTGGTTGAGAGTCTGCCTGCCGATGCAGGGGACGCGGGTTCGTGCCCCGGTCCGGGAGGATCCCACATGCCACGGAGCGGCTGGGCCCGTGAGCCATGGCCGCTGAGCCTGTGCGTCCGGAGCCTGTGCTCCACAACGGGAGAGGCCACAGCAGTGAGAGGCCTGCGTACCGCAAAAAAAAAAAGCTCCCTGGGTGATTCCAATGTTCAGCCACAGTTGAGAAGCCTAGCCTTAATGGGTACTGCGTGATCCACAGTTTGAAAAGCCCAACGTGCATCTCACAGTTTCCTCTACACCAGTGGTTCTTAACCAGGGGTGATTCTGCCCCCCAGGGAACATTTGGCAATGCCTGGAAACGTTTTTGATTGTCACAACTGGGAGGGAGGAGCTACTGGCATCTAGTGAATAGAGAGGTCAGGGATGCGGCTAAACATCCTACAGTGCACAGGGCAGCCCCCATAACAAAGAATTATCTGAAATGTCCATAGCGCCATGACTGAGAAATCCTGGTTTACGCTTTGGACTGACCGAACGTTACTGCCACTCGAACATCTACTGGATCCCCAAATTGGATCCCCAAATTGACAGCTCTTTCTATCCTAGAAATTGGGCTGTTTAGTACTTAATAAAGAATAATAGAACCTTTCTGGGTTGTATTGGCTTGGGAAACCCGGAACTAATCTTTAATAAGCTGAGCGTAAATTATGACCACTGACAACAGTCACCATTTACTGTACACTTACTATGTATCAGGCACCATGAAGTGCTACCTAGTAATGACACTTGCTACATGTCCCAATGCCAGTTATAAGCAAAACCAGTGGGGACCATTTAGCTTTGACCTTGTGTTTTTTTGTTTGTTTTTTTTTTGCGGTACGCAGGCCTCTCGCTGTTGTGGCCTCTCCCGTTGCAGAGCACAGGCTCCAGACGCACAGGCTCAGCGGCCATGGCTCATGGGTGCAGCCGCTCCGCGGCATGTGGGATCTTCCCGGACCGGGGCACGAACCTGTGTCCCCTGCATCGGCAGGCAGACTCTCAACCACTGCGCCACCAGGGAAGCCCTGACCTTGTTTTGACATCACCTGCATAAGAAAAAGCTCCTGAACCAACTACCTGCCAACGGTAACCATGCCAACCTATGCATAAATCCTCTGAAGCTTAGCTACTCATCAACAGTGAACTTCAAACAATGTTTATCTGATTTTCTGACTTAAGCACTGTAGTAAAATCTTCTTTTCACTGAAAAGCACTTGTGCTAAAAAGTCGTTTTTATTAAGCCTGTCACTGAAAAAACCCACAACAGTCCAAAGGCCTTTGTCCCACTGCCAGCACAGTTCTGAATGTTTAGGCAAGCATCCCTGGATGTTCTGCTCTTTTTTTCTCATTCATGTTACAGCCATCAAATAAAACACTTGGGCTATAAATACGTTATGCAGAGAGTACATTTCTTCAGAGTGGAAGGTGGGATAGATCACCCTGGTGCATTCCAGAGGCAAGAATGTGAACAGTGTAAATAAGAGTAGAAATGGGGAGCAACTCGGGAACGTATCCTGAAGTAATTAAAAGGGACGCCACCGTGTAGCTGACTCCTCGAAAGGGGAAGCTCCCTCCATGCGCCATGCACTTCGCGCGTCCGTCTCCCCCAGGGCCAGCAGCGGCACAGATCATACACTCAGGGCTGAGGAATTTGGAAAAGGAGTCAACGGCCACTCCTCAGGCACATTCCAGTGAGAAGAAAGCAAAGCTGCCACGGGCAGGGAAGCGTCCCTGACTGCGGGTCAGTGGAAATTTTCTGCCGCAACAAGGGGTTAGTCAGTGCCCCTTCTGACCACCAGTTCTCTCACTCTGACCCCAACCCCCAACGAGTTTTACAACGTGTTGTTATTTCCACCTGATCCTCAGGATGACCTGTGAGGTAGGCTAGTCTGATTTCCACGGTAGAGAGGAGGAAACATCCGAGAAGCTAAAGGCCTACCCAAGGTCAGAGAAGCAGCACCCAGGGCAGACCAGCACAGGACACTTCAGACTCCCGCTTACAGCTGGCCACTGCCTGAACCCTTCCAGAAAGAAGACCTGGGTAGCTCCCAAGGCAGAAGAGTTCTCTGCCTACTTTCTACCTGTAAGATTTGCCCTCCGTCCACTTGTTTGAGGTAGGCCTTCCAGACCAAAGAATCCCTTCCTCTTTCTTCCATGAGATAAGCCTTCAAATGTTTGAAGTCATCACTCAACCCCAGTCACGACTTCACTTCTTCAGGGCAACAGTCCCAACTCCCCCCATCTCCTCCCCAGACACCAATGTTGTCAGAGTTTCATCAGCATAGTCTCTGGTATGTGGTGCCCAGAACAAAACCTAGGGTTCTGGGTGTGGTCTGATGAGAGTACTGTGAAGGTTAGTTTTAGGTGTCAATGTGACTGGGCTACAGGGTACCAGATACTTGGTCAAACATTATTGTGAGTATTTCTGTGAGGGTGTTTTTGGATGAGATTAACATTTAGATCAGTAGACTAACTAAAACAGATTGCCCTTCCTAATGGGTGTGGGCCTCACCCAATCAGTCAAAGGCCTAAATAGAACAAAAAGCTGACCCTTCCCCTGAGTAAGAGAGAATTCTCCTGCTGACGGCCTTTGAACTGGGCATCAGCTCTTCCTGGTTCTATAGCAGCCTGCTGCCCTTTGGACTCAAACTGGGACATGGGCTCTGCAGAATTTGAACTTGCTAGCCTCCATAATCACGTGAGCCAATTCTTTACAATAAATATCTTTCTATATCTATGTGAACACTGCATGAGGCCCAAGATCACATCAGCTTTTATATCAGCTGAACCCTACTATTATCTCATAACCATTAATTTATGCTTTAACCATACATCCAACAAATATTTATTGAGTGTCAGGCACCTTTCTAGGTGCTGGGGATATACTGGAGAGGGCAACAGACAAAATCTCCTGTTTTGTGAAGCTTACAGTCTAGTAAGGAAGTCAGAGGAACAAAATCTATGTTAATAAGTGTGAAGGAATGATATAAATTGAGAGAAGAGGAGGGGGCACTATAAAGTGTTGTGATGGGACAAGTCTAACTGAGAAAGTCACTGAGCAGGTGAAGACCTGAAAGAGATGAAAGAGCCGGGCACGTGGACCTCAGGGAAAGAGTTCTCGGGTGGAGGCAGCGGTGAGGGTACAGGTCTGGTGTGGGGAAGGGACAGCAAGGAGGCCGGTGTGGCTGGAGCACAGGGGTGAGGGGCAGATGAGTAGGAGGAGAGGTCAGAGATCACAGAGGAGACCAGGAGGTCCAATAGGACCTTACAGACTGTTGCTAAGGACTGTGGTGTTTAGTCTAGGTGAGATGGGCCTAACAGATGTTTTAACAGGATCACTCTAGCTAATAGGGCCAGGCTAGACTGAAGGGAGACAAGGAGCAGGAGACCAGTAGTAGACTTCTGGAATAATCCAGGGGAGAAAGAACAGCAGCTCACACCAGGGAGGTGGAGGTGGAGGTGGGCACGACAATACCTAAAGCCCCAGGTCTTTATTTTATCAGCTTGAGAATCCTTCCCTTACACCTTCCCTTACACCTTCCCTTACACCTTCCCTTACATCCTTCCCTTACACCTTCCCTTACATCCTTCCCTTACATCCTTCCCTTACACCTTCCCTTACACTTTCCCTTACATCCTTCCCTTACACCTTCCCTTACACCTTCCCTTACACCTTCCCTTACACCTTCCCTTACATCCTTCCCTTACACCTTCCCTTACACCTTCCCTTACACCTTCCCTTACATCCTTCCCTTACACCTTCCCTTACACCTTCCCTTACATCCTTCCCTTACACCTTCCCTTGCACCTTCCCTTACACTTTCCCTTACATCCTTCCCTTACATCCTTCCCTTACATCCTTCCCTTACACCTTCCCTTACATCCTTCCCTTACACCTTCCCTTACATCCTTCCCTTACACCTTCCCTTACACCTTCCCTTACATCCTTCCCTTACACCTTCCCTTACATCCTTCCCTTACACCTTCCCTTACACCTTCCCTTACATCCTTCCCTTACACCTTCCCTTACATCCTTCCCTTACATCCTTCCCTTACACCTTCCCTTACATCCTTCCCTTACACCTTCCCTTGCACCCTTCCCTTACACCTTCCCTTACACTTTCCCTTACATCCTTCCCTTACATCCTTCCCTTACATCCTTCCCTTACACCTTCCCTTACATCCTTCCCTTACACCTTCCCTTACATCCTTCCCTTACATCCTTCCCTTACACCTTCCCTTACATCCTTCCCTTACACCTTCCCTTACATCCTTCCCTTACATCCTTCCCTTACACCTTCCCTTACACTTTCCCTTACATCCTTCCCTTACACCTTCCCTTACACCTTCCCTTACACCTTCCCTTACACCTTCCCTTACATCCTTCCCTTACACCTTCCCTTACACCTTCCCTTACACCTTCCCTTACACCTTCCCTTACACCTTCCCTTACACTTTCCCTTACATCCTTCCCTTACACCTTCCCTTACACCTTCCCTTACATCCTTCCCTTACATCCTTCCCTTACATCCTTCCCTTACACCTTCCCTTACATCCTTCCCTTACACTTTCCCTTACATCCTTCCCTTACATCCTTCCCTTACACCAGCACTTCTGTAATATAAATCAAACTCTTTAGACCCGTATTTCAACTCTGTAGAGACCACATAAAAATGCTCATTCTGTTAGCTGTCAAAAATCTCTAAATTTCGTGTGTGCACCATCTACACATTCATCTAAATCCCTGAGAAGCTGAACCAGACAAGGCTGAGGTCTGTGACTTACAGGCACGCTCCCACGCTGACCCAAGCGCATTAAACAGCACTTGCCCTGGTTGTTCGCCAACTACAAAGTAACCCAACGGAATTATCCTCATCTTGTCTGTAAGGACGTCATGCTAGAACCTGTTAAGAGCCCTCTGGAAATAAAGACATGACACGTCAGTATCACCACTCCTATACCAGTCAGCACTCCAGTCCCTGCCTTATCTTCCTGGTGTGGTGTCTGTTCTTACTGGAGTCCAGCTTGGGTTAAAGTTTGTGGAAGAACAGAGATATAAAGAGAATAACAGAAAACAAGAAATAGAAGAAAAAATAGTATTTTTCTAATAGGAGAAGTGGTTACAATCACTATTGCAAGGATAATAACTACATGACTGAATATGGAATTGCTTTAAAAAAGTGTTAAAGAGCAAGGGTTTTTTTTTTGTTTTTTTTTTTAAACATCTTTATTGGAGTATAATTGCTTTACAATGGTGTGTTAGCTTCTGCTGTATAACAAAGTGGATCAGCTATATGTATACATATATCCCCATATCCCCTCCCTCTTGCGTCTCCCCCCGACCCTCCCTATCCCACCCCTCTAGGTGGTCACAAAGCACTGAGCTGATCTCCCTGAAGAGCAAGGGTTTTATATTTGGATAACGTGGCAGAAACTTTCCAAGGCAATTCATTCCCTCCCCCATCTTCCACCTTATTTGTAGGTCCTTGTGCTGCTACCACCACACTTCCAGCCCTTACGTCTCAACCAACCTAGTATCTCAACCATTACAGTAACCTCCTGCTGTCCAAGCTGCCAATCCTGTCTCTCTCCATCCCTCACCCATACTGTCACCAAGGCGATCTTTCTACAAAGTAAACACATGATGAGGCAGGACAGCATCTCAGCATCTGAACTGGCACGGGACCAGAGAGGGCCTCTGCCTGCCGCACTTCCCACCACTCCCCCAAGTACTTGCCATATGGAACCACTCACAACGGCAGAACACATCATGCTGCTTCACACCTCCTGGGTCTTTTTACAGCCTGTTCCCCACCTGGCTTGCTCACCTGGTAACTGCTCCTGTCCTCCACAGGTTTTCACTTTCTCTGTAAAACCTCCCGACTCCCTTTCTTTCCTCAGGATGGAGCTACCCTCCGTGCCCTGTGCACACCACTAGCCCAGCCCTTCTCTCGCGTGAACTGCTACTGTCTACCAGCAAACCTGCCACCCCACTTGACAAGGCCAAGAGAGTGCCTAGTTCGTTCTGAATCTCCTGGCCTGGAGAGGTGCTGGGCACAAAGCAGGGACTCAGTAAGTGCTTGTTGAATGAAAGCTCAATGGTGTTACTTACAGGAAAGGCGATGCCATAATTTCTTCATTCTCACAACACTTACTTCCCTCACTGCCCAGAAACGATCTTTCGGCCAGGCTTTAAAGCTAGTATTTGATTTTTCACCTAATAGCTGACCTAAAAACCAATGATCAAATCATTTAGTAGTTCCATGTCTCCCCGCAGAATCCACTAAACTTTCCTCCTGTTTGCTAATTAAAACCCAGTCCTCTGACATTCCCTGACATGACAAACATCTTCCTGTGGGAACAAACAGAGCCCTGAGCCCTGAGAATTCTGAATCTTACTTAGCAAGCGTCCATTGAAGGGGCAAACGTGAAGCACCTGACTGTCCAACAAGCCCCAGGCTTCAAAATGCACTGTGCCACCCCTTCTCCCGACTGCTCTTCCCTACTGAAACCACGCACAGCATTTGTATTTTACATTCTGGTTATGCTACCAGACTTTTTAAAAAAGCAGAACATTACTCTCTCTGCCAGTGCTGGGAGTTTTATTACAAGAACTTACAGCTAGGCAACAAGAGCCAAGTTTATTATTTTTTCTGGATCAGATTCAACAACCTTGTCCAAAAGAGCAAGAAACAAGCAAAAGAGGCAACCAGCCCTTTTGTTTCCACACCTGCGTTTAAGCTTTAACTCTTAAAGTCCTAAGCAGACCCACTGAAGCCTCAAGATTGATCTCCCAAGCCTCAGGGAAGGGAACCAAATGCCGGCTAATGGGTGCAGACACCATTTTCCTGGAACTGAGGCTCTTCGTCTTAGCACTTATCTCAGCACATCAGCTGACTCAGAGGCCTGGCGGTTGCCTCACAGTCACTCTGCGGCCTCCCCCAAGCTGGTGTGGTCTTTAGTGAGGAGGGAGAGAGAATCTTTGCTGAGCATAATGCCATATTGCAAGGCCTCACCTAGTCCTACCCACCTCCTCCCGCCTCGTCCACGCTCCCAGATGAAAATGCAGGCCGCACGTAATTGCACGGGTGGCAACTGAGTTTCCTCTGAAGTTTCCCCTCATCTCCTTCATGTGCACTCACATGTTACCTTCTCGATAGAGCCTATTTAAAATTACAATCCAACCACCCGGCAGCCCCCACTCTAGCGCTCTGACTCCCTCACACCTGCTTTACATGTTCTTATTTCTAGATTAGAGTATAATATAGCCAGCTTCTAAACTACCGTGTAATTTACTTGTATATTATGCTTATAGCCCATCTCCTCCCACTAGAATGTAAGCTCCTTCAGAGGCTGGGATTTTAGCCTGCTTTGTTTATGGGCATATCCCAAGCGCAGTGTTGGGTATAGAAGACACTCAATAAGTGTTAAATGAATGAATGAATCCTGAGGTCCCATTAACTGGCAGTGGCTACCTAAAGTTCTGTGCTGGGAAGAATTCTGAGGCCATACTCAGGAGCAGTGGAGAAAGGGGAATGAGTGCCATGGTCACTCATGTGCCTGCCAGGGGCTCAGGGCAGGCTCTCCTGGCTCTATGGCTGCCCAGTAAAATAGCCACTGGCCATTGAGAGCTTCAAATGTTGCTAGTTAAATTGACCTGTGTCATAACTGTAAAATACAAACCAGATTTTGAAGGCGTAGTAAAACCAGTGTTAAGAAGAAATCTCACTGCTTCCTGAAGTGTGATCCTCAGATCAGTGTATCACAGACAAAAGTATGTTAAAATGCAGGTTCCAGGGTGGGGTGGGAATGTAGGGTCAGGCATTATAATCCTCCGCCCACTATCCCATGATTCCCAGGCATACTTGAGGATCACTGCTCTGTGCCATAGATAAAAATATTATGTAAACTCCAATCTTTGTAAAGCGTGAAGAGGATTACTTGGAGAACAAGCAAGAATTTTCTCCCCTGCACTGGTTAAAAAAAAAGCTAAGAGGGTGAGAGTAAAGCCAAGTCATTTTTGGAGTCATCTTCTTCTATATCTAAAAAGATAGAAACGGGCCCTGTGAAACGAGGAGCCATAGCTCCCCAATGATAAAGAAATGCTTGCTGAAATCTCAGAGGAAAATCTGTTCCAGGAATCAAGCTCTCTCCCCCCCCCCCCCCACACACACGCATGCACGCGTGCACACCCAATAGCTGGGCTGTGGTCCATTTAGAGCCTGAGTTATCGCTTGGGTGAGCGCCTGCTATTCAGGTTACAGCTCCGTGAGGCTGCTCTAACTCGCACACGCAACTTCGCACATTTACATGACTTTGGCATTGCTGAAAGTTCAACACTTGCACAGTCAGGATGAGCTCCTCTCCCTCTTCTGTCCTGCCCTACCCCCAACCTTTACTATTCCTATTCCTTTTTCTTGACTCTTTCACTGACACATCTCTTTCTGGAGATGCCTGCTTAGGAGAACAGGAAGAGCAAAACAAGGAAAACAAATAAAGCAAAGAAAAACACGTGGGCATTTCAGAAACACCTGCCATGCCAAGAATTTGCTAGTTCAATGCTAGGGGGAAAAAAGACTTATGGTAAAGTAGAATAGGCATTTCTCTAGAGCTTAGGTTTATGTATAAGTAGGATCTATGCAGATTGGCCTGAGAACTCGTAACAGTGCCCACACAGAAAGGCATTGAGGAGATTATGCTTTGATGTATTTTGTGCACCAAGTCCAGCAAAAACAAACTTACATAAAGTGCTGGAACAGCCTGGAAATATTTACCTCCCAAATGAGGATGGGACCCTACATTCTGAAAGAGGAAAATCACACGTTCTCCCTACCCCAATTCCTGGGAGGACTGTGCTTGCCCAGTTCCTCCAAAGTCTCGTGATATGAAATGTGATCTGAAACATGTTTTTCTACTAACCATATATCAAGACTCAATGTTTTTTTCAAAGTTTGTTTTAAAGAAATAATAACTTCCATGCCCATGAACCTACAGTCATAATTTGCAAAGCTACATATTCATGAGCCATGTGATTGTGGTCTCTGCCAGTAGTGCACTCAAGAAACACAAATCCATGCAATCATTTAAAAATTCTTGGATGAAAAAAAAAAATTCTTTGATGTTTTAATTTTGTATCCACAACCATATTACTCTGTCCAATAAAATGAATTAAAATATATTCAACAATTTTTCTCAAAACATTCATGATGATCATCCTCTGCTTTTAATTTTTATTCCTGTTGAAATATAAAGAATAAAGGATTGAAAGTGCCTTCTGTTCTTAATGCCCTACATGTTTACACATGTCCAAGAGGAAAGCTCTGAGATGCTACCCTCCAAATAGAAACACGCACAAACTTGAACGTGAGCCAGAACAAAAGCAATACTCTAATCTCCCATGGAGATGTCACAAGAACGATAGTATATGTGAATACATATATACACAGAGACAAGCAAAATAACTCACTGCAACTGAAAGATGAACTCAGTCCCCACAGGTTACCAAATTAATGAAGCGTAAGCTGCTTTATAATATAGAGTTTTCCAAAGTAGAGCCCCAGGCCACACAGGGATCCTCAGTGACCTTACAGAATCATCTCTTGAGACTCTTAAATTTATTCTTTCCCATCTTCCAATGCAGCATGATGTTAGAAGGAGTTGACCCAAACTTTAAAGTGTATTTATCATCTAAAGGGTGTTTTTCAGGAAAAAACAATAAAATGTTGGCATCCTTACCAGTACGTGCCATGATCCTCAATCTATTGTGGCCCTCCAAGTGTGCTTCTGGGAAACCCCTCACCAAGAAGGATTCTTTCTTCTATTTTTCTTTTAAGTTACATCCCATCTGCCGACCCAGGTTCAAGGGCACAAACTGGATTTTACAAACAGTTGGCTCCAAATAGGTACCTAGAATCCTCTTTACAGAGTTCCTCTTCATCAAGACTGACAATCTAAGTTCAGTTTTGCAGACAAGGACACTGAGGCTCAAAGAAGCTAAAGAATCTGCCTGAGGCACAGAGTTGGTAAAAAGCAGGATTGACAACAGAACCAAACACCTCTTTTCTCACTCCAGAGCTCTTTCTACTCCACCTCCATGAAGTAGCTGCTACTGAGCGCAAGAAATCAGTAGAGTAGGGTAGACAGGAGCCCCCTGGACCCTGGATTAATAGAACACTGGGAGAGAAAGTCCCACAGGCACTTACTGATCATTCAGTGCATGTTTCATAGATACTGAATCCTCACATCTGACAACTGAAGAAACTGTTGTCAGAGTTTCTTCTGAGAAGTTAGGTAAAGCCCCAGATTACATAATTTTAGCAAGGTGCACGTTCAAACTGCATCTGCAGGACTCCAAAAGCTATGCAATACAAACCCAGGCTTTTACAAGAGTGACAGGGGAAAGCAGTAAGGCAGAGCGGGGGGTTGTGCCTTCTCTACCTCTTGCACAGTCTCCCCGTCAGGTTGTTTCCTTCTCTCTCTCCCCGCCACCTTCCCCAGAAGCTGGAGGAGCTATGCTGGTGAAAGTGGAGGAGAAAGGGAATGGAAGGTGCAGAAAGAAAATCGTAGTGACTGTTATGGAAGCAAAAAATTGCTTGGCTGGAAGAAGAGAGATCTGCTAAACAACAACAGCAAGAAAAACTGCCAAAGAATCTGAAAATGATAGAATAGAGACTATAGTAGATACAGCATGACGAGAACCTGAGGCTGTAAAAATGTTAAATATAAGTGCTTCTGTGACGTTCAGTTTTATATATCAATTTGGCTTGGCTGTAGTCTCCAATTATCCAATCAAACACTAATCTAGTTGTTGCTGTGAAAGTATTTTGTAGATATAATTAAACTCCACAATCAGGTGGCTCTAGGTAAGGGAGATTATCTTAGATAATCTGTGTGGGCCTGATCCATCGGTTGAAAGGCCTTACGAGCAGAGCTGAGGCTTCCCTGAGGAAGAAGAAATCCCACCTGTAGACAGCAGCTTTGGCTCCTGCCAGAGAGTTCTGGCTGCCCTTCCTGACTACTGGCCCTACAGGTTTCTGACTTACCTTGCCTGTCCCAACAGTGTCATAAGCTGATTTCCTGCAATAAACCTCTCCCCGTATATACCCACAGCTGATCCCCTTTTTCTGGATAACCCCTGACTGACAGCTTCTGTGAATGGCTGATATAGACCCCAAGAGAAATGGAGCTGCATATTCTAGCCCAGAAACCACAGATCTAAGAACACTTTGGGGGAAAAGGGTTCTAAAGGACATTTCCTTGTGGGGCAAGATGAAGGTGGGGCCTCCAACCCAAAACGACTGTTTGGAGCCCTCCTGAACTTCCTAAGCGTAGCTTTCAACCAAAGGCAGGCCGTGTATTTGTTCCCACCCCCATTTTCCAGTCTACATTCCACAGTCTCTGAAGACGACTGCGGGGATCTCCTATGCCAAAGCCAGAAGGCTGAACTGAACACGTTTAACAGCTATGAAGAAATGATCCCCAGAGGGCTAAGAACAGATGCAGATATTAAAGCAGGGCATCCTGGTAGAGCTGATCCAGAGACAGGACAACCAGAGGAGCCCAGGGACACAATATTGCTGGGAAAGCAGCCAAGAAGCAGTTTTTAAATCCTTACCTGAATGACGTCCCTCAGAAGGGTCACCCAACTACCTTCCTTGCACTACCTGTGACTGAGGGATAGTGGCAAGGGCTCCAAGCAAAGGAGGAAAAGAAACAGGGAAAGAGGGGCTCAAAACACTTGGGGGGTTTAATCACTTTTAGAATGCTTTGCTACTTTTAAGGCAGCAGCCACTATAGCTCACTTCCAGCTATTGGTAGAGCAACTGTAGCACTATTTCAGAAGCTTCACATGGTATCTAGGAATACTGTTGTTATGTACAGTCAGATGTGGTCAGGACCACCTCCCACATCTAGGTCTTGGGGAAAATCATTTATCCTAGGTATCTTCCTCTGCAAAGGAGAGCCCTGGACCAGATGACAGTGGGTAATTAAAATCTAATATCCTGGACTTCCCTGGTGGCACAGTGGTTAAGAATCCACCTGCCAATGCAGGGAACACGGGTTAGATCCCTGGCCTGGGAAGATCCCACATGACCCAGAGCAACTAAGCCTGTGTGCCACAAGTACTGAGCCTGCGCCCTAGAGCCCGTGAGCCACAGCTACTGAGCCCGCATGCTGCAACTGCTGAAGCCCGCATGCCTAGAGCCTGTGCTCCGCAAGAAGAGAAGCCACTGCAATGAGAAGCCCGTGCACCACAACGGAGAGTAGCCCCCACCTGCCGCAACTAGAGAAAGCCTGCACGCAGCAACGAAGACCCAATGTAGCCAAAAATAAATAATAAATAAATTTATTTTAAAAATATCTAATATCCCTGCCTCACCTATTACTCCCATTCAAAGTATAACTTCATTCAATCCCAGTGTCAAAATCTGGGATATGTGATGTAAAGGGAGAAAGTAGGGGGAGTCTAGCCCAAACTACTAATCCCCATCATTAAAAAAAAAAAAAAGATTTTTTATTATTATTTTTGCTAATTTTTATTGAGCACTTACTTTGTGCCAGGCACTATTCTAAGCACTTTACACAGGTTATAGCCACCACTCACTGTGTGACCGTGCACAGTTAACTCAACCTCTCACTGTGTCAGTTTCCTCATCTTAAAATGAGGATAATAAGAGTATTTACTTCATAGGCTTGTTATGAAAATTAGAGATCAAATGGGCAGTGGCCACTGTGGGCTTTTGCCAGAGATGGCAGATGGATAAGCCCCTGACTTCCAGGTACAACCTGCTTCCTAGTATCGCAGCTATGTCATTCACCACCCAAAAAGGACAAGGCAGAAGGAAGCAAACCGGTGATGACTCCTTGGTCCAGGGGCATTAAAAGGTTGCAACAGGGCTTCCCTGGTGGCGCAGTGGTTGAGAGTCCGCCTGCCAATGCAGGGGACACGGGTTCGTGCCCCAGTCCGAGAAGATCCCACATGTCACGGAGCGGCTGGGCCCGTGAGCCATGGCCGCTGAGCCTGCGCGTCTGGAGCCTGTGCTCCGCAACGGGAGAGGCCACAACAGTGAGAGGCCCGCGTACCGCAAAAAAAAAAAAAAAAAAAAAAAAAAAAAAAAAAAAGTTTGCAACACAGACCCTAGGCCATCTGGGGACAGGGTATAAGGATCAAGGGCAAAGGCAGATCCTGAGATATAAATTCCACTCTGGACAAAGAAATAGGAAGACTAAAGGGGCTTCTTCCTCCCCTGAAGAAATCTGCTTCCAAGCCAGAGAGCTGGATGATGGAGGCCTGAAATGCCAGAACTGGGCTGCCTCAAATAAACTCAACGACTCTCCCTAGGAAGGAGTCAGGCCATCCTGCAGTCCTTTTCAGAGACAAGGAATGTCAGCTACCTGTGGGGAGCGCTTACCAAGGGCCCCACTGTCTGCAATTTATGAGAAGACCAAGGCAACGCCAATGAGCTTTCAAGTCAGCCTCACTAGAATTTCCCAGGAGACAGATTTCCCCCATCCCATGACCTGAAAAAAATATTCTGCCATCTCCCTTAACAAAACATTTGCTTTTTCTACCAAACAGCTCTCTGGAGGCTGTCCACCATATTAACCAAGGGCACTAGAGACGTTACATTTGATACAATTGCCCAACGCTTGGGAAGGGCAGATTCATCAGATTACCAGATCAGCCTTTAACAGTAAAGCCTTAAAGGGCAGCATGGGACTCTACACAAAAAAAATCAACCTTCCGCCACAGAGCCATGACAAAGCAAGTCCAGCAGAGGCAGGAAAAGTCCATGCTCGCGTGAACCCTTCAGGACAGGATGTCTTGATCAGGAAGAATACACCCAGGCAAACCTCCTAAGGCCACTCACTGACAACATTCATCAGCTTTAATATCACGAGTTAGGATAAATCCTAGGAAGTCTTTCAAAAACTCTTTCTGGACCAGGATTACCAGCCCAAACTGGACTCTTTCCAATGCTCTAATTACCTCAGTGACATTTAGGAAGAGCTCTCTCACCACAAAAGGGCCAGAAACTCACTCCTAGGAAATATGGTAGTTGACCGACCCTAGTTCATGAGAGGATCAAGCCCCTTATAATTAAGGCTCTTATGGACAAGCCACAAAACCAAGAGATAAGCAGCCTCTGGGACAAAAATGCCTGGTACACAACCACTTGGAATATCCCACAGGACACAGTGAGTCATTCCACAAGAGATATTTTTAAAAAAGAAAAGGGAAGAACCAATCTTGAAACATTTAGTTATTTAATCTGCCTTTAAGAGAGAATTTGTTTGGGGAAAGACCTCACTGGAAAATCCAAAATGGTATATTCAGACTCCTATATATAGGGGTGACACTTCTGGTTGAGCAAAAGGCCGTGCTTGGGTCTGCAACCCCGAGCCCTCAACCACATGCTGCTCCCCGGTCAGCCTCACAGAAGGAGCTGCCTTAATTGCACTTGGAATAAGAAGATTCTTGTTTGCTCCAGTTTTCAGGATCCACTGGTGGTACTTCCCAGTCTCGTAATCATCCCTCCCACACCACGGGAAGCTCCTTGAGGGCAGGGCAATCCACCCCCTTTCTCTCTGGAGCCTCCACACTTAGGACAGTTCCCAGCAGGCACTGAAAACTAGGTGTTGGATGAATGAACAAGTAGATCCAGAAACCGTCATACCAGGTATGCTAATGTCATGTTTTTCTAAACATGGGGAGAACTGCCAAACAAAGAGTAAGGAGGAAGTTCAAAAAGAAAAAAAAAAAAAATCATTTCCAGGTTTTTAAATGCAACACAGTAGAGAATACAGAAATTTTTCAAAAGTTCCCTCCTCCACAAGCAAACTTGAATGTCTGAGTTATTCAGAGGGCATTTTTGGACGCTCAGTGTCCAGTTACACATCACTTGGATTCAGAAAAGGAATTTCTGGACATGCGCTGTGGTACAGGCTGTGCATGTCCCTTCCTAGAGCAGCGCTAAGCACACATCTGGGGCTATTTAACAACTGATTGGAAATTTCGCCTTCTGATTTCCAGTTAAATACTGGGCACAGGAAAACAAATAGCACTTGTTTTTCACTGAGCCTTGTTAGTCATCCAAACTGCAATGCAGACCAGAGAACTGCCTGTGGTTTGGTGGCAGAGCCCCAACATATTTGGACCTTCCCCCCCCCAAGTTTAAGTGAAAGGAATAAACCGATTTTGGCAACCTCAGCTTCTTCACCCACCCACCCCACTCAAAAACACAAAATAAGGTTTTAAATATTAAGCATGTTCCTGGTATTAATTTACATTTTCCATTAGGGTTAAATTTTTATTTGTTTTTAATCCAAAGCCAAGAGCATAGAGTTTGGTTTCTCTCATTTATTTCAATTGCCCTGCTCTAATATTTACTTGGATTTGCTGAAGAGGCAATGTTCAGATTACCATTTTCTGTTTCCAGTTAAACTGGGATGTAATATGTAGCAGTTGTACTATCAAAGAATGAGAGTTTGAAAGCTGGAAGGAACTTCAGAGATTGACTAGTACCACCTCCTCACTTTAGAGATGAGGAAACTGAGGCTTGAGTAGTGAAGTGATTTTGTCCGGTGATTGATGTATATAACTGGTTAGTGGCAGAACCAAAGACTAATAATTGGGCCTCCTGACACCCAGGCCAGAGTGTTAACTAGAAACAAAAATCTGAGTTACCTCTAGGTAGAACTGCCAGAAAAAATCAGGACACCCAGTTAAATCTGAATTTCAGATAAACAATGAATAACTTTTTAGTATAAATATGCCCCAAATATTGGAAACTCTACCTCGAAGACCAATATCCCCTTCAACTCCCCACCTTCATTCAAACACACACACATTTACATGCATTTCTTTCCTGATTTTACTGATAAATGGCTGGGAAAAATAAATCATAGTACTGTAATCCCAACAGTGAATGAGGTTGGAAGAAGTTGCTGCTTATTTCTTGAGACTTTCCTAATCTTAAAATACATTTTTCCCCTCACGAGCAGGCAAAGCAACAAGCCCGATGTCAAAGGGCTGCAGAGGCCCCTGGATTAGACATTTCATGTTATTAGAAGCCAGGCATTAGGGTCTCATCTAGAGAATTTCTGCTTGTCCCAGGGTTCTAAGTCTGTAGACCTTTTAGGAGAGAGCGCTTAGGTTTGTAATACAAATAAAGCAAGATTTTTTCAATAAAAACCATGGGATAAAGTAAAATGATTTTAAAGTTTGGTTCACTGATTTTACAACATCACTTTTGAAAAGAATGCTGCCTCAAGTTTTTTTTCTAACAGCTTTATTGAGATATAATTCAACCTTATTATAATTCTATTACATAAACTACATAAACATGATTATATATTAGAATTCATTCTTATAATTCACTTTATTGAGACATCATAATATTCCTCCTTTTAAACTGTACAATTCAGTATTTTTAGTGTATTCACAATTGTGGCAAGAATCACCACTACCTAATTTCACAAAATTTTTATCACCCCCCCCGCCCCCACCCAAAGAAACTTCATGCTGTTCATAGTCATTCCCCATCTTCCCCTCCCACTATCCTTTGCCAACTACTGATCTACTTTCCATCTCTATGGATTTGCCTGGTTGGGATATTTCATACAAATGGAATCACACACTATGTGGCCTTTTGCACCTGGCTTCTTTCATTTATGTTTCCAAGGTCCGTCCATGTTCGGTATGTATCAGTACTTCATTCCTTTTAACGGCCAAATAATATTCTATTGTATGGATATACCACTTTTTTAATCCATTCATCAGTTGGTGGACATTTAGGTTGTTTGCACTTTTTTATTATTATGAATAATGCTGTTATGAACATTTGTGGACGAGTTTTTCTACGGACATATGTTTTCCAAAGCCCCATTTTACCTTCCCACCAGCAATGTATGAGAGTTCCAATTCCCCTATATCCCCAACACCACTTGTTCTTATCTGCCTTTTTTATTATAGCCATCTAGTGGGTGTGAAGTGGATTCTCATTGTGGTTTTAAATTTGCATTTTCCTAATGACTAATGATTTTGAGCATCTTTTCATGTGTTTATTGGCCATTTGTGTTATTTCTTTGGAGAAACGTCTGTTCAAATTGTAGCATGTTTTTAAAGACAATCTGGTACTGTGGCTCTTCCCAATCTTTTTTTAGCAACCTCAAGTTAAAAGTTCAGACATCTATTACACAGTTGAGCTACGATACTTCTTCTTTGATGCAGAAATAATTGCATAAATAAAAATAAGCTTAGATGATCCTTCTAAGAGAGTTTTACTTGTAGTTTCAACATGACAGACTGAGAGAGTAGGATTATTTTTATTTCTGATTGCTCTGAAGCATAACTCTAACCTACCCAATTTTCTCTGGGCTATCCCTACACCCTGCAAAAGAAAATCTATGAGGCTGTGAGAACTCCACTGCGCGCGCACGCGCCTGTGTATGTGTATGTGTGTGACATACTCAAAGATCTACTACTTCACACTCAGCCTGAGATAACCACTCTCATCCATTCCCATTTCCTGGGTAACCAGAACAACCAGATAAAGGAATTGCACTTGCAGAGGAAACTCAGTCCCACTTTCTCCCTACATGACACACTCCCTCTTGCCTGCACTGTGGAATCAAGAGAAGGACTAAAAAGATTGACAGTAGAAAACAGATATTTTTTTAGACGGTATTAAAATATGTTTTCAGTCACCCTCGTGGGTGGCTGAGACATTTTGAGTAACACAAGGTCCTGCTAACTAATTATGAAAGGTTTCCTTTTTTAAATTGGGCAGTTATAATAATGCAGACATGACAACTTAAAAGGTTCACCATGATAGATGAGTAGATGCCATTACTTGAGCTTTTCTCACAACCCTACTTAAAAATAATTATAATAACTGTTGGGAATTCCCTGGTGGTCCAGTGGTTAAGACTCCATGCTTTCACTGCTGAGGGTGCGGGTTCAATCCCTCGTTGGGGAACTAAGATCCCACAAGTTGCGCGGCACAGCCAAAAATTTTTTTTAATTTTTTAAATAACTGTTAAAGTATTGTAACTCTACACAGAAAGTAAAGACAGCTTTACGACAGTAATGCAAATCCTTCAGCAATATATAAAGGAGGGAGCAAGGACATACACCTCTTCGACTGAGAGTCAAGGGACCCACCCTCTCTCCTCAGCTCCTTTAAGCTCTCCAGGTAACTTTGGAAAAGACACTGATAGAAATGGCTAAGCCTCAGTTTCCAAAGATTCCATGGGCCTTCCGAAGTGTTTGGATGAAACACTTTATGTAAAATAATTTAGTTATCTTATCCCTAACCTTCAACTCTTAACTACAATAAATGGATAAATGAAACACACCACTGATTTTCTATCCAGATCCCTCTGCTGCAATGGCTGTCAAGTCATTCATTTCAGGTTACAGAGAGCAAGGGAAGAGCTTGCCTTGCCTTCTTTCTTTCAGCACAGTCTCTGTTAGGGAGAGCTGCCCAGCTTGTGAGAGAACTTGTATCACTCGTCGTCTAACTATCTGAGAACCTGAATGAACAACAGATGCTCCACTATCTCTTCCAGGCCATGAGGAAATGTGCAGATAGAGAAAACCATGTTCCCTAAAGAAGGCCTGCTGGACAGCAAGGCAGAGTTCATGTGTCCCACAGTTTAAATCCTCGACTTCTCCCAGTGCTGCCTCCCTTGTGTTGGTAATTTGAGATTTATCACTTGATCTACAATCTCCTTACATGGGATAAACTCCAAATAGGGTTGATGTTCAATTATTTACTAAAACCGTCTCCTGTGGTTCATTGTTAGTTGCATCTTAAGCTGATGGCCAAGAAGCAGTTCTTACAGATATTAAACAAAATTAAAGCAAATAAATAATAACTAGGAGTAAGATACTTCCCCTTAAAAGTCACAGAGAGGCAGTTTGAAGAAAGAATCTAGAAAGTGATCAGTACAACTATGATAGATGTGGTCCACACTTTTCATCTGGACCTACAGCCCAGAGAAATGGGAACTCCTTTCAATCTGGGGCCGGCCAAGCTAGACATTTCATAATTAGAAATGTAAATTCAACGTCCTTCCCAAGTGTTCTTTACTATGACTAATAATAAATAGCAACAAAAATGGTAGGTAATGTTTATGAAATTATCAGTGCCAGGTCCCATACTAAACGTTTTACATGTAATCTCACTTAATGAAGAAAACAACCTCATGATGTAGGGACTATTATCATTCCCATATTACAACTGAGGAAAGTCAGGCTTAGAGAAATTAAACACTTTTCCCAGGTTCTGCCTGGATTCAAACCAGGGTAGGCAAAGCCTTTGCTCATAACCTCTCTATAACCTGCCCAATGTGGTAGCCACTAGCCTCTCATAGCTATCGAGCTCCTGAAATGGCTAGTGTGCTTAAGGAATTGTATTTCTGATTTTAGTTAATTAAAAAATTTTTTAAATATTTATTTATTTAGGCTGTGCTGGGTCTTAGTTGTGGCACACGGGATCTTCGTTGCAGCATGTTTAGTGGCAGCATGCAGGATCTTTAGTTGCGGCATGGGGACTCTTAGTTGTGGCATGCATGTGGGATCTAGTACCCCGACCAGGAATGTAACCCGGGCCCCCTGTATTGGGCATGTGGAGTCTTACCCACTGGACCACCAGGGAAGTCCTCTGATTTTAGTTAATTTAAATTTAAATAGCTACACATAGCTAGTACCTACAGTATTGGACGGTGCAGCTCTGCACGATAAGGGCTAAATGAGCATATGACTTTATAATCACGGCCCTTAGTCTTACTATCACAAATGCCTTTAATTACAGGAGATTGACAATGCTTATAAGTATGAAGGGAGCCAGTTTAGCATAAGAGCTTGTAGAGTTAAGTCCTATATGGGTTTGAGTCTCAACTCCGCCAGTAATTAGCCAAGTGATTTGGGTCACTACTTAACCTCTCTAAATCTTAGTTCCTCATCTGTGAATGCATCTGTAAAATGGAGTAAATCGTCACAGGGTTATTATGAGAATTAAATATGATAAAGTATTAGAGCACTTATGCAATACCTGGAATGTACTAAGTGCTAAATAAATGTGCTGATAATAGTAATAACAACTAATTCTGACTTTTGGACTTTTAAATTTAGAAGTAATGAGAGTTTCAATTCTCAGAAAAGGCTATAATTTAAGTTATTAGTAACTCTTATCTTGTAAATGTACTTTTGAGTTTAAAAAAGTTTTATTTTGAAAATAATTCACATTTACAAAGTTCCAAATATAGTACAAAGACTCATGTACACTCTTTAACTAGATTCCCCAGTTTTCAACACCTTGCCATATTTGCTTTATTATTCTATCTACACATTAATTTGTTTTCTGAATTATTTGGCCCTTTAACCCTTAATGCTTAAGTGTATTATGTTTCCTCAGAAGGATATTCTCTTATATAAGAAAAGTACAATTATTAAATCTATGAAATATAACATTGATACAATACTTTAATCTATAGGCTCAATTCCAATTTCTCCTATTGTCCCTCTGATGTCCTTTATAGCAAGGGTGCCACTCCCTACCCAGGGATCACATGTGTCTTTTTAGCCTCCTTCAATCTGGAATGGCTCCCCAGTCTTTCTTTGTCTTTCATGACTAACATTTTTGCAGAGTACGGGCCAAGTTATTTTATTGAATGTCACCCAATTTAGTTTTCTCCAGTGTTTCCTCATGATTAGACTCAGATTATATGCATTTTGGGCTAGAATAATAACTAATTTAAGACCATGTAAATATACTGTTCCTCAAACTCCCTCCACCACCACTAGATCTAGTATCTGTTGATGACTCTTGCCTAATCCACTTTTACTGTGATGGTTACCAACTGATGCTTTTCTAACTCCATCATTCCTTCTATATCAATTGATGGGTATTCTTCTATAAAGAGGAGCTTTCCCTTCTCTCCTTTTTACTCATTTATTTATCTACTTTTAAACTGTATTGACTATGGATTCTTACCTTATTCAATGGGGACCTTTGAGTTAAAAGTACTCTTCAAATACAAGTGACAAGAAACTACAGAACTGAATTAAGAATCATTAATTAGGCAAAATGTATTCATTGTGCAAGACGAAGACTATTAACTGAGGCCTCTTCTTGTTTTGATCGCTTGTAGGCAAGAGAGGTTTAAGAGTCCAAGGCTCTGTAGTTTAGGACATCAGCACATAGCTCTAGCAATAGACAATGTGAGTTATCACTGTGAAGTGCAGTGTTGCTCATCATCAGACATGATATCATACCCCAAATATTCTATCCAAACAACCCATCAATTCCTCCACAACTAGCAAACTTGAATGTTCTGGCAAACTCAAAAGGACATGATTTACAAATAGTAGGTAATATTTGGATCCTTCCACAAGAGCTGGGTTCCAGCTTTTTTATAAAATACAAATGTTTTCATTTTGGAGCTCACTGTGTTACTTGCTCAACAAACAGATCCTCATATCAGAAATTAGGCCTGTGTTATACACAAATAAAATGGGTTTGTGCATATTTATTTTGCGGTCAGAGACCACACACCTAATGGCTACTTACGATATTTACATTGCTCCTGGTACTATGGGGAGCGTGGGGAGGTGGTCTCAGAGCTGAGACCAAAGCTCAGTCCACACAAAGAAGGACTGCAGATCCTGCTCTATCGTGCAAGAGAGACCGGACTCTCCATCCACAGAAGAGGGCATGTGAATGGTATCTGTTTTCTGTGAATGCTTATCGATGCCATCCAAATATCACTAACGGCAAAATCCAAATTTAATACACTGTGGACTCTGGTATTATTTCGATGAAATAAGCCTTTTAAAAAGCCTTGCAAAATTTTAGGGTCATTATATCCTTATGCTAAGGATCACTTTGGGAGGGTTTCAAACACTTACCAAGAAAAGTCTGGAGATGCCAATTGCAAGTCTCTCTGTCTTCAGATGCCAAACCAGGGGCTGTGGGGAGTTGAGCAGGAACACGACAGGCTTGTGGTGAATGTAGACTGAGGAGATGGGATTCAGGTGCAGAGTGACCTAGGAAGAAACAAAGAGAAGTCTTAGCACTGGCTTTCCATTAAAATCACTTAGCACAGAATCTGGAATTCTTTTTCACAGCTCACCATTAACAGAAACAAGCTATAAGCTAGTTCAGATTCTGTGGATTCGATATATTAGGTTGAACTAGATGATACTGCCAATATTTGATCATTTTTTAACTACAAAACATAGCTATATCGTGTGGTTCAACCCACATTAATTCCAACCAAAACATGAATCAGCTCCTAGTGATGGCAGAACACAAATAAACAGAACACTTCTTTTTTTCAAAGTTGGCAAAGGCAAAATAAAGGTTACCTTCCCTCAGGACTACCTTATCCTTCAAGTCAAATGACCAAGTTCAAAATTGGAGTACAGAATCAATCACCTGGGGGCATGTCATCCCTCTGGATCACCAAAGAAATGACTTTGTTCTCTTCCAGGTAAACTCCAACCTCCCTCTATAAAGTTAAGTGAGTTCTGCCAAAGAAAAGTGCCGAAAGCTAAGGGAAAGGGGCTGCCAAGGGGAGCTGCCAGTGCTTTCATCATCCCAGCTATTAGCTCGAAGGGATTTTCCAAAGAAATGAAGCATAGAGAACACACAGAATAAAAACTGATTGTACACAGTCCCAATCCAAAAAAAGAAAAAAACAGGGAAGAAAACCAGGAGTCTGCATAGGAAAACTGTGGCCAGTTTTGCTGGCAGATCAAGGACTACTGTAGGTTACACTGTCATCATTAGCATCATCCAAAAGCACCTGCGAGGATATCTGGAAACAGTGGGTTCAGCAACACCCTCCCAGAGCACATCACCCAAGATCAGTCAACACAAACACAGAAAAGCGATAGGATGAATAAAGAAATACTGAACAGATGCTTTCATATAAGTATGTCTCACACTGGCTTTCTGTACAGAGGGCTGAGGCAAGACCCAAGAATCACGTATTTAAACAAACTGAACTCACCAAAGAGCACCATAGAGTGATAAGAGAGGGAAAGAACAAAAAAGGACTTTAGCTAAAAAGACACAGACTGAGTGATACACTGGGAATAATCGTACGTCTCAGTCACAATCCTTATGAGGATTAAATGGTCTAGATCTATGATCTGAATCTATACAATCATCAGGGGTAGAGCACTCAAAGCTGGAATACTTTACTTGATATCTTCCCAGTGGCTGCTGGCTCACTCTGATCTCAATGTATCTCTGCCTTTCATTGTAGAGACTGCTTATGACACCAGTGTCACTTACTACAGTGTACTCTCAAGTCACTGATAATAAGGCACTAAACTTAACTTTCTATATCCATGCCTTAGCGCACGATAGGCACTCAGTAAATGCCAACTGGATGTTTGTCTCTACTTTTCAAGGCCACGAAAGTACTTTATTCTATGAATAATTAGCACTGTGGTATATAATAGCATCTCATTCATTTGCTACTGAGTGTATGTGTCTTAATTTTCAAAATACACTGCAAATACTCAGTAGGCAAAGATATGTCTTATGTTTAATACTCTGCTTGATATAGAGTAGATAATTTTTAATGATGGATTTATCACAACAAATTCATAAATTTATGTTACCTAAAAAGCTTTTTTAAAATCTGATTAATAGGCTCAAAGGAATTTAGTTAGCTAATTTACCAAAAGTGAAAAAACACATGAGCGAGACTCCAACTGTCGTGAGCTAGGAGTCATTTTAATATTGGCATAAGCATAGGATCATTTTAATACTGGCATAAGCATAGCACTAAAAGCAGAGTACTAATGAACAATGATGTCAATTTGATGTCAGCTACAGCAAATTAACATGTTCTTTTATTGTACAGAATCTACCTCACAGCATTTTGGAGATGCTGTCCACATCTAGAAATAATCAGACTGATCGCCACTATAAACAGGAGAGGCTGTAGAAACAGAGCAGGGGCAGAGATTCATACTGCAGCATTAACTAGACAGAGAGAGGCACACTACAGAAAGCACACACTACGGAGAGTGAAGAAAGGAGAGATGAAATCATTACTGGTCCAAGAGTACTTGAAAATTGCAAAGAAACACTCTGTCACTTATAGTATGTGAAAAGTTTCCAGATTTATTCATTCCAAAACTGTTTATTGAGCACAAGAAGAGCAATGTATACCCACAGAGGGCACATCAACTCTTTTTTGGATGATTTTCTTTGCAGCCCTCAGGCATATGATTCTTCTTGGAGCTCACAGATAAAATAGTAATAAATATATATCTCAAATGAACAAGAATTTTTTTAAAAAAACCTTAGGAAATGAAAAGAAAAATATGTATGAGACACATATTGGTGCTCAAGTCCAAAATTTTCCAGATGGTCAAAAGTGTTGAGGCCTGGCTCATACCATCAAGGAAAGATTTCTAGGAGCCATGGCTCTCTGAGCTTTCCTGGAATCGGTTCCCTCTTCAATATGTGGCAGTGTCTGGCCAAAATGAATCCCCGACTCTGGCACATGGGGCCCAGGCAAAGCCCCAAAAACCATTTGGCAAAGAAGAATTGACACGACGATTGGGAAATTAAAAGAAAAATACTCAATACTTTTTTAAAAAGATCATTTGGCAGGAACAGAGAGTCCTCCAAGCACCTGCTCACCTAATCCCTCAGCAACCTTCCTCCACTTGAATAAATCTTACTGAAGGGAAACTAGAGGACAACCAAAAACAACCAACAAAAGAACGAAGGTAGAAAAGCTCTCGGAAATGTGGGGAGAACATACGCGTAACAGCTCTTAAAGAATTCCTGGCTAAGGTGCCTAATTTCTCTCAGGTTGAAAAAAAGAAGAAGGGTGGGGGGGGAAAGAAGAGAAGAAGAAGAAAAAAAAAGAAGTAAAAAATAAAGAAAATCCTCTTTAGAACCAATTACAGATCAGGATAGACTATAGTTACAAAGGTAAGAGCGTTCTGCTAAAGTTTTTTTCCTCTGGGTAAACTGTCCAGTGATCATGGTCTGAAGACCAGAGGTGAGACAGACTGTAGCAAAGAAATAGCCCATGGAGAAGTGATACAAATAGTATTCAGTAATTTCCAACTTGGAAATCCAAACAATAGTTTAAAGAGTTGACTCTCAACCCTATGTCAAATTTACACATAAAAATAAGGGTCATCGCTTAGTCCATGGACAAAACTGAACCCACATAGCTGATGGCTTCTTTCTTAACCTTTGGGAGTCATAGAGCACTTGAGAACTTAAGGCAAGTTATGAACGCCACACCCCAAACACACCAAAAAACCCCATATGCACATAAAACTTTCTGACCACGTCAGGGAAATACATCCATTGCAGGGCCCATAAACCCCAGGTTAAGTAACCATTAACCCAGGTTAAAGAATCCATTATAGATGAGTAGGAAAATTCTAATGACAGAATCAGGAACAAAACTACTCCCTGTAATTAAACTAGAAATTACACCTCTAGTCTTAAGATAACATCCCCTCAGGGAAAGAACATAATAGATGACAACTCAGAACTAAAAAATTTTCACATGCAGTTTCTGGGGTTCCAGTGACTTCTTGAAACCATACTTTGACCATATAGTGGTCCATAAAGTCCTGTCCAAGAATTCCAGCTTTAATCACGTTTGTCTCAAACAGTGCTGAATGTTCAGTCTTCCTAATGTCGTGAGAAAATACAAGTAAATGTGATCTGTCACATCCCAGATGTAGACACTGTTCCTCATGCACTGCTGACCCCTCCCCCAAATAAAGAAAAGCTAATTGGTCTAATCTGTTCCATGACATCTATTTATATTAGGTCTTCTGAGGCTATCTGTGCACTTCAATAAACTACTAGATGCAATTAATGTAGTTCTCCTATTTTACAAAGAAATCCAAAGTAAATCTTTTTTGAGTACTCTTCTGGGGAATCTGAACACAGTTGTAACGAAAGTCAAGGCCAACTCTCAGGTGCATAAAGCCTCTGAGTGGAAAGACAACCTTCCTATCTCCCATTTAGGAAGCATGTTCCTGTCCACATTATCGCCAGAAAACAACAGGGAGAGTTTTCTCTGGACCCTTGTCTGGGTGAAGACTCTCAGCTCTCCAAAGATTATCTTTGATAAGCAAAAACTATACATTGTAGCAAACTTGGTAAATCACTTTATCTAAATGAATTATGTACTTTCTTACAGAAAAGAAAAAAAACCACCCTACTCTCTTGATGGAAAGATGCCATATGAAAATTGTTTTGAACTTCCCAGGATTCGTGGTAGAGATGCAAGATATTTCTACCACAGTGACTTCAAAATTTTCTTATTAGTCAGATCCCCTACTCCTGGGGTTTGTTAAAACAAGCAAAAGAAAAGCGAGTGGAACAACTGATACGAGAGTCTAACAGTTGTCTAATTTTGCTAACGTGTCAGTGAAGTTCCAGCTCAACATTTCTGATTCTTGTAAGAGCCCCTATGGACCCATGAAACAGTGAAGTCATCCAAAACACTACCAGAGGGACTCCTGTTCTCTAAAACCAGACCAAATATTGCTCTGAGATGGATGATCCAATAATCAGTTTACATGAAGACAGATAAGAGAAGCACTCCAGCACTGTGTCTATAAACAAGACCCATAAACTCCCACCCTGGTGTGTGTATAGTCATATCTATGCCCTCTTCAGAGGTAAGCAGACATCCATTTAGCAACAGTGTTCGCAGTAACTGAAAACATCCTAAATCTGGGTCCCATAGCACTCGTAATTTACACAGCCGAACAGTGAGACATGAACCTACTTCAGGACACTAGGGTAACCACAGCAGAACCCAAATTTCACTTACATGGAGGCAAAAGGACTTTTAGGAACTCAAATCTGGCCCAGATGCATCTGAAATACACAACCAATTGCTGGGAGTGGGGAACAGTAGTTAGTTGCTTTGCAGTGTTTTAAAGTATATTCCAGTCTGAGGAACCCCTACAGCTGACATTTTATTTACCGCTGCTTGTCTTTTGCCATCTGGGAATTGGTATAAAAAGATTCCCTTAAAATATTCTTAGAGGGGTGGATTCGGAACTTTAAAAAATTTCCTTATGATTTTATTTTTACATTTCTCTGAATTTCTAGAACATCAGTTAGCATCAAATTCAAGGAATCTCAGCCCCCCTAAGTGTCTCTACGCTACCCGGGAAGTCAGCTGACCATTCACCCTGGTCTCAGCAGCGTTAAGGTCAAAGACTTCACTGCTATGACAAATGATATCAAGTTCCTGCCCAATGGTTTTTTCTTGAAACACTTAACATGATGAGAGCAACAAAGCCAGTCAATTCCAAAACTAATTCCTCCTCCCCTCAACAAGGACAGGATTCAGGATTCCCTGGGAACCTCTGAAAATAATCTAATAAAACCATAAAATAGGGGGAAAAAGCCCTAAAATGAAAGACTGAAATATAATGCAGAAATAAGTCTGCCCTCTCTGCTCTGTATTTTGAATGTCCTGGAAAAATACTCGGAACTAAATTTGGGTTGGGGGTTGAGGGACAAGAGCTCATATAAACAGAAGAGTATTTCTGAAACTACAGGTCATGACCCTCTAAAGGAGTCCTGGGAGAGTTGCAAGGGGATTCCAGGGACCCTAGCCCTGCCTTCCCAGAGTAGCCCACTGCTCAGTCACTATGGGGAAGGGAGGCTGAGAAAGGGGAGACCCCAGGTGTGGGTATGTTCTGAGGTACAGGTGCTGCTAATGGCAAGTCTGGGAACATCGACAAGCACTTTCCCATCGTCCTGGAGCATTAAGCATCTGCCGTCTGAAAACGGGACTGTGTGTGTCAGTAACACACCACGGCCCTTCAGGACGGTAGCCTGCAGCACCCTCCCGCCAGCCGCAGGACTGACATGTGTGTCCAGTTCAAAATGCAGCCTCCAGGGAAATCTTCCCTGTCCTGCAGGCAGACTTGGGTCCAGCGCCGCTCCCACAGACCACACTCCTGTTTCTACCTTCACACGGCACGGCAACGATCTGGTCAGATGTTTGCCGTTGACTCCCCACCTTACATTGTGAAATCCTCAGGGCATTCTTCAAGGGCAGAAACTAAGTCACACTCATTTCTGCATCCTTGGGCCTAGCACAGGGCTAGACATCGAGTAAGCAGGCAACAAGTTTTCTGAAAGATGAACAAAAGGAAGCACCAATAACAGTTATTCATGAAATGTGACTCAAGTAATGGTTACAGAGTCATATGGTTGCACTTCCCTGGCCATAAAGTGATGGGGGGATGCATCTAGTAAAGAGAACATTAACTTCACTATCCAGTTCTACTTGAACTTTAAAACACAGTTAAGGAAAGCAAACAGATTCCAGCTCGTGCTTCCAAAACAAATGGTAGGGGCTGCCTGGAACGTGTGTCGGACAGAATTCAAGGCCACGCCCAGGCTTTGTGAGAATAACTGCCCTGATTATCATCCTCTGTTGTGTGTATAGGCCAGGGCAGAGCACCACCTATGCCATTTAGGGGAATCACACTAGGCAAACAAAGAAAACAGAATGTTTTTATTTATTATCTTTTACAGTTATGCAAATACAAATATGTGAAACGTGAAGAAAACTTTGGAGCATGTTTACCTTCTCAGGGGTAGATAACAAAGATAAAATTTTGACCAAATATTCTACTACCTTTTACAGGCACAGAATTTTAAATGATTTTCATTCAGGCAATGAAGTGTGTTAGAAACTGAACTTCTAGACAAATTGAAGGAACTCAATATTGGCAAATTGACCAATGTGAAAAAAAAAAGTTTGCTTTTATTTTTTCATATTCCTTTGTCACACTTAATAAACAGATCGATTCCAAACACTTTATTATTGTTTCGAACACTAACTGAAGTTCCATATAATATGTACCGTGTCAATTTATTTCCTCTCAATGTCTACTTTTTACAATGGGCTTGAAATTGTTTTTGCTACCTGTTTAGTGAGCCAGTCCTTTGACATGTATATGTCTATAATAATAGGATGTCAGGATGGCCTGCTTGTCAGTACTATGGTAAACAGAACTGTGTAATAAAGAGAATCATGGGGTGACCAGTAGAAGCTAATTTAAAAGGTAGGCATAGCAAGAACCCAATTCCCATATGATCTGAATACTGGATTAATCATTTCCATCTGCCAGTTGTAGTTACGGATCTCAATAAAGATTGCTGCCTATGCACCATCTTACAGTTAGCAAATACACCAGTGTTCAGGTAGTGATTAAATTTAATTTGATGCTCTAAGCGTCAAAAGATGGCATTTGGATTCCCCTGGGCTAGTACATTAACCTTTACCTGGTAAGGAATTCTGAATGGGCACACAGTGTTAGCTTTCTAGAACAAAAGAGAAACCTAGAGAGGAGTAATTACTGAGATATGGATGTTCAAAAACACTACACTTGGAATTGTTGTTGTTAGTAGGAATAGAGGTGCCAACAGTAGTGACAGCCATCACCTCCCAAAGAAAGACAATAAGCAGACCCCTGGGTCCATCTACTGGATTAAGACTCGCTACTCTCACCAAGAGACGCTTTGCATAATTATCTAGTTATTCCCATTTTAAAGATGAAGAAATTGGTGCTAGAGATAAATAATTTATCCAAAGGTATATGGCTAGAAAGTGGCAATGCTAAGAATAGAATGAACGTCTCTCATTCATAAGAATATTCATATTCTATCCCTAAGAACAGCATGAAATGTCTGACTCTTCCTTTCTCCCTACCTTCCCATCCCACTCTTAATCTTGGGTGTTGGCCATAGGGCATAGGGGTTGATGGGGAGCTGCTCTACAGAAGTAAGAGGCAGGAACTATTTTGCTTCTGGAAAAGAGGGAAAGACAAAGAAGAAAGGAAGGGGACTGAGTTGTAAGCAAGAAAACAGGAGGTCAGCACAAGCCGAGAGGTCAGTGAAACTCCACAGGGATGGGTCAACAAGTATTTTTATGAATAGTGATGTCTACAGTGCAGCTAAAGTTGTCTGAATTGCTTTGATATGAGTTCCCCTCTATCTCCTCTACAAAAATTCTAATAATGCTTACTGTTCTCGTGAACGAAGGCACTATGGAACTCAAGATAGTGTTGGTTGCATTTCAAATCCAAGTGAATCAAGTGTATCGCAGCCATGTAACATATAGAGTTATAAACCCAGGAAGTGGAGAGGGCCACAAGAATGCTAAGGCTCTGGCAATCTGCAGAAATATACCCTCCTCTGGATTTCTTCATGCCGCGGAATTAGCAGAGGTGTGAGTCAATCATTCCTTGAGCTCCAGGGCCTCCCAGTTGATGTGTGGATTAGACCAAGTCACTCTCTAAGGAAACTAAATTCTGATTACAGTAGAATTGGGAATAATGTGAAGTCTGATTTCCTTTGAAAGCTCTAACCAAAACAACTCCTGAAATTCACAGTACCAGTCCCCTAAGAGTATTCTGGTCTCATCCAGCCAGGTTATAATTTTAAGTGGAAATGTTTTTAGAGGAACTATAGTTTCAACATTACATGGCCTATCTGGAGAAAGGGAGAACAAATAATCCAGAGGTCAAAGGTGGGAGAACATGTTATCTGTCTGTGTTTTGGGAACATTTTTCCTGAAAAAGCATTATGTTCTTTGATCAAATGTTCTATTATCTCTTAGAGGCACAGAATTTTAAATGCTTTTAATTCAGGCAATGAACTGTGTCAGAACAGCCTAATGCACAACAGAGCAAATGCAGTTTGCAGTGTTTACATTAGAGTTCAGTACCGTTGCCTGTTTTCCTCCTCAGAATCAGTTCTCCCCAAGCCCTGAAATGAGTTTTCAGGGTAAGAGCTATGATCACAGAAAGCAGAGGGAAAGTTGCCAAAATATGCCTACAGAACTTGGCATGCTGTAAGTGATAAGTGTCTAAGATGGGATCATATCTTCCCAGAGCCAGTACTGAAGGGTTTAAATTTCCTATTTTCTTCAGGCAGCATTAAAAGTAGTTCAATACATTTGTTCTAACTGGAAAGGGACAAAGCTACAGTAAAGAGGTGGACACCTGGTGACAAATTCATTATAGTTACATTATACCCTTAAAAACCTTTCAGCACTTAATTAATAACCTGAAGGAAAAAGGAAAATAAAACGTAAAAAAAAAAGAAAGAAGCAAAAGACTAAGTTGTAAGAAGTCTGAACAACGTTCCTTATTTAGATCAAGAAGGAACCTCTTGACATTTATGTACAAGTAAATCAGAATTGAGTGTCATAGCAGGGACGAGGAATAGATTTCACCTCAGAATGAAACAAGTGCAAATTCTAACACAAACCAGGACTTTCCTGGTGGTACAGTGGTTAAGAATCCGCCTGCCAATGCAGGGGACACGTGTTCGAGCCCTGGTCCGGGAAGATCTCACATGCCGTGGAGCAACTAAGCCTGTGCACCACAACTCCTGAGCCTGTGCTCTAGAGCCCACAAGCCACAACTACTGAGCCCACGTGCCACAACTACTGAAGCTCGCACGCCTAGAGCCCGTGCTCTGCAACAAGAGAAGCCACCGCAATGAGAAGCTTGCACACCACAACGAAGAGTAGCCCCCGCTCGCCACAACTAGAGAAAGCCCACGCGCAGCAACAAAGATCCAACGCAGGCAATCAATCAATCAATCAATAAATAAAATTCAAACACAAACCATTTGATTTTCAAGTCATATAACTTATACACAGTCGTTCGTTTCCCAATAATGAAGATACTGTAATTCTGTCAACACCATACACATAGTCAGCAAATTTAAACCCTGGTGAATCAAGTCATAATGCTGGGAATTAGTGAATGTGCAGAGCAACAGAAAGGGGAACAATATCAGTTCATTTCTAAGTGAATAATTAAAACTGCTTTCCCTATTTGACATTAGGAAATATGAGGTTCTGCCTTAATATTTGTAAATATTAATTGTCAACTTTTTATACAGTCTCATTTTTTATATGTAAAATGACTTATAAAAAAGCTCATAATCTCTGAATTTTACTCAGTATGTTAAACATGGAAGGCACAGCTGGAGCTCTTGTATTTAAACAGAGTTTGAAAGTACTACAAAGCCTTAGTTTCCCATGCAAATAGAGAAAAGTACAAGCTACTCTTCCATAATACATCTCTAAAGAAACGTTCTAATCCTGACCAAAGTCTGGAAGGTCCTAAAAGATATCAAAATCAGATAGCTTAAGCTCTATTTCATAATTCAGGGAAGACGCAAATGCCTATTAAGTCAACAGCCACTAGTCTTCTACTTCTCAATTGCAGCAAAACTACTATAGTCTCCCATTCTGTCTTTGACTCGTCCTTTGAAAATACCATTAATAAGAAGTAAATTGAGCCAAAATGGGAAAAGCAGAAGGGGTGGGGGTGTTGCATTACAAAACATTCAGGCTTAGATTATAAATTTAAATATTCCAAAATTACCAGGATCTTGTAGCTAATAATGAAGATTCTCTGCCATTCATGATATTTGGCCAGAAGTAAGAAATCTGACTCACAATGACAAATCTCTCTATAAAAACATGATCTGAATGGGCTTCCCTGGTGGTGCAGTGGTTGAGAGTCCGCCTGCCGATGCAGGGGACATGGGTTCGTGCCCCGGTCTGGGAGGATCCCACGTGCCGCGGAGCGGCTGGGCCCGTGAGCCATGACCGCTGAGCCTGTGTGTCCGGAGCCTGTGCTCCGCAACAGGAGAGGCCACGGCAGTGAGAGGCCCATGTACCGCAAAAAAAAAAAAAAAAAAAAAATATATATATATATATATATATGATCTGAAATAAGCAAAATGTGGTATATCCATACAATGGAATATTATTCGACAATAAAAAGACTACAGCACCGACACATACTACAACATAGATGAACCTTGAAAACGTTATGTGAAGTGAAAAAAGCCAGACACAAAACGCCACATGTTGTATGATTTTACATGTATATGAAATGTCCAGAGCAGGCAAATCCACGGAGACAGAGAGTAGTTTCCAGGGCTGGGACTGACCGCTATTTGGTATGGAGTTTGTTTTTGGAGGGACGAAAATGTCCTGGAACAAAACAGTGGTGATGTTTGCACTACATCGTGAGTCTACAAATGTCGCTGAACTGTACGCTTTAAAATGGCTAAAATGGTAAATATTATGTGTTTTTTACCACACACCAAAAAAATGTGATTTGAACTTTCCTACAGGATGAACCTGACCAAGTCTTGAGTTTCAAATCTTATCGAGAAAGAGCTTCATGTGACAGTACAAGGAACTCAGAGTATCTTAGAAGTCTGAAGGGTCACATCAATCCTCAGGCTTTCAGATCTAAGGTGATCAAAGCCAAGGCACACACTAAGCTAGCTTAGGACAGTAACTATGTCTCCTGTGCATGTTTTTCATTTATTCAAACAACATAAATTAAGTCCTATGATGCGCCAGGCACCATGTCAATTACCGGCAACAGAAACATGAGTAAGATGCAACCTATCTTTCCCCAGTGTGCTCACCACAGTCCAGAGGAAGACAGACACGTGAAGAGATGGTGAGAATACACCACCAAGACTGAGGTATGTCCAGGGTGTGTGGGGAGAGAAGATGTCAAGGATCGGGAGAGGCAATAGAAGCTTGGCTGGGCGGGGCTCCCAAGCAGGACAAATCAGACCTAAACTTCTCTGAAAGAAACAGGCAAAATCTATCAACGTCATCAATTTTCTTGTTTCTTCCAATCCTTCTCAATTTTCTGAATGACTTGGATTGGCTGGACGAGCACTTGCCAGAGATATTTTAGAAACAAAATTCACAAACAAGGAATAAATAAAATAAATATTTTGTGGACGACCACAAAGACCCCTTCTGATCCTAGAATCTAGGGATTCCATGACTTCATTACTGAATACTTTTCTTAAGACTTTCAGAATCACTTCACCCACTTCCTATTTCATTTACTCTCTATAGAAGTTTGCTAAATTTGTTTTTTAAAGTCCATATATTTAGTAAGCAATACAGTAAAATACTTGAGAGTACTTCTCAACAGTAATTATTTCAAAAGAAAATGATACTAGGATAAAGCAAACCTATTAGGGAAGTGATGACAGTTCTTTAGTATCTCATAAAGAGTTCAGAATACTTTCCTGGTAGGTTCAGGTCACATCTGTCCATGTCTTGGTATATCTGAGTCTGTGGGAGCTTGTTGCCTCTTGCTTTTAAGCCCAGATTCTAAAATTAGAACTAGCTTTGAACAAGCCATTATTCTTCATAAGATATTAAATTAAATCTCCTCTAACCTTAAAAGAGATTAAGAGCAATCACGTAGGATAGTTGAGAAGGTTAAATAATTTACATTATGACAAATATAATTCTTTGTGAACTCTAACGTGTGAAGGAAATGTTATTATTCTCTGAAAGAAAGATGATGAAAAGTTAAATTTCTCAGACCCATTTTCAAGGGATAATATTCTAAAATAACTGTTTTTAAAATAGAGAAACCTGATAAAGTCACCATCAGATTCCACATTCTTAAGCAAACAAACTTTTCAACCAGAGTTAACAAGTAGCTAAACTCTGCGATTTTTGTTTCTTTTTTCTATTAATTATCCACTTACTATGGAAGGTTCCCAGTCAGCCCTGAGAAATAAAGCATGATGTGCAAAGTAGGTTATCGTCCCTTTTAGAACAGTGGATGACCAGATGTTTCATGGGGAGGGGGTGTCTGACATTAGCCTCAAACTAAACTTAAGAATGCCTTTGCATCTAACAGACTACCTTTATGGCTTAAAATGAGACCCATAAAGTGAAATATGACTAATCAGCAAAGCTTAATGATTGAGAGCATTGACACTTGCACCAAACTCCCTGTGTTCAATTCCAGCTCCATTAATTCCTTAGCTGTATGACCTTGGGCAAATTGCTTGACCTCTCTGTGCTGTTATTTCTTCACCTAAAAAAACAGAATAGTACCTACTTTTTAGAGTTATTACGAGGAATAAATAAGTTAATACTTGTAAAGCACTAGTAACATGCTTGCCCCCATAGTTAAAAATCATCCATTAGTTTCAGACAGGCCTTCAACATATCTCAGGAACTTTGCACAGTCATCACCTGAGGCATCATGGGAACTTCTTCCTATAAAGATGGATCTCCCAGGCCTTCTCAAAACCTTCCCTTCCTGTAAAGTGCTCTCCATTGTTACCCTGGAACCCACTCCTGCCGGTGCTGTTTACAAATTGGACATCCTGCTCTTCTGTGGTTTGGAAATCCTCAAGAGCAAACTATATGCAACTATATGTAAACTCATCAAATGGGACCTCTCAATTCTGTTTAGAAAGAGGTAGAGGTATGTACTAACATACTGAATTTAATTATAGTTTCATATTTTCACCTGGGATCAATTTTGTTCACCTCCCAGAAAAATATCACACTCTTTAAGAAGGCTTCGAGTCCTCAGTGCCCTAGAAGGCAGAAGGAAGCTCTTCCCAGTGGATGCTCCTGACCTAGGTCCAGTTGACCTTCTTATAGCATCTAGCACCTGCTGCCTTGTATTAAGTTAACACGCACATTATCTGAGGGGAGAGAGTGGGACTTGTCTTCTTACCATCTGAGAGCCTAGTCTAATACCTGGCACTTAGAAGGCACTACATAATATTTAATGATGAATGAATGAACAAATGAATGAATCAATAAACACATTTTAGAGCATAATTTAATTTCCTCCAAGATCTACATTTTCTTCCAAGTTGGCCAGTATCTCCTGTAATCCAATCCTTTGGGTCATTCTGCCTTCGTTCCTAAATTACAGACAGTTTGACCTACTGGTTAAGAGCTCTGACCTACTGGTCAGAGTCAGTTGGACTCTCAGCTCTCCATTTACCAGCCTTAGGACCTTGAGCATGTTAAGACTCTATGGGCATCAGTTTCATCCATTGTAACATGGGGATAATACTTGTGCTTATTCCATCAAATGTCAAAGGATTAAACATGCCATATGTGTAAAACACTTAGAACAGTGACTGGCACTTATAGTAAGTACTCTTTCTTTTTTTTTTTTTTAATGTATTATTTATTTATTTTTGGCTGCGTTGGGTCATTATTGCTGCGGGCTTTCTCTAGTTGTGGTGCACGGGCTTCTCACTGTGGTGGCTTCTCTTGCTGCGGAGCACGGGCTCTAGGCTCGTGGGCTCAGTAGTTGTGGCTTGTGGGCTCCAGAATGCAGGCTCAGTAGTTGGGGCACACGGGCTTAGTTGCTCCGCAGGATGTGGGATCTGCCTGGACCAGGGCTCGAACCCGTGTCCCCTGCATTGGCAGGAGGATTCTTAACCACTCCGCCACCAGGGAAATCCCAGTAAGTGCTCTTTAAGTGTTCACTATTATTACTTCTACCCTCTAAAACCATGGCAATTTTTCTCCATTCCCTTGGTTCCTATGGAAGGAAGGTTTTGTCTTTATTGTTCTCCACTGAAGTTTAAAGTCAAAACATTTTTTCTCACTGTTCCCTAAACATCAAACTGCTGGCATCCTTAGACTCAGCCCACCTCTCTTCCTAAACCAGCTTCTCCTGTCTGGGCACACACAAGCCCCATTAAGCTTCTCCTTTGCCACCACTTTCTTCCCCACCTGGCAACTCTACAGACTTCATCAGTCATTCTTCCAAAGCTCTTACTCGTATCATTATCGTGACCAACAACATCTCGATGGCTCACTAAACTCTGGCTTCAGCCGGACTTGGAGATACTTCAAAGTCCCCATATGATTTGGGAGAAGGATAGGGGAGCTATTTGTTTTGAAATACAGCATGTACTGAATGAGATGTCCTGTTTCCACATATTTGTTTACGCTGACACAAATCAACCACTCTCAGGCTTGCTACGGAGCTTGGTGAAGACCTCCACCGGATACGATACCAAAAAGGTTGAGACAGCTGCAAAGGTTTCTGTTTCCCTGGAGACAGAGTTTCATGGAAGACTAAGAATCACCACAGCAACCAGACTACAAAAACAGTCCGTGGGCTTCAGCCCCGTAACTCTGGTAAAGCAATTTGTACTCCGTGAAAGGCTGGGGCACAGAAGTTGAAAAATGATCAAAGTAAACACTGCTCTTCAAGCACCATTTTGTTGTGCTGATTTCAAGGCATCAAGTCACAGCATCAGAGTTCTGTTATGAAAGATGCACATCAAGTGCCAAGGTTTTGCTAGGCTGAACTAACTGCTCTGGTGCGAAGGTCTAGAGATAAATTCATAGCACATTTTCCAAAACAACCATTTCAAATTTGCTCTAAGAGCAGACCAGGGTAAAAATGTATGCCATTATATCAAGTTACCCTGCCCATGCTAGAACAGCTGTTGATCCCAACCCTGGATTTAAAAAAAAAGAGAGAGAGAGAGAGAGAGAGAGAGAGAAAGAGAGAAGGTGATTTTTCTGATAAAATCTTAAACAGACTTTATTCCATACTGACCTTACCTGGACTAATTCCTATAAATTTAAGGAAAAATTATCTAAACCTTATTTAACACTAAGGGAGAAAATGACCTGTTCTAGGGTCTCTGATCTACTACCATCAATCTATGCTATAATTTAAATAGCAAATAAGAAACTATATAAGAATAAGAGTATACTATATTATAGCTGTACCACATAGAAGCAGCAACTACAGAGTATTTCTTCATGGATTTATAAAAGCCTTCAATTTTTATTAACATGACTAAAGTTAATTATTAACTATGTTTATGATAGCTTTAATATACAGAACATTTTTATTTTAAGGAACTCAAAGTGATACACCTGTGTAGCCTTACAGCATCCTCAAAAGTTAGGTAAGAAAAATATACCATTATTCCCATTAGCAATAATTTATGGAAGAAATTCTCAGAACCTCAATTATATTGGTAGTACACAATCCATTAATAATAAAAAAAATTATTGGTAGGGAGAAATCTGTAACTCGAATTACCCTGAATAGAACATTTAGAAATTTGTTTAGAACAATGTGATGTGTACACACACATCACATTCCTCTTCTCTAGATGCATCCCACGTATAGTGCTGCTTCCTGAATCTATCGTGAAGAGGAGGTCCACTTGCACAAGTTCTGGGGTTTGAGCAAGATGCTCAGATGTAAATGTGTCCAGGGGAGCAGAAAGGGGGCGCTGTTGCTAGGCCCTGAGAGTGAACAGGGCAGAGCAGGCAGAACTAAGGGGAGGGGGCAGGAAGGAGGGCAGGGAGAGCCTCGAGAGAAATGTCAAGACAGGGAAGGCAGGCAGCTTGGGTAGGTCTGGGGAACATTTAATTCAGATAGAGCTGAGGAAATATACAAAAGAATATAGAGAAATAAAGTTGGAAAGGTAGACTGGGGCCAGATCTCAATGGGCCGTGAAACCCAAGCTTAACTAATCAGTGAAGGCAATTGAAAGAATAGCATGTAATATAATTCACTGAGATGTGACCATGGCTTGCCTCCTGATAAATAATGGGTACGTCAACTTCTGGCATATCAAGTATGACTTAGATAATCACATTAGTACATTAATTTATTAAATCCCCTTCAATCACTTCACTTTTTTGCCCAACAGAATATATGTCAGTAATAGAAATTTTTTTAAATCCCATTTTGTATAGGATCCCATTCCAAGTCTTATACGGTATCATTATTAAGGAATTACCAAGGAGTATCTTGCAAGGGGAGAAAATGAAATCTTAATCCTCAACCCCAAGTCTCCCAGACCTGAGGAGTTTGTTCCCTGGCTTTGTCCCCAGCTCATAGGCCCTCACTAAACACTTGTTGAGTTTGGGATATATTTTAACCACAGAAAATGAATAAACCAGGCAACTACTATGAGTTACTAGCCTTGAGCATTTTTACAAGGAATAACTCACGGGCCTGGTAATTCAGTCCTGATTATAATATTCTATGGAAAAATCTTTAAATCCCACCCTTAGTTCTCTACTGTCTAAGAAATGAACCAGCTCATTTGCTCCCTCTACTTTACTAGTCCTAAAGTGACAACAAGTCTCCATTCTCCACCCTAGGAATGTCTTCCTGAGATGCCCTCCTAAATCCTGGCAAGACCTAACAATACGTTTCCAATATTTCCAGTACACACCTGAAACAAATTTGGGTCATAATCTCTCATACAGTATTCTTTTCACAAGAGAAAGCAAGTAAACGGTTGGTAAGTAATTTTGGAATGAAGATGAGATTGCCTGATTTACAGAAAACGATTTACTGTCTGCCCTTGGGGGGAAGTTAATTACCCTTGCCTGAGAAACAGAGAAAAGGAACTTTCATTATAAACCACAAACACTGGTGCTTCCCAAACTTGTCTTCTTCCTAGTGTAAGATTCTGGACATATCACTCATTTAAAGAAAAAAAGTTCTGCCTAAGAACTTTTGGAATCCTACTTTGGGATTCAGTTTCCCCATAAATGAAGGGGCTAAACCAAAGCCTACCGTTCTTTGAGCAACTGGTAGAGTCAGTAACAGTCTTCAAGGCAGATCCCTAGGAATAGACGTAGCTGATGAAAAAGAATGGGTTGATGTGACTGAGTCATCAACTCATAAATGCCAGGTCACACTAAATGATTTGTGTACTCAATTAAAAGGAAAGATTGACAAAAGTTCAGTTGAACCTGCCAAAGTGAACGCAAGAGATTAAAATAGAAGATTTTTCTTCTTTTAAGAACTGAAAATATTCCAAAATGAATTTATCAAACTTTTCAGACCAATGTGAGCATTTTTAGAGAATTTCGTTCTTTTCTTTTCTTTTTTTTTTTCACTTTAACTCTGGGTCAATGTATGCCCTATAGTCTTTTATGCTTGGCAGAAGCAAAATAAATCATAAAATTCTCAAGGCTAATCCTAAAGGTAGATCAAGATTTACAGGGTCTTTTAAAATAGGTAGCGTTGACAAGATTATAAAACAAGTTAATTTATTTGGTTTTGCTAATTTCTTTTAGATATACTTTTGAATAAGAGAGCTGCATGATTTATTCTGAATTTCAGGAAGACTGGCAGATTTTTCTACTTTCTATCTTTCCAATAAATCAAAATATGATTTAAAAATAAAGGCGTCAACACAAACATTATTACATTGTCAGGTTCTAAAAACACTATTTTGATGGGATAATCTCTCTTAATGAGGACAACGGTTGCTCTTGGTTAACCATAAATCATTAGGCTGGGATCAAGCCTTAGTCACTATAATTGACTCATTCAATGACTGTGGCCAGCTCTGAATCCAAGGTGTGAAGTTATGAAGTTCTCTCATTTTCCCCCCACTCTTTACTTCTTCCTGCCACTTTTTGAACCAACAAGACTTGGTTACTGTAAGCAGCACTGATAAAAAATCTGAAAGAAGAGGATAAAACACAAAATGAAATTTGTGTATAATAAAATCATTGACTTTCAGTGATACAGGAGATTTTAGATATAGTCTATTCCAAATATTTATTGTAAAGGAAATTGAAGCCCAAAGACGTAATGGCATGCCCAAATTCCACAGCTGGTTATGGCATCATTGGGACTAGAACCCAACTATCCAGTGTTCCAGCTTCTACTTATCCTGCTAGTGGAACTTTCCATGTCTCTCCTTACAGAACTGATTCTCTGATACTGGAGAAGAAGGTCTCCCTGAACCTTTAGAGTTCAGGGCCAGCCTTTTTAACCACTGGATAAGAACACAGAAACATAAGGAACACCAAGAAACAACTTGTCCCTCTGCAAAGTACCATATGATCTGACCCTTGACTAACTAATCCAATCTCCCATGCTTTCCTCCTTGCTCACTAGATTCCAGCCACACCGGCCTTCTCATTCACCTCCAACAAGTCACTTCCAAGCTTTGGGCCTTGACATAAGCAGATCTTTTATTTGCCCTATACTTCCCTTGGATCTGTGCATGGTTCACTCCTCTTCATCATTAATGTCTCTGTTCAAGTGTACCTCCTCAAGGAAGCCTTTCCTAACCAGCCGAACGACCACACCTTCGTGTCACTTAAATACCTGGGTACCTCATGTTCAAATCAATGTAAGCATTACAAACGCTGAAACTCTGCCTGCTTTCCCACTGTTATCTCCAGTCCTAGAACAATGCCCATACATGGCAAACGCTCACGCATTTTTAGAATGAATAAATGAATGAATGTATGAAAGACAAAGGAAAGATGAACCAACATACGGGGTGACTCCACGACATGGTGCTGGGAAATCCTTCCACTTATGTTTTTATAAAATGAAGGGAAAAGAAGGTGGATGTAGATACAGAAAGTTACCAGAAACCCTGTTGGCATCTACCTAAACCATATCTCACAAGCATTTCTTACAAAAGGTCATTGCCAAGAAAACAAAAATAACCAACTTTCAGCCTACTCCAGATATGAAGGGATTCAAGATCAAGCCATAATATATCTCAAAGCTCACCTTATTCTGCCAGCAGGAGCCCCGCAGTGCTGAATTTTTGGGCATGTGAATGATACATTGTTTTACTGAAATATTTTCCAAGATTCCTTTCCAAATTCAACTCCATGGTCCTTTTTTTTTTTCCCCTAAAGGGTAAAACACCAACCTGTTTCCAAGCTATTTGGTAATATTCTGGCACAGATAATCCGGTAAAGAAAGTTGTTTGTATAGAGCAGAGCTATCGGGAGTAACAGGACACCCCAACCTGCCCCTCTTTCTAAGCGCTTAACCTATAGATAACAACCCAGCTAGTCACATGTAATTCTTACCAGATGGCTATTTTACTGCAGCTCAAAGACCTCCAATATGATTAAAGTTAACAAACAACACTGGCAGCAATACTTAAGCCCACAGTTAAGAAGAGCAAGGAGGCTGAGATCATCTAAACGGGAGCAGAGACGGGGGAGAACTTGCTACCCACTCTATCTTTGCTACCTTTGGCAAATTCTCAAGGGGTGTCAGGACTGCCTAGTAACAGGTGCTTAATAAACACTGATTTAATGATCAAACAAATGTCTAAACCTCGGGAGAGCCCACCTTGCCCACAGCCACTCACTGCACATCGACCCATCTATAGGAGATGTATGCTGCACATCCAAGCTTGGGCTCTACCGATTCCTTCCTAGCTCATGACCTTGGGGAGAATATTTAACTTCTCTCAGCCTCAATTTCTATCTCTGTAAACTAGTGCGAATGACTCCCTTGCAAGGGTGTTGATGAGATTGACCAGAATGCCAGTTTTCTTAATCCTCTGAGGAAGCAGTTTACCAATGTTTGTGGCTCCGATCAACGTGGTACCATTACCTCCTGCCTACAGGTCCCTGGATTTTGAAGCTGGATGACAAACTGATTACAGCCGCACACACGACCCTTAGATTCCCAGTAAATAACTAGCGGCTCTTCTGCCATCCCCCAGCTTTCCCCTCAACCTTTGGGATTTGGGTCTCATCAAAGACCCAGTCCGAATGACAGCTCACAAGCAGCACAAAGGTGATCGATCATCTTCACCAGTGATTCCTGTTCAGGTAAGGCTAAGTCTTGCTCAAGTCTTGCTCTCCAAATTTCATTGCAATTTGGGGGAATTGTGCTCAGAATCTAACAAGAAGCAGTCCTGAGAATACCACATTCATTCCACGCTTGACCCCAACACCACATCTGCTCTAAGGAGACCCCAAATTTCTGAACAGAAATTCAATCGCCTGCCTTTCCATCCTGGAGTATGCCTTCCAGAGAAACAGGAACACAGGAAGTGCTAAAGCCATGAACTCCTTCCAAGGCAGCTGAAGTCACTGGATGAGGTAAAGCTAGAGGTTTCTCTCAGTCTGTGGCTGGGAAGTTTTATCTTTAGAGGTCTACCTAAATTGCCCCTTCCAGCGTTAAAGATTGAACCAATTCATCTGGCTTTGAAGACCTGCATCAGTACAGCTGGGCACCCATTCTCCCACCGAAAACACCAACGGGCAAGGCCATCAGACACAAGCTTTCACAGCTGCCAAGGTACTTGCTGTCCTAACTTGGTTCCTACTCCTCAATTCGTCTGTTTTATTTACCAGCCTCCTCCCCTAGTCTTGGAAAACGTTGCCTCTAGCCCTCAGCCAAACCACATCCCTATTTCAAACCTCTCCAAATTCTCACCTCCAAGTAGCACACCCGGCTCCAATTACTCCAATGCGCCTCCCCAGTCCCAGCCCCTTCCAACACGCCTGATTCCTTAGCACTTGTGTTTATCTCCACCCAGCTGCAGTTGATTAAATCTACTTGGTTCCGTTTCTGTCATGTATGTTTAGGGCAATAATATGTTTCTATGTCTCTGTCCTCTCTGTTCACAGGTGGTGTTCTTTGCCAGGGTCCGCACTGCGGAGCCCGAGCTCTGCGGGTTGCGGCCTTCCTCCCTCCCACCATGCTTCGCACTGGGGGACAGTGCTCGGAGTCGGCGGCCCATGGCTGTGCAGCTGCCTGGTTCTAATTACGTGGGGAGGGGCCTTCGCTGGAGCAAACTGAAATGATTCGTTCCTCTAATCTTCTGTATTTCAATAAATGAAAGAGAGAGGGAGAAAGATTCTTTGCGTGTACTCTGTCTTGATGAAACAGTGAGCTGTTTGGGAAATCATGAAATTTCTACTGTGCAAGGCAGTAATATCTAAGCAGTGAAATTGAAGAGCATTTTCCCAAGTATTTGGAGGCCAGATTGGCCCCCGGATCTGGAAATCCTACTTAATACAGGTTTTTTTAAAAACACATAAGAAAACATATCATTCGTTTTTAGGTGGTTCCTAACGCACTGTATGCTGAGGGTTTCTCTGAGGATATTTTCTAGTTTAACAATTCCAGAAACACTTTCAATTCTACTTTTCAATGGGTATTTTTCACTAAATGCAAGTTATGCTGTTTTTTATTTGGAGGCCTGGACTAATGTATTAAAAAAAATATGCCTTAAAGTCTCAATGTAGACTCAAAACAACAATAACACTGAAAGAAATATTAGATCTCAATCTTCCCAACCTCTTCATATCGACAAATGAAGAAACTGACTCACATGGGTCTACAGATTTGCTCAGGTTTAAATAGAATCTTGATAAATGAAGAACCAATCATTTATTAAGATGCACAATCCAGTGATCTATTTTCTACTCCTTGAAACCTGGATTAAGAAACATTACTTTAGGGAGTTCCCTCGTGGTCCAGTGGTTAGGACTCAGTGCTTTCACTGCAGTGGCCCGGGTTCAATCCCTGGTTGGGGAAGTAAGATCCCACAAGCCGAGCAGTGACCCCCCCCAAAAAACACAAAAAACATTATGACTGAACCATACATACCAATATCAATAACCAAACATTCCAGAAAATATAATTAATATAAGGAATTTCCAAATAAAAAATTTCTAACTCAGTCCATTGAATAAAGCTAAACCGCTACAATCAACATATTCACTGTTCATTCAAGTATTTATTTCACATATATTTATTGAATGCTTACTATGTGCTGGGTATGTTCTAATTACTGGAGATAGTGCACAAGGTAAAACATCTCATGGATATTCTAATGCAAGGGACAGACAATAAACACATCTAAATATAAATATCAGGCGGTGATATGAGTTATTTTTAAAAAGTAAAACAGGGTTTGGAGACAGCGGGAGCAAGGGGATATGGTTATTTTAAATGGGGTGGTCTGTGAAGGCCTCTCTGTAGAGGTAATGGCTGGGCAGGGACCGGAGGAAGGGAAGGAACAAGGCCTGTGAATAAATGGGGCAAGTGCTCCAGGCAAAGGATGAGAGGCAGGAACATGCTCTGCACCTTTGAAAGACATCTGGGCCAACAACTGCAGTATTGTGAAAACGGTGAGTGATGGGAGAAGGGGGTGAGAGTTACACTGGGGATTGGGGATTTTACTCTAAATGTAGTGGGAAGCCACCACAGGACATTTGAGCTGGTGAACTTTGTGATTAGACTTAAGTTTTTAAAGGATTATTCAAGCTGCTATGTGGAGAACAGATTTTTACTAGCTAATAAGGATAGTAGCTGACATTTATTCCAAGCACTGTTCTAAGCACTTGTCCCATTTTAACTATTCAATTGTCAGAGCAACTTCTGAAGTAGATACTATTCTTATCCCCATAGAGGGAAAATGAGGCATAGAGAAGTTAAATAACTTGCCCAAATTCAGCTCATAAACAGTGGAACCATGCTTCCAACACAGGCAGTCTACCTCCAGACCCTGCCCTCTTCAGGGACCTGGGTTAGGGGTCCACTGCGCCTCAAGTAAAGATGTGATGGTGGCTCAGACCAAAGATGGGGGGAGGTGTAGCAAGGGTGGGAGAGTGGGGGGCCAAAGGTGGGCGGATTCAGAATATATTTCTATGGTAGAATAGATAGGATTGGGCGTGACATCTGAGAAAACACAGGAAGTCATGGATGATGCCAAGGATTCTGGCCTTGGCAACGGGGTAGTAGAGTCCTTTACAGAGATGGAGAACACAAGTTGTGAACAAAATGGGGACAGGAGGGCTGCATGGAACTCAAGATAATCCCCCAAACTAAGGTGATATGGGGAGTGAGCGTATTCGTTTCCTGTGGCTGCTGTAACACATTACTAAAAGCCTGGTAGCTTAAAACAACAGGAAATTATCCTCCTATAGTTTTGAAGGCCAGACATCCAAAATCAGTGTTACTGAGCCAAAATCAAGGTGTCAGCAGAGACGTCAGAGTCTCCAGAGGCTCTAAGAGAGAATCCGTTCCTTGCTTCTTCCAGCTTCTCATGGCTGTTGGCATTCCTTGGCTTGTGGCCCCGTCACTCCAGTCTCCACCTCCATGGTCACGTGGCCTTCTCCTCTTCTGTCTACATCAAATCTCTGTCTTATAAGGACACATGATTGCATTCAGAGGCCACCTAGATAATCCAGGAGAATCTTCTCACCTCAAAATCCTTCAATTAATCACATCTATAAAGACTTTTTCCACTGAATATTCATATAGTAACATTCACAGGTTTTGGGGATTAGGATGTGAGCATATCTTTGGGAGCCACTATTTAGCCTACCAGAGTCAGGAATACATATAATAAGAAAACTAATAAAATCCACAATGGACAAAGAGTTGGCAAAGTTTATCCCTTTTTCATGTGAGAATTTGATCTTCTTTTAACTCTCTTATCTCTATAACCCTGGTAATCTAGAACCATATGTCAACTATAATAAAAGGCCACTTGCTTATAATAAAAACTAACCCTGGGATTGGTAAATTGTATGGGGATTGGAAAATTTTTAAATATCTGATAAGAAGAGATATTTGGAGGCTTCCCTGAGAGCAGAGACTCTTGTAAACCAGCATGTTTTTCATGGACATCATGGAAAGTATTCCTATAAGCATAGTTGCCTATTAGCTCCTGGGAAGTATGAGTCCTCTAAATCAGAACACACACACACACACACACACACACACACACACACACACACACACACACACACACACACACACACACACACACACACACACACACACACACACACACACACACACACACACACACACACACACACACACACACACACACACACACACACACACCATGTAGATCTAGCATTTGAGCCATCAGTTGGAGCACTCCAGATGGCTGTATAAACTCATGTGTATGTAGCCGCAAGCATCAAAAAAAAAAGAGGAAGGCCATGATGCCCTGCTCCAAGCTGCAGCCCCTACCCTATATCCTTTAGTAGTCTGAAGCCACCTGTGGCCTGTGATAATCTCTTGGGTCTAAGTGTTTATCTGAACCCAAGAAGGCCCCCCCTGGATGTTTGCTGCCACATGTAATACAGATATCATTTCAGTTTAATGATTTCCATTTCTTCCACCACCAAACTCTTTAACATAGTTACCAACAGGGAAAAGGAGTAGCACATTTGTTCCATCTAGTCACCCTCTGGTGGCCTCGCTCATAAGCAGTAAAATGGCTAAAAGGGGCAAAGGGAAAAGAAAACGTGGAAAACACAAATTAATAAATTCACAAAAACTGAGTTGACTGTTTCCTCAGGCAGGAGAAGTGAGTAGAACCTTAGATGAATATGTCATGCTTCCTTCACTATGCCTTCAAGAGGCCTATCCTACAGGATTAAATGCAAAAGTCCCAACTCACATCTCTGCTGGAAATGTGCAAGTGTGCTCATTACTCAGAGCCAAGATAAAGGATAAATCTTTATGAGTACCGTAAGTATGAGTCATCAAAAATAGGAAACACATGTAGGACATATACACAGTAATAGTACCAAGCCAGGGAAAGTGTTTAGGAAATGCGTATAAGAACACATGGCAAAAAGAGGACTAAAAATTACTCTTGTACACTGCTCCAAAAACATCAAAAAAAAAACCTCACAGCAAATCAGAGGTCCATATCATTCTGGTCTCTAATAAACATAGGTCATTTCCCTACTTGGAAATAGGCTTATTTTTAAATGCAAAAAGGAGGAGAACTGAATCAAGAAAAAGTAACTTGGAGTAGGCTTTGAAAGATTTTATGAATTGGGAAATTTGAACAGCTTCCAACTAAAACACTGGGAATTAGATATTATCGGCATTAAAACTGAACAAAAAAAAAAAACAGAGAAGTACTTGTGCACAATGGTAAGATTGCCATTTCACTGAGATTCTCACTATCTTAACAACCAGGGGTGATAAGGGAAAAAAGGGTGGAATCTTCAACCCATATGAAAGGTAGGAAACAAAAGAAACAGCAACACATGCACTAACAACATACAAAGAGCAATAAAGGGCCAGCAGCAAAGCCTCTAAAGGCCTCTCGGCCCAGCAGAAAGAGTTCACGCTGGGGAACACGCACCCTCTGGTCAGCTGCACCAGATGACAAGCTGGGGGGTGTTCAGAGTAGAAGGCAGGGTAATTGGCCCCCAGAAGTCCTCTGGGGCAGATGACGGAGGCAAAATGCCCACGCATGACTCCACTGGAAATTAAGCTCTTCAGTCGCCTTGGATTTTGGAAGACCCCCAAATCTGAGACTCAGCATGGCAAGCAAAGGAGACATATGTCTCACACCAAGGCCTGCATGTCCGTGTCCAGATGGACCCTGGGCTCCCTTAGACTTCAGCTTTCTCCTTATCTTCAGAAACTACTCTCTCCCAAGGAAGGCCTTGCCTACATGTCTATCTACTTGAGGCTGAGAGGAGTAAGAGAGAAATGTGGAGGAGTAAGAGAGAAATGTGTAAAGTATTGTTTTTAACTTCATTAAGGTTTAAATTTACCAAACACTTCAAGAAAAGTCAAGGTTCTTTAGGAGCTATTCTGAGGTAGGAATCTCATATAACTTCCACCTCACAAAACATCCAACCGTAGACCAGAAAAGACAACAGGAGCATGACTAGAGCTGAGAAGTGCGACACCTCATTTTCCTCTGCCTCTCACTTCTCAGTCCTCTCAGCAGCTGCCATATCTCTTTATTCCTTTCTCCCAAGGCACCTGCATATGCGCTTACATCCCTAGGAGTGAGGCCTTGTGGGGGGCTCACCTCTTAAGATATGAACGCAGCTTCCCTTTAAATCAGTGCATAGGTGCTAGGCACATGAAACCTACAGCCACATCACCAACTCGCTGTGCAAATTCAAAAAGAATCAGATGCGTGTACACCTGTATCAACAAATAAGATTAAACTTTAATGTGCACAGTGTGGTATTTGGGCTCTAGGCAAGAATTAGGCTATTACAGTGATCCTGAATCCTATAGCTTGCTCTCCTTGGTTTATCGTTAGACCCAGTAACACCTAATCTAGTCTCTCTAACTTCAAAAGAAGCCAAATCTTACCTGCAATTTGCCTCTTCCACCAAGGGATGTAAAAATTCTAGATCTAGTCAAAGGACTCTGTAGTTCAGGTGGAAAATGCTGTAAACATAAAGTACTATTGTATATCCAGTGATAAACCGTAATGGAAAAGAATATGAAAAAGAATATATGTATAGGGCTTCCCTGGTGGCGCAGTGGTTAAGAATCTGCCTGCCAGTGCAAGGGACACAGGTTCGAGCCCTGGCCGAGGAAGATCCCACATGCCACGGAGCAACTCAGCTCGCGCTCCACAACTACTAAGCCTGAGCTCTAGAGCCCACAAGCCACAACTACTGAGCCCTCGTGCCACAGCTACTGAAGCCTGCACGCCTAGCGCCTGTGTTCCTCAACAAGAGAAGCCACCGCAATGAGAAGCCCGCGCACTGCAACGAAGAGTAGCCCCCGCTCGCCACAACTAGAGAAAGCCCTCACACAGCAACAAAGACCCAGCACAACCAAAAATTAATTAATTAATTAATTTTTTTAAAATGTATGTATATGTATAAACTGAATCACTTTACTGTACAGTAGAAATTATCACAACATTGTAAGTCAACTATACTTCAATAAAATAAATCTTAAAAAAAATAAATAAATAAAGCACTAGTCCTGGACTAGAACCCAGATAATGCCTGACGATTGTGGGCAAAGAACAGTCCCCAGAAGTCAAAAGTACAGCCATTTCACCTGAGTTTTAGCATTCTAACTCAGGAGTGCCCTCAGAGCAAAATCCCATCAGAATACTAGCAAATGGCACTAAACTAACGAAAGACAATTGATTTCTTTAAAATTAACCTCATTCTTATGAGTTTAAAAGGGCTATCTAGTACCTGGGTGTTGATGTTTTAGTATTTCAGACAAGGCCAAGGAGCTTCAGGGAAAGGGCTATTTCAATTAACCACCCGTCTAGCTGAGGTGCCTGGGCAGCCTGGAAAGGAAAGCACAGAGCACACAACTGCAATGGAAGCCAAAGCAGCAGGTCTTCCAAACAGATTCAGATTCCTGTATCTTTAAGACCAGACCCTCATAAATGGATTGCTTCTGCTGGACACCATGCTTTAAATAAACAGACTCTTCTGGCCGACACACAACTTCCTGTAGGGTTCTGGTGGGTAAAGCTTGAAAAGGCTGCCAAATCCAATGACCAGCAACTTTAGAGCTGACTTAGAAAACAAGCTACAAAGACTTGAGTCCAGAGTAAACAAAGGAAAAAGCCACATTAAACAGGGAACAAATTACTATACAGGCAGGGATATTTTAAGTGCTCACTGAGCAAAAAAACAAAATAAAAAAATCAAGTTATTAAGAATTCAATGATACAGCGTAGAGTAAAATGTCCTCTTTCAATTGGAGGAATCAGTTTAATTAATTCCAGCAACATTAAGAATTGGCCAGGAATCACCGCCTACATCATGAGGACAGATTGTTCTCAATGGCCCAACTTCAAACCAGGCTCAACTCAAATGAGCTACCCAAGGGAGTAGCATGGAGTCAAAAGCCATTTATAGCTTTTACCCATCTGAGGGAAAGGACTAACTAGTGTACTAGCAGAGGACTAAAATCCATAAGAGTAAAGAAAAATGTGGGACTTCCCTGGTGGGCCAGTGGCTAAGACTCCACGCTCCCAATGCAGGGGGCCCGGGTTCAATCCCTGGGCAGGGAACTAGTTTCCACATGCTGCAACTAAGAGTTCACATGGTGCAACTAAAGATCCCGTGTGTGGCAACTAAGACCCGACACAGCCAAATAAATAAATAAATATTTAAAATAAAGAAAACTGTAACAAAAACTCAGAAACGGGCTGACACAGAGATCTGGAGAATATACGGTAAATTGCAGTAGCATGAGATTTAATTAGAAAAAATAAATCAAAGCCATAATACAAAGTGGAGGACACCTGCTCAGCTATAGCAGTCAAGGGGGACTGGGGACAAAACACCAAGTCCACTGATATAATGAAATCAAATAAAAGTACACTGTGGAAAAGGGGAAGAGCTTAAGAAGACTTACAGTGATACTTTAACGTCCTCGGCACTATGCAAAAGCCCAATATCACAATGCAAAAGAGTCCAACTTGGCTCCTGGCCTTAAGAAGTCCACTCACCAGCTGACTGCGCAAGATTAACACAGGTGATTCAGCAGCGAATAATACAGGAAAACATATAATCCCATACTCTGCGGAAGTTCAGACTGGAAGGGGCAGGGAGAGGAATTCAGAGCAACATTTAGAAAAGAGGGAAATGGAGGCGGATAAAGGAATCAGGAAAGGGTGTGCTGAAGAGTTAAGACTTAACGCATGGGCTTCAAACATGGCCAGGATTGAGAGAGTTAAGAAAGAAGTTCAGGTGGAATTAAGAAAAAGCTGTGGGGCAGTAGATTCAGCTGAAAGGTCAGGGGTGAGGCTCAGGAATCTGCACTTAAGCATTTCCAAGGGATTCAGATGCAGGGGGTTCACGTCCCACACACACTTGGGGAAACACTGATCCACAGGATTAAGTCCAAATCCTTACCTGTTCAGCCTTTCCAGCCTCATCTTCCACTCCCAGGCCCCAGCTCGCCCCCATCACTGTTCCCATCACTGCCCCATCCTCTATTCCAGGGGTTGGCAAGCTTTATCTGCAAGTAGCCAGACTAAATATTTTGGGCTTTGTTAGTCTTGTTACCCTACTCAAGTCTTCTACTGTCATGAGGAAGGGGCCACAGACAATACATAAACAAATGGGCATGGCTATGTGCCAATAAAACTTTATTTACACCCCCCCCCAAAAAAACCCTTTATTTACAAAAACAAGCATCAGACTGATGAATGGATAAGCAAGATGTGGTACAGCCATACAACAGAATACTGTTCAGGAATAAAAAGGAATGACATAACTAATACACGCTACAGCATGGATGAATCTCAAATGCATTACGTTAAGTGAGATACCCAGTCATAAAAGTCACCCATATTGTGTGGTTCCATTTATAAAAAATCTCCAGAATTTCAGATCTATAAAGAAAGTAGATTAATGGTTGCCTAGGGCAGGGGTGGGAGCATCGGGACTGGGGAATGACTGCTAATGGGTACCAAGTTTGGGAGTGCTGAAAATGTTCTAAAGTTAGATTGTGGTGGTAGTTGCACAAGTCTATAAAATACACTGAAAACCATTGACTTGTATGCTTTAAACAGGTGAACTTTATGGTATGTAAATTACATACATACAAAAACGGGCAACAGGCAGGATTTGGCCCAAAGGCCATAGTTTGCCACTCCCTGATCTGTACATCAGCCACACCATGTACAAGGAAGAACTTTCCTCCACACATGGTTTTGCTCTTCCCTCTGTGCATGTTGAAGCCTCCCTTCCCTTCTGCCCAGTAACTTCTACTTGACTGTCAAGCCCCTCATCAAATGCTCTCTTCTGGATCCTTCCCTCCCCTGCAGATAGAGTTACCACTCCCTCTGTTGGGCTCCTGCAAACTTCTGTTAATTTTATAACAAATAATGGTCATATTATTTGTCACACTGTATTAAACTTATTCTCCCTCCACCCCCAATAAGTGCTGAAGATATAAAGATGAGTAGGAGTCCAGCAGAGTGTCTACCTAGCATACAGTAGGTTCTCAATGAATAATTCATTGAATAAGTCTGTAAAGGAATGGACAAATGAATCAATTATAGGAGTATTATTTAGAGAAAATCAGTTTTATGAAGTGGTCCACAAGCTGAACCAAAAGAGCCAGTGCCTAACGCTGGAGGCACCAGTCCCAGGATACTGGTTAAGGAGCTGCAGGTAAGTGGAGAGGAGCGTAGAAATTCGGGAAATTCCAGAGGACTGTCAATAAAACTTGGTGACTGACCAAATATAAGGTTTGAGTGAATGGTTCAAAAGTGCCCAGACAGATGGTAGCAGTGCCACTGATGGGACAGGGAAGTTGGACTGGTAAACCAGCATGGGGGTAAGAAAGGTCCTTAGAGTCAATTTTAGACATAAGAAAAGAGCTAGTGTTTGATTGTTTATTGTATGCCAGGCACACATGCCAGCCCTAAGGGGGCCACAGAGACATCTCTCAATCCTCAGTGAACCCCCTAAAAAACTACTATCATCTCCATTTTACAGATGAGGCAACTGGGGCTCAGAGAATTAAGTAACTCCCCCAGAGTCACACGCTTGGGAAGTGACAGGGCTGAAGTCAGCCCTCTATCTGACACCAGGTAGAAGCACACTGATAGCCACTCCTCCACAGCACAGCTCAGGCACCTGGGAGCTTGAGGTAAGACATGAGAGGCAGGGAGATTTGGAGACCCTGGTGAGAGTTTTGGGAGTTGCTGGCATGGAGGTGACAACCCAAATCCTGAGAACAAACAAGCCACCTCAGGGAGAGTAGACAGGGGAAAACAAGGGCCAAGGACTGCACTTCAGTCAAGACCCCTGAGAAGGAAGAAAGACCAGTTGGGAAAGAAACAGAAAAACTAGGCGGTAGAAAGAACTCTGAGATAGGAGTCAGGGTCCCCGGGGTCCAGTCCAGCACTGGCACCGATTCTTGTTTGACGGTGAATAAGTCATCGCTTCACCCCCTGGCTCTACAAGGTGGTTAGGACTAGGTTGTCTTGAGAGCACCTCTCCAGTCCCAGCATCCTATGAGTTGGGTCAAAAGGGCATCTCCAGAGACTAGTTCAGGAGAGCAGAAGTCAGGTTGCAGAGAGGAAAGAAGGGAAAGGCAGGACACACAGACTCACTCCTTCAAGGTGTGGGATAGGCGAGGAAAAGAGAAACAAGATAGTACAGAGAGGCGATCAGCAGGGCCAAGTTCACACATGGCCCCTTCACTGTGGGAGAAAGGAAAAGTAAAATAATTAAACATGTGTCTAATTTTCACAGAAATATTTAGAAAACACAGTGAGGAGTGGGACTCTTGAAAGTAATAAATTCTTCTGCAGAATTTGGGCATTTAAATCAGAGGTATTAGCAAGTAAATTGACATTCTCAAATAAAATGTCAAGGTAGCAAATCAGCAATGGAAACAAGAAAATACAAGCTGGATATCTGGGTACTCTGCAACACAAACTGGGCCTTTGCCCAATCGGCACATCAAGGTCTCAGATTTGCACACCCGCTCCTTACTTTGGTCTGTTGCTTTCTTAAAATACTCTCCAAAAAGTCACATTTTCAAATGTGGAGGGTGCTCCTAGAAAATGTTAGAAACATTTTCTAATGACAGTTTTGGGAAATTATACAGTCTTTTAAAAGTCAAGAGAAGTTACCATGGCAACAACAGTATGGGTCAGGGTTGTAACCCTAACCTCCATAAAGACAAACACCACACTGGTTGGAAAATGCTGCTGCTGGACAAATTTTAGAAGGAGTCAAGGCAGCCTCTCCTCCAGACTGGGGAAGAGGCAATAACGAGAGAGGCTCTTTCAGTGTGTCAGCTCCCAGCCAGCAAAGAACATAACTGGCATTACCTCATGCTAAAATGGCAGAGTCCAGCCAGGCTCAGTCCTCCTGTGGGACAGGGGGCATGCTTTCCCAGGGCAACGTTACTGTGATACATGGCAAAGTTGAAGCCACATGGCTAACCAGCGTATTGGTAGGAACGTTATAACTTCTTCGCTTCCTCTTGTGTCCTAATTTGTTTGCTATATCTCGATGTTTACTATTATTGCTCTGATTTCTGCTTTCACTTCTTTCTAAGATTCCAAGACTGGGTTTTTGGAGAGTTCTCATTTGAAAGTTAGCTGTAGCTTCAGATTGAACATCTTGCCCCAACGTGTTAGAAACCATCAATGACTGGCGTAGCCAGTTCTACCCGGCCTGCATTGCCTTCCGTGGAAACAGCAGCCAGAGGTCTAGCGGCCTGGCTAGCCCCACCCCACGGCCTGACTGCTCCTCTGTCCAGTCCGAGCCTGGCACCTTCATACTGCGCAGCAGGTTGCCATCATTTAACCTGCACGGAGTATCTTCAAGTGAAGTGGCAACTCGTTTTAAATCATGTGACTGTCCTATTCATTTAGGGCCTCCAATCCTATGTAAGAGCCAGGTTCAGTGGCCTTTCAAGTTAATGAAATAATTTCCAGAACAACAGTCAAACGAAGGGGGGAAGGGAGGAGGAGGGGAGAGAGGGAAAGAGGAAGGGAGAGAGGAGAGAAGAAAGGGAGAGGGAGAGGGAAGAGGAGAGAGAGAAGGAAAAAGGGAAAGAGAGAGAAAGAGAGATGAATGCCTTTAGAGAAACGTGACCCTCGTTGTGGGTGTAACTTTCTCATAAATCTGCTGTAGGTCTGTGACAAAACGGCCAGTTCAAAGATAACCTTACCTGTCAGCCTGGGGTGATTTCCAAAACAACTTCCATTTAAACAAACACCAGACAGTGTTTACACATGGAAGGTGTTTGTTTAGTAACTGAATTTCATCAGTGTATAGTGTCCGTGTGTGAGGAGTTTACTGTGACGCTTGCTTACTAGCACACACTGCACACAAGATCTCTGAAATATAAATAGCCTTGAGTTTGTTTGAGGTTTTTTCCCCAGCATATACACAGGACTAGCACTGGAAAGTCATTCATGAATAACAGCAGAGGGGACAATGTCCCGGATAAGAGAAGGAAGGTAACTAGCGTGCTAGTGTTCATTTGGTATTCCTGCTCTCGTGTGTATGCTCTCCAAAAAACAAGTCTTGAAATTTTTTATCAGTCCTTTTAGTTGTGATGGGTAAAGGTAAGACACACACCCATTCCCCCTACCCCTGCACTGTTCCATTATATTTTTAATAACTGAGGGGAAGGGGAACAAAAAGAGAGAAGTTGTCAACTTACTAATATTGTGGAAACGGGAAAGACGACAGATAGATAGATAGGTAAGTAGGTAGGTAGTAGGGCTCTCCAAAATGTTTAATCCCTGAACTGCAAGATTCCTCAAAGTAAGCAAAAAAGATGTCAGGGGCTTCCCTGGTGGCGCAGTGGTTGAGAGTCCGCCTGCCGATGCAGGGGACATGGGTTCGTGCCCCAGTCCAGGAAGAACCCACATGCCGCAGAGTGGCTGGGCCCGTGGGCCATGGCCACTAAGCCTGCGCGTCTGGAGCCTGTGCTCCGCAACGGGAGAGGCCGCAACAGTGAGAGGCCCACGTACCGCAAAAAAAAAAAGATGTCAAATCAGATGGCAAAGTCCACACACTGAAGGTCCTGCGTTTCACGCATAGCAGGAAGAGTCCCTTAATGTGTTTGTTCTCCCTTGTCACACAATTCAAGCAAGTTTGGTTACAAGTCATGGATTACTAGCAGAAGACAGGTGAGTTACTTTTTGTGGAGGCAGCTGAAAGCTTTATTTGGGGTGGCGGTGGGGGGAGGAAAATGACCAACTGTGAAAAACAGATGGGAGGTGACATTTAGTGTAGGATTAACAACCACATAGAGTGCAAGGGCTCCTGAGCTGAGTCCTGCATTTTATAATTACTGACACTTGACGTGATAATCTTCTAAGTCAGAAAGGAACAAAGAGACAATGCCACACAAAAAAACACCCTCACTACTGCCCCAAAGCCACAAGGAAGGGAACGAAAAGGAACTCTGAGCATCAGAAAGAGCTATCACGAGCCTATGCAGGAAACCCAAACCTTCGGTGAGAGATCTGCTGCCTCGTGGAACAGGTTGAGCCAAGTGAGACAGGGTGGCAGGTTTCATAGCTGGGAGCAAGGTCAGAGCTAAAGGTGAAAGGGAAGTGGACTGACGTGTGGGAAAACCTTGGACTGTAGAGTCACACACGGGCTCAGAGGTGGGCTGCGTGCCCCAGGGTCTGCCGTGAAACCTCCCTAGGCCTCCCTCCCTTTCCAGCCGACAGTGAGGATGGGCGGCGACGGCACAGGTGCCGGGCAGGTGGCTAGCCCACAGCTGGCACTTCACCACCACTGTGGTCACTGTTACTGTTATTTGGGGCCTACGGGAGCTGTTAAGAGGCAAGCAGAACCGTTAGCATTAGGCTGTGTTTTCTTCCTTCTCTTTCTCCCAACTGTGGTCTCTCCCGCCCTCAAACAGAACCAGGGAAGGAACAATTGTACGCCACAGTCCTCAGGGAAGGCACCAAGGGAGAGTAACTTGGAGTCACATGTGTGATTAACCGCATATCCCACGTGGCCCTGCCTGCCAAGAAGCCTGCCAAATTTCAAACCCAGTCGTACCCACCACAGAACGCATATGGCTAGCAAACTGCACTTCTCTTTTGTCCTCATTTTGCTTTTCTGCTTACATTCTTGGTATGTCTATTGTTGTAAGCCCATCCCAAATCCCTTTTTGGAATGAAGCAGAGAATAAGTAAATACATACAAGAATGGACGGTTCTGAGCTTTCTGAAGAGTGAGGATAAAGTTATTAAACCTGGCCCCTTTCCCATGACCATGGATCCTCCCAGATCCTCACTCCACCCCTACAGCCAGTCGCTGGCTTGGCACGCCCATTAACAGTCGCTTCTTCAATGTCAAAACAAATACATAAATTTAAACGTCCATAGCTGTTATACACATACGTACTGCTAACTAAGGGCTTTTCATAATAAGCGAGCAGTTAGATAGACGGGAAATAGAAAAGAAGCATCGCCCGGAAAAAGCAGGTCACAATAAAAATTAGAGGATCGGAAACAAAATTGTTGCCATTCCAGCAACTAATGAACGTATGTTACTATAAACAAGCCTCTGGTGGTGCTACAGCCCTTCTCAGGAATCAGGAAACACCCAGAGGGACTGAACTCAGGGGTAGGGGCAGGGGATGGAGCGGTAGTCAGAACAGAGTAGGGGCAGGAAGTGAGGGAGGGGCGGGACATTTTACCTTGAAGTTAAAGGGCACAGGCAGCTGGTTTTCATAGGGTGAAGCCGATGACATCTCCCCACTTACTCTAAAAGACAAAGTTGGTCTCTCAGGGCTGTTTACCCTCTTCTGCCCTCCTCTGTCGCCAAAGAGTCTTTTTCCAGTTTCCGGTTCACTTCCAGGACTGTTGTTTCCAAAACCAATGATTACACATGAGAGGTGTGGTCTCAGATGAAAAATACAACTACAGGTCTGTGCTGTCCTGATGAGAACCCAGCAGGGAAGCCAATGGCAAAACCATGCTTTGCCACAGGGGGCTTTGTATACATTATTGTATCAAGTATGTTTCTGATACAAATTCTCTGCTGGCCTATAAAATTGTTTGTCTAATTAAGTATAACTGTTTCCCCAAATCTTGTCAACCTGCTGAGGTTATGACTTCCAGGTGTAGGCTCTGTCACCTCCGCCACACAGGAAAGGCAGCAGCCTCTCCTCAGCTGAGGAAGCTTCAGGCGCCCGGGAGGTAGGAATTTAGTAAAATGTTAGAGAAGGGATGATTTATAACAGATCTTAATGCTAATCCTGTACCAAAACAAGCCGGTCGGGGCGGGGAGTGGGGATAGGGTTGATTTAGTAATTCCCTCACATTTAAGGAGGACATCATGAAAAACAACAACTTCGGTCATAAGAGTCAAAGTAATTATGGCTTGGAGCCAGTAGGGCATTCTTTTCTAATGTATAAGCAACAACATTTATCATTTCATCTTGAAAAATATTTGCCCTTAATATTTCGTAGAGACATGCACAAAGGCTGCCTCTGGTCCTCCCACTATTACCTCCAGAACGGACTGGCTGTGATTTTTAGCACAGACCATATCTAATAGCATATCTATAAAAATCAAGTTATCCATTGAGAATATCAGAAAGAGTTGAATGGGTTTAGGTTGGAAGAGGAAGCAATCCTAGTTTTAAAAAAAAAAAAGTGGATATAGTTAAGGTAAATTTTATGGGTAATTAATATACCGACAGGTTGCATTCATTTTTTAACAGCTTTACTGAGATAAAATCCACATGCCATAAAATTCACCCATTAAAAGTACAACTCAATGGGTTTTGGTTAGTCACATGTATTGACATTTATCAATGGTATTTACTAGATTCATATTCAATTGTGGAACCATCATTACAATTTAATTTTAGAACATTTCTGTCCCCCCAAAAGAAACACTGTACTCATAAAGTCAGCCCCCACGTCTCTCTTTTGCTCTTCAGCCCTAAACAACCACCAGTTTACTTTCTATCTCTATAAATTTGTCTACTCCGGACAGCACGTGGATTCTGTGCCTGACTTCTTTCACTCAGTGTAACGTCTTCAAGGTTCATCCACGTTGCAGCACGTATCAGTATTTCATTCCTTTTTATTGCTGAATAACATTCCATTGTATGGATATATGTACCACATTTCATTTATCCATTCATCAGCTGATGGGCATTCAGGTTGTTCCCACTTTTTAGCTATTATGAATAATGCTGCTGTGAACAATCGTGGACAAGTTTTTATGTGGACGTATGTTTTCCTTTCTCTTGCGTATACACTTAGGTGTGGAACTGCTGGGTCATACAGTTCGAATGATTTTAAAAAGCTGTTGGCATGGCTGCAGTCCTGTATCTCCAGAGTCACATGTGAAGAACATGAGAGATACTTAATTGTTCAGGTTTTTAAACAAGATTTAGAGACTATCCCCCGTAGGCCCACTTTCTTTACCTCTTCACTGAACGTACGACGTCCCTTGACGCCAGCTAATTTTCCGTATCTTCAGTAGAGCCATGTCTATTTTGATCTAACATAGTCAATATAAGTGTGGGAGAGCTCTGCTGTCATTCCTTGAGGTATTCTTCTTTTGCTTCAGTAGTCTTATGTGAATCTATTTTCAGAATCAACAATAGTACCGCACAATTTAGCACGCAGAATTTCTGCCGCTTCTGTAATCGCTCGGACTTGCTTTTCTTTCTTGCTTCTTCTGAGAGAGCATATATAAAATGAGTAATTATTGCCGCTAAAGAATTGCTGGAGTCAGCAAGGCTTCATAGGAACTGCACTTCCTCCTCCCTTCCTTTCCCTCCCACCCAAATTCTCCCCCATAAGTTAAGAATTAAAGACGCATTACTGGGATAAAGAAATCCAACCTGAAATATGTGTTGCAGCAACAATGGCAAGCAACCAAGAGTATTAATGATAATTTCCAATGTAGCTGGAAAGGTTAGATGATTTGTCTTTGAAATGAGCCAACTCTGCACACTTTCACAAGATTAAAATCAGTTTGCTTTTCCTTCTGCACACCTCACCTCTCCTATTCCTACCCACCCCCCCACCCCCAAAAAGAAGAGTGGTTGAGGCACATAAACAAACAGTTCCGGAAATTAACTTTCCTGACCAGAAGAAAGCTCGAAGATAAATTCTGCTCTATATTAGTTTTTCTACACTTCACTGTGATCATGGTTTATTGTGGTTTCTCTCTTCCTGAAGAGCTAATAACTGAGTGATAACATTTCTGACACAGAAGCTTAGAAACAGAAAGAATGACAACTGTGTGTTATCTTAAAAGAAGCAGGGGGACCATTATCCACAACCCAGGTCATTTCTGAGCCACAAGAAAGAGGAGACCATTTCTCTCTTATGGTAATGACCTTGGGCAAGTGAGTTAACATTGTGCCTGTCACCTGTAAATTGAGGGTAGTAATAGGACTTCATGGAATAAGTGTACGAGTGCTTCAAACAGGGCTGAGGATAGAGGAAATACTGAGTCACTATGAGCTTGGGTCATCATCACCACCACCAAGACCACCACAGTCTTCAAGAAGCTGCCTGGATAACATAAGGAGCTACCCACCCCCAGTGCTTTCATGCACATACAAGGTACTGCCATCCTTATTCCAGAGTGTTTCTGTTTCCTCTGACTCATCCTGCAGGAGCAATAGGTCCACAAGACAAAACAAAGAAAGATGAAAGACAGGGCACAGGAGAAGTTGAGGAAGACATTTTACAATAACAGAGAAATGGCACCTTATTTTGTTTTTTCACAACCATGTTTTAAAAATGAAATTCTTAAGAACATTCTTTCCACTATGAGGCAGGGAGGGGGACCAGGAAAGTTGAAAAGCTGAAAAATCTCTCTAGAGCGAAGTCTTAGAGTTGCCCAGTCCAGAGAGCAATCCTTCTGGATTAAATGAAATCCTTCTCTGTCTCTTGAGTGTACTTTGTGTCCTCCTCCCCACTTACGTTCATACATGAGCATCCTCGTTAAACCCAGAAAGGAAGAAAAGGACTCTTCATCCAGGAAAATGTCTTTACAAATTCCTAGGGGCAGTGGGTAGAAAGCTGGCACCTGCGCCTACCTCTCTCTGTGGCTGGCCGGGCCCCTGGTCGGCAGTGCGGAGGTTCAGGACGTGCACCTCCTGGGGCAGCCCCACCGTCCCCCTGCTGGCACATCCCGACAAGACGGTGAAGCTCTCCATCAAGGCCTGGACCGGATGGGAGGCATTGACAGGCGACAGTTCACACTGGGCGCTGGGCTCTGGACCTGCAGAGGGAATCACAAACATGAACCCCTCAGAATCCGCAATTAATTGTGCCATGATTAAATTAATTGTTCTGAATATACAAGTCACTGCCAACCCACCAGAGGCGCCTTTCCAGGTAAGTTGTTTCCAGAACTAAATGGCAAAAAAGCTAGTCTATTCTTGTAAAATCCCAATCTCTTAAACTCCTTTTGGATACTTTTGATGTGTATTTGATTAAATTCCCTTTTAGACACACAAGCCACGAATGTATTCCTCTGGATGGAGGAAAGTTCCCATTTGACATGTGTTCAATTCTTCCTTCCCCTCTTAGAAGAAAAGCAGAGATAAATAGAATAAGTTGTGGAAAGCACCAATGATATTACGCATAAATATTAGACACCTAAAATTGCACCCAAAAAGGTATAAGATGCAGATTCTACCTTTCTAAGTGCTTCCCCTTCTTAGGGAAAGCAAAACAATCTTAAGAACATACAAAAGCAAGATGCAATGAGCAGAGGCAACTGGGGCCAGAGCTGTACAGCAAAGTTTGAGAGAGGTCAGAAAGATCCTCCCAAGAGAGGTAGGATACGAGCAGAGCCTCAGACAGAAAAAGTAGAACCCTGGGCATGCCTGGCTCCTACTTCCTCATTCTCCCTTCCTCTAAGCAATCAGAACTCAAATCTGAAATCCATCCTTTCCTCCCCGTCTCTACTTCCTGCAGCACTCACTGTCTCCATCCCTAGACAACTGCAGATCTTCCTGAAAGGAGACTCTGGTCTCAAGCTCTCCGAGCTTCCTTCCATACAGACGAGGTTCACCTAACCCAGCGTGGTCCTCAACTGAATGGTTATTCCAGATTCAAAGACCTGCCCCGCCCAGCCCTGCAGTTATGTCCCGTCCCTTGAGAACTGCTGGTCTGTGCTCCTTCACCTGGCACACGAAGGCCTTTCTTGATCTAGCCCCTTCTTAGCTCTCCAGCCTAAGCCCTCCGCCTCCAGGAACCCCACGTGGCTTAAATGTCTCGAAACATACCATGATGTTTCTCACTCTATGTCTTTATTCAAGCTTGTTTCCTTTTCCCAAATTCCTCGTCCACTCTACTTCCACCCCCAAAACAAACATCCCAAGCTGAGGAAGGGGCACTTCCTCTGTGCTCCCATAATTCCTCTGCTTGTCTCGGCTGTTTCATTTTCTACACTGTAACCACCAGTGTATATGTCCGTCTTTGCCAGTCCAGTGGGACCTCCCTGACAGCTGTGGGTTACTCTCTTTGTATCCTCAGCACCCATCACACTGCCTCACGTGTAGGAAATGCCCAAAACATATTTATTAAACGAATCATTGAGCTTAAAGAAAACACTGCCCCCTCTCTGATCAGTGATTAGGGCCCCATTCTGGGGACTTGGATTTGGCTATATGCAGCCAATAAGGGGAAACAGATTGCTACAGTGGTGTGACATACATTAGCTGAACTGATAGGGAAGGACATCCAGAAATCAAAGGGACTCAGCAATACTTAAACCTCACATACCTCTGTAAGCTTGGTGTTGTCCTCAATTAGCTGAGGAGACTGGGACTTGGAACATACAGCATCCTAAACCCCGACCTTCCAAATGGAACCCGATAAAAGACCTGAATGCACTCCAAGTAGTTCTTCCTGACTTCTACATAATAAAAATACCCTCCGGGATTAGCCCCAGTCTAAAATGCAAATACAGTTCAAACCAGACAATCCTGTATCCCCACTTGCTGTGCTATATGCAGATACCCCACCTGGTGTGCAAGTCTATTTCAGAACTCATGGAAATTATCTAGGTTGATAACAGTTATCAACTGTTATCTGAAATGAAGTATGTACCTTCTCAAATAATCACTGCCACCCTCCGTATTGCTCTCCTGCACCCGGCTGCTTTCTGAGAAACAGAGGTGGTAAAGGAAGATGTCACAGCAGCAAAGTCAGGAGGTACTGGACGCAGGATTCCCTGAACTCCCCAAGCACAGCAAACAGGATGAGCAGGTGCCCCCACCCACTCCTCCTGCCCGCACCAGTCACAGTGAGATATCTCACAGCCCAGAGCTCCAGAAGAAGTCTCCTACTCCTGCACTGGGCGCTGGGCTCTGGACCTGCAGAGGGAATTGACCCTGGCGACTTGCTGTGGCTATTGCTACCAACACTGGGAAACCCTTCTGAATTGGTTTCACAGCCTCCTGCCATGAATTTCCCATTATCACAAATTAAGCACAAATAAAAATACTTTACAGTTCCATTTTTGTATGTATGTACAAAGCTCTGACTGGACTATAGTTCCACCTAAAACACGTCTGCAAAAGGCTTGCAATCTGCTTGACTTGCCCTCCTCCTTACATACCACCATCACCCATTAGGGTCTTAAGTCACCACACTGCTCATCTCCACACTGGGCGAGAGCAAAACTCACTGGCAACAAACCAGAGGATAAGGTCTTACCCAAAGGTGGAGGGAATCAGAGAGGGGATGCCCCCAGCACTGAAAATGGGCACTCTTTGCCTTAAGAGTGTCTGTTCTCTGTCCTACCAGAGTCTAAGACGGGGCAGACCCCCACTTTATGGGCTGCAGCTCCAGCCACGTGTTATACAAGTCAGACCAAGGTTGAAAAAAAAAGAGAAAGCAATGTACAAGGCTTACTCTGATCAAGTGACGGAAGAGCTGCACTTTACAGAGACCCACTGGGGTCAATGTTTAAATATGCTCGGTACAGAGTGTCCCTGACCATCAGACACACTAGAGTAGTGCTGGCTGTTGAGGTGCCTTGATGAATTTTTTTGTCCTCCAAGTTTAAAAAAGAAAAAAGTTCAACATATGATTAATACATCCTGAAGCCAAAAAGCCCCAGAAAGGAAGGAAAGAAGGAAGGAACCAAGGGAGGGAGGGAGGAAGGAAGTGGGGGGGGGGGGGGGGGGGGGGGAGAGAGAAAGAAAGAAAGGAGAAAAGAAAGAAAGAAAGGAAAGAAAGAAAGAAAGAGAGAAAGAAAGAAAATGGAAAGAAGGGAGGAAGGGAGGGAGGGGAAGGGAAGGAAAGGAAGGAAAGGAAAAGGAAAAAAACAGGAACTATCTACCCCATCCTCCAAGGGTATATAAGACATGGTGCCTTCAACAGTTCAACACACAATGTCAGTCTGGTCTAGTAAGTAAGTAAAGAAAGTAAGCAAGTAAGTAATAAGTAAGTAAGTAAATAAATAGCTCCCATTAAGTGCTCACTAGAGGCTGGGCAGTGCTACATGCTATACATCCTTTCAATACCACCATAAGGAGGTCGTATTATCCTCATTGTAAAGAACAGGAAAGTGAGTTCAATGAACGTAAGTAACCCTTCTAAGCGTGCCCCAGTCGCTCAAGGCCTCAGACTCAGACCTGCCTCCAGGACTAGTATCTCTGTAAAGTGAAAGTTTTCATTAAAAAATGTTGGGCCCAGAACAAAATAATGCCATTTGCAGCAACATGGATGGACCTAGAGATTGTCATACTGAGTGAAGTAAGTCAGACAGAGAAAGACAAATATCATATCACTTATATCACTTATATATGGAATCTAAAAAAAAAAAAAAGGCACAAATGAACTTATTTACAAAACAGAAATAAAGTCACAGATGTAGAAAACAAAATTATGGTTACCAGGGAGAAGGGGGGGATAAATTGGGAAATTGGGATTGACATATACATACTATGATATATAAAATAGATAACTAATAAGGACCTACTATAAAGCACAGAGAACTCTACTCAATATTCTGTAATGACGTATATGGGAAAATAATCTAAAGAAGAGTGGATATATGTATATGTATATGAATAAACGATTCGCTTTGCTGTACGGCAGAAACTAACACAACACTGTAAAGCAACTATACTCCAAAAAAAAAAAAAAAAAAATGTTAGGCCCAGATGGGCTCACTGGTGAATTCCACTGAACATTTCAGGAAGAAATTATACCAATTCTCTACAATCTCTTTCAGAAGATAACAGCGGAACAATACTTCCTAACTCATTCTAACTCATTACCCTAATACCAGAGCTAGACATTGCAAGAAAACTACAGACCAATATCTCTTGCGAACATAGGTGCAAAAATTCTCAACAAAATATTAGCAAATCGAATCCAACAATGTATACAAGGAATTATACGCCACAATCAACTGGGGTTTATCCTAGGTATGCAACATTTGAAAATCAATTAATATAATCTATCTCGCTAACTGGCTAAAGAAGAAAAATCACATGATCGTATCAATAGAAGCAGAAAAAGCATTTTACAAAATCTAACAGTCATTCATGATTTAAAAAACTCAGCAAATTAGAAACAGATGGGAACTTCTAGTCTAAAGAACGTGTACAAAAAATCTCACAGCTAATGTACTTAATGGTGAGAAACTAAAAGCTTTCTCACTAAGATCAAGATCACTAAGATCAACAAGACAAGGACATCCCCTCTCTTAACTCCTTTTCAACATTGTACTGGAAGTTCTAGCTAATGCTTGCAGCTAGGTATGGCCATGTGATGAAATTCTGGCTAATAATATGTAACCAGAGGTGATACATGCAATTTCTAAGAAGTTTCTTAAGAAAGGAAGGAGTTGTGTTCTTCTGCCCTTTCCTCCTTGCTGCTGGTTGGAATACAGATGTGATGAACAGAGCTAAAGCAGCCATTTTAGGCCATAAGATGGAAGCAACATGCTGAGTCAGGTAAAGCAATAAGACAGAAGTTGCCTGGGTCATGATGAACATGGAGCTGTTGAATTAGCTCTGAACTGTTTTTTGTTTTTCTTTTTTTTAATATGAAACACACGTAACTTTTCTCTTATTCAAGCCAATATTGTTTTGAGTTTTCTGACACTTACAGCTTGACCTGCCTTCATTAATATACAGGCTTTATTTTACTTCAACCTTCTTCCCACCAGGACCTGCACATACAAGGTTTCTTTCAGCAACACTTTCCCTACCATTCCTATCCCTTTCCTCTGCCTTGGTGTGATGAACTCCTACTCAGATCTCTCAAGGAAGCTTCTCTTACCTCTTTTACAACATTAGATATACATTTTTCATACTCTCTATTTCTCTTCACTGCACTTCATGTGGTTATACTTATATAATTATTTGTGCAATTATTTGTTTAACGTCTGCACACACCCAAAGACTACAAATACCACAAAAGAAAGGAACCCAATCATTCTGTTTTTTGCTGTATCCCTCAGCCCAGCATAATGTCTGGCACACAGTGTGCACTCAAATATTAATGACGGAAGGGAGTAAGAGAGGAAAAGGGAAAGAACAACGAGGCGATCCATGTGCAAAGGATTTCATACCAATAGGAGACTCTATCTCAGAGTTCTTCCTTCGACTCTTTACCTAGTAGCCAAAGCTTCAATCTTATGGTAAAGCAAAAAAAATCGATCATGAGCTGAAGCAGGTGACGTTTTTGGTTGCTAAGAATCAAGTCTTCATCAGGGCTTCCCCACCCTCAAATGTCACAGAAGGCAGGAAATGCAAACCTGTTTTTGTCCTCTCATGCCAAACACGGTCTGGCAATATCCTTCTCTCCAGGTGGCATAACAATCCTCCCTCTCCCATAGCACAGCACACCGCCGGCCTCATCCTGTCACCCCCTGGGTCAGCCCCCAGGCCCTCCTGCCCCTCTCCTGCAGCCACGGCCTGCCTCCAGAAACTGGTCTCCCATCCTTCCCTACCGGCCTCACGGTGGTGTCTACAACGGGCTGCCCACACAATGTCAGATCCAACTCCAGTTAGAAGAGCTTCCACCCGGGAAGAGTTGATCCCCTCCCCAGGCTCTACCACACAAGCCTGAAATAGGCAGGTGGCCGTGATTCTCACATGACCACCACAGGGCCCAAGTACAGTACCTCACAGTCACAAAGGCTCCGAAACCAGGAAAACGTGCTCCGAAACCCGACCTGACTCATGTCCTCCTCACTTTTGTGACCTGTGAGCTCTGCTAGTGTAGGCTCTCACTGACAGCCTCAGAGGGCTGGGAGCTTCTCTTGTGGCCACTGCTAGAAACCCACAGCCCTTCCTCCCCTGAGCAATCTCTCCCCCACACTCCAGAGGCAAGTGAGCACATGCTCTGGCGATGATGCTGAGTGGCACAGCAAAAGCTACTTTACCACAGTAAGAATCAACAGGGCACAGATGATGGCGGAAAGAAATGCTGGCTGAGGGACTTCCCTGGTGGTGCAGTGGTTAAGAATCCGCCTGCCAATACATGGGACATGGGTGTGAGCCCTGGTCCGGGAAGATCCCACATGCCGCGGAGGAACTAAGCCCATGCGTCACAACTACTGAGCCTGCGCTCTAGAGCCCGTGCTCTGCAACAAGAGAGCCCACTGCAGTGAGAAGCCCGCGCATCGCAATGAAGAGTAGCCCCCGCTTGCCACAACTAGAGAAAAGCCCACATGCAGCAATGAAGACCCAACGCAGCCAAAAAAAAAAAAAAGAAATGCTGGCTGAAAGCAACAATATTCATAAGCAACACTCCTGTTAACCTTGCACTGTACTTTATAATTAAAAAGCATTTTATAGAAATTCTGTAAAGTGGGTAGAACAGATATTATTCCCACTATAAGTAAATTGCTGCGAGCCACAGAGCTGGGTGAATATTTCAGTAAAGTGCTTCCTGACAGTAACACACCCCCAGAGATGCTCCTCACTGTTGCCTCCCAATCTGGATATTTCTGTTTATTCCAGACATCTAGTACATGGCCTGTCCAGAATTCTTTGGGGGTAATTCCCAAAAGAATCCAACTTAAGTCAGACTCTGTTTTTCCTGCTCAGTACACCCTCCTTGGCCACCAGGACAGACACACAGCCCCTATTCATCTATAAGATGCTACTTCTATTGAGTAAAAATGTTTACTGCCCTGAAGGCAGCACAAATTCAAGTAAACCCTGTGGTGAGAAACTCACCAGGTGGCCCTGACCGAGTGGCCTCCTTCAGCAAGCAGGGCCCTCTGTTCAGCAGCTGGGCCACCTGGAGGAACACTGTGAAGCATATGGTGGGACCCCTGTGATAAGCGAGGGTTTAATTCTTCATGAAAACAGTTATCGTGCACCTTCTCTGAGCCACATGCTGTGTACATACTGTTTCTAATCCTCATAACACCACTGTAAAGATTGTGCTAAAACTCCCACTTTACAGTGGTGGAAACTGGGCCTCAGAGAGGTTAAGCAACTCACCAAAGGTCACATACCATCAGTAAGTGGCAGGGTGGGATTCGAACCTGCGGTCTCTCAGACTCCAGATCCAAGTTCTTCCCATGACAAGGCACTGCCTGCTTCTACCCTGCATTCTCCACTCCTTCACCTCAGGACTTGATGAACAGGCCAATGCCTTAGCCAAACACAGACATTAATTCATGTCTAATAAAATAAAATATAATAAAATAAACTGCTTGGTTCACACTTGCAACCTTTTGGTTGACTTAAAAGACTTCATAAATTTAATGAGAAAGCACAAGCTCATTTCTCATTTTACCAACTGTCTTCCTCTTTCTCACTAATGCCTGCTTATCTGCACACATGGGAAATGTTCCTAAGGCCTGGCTATAACACGAATGTCTAACTTCCCAGTTCCACTTAAAGAAAAAAATGTAAACGGACTCACCCTTTCATTATATCCTTTAGCTGCAACATAGCATTCCAGTCTCAGTTACAGAACCCCACATCCCCACTGGCTGTAGGCCAGCCCTCAGACTTGACAAAATGCAGACAAAGCATTTGGGAACAGATGCATTTGCTGCACACACATTAAATTTAATCTGTCCCCAAAGAAATTAATATCACACCTCATGCAACACAGAGAAAAATATTGGGGGTTGGGGAGGGGGAGAGTTATTGTTTAGGGGAAGGTATAGTAAGTAATTTTCACATTTAATAAATGGGATCCTTAAGCATTCTAAACACCAATGCATACCAAGTTGACACAAACATCTGGTACCTATTCCACATAATTTCCAGCACACTGATTCCCCATATCACCCAGAGCACTAATGAGGAGCGTGTGTTCAGCTGTAATAAAAGTGGTAAAGATGCAGAGGGAATCAAGGGGTAACATTATAGCCTGGGACCAAGACACTTCAGTGGGGAGATTTTATTCCAACAACACCATTGGTTAATAAGGGTTTCTGTTATTGTCCCACAGGGACTTCCGCAATGCTGTCAGCTGCGAAGAGGGACAAACTTCCACAGACTGTGGGCCTGGCACCGCAGGATCTACTCTGCCCCTGAGCTGAAAATCCCTTCTACCTCCACAGGATGCAAGAATCTGTAAGAAAGGACACCCAGGGTGATTTCTCAGCCAATAGCACAGCCTGGCTCTAACTGAGCTTTATGAGAGGGAATGTGACAGGCATCAGGATATGATGCGAAAACAAAGTTCCAGGAAAAAGCACCTGGAAGGCCCCAAGCTCATGCAGTGTAGACAACATATGTTCGTGTTTATACCATCTTACATTACAACTCACTGGAGCTACGGCTCCTTGGGGATGGAGCTGTGGAATGCACCACCATTAAAATCCAAAGGGGGACCTTCTACCACAGCTTCCACCTGGGTTTTTCAACAATAAAACCTGGCTTACGGCTAAAGCTTATCCTTGATAAGAAAAAGATAGGCAGAAGAGTGTATATACAACGTTCTAAAACCTGTACTGTGGATTTCTCAGGAAAAAACAGCCAGATTTTTTTTTTTTAAACAGAACAATTCCTTAAGCATATCTTATCATAGTTTCATTCATTCTCCAAGTGAATATCTAAATCCAAACCTTTCTCTTGACAAACCAACCCTCTTCCAAGAAGTCAACCGCCAACTTCTTGGGCCAAAAGCCAGTGCATAGCTGCATATTGTTGTGTTGAAATCATGGTGCAACCATGTTGAAGAACTTCCTGTGTTCAAGTTGTGTCTTTAAATGTTCAAAGGGAAACAGTGGGCAGAGCTTCTTTAAGAATCTAAATTCTCCAAGTGTTGGGAAGTGCCAAGCTATAAAGGCACTCTACTCTTCCATCTAAGCAAGATACCACTATACAACGGAAAAGTATCAGAGAGGATTTACGCAACTCTGTGAGGATGTGGGGTTGTTTTTTGTTTTTGTTTTTGTTTTTGCGGTAAGCGGGCCTCTCACTGCTGTGGCCTCTCCCGTTGCGGAGCACAGGCTCTGGACGCGCAGGCTCAGCGGCCATGGCTCACGGGCACAGCCGCTCCGCGGCATGTGGGATCTTCCCGGACCGGGGCACGTACCCGTGTCCCCTGCATTGGCAGGCGGACGCTCAACCACTGCACCACCAGGGAAGCGCTGTGGGGTTGTTTTGTTTCATAATTTTTTATAACCTGAAGAGAAAAGGTAGCAGAAGGAGCACGCCCCAGAAGTCACCACTGGGCATTGCAAGAGAAGAGTCCTTGTATTAGAGACATACTGGTACAGGAGGAGCACTGGACCAGGAGATCCAAGAACTGCATTCTAAATCCAGGTCTGCCAACTATTAGTTGTTTGACCTTGTCTTTAAGATTCCCATAATCTCGCTTTCTCTTACTTTATGACAGGCTCGACTCATAGACCAAATGAAACCCTATACATGCAAATACTTTACAAATTTCATTTACTATTAGAAACATAAAGCCCCCTGGGGGGGGAGAAATAAATGAATGAAAATATTTTCTCCAATTGAAAAAATGTTTTCTTTATGAGCCTTTAGAATGATTAATAAAATATCTAAGATAAAATGTTCTCATACTACTCCCTAGCCATTACTCCCCAAAAATTATTTCTAAGAATTGCCCTGGGAAGGATTAAAATAAAACTATGTTCAGTATTAGGGTAAAAATTCCTATTCTCTGACCACAATCTGGAAGTACAACTCCCAAAGGTGAGAACAGGCCATGTTTCTGCCTCCAGGGAATTCCCACAATCCAGAAAGACAGTAATCTGGCACCATCTTGGTCAACTTTCTCATCATTTACTTTCCATCAATAAGATGGTGCACTTGTTCCTGTTTTTTTGACAAGTCTAAAGGAAGCTGGGAATGAAGGGAAAACCAGCTACAGAATTCATTTATGAGGAGATTAGAACTTATGGAATGTTATTGCCTAAATGGTTCAGCACAGGGACCAAGAACAAATCTGAAGATTTGGAGGATGGAAGAAAATGAAATCTGTTTTCTCCTACTGTGTTTTTGAGATACACAAAATAGGTTTTTTTAAGTATACTTCTTTATTAAAAGGAAAATAATTGATCTGGAGTCAAAATATTAAATTCAGTTTAGGTACATAACCAATAAAAATTATAATTTAATTCCTACTAATGCAACATTTTATGGTAAAGTGAAACTTGCAGGGCTGGAAAGCCACTCCTCATTAACTCTGAGGGATAACGTCACCAAATTTGTCTCTCAGACCTCGACTTGTACTTAAGATAGTCGCTAAACTAATTTTCTTTCCTTTTCTTTTCTTTTTTTTTTTTTACCTCTAGTAAACTGGTGTCTGATAAGAAAGAAAAAACTGGGAAAAACACAGGTAAGGACATGCACAGAAACACAGAGGTATAACACGCTGCAACAAGCATTCTCGGGGACTGGTTGAGCCCTTGGTTAGGGCTGGGGTGCAGTGTCTGGGTAAGTGGCAAGACAAGAAGCTGTAAGTGGGGGAGTGGTCAGACAGGACGGAAGGGGGAAACCTCAACTGTTCGGGAGTTGAATCAAAGGTTGTAACCACTGGTCCTGATTATAAATAGGAGGCAAGAGATTAAAAAAGGAAAATCTACCAACTTTTGGTTTGGCCATGCAAAATATTACTAATTACAGCCATATGTACAAACTGGGCCATGAACTAAAATACATTTACTTTAAGGATTTTATATATAGTCAGGGCACTCAACAATTGGTTGTTAAAGGAATGCAGGAATGCTTACCAGGAATGCCAAATCACCAAGCATCAGTGATACGTCAAATCCAATTACAATACAAAACCATAGTCTTTCCTCAAGCAAGCTAGCTCGCTGCTCAGGTGCTTCTGTTAAGAAAGAAATAGCTGATAGTTTGTAGAGAAATCTATGAAGAACTAATGTGCTCTTGCTCCTTTCACAGTGAAGCTAAAAGCCTCAGGAGTATTGATGGAGCTGAAATTTCCAAGGTTCACAGTAGTTATGGGCCAATCAAACAGCACCACTGATAGGACTTCTCAGTGTAGACCGAGGGACAACAGACCTTCGAAAGACAGAAGGATTGTGCCCAGATAACCAGCCCTGGCCCAGAACCACATTTTCATACCTGATTAAATTTAGCGACTCCATAAGCCTGTCATACCTATTACACTTTTCCTTTACACCCAATATCAACTTTTAGTTATAAACATATTGTTTCATTTATTCTGGCATGTGTTTGTGTGTCTTCTACTTAGCTGGAAATCCCATGAAGGCAGTGACCATGTTCCTTTTGCTAACTCTCTATCCACCCAGGTGCTTGGCATGGCGCTTGGCATAAGGCAGGTGTTCACAAAGATTTGTTGAGTAATGAATTCTTCAATCAAACAAACAAAACCTGTTCTTAGGATTAACTCATTTTTATTATCATATAACTATAATTATTATTATCATCTCTCCAACTATGGAATATGTTCTGAAAAAAATACTTCTTAACTTATCTCAACCTCCTTTTGCATTAGGAAGCATAGAATATTAGAGTTTAAAGGAACTTTGGTACCATGTAGTTCGATGCCCTCACTGTCACCCTGAGAGTTTGAGGCCTCTATAAAATCTTTGGTAAAAAGACCTTTGCTTCCAATTCCTCCTAATTTTTAGATAAGTTCTGCTCTGGCTTCTGGTCCCAGCGATGCAAAAATTAATGTACCAAGACAGGTCTGACCAGAGTCCCCAGTTTTAATGGACTCTATTCCTAGAAAATTACTGATCCAACCAAAATGTCATGCTATATATTCCTTTATTATTTATATACTCAACTACTTCTAGAAAGGAAATTGAGGGGCTGGTAATAAAAAATTTAAAAAAAAAAAAAAAAAAAAAAAACAGGCCCAGAAAACTTCAGCTGCCAATCAATTAAAAAGTGGATATGAAAAAACCAAAACCAAACCAAACCTTATTGAAGAACTTAGGAAACAACTTCATTTGAGCACCAGACCTAGCTCTGAGTTTCCTAGCAGTTGAGGTAGAAAAGAAAATGTGACGTTCCCAAGATCTCATAAAAAGGAAACAAATCAGTTCTTCGGATAAGAAAATATTCTTCCTAAGTCTGGATTTAAGAGGCCCGTTATAAAGCAAGGGTCAGTGATTTCAAGAGTTATTTTACAAAAAGCGTAGGTGCATAACTTTTCTTATACAGCCTCATTAAAAATAGAGGAAATACACTCTATAGTGAGTTTCAATCCGGGATCTAGGCAATCATCTCCAGTATGCACAAAAACTCCTTTCTAGAATTGGAAGATTTTTTTTGTTTACTTTTTAAACCAATAATTTACATTACTGTAGGTACGAAGGCAAAAAAACAAAGCGGCATTGGTTTGCTAAAGTTATTTAGGGAAATCCGTGATCTCAATTTTTTAAAACATGCCATGCAATAAATCAAAAGTTTTGGATATTCCTGGGTCAACAAGCAACTTGTTAAAGGATAAAATCTAAACAGAGCTATCAGTTTAATAAAAGGCTAAAAGAGAGGGGTTTGATTCAATCACATTGCATTTAAACTAAAGATAAATATAAAATAAATTAATGTACTGTTGTTTAATAAACTCTCCCCCCAAATTTTAAAACTGGGATAAATGAGATACCTGTTCAGAAAGACATCTACTGAGCATGCTCATGATAAAACTTCACACACAATAAAGTACTGTGAAACACACAGCTGTATCTGACAAAGCAACCTTTCAAAACAGATGTGTCATATGATGTTTCAAAGCTCAACTTTTTTTTTTAGTTTGTCACATTCAATCAAAGCAATTTTTCTTTTCCTGAAATCTGTGTGTTATTTTGGGGAAAACTTTTCTTCGGTGTTTTTCCACTCTGGATCAACTAGCTCCTCTCTTTTCCTCTCAAGTAAACCTTCGGAAACCACTCTGCCAGAAGGAATTCACCTTTTCTCACGTGGAGACAAGTTCTAGTACTTTCAAATGGTCAGTTTGAAAATAAAATCCTTTGCATGCCAGTTCCTAAAACAAAAAGGGCTTTGTTTCAAGATCTGCACAGAAAAATATATCGAAACTACACTAATCCATTATTTACAGTAATAATTAATTCCTTCTTTCAGTATTTTATATCATTCTCCCTCCCTTCTTCCCACCTACTGCAACTGGCCCAAAAAACCACCTGACTGCCACACAATCAATGCCTCATTAATTAGCACTGATTAGCAATGAGATAGCCCACATAAGCAAATCTTCCAAACAACTAAGGCTTCACTCCTTTTCAAGAAAGTGACTTCTGTCATTTCTAAGGTAAGTCTACCTAAAACATACTACATACATAATTACTTCATGGCCATCGTATATATTTTGAGCATCCTAAATATCACTTATTAATTCTTTTTTTTGAGGACATAGGGTCATCATTATGATACTAATTACAGTTTATTAAACCTGGTTTGGGATTTTAGTTTTTATCTCTACATTAAATGGTCCCATACTTCTCTGTTTTATAGTTCTGCTTATACTTTCTATATTTCTATTTTCTCAACTCTGGCTGCAAGCCTGTGTCTCTGCCTCAAGCCCATGACATGCCTTCTTTGATACTCAATTGTAAGCCAACAAGCTCTGGATGAGGGCCATCCCACCTCCAGTGTAACTTATATGGGCTTTTGACAGCTATCTTCCTTGTAACTCACCAAACATTTTGGCTTCCTTCATGTGCTCCAGACACACAAACCTGGTGTAAAATTGACCATGTATAATAATGTGAGTGACAATATTAGCAACAATATTAGAGACACTGTCCACACTAATCTAATTTGAATGGCAAGCATCAAAGAAAGCGAAGCTTACACACTAAGGGTGAACTGTTGGGAATTTAGTTCACACAACCACTGTGCTAGAAGCCCTATTCTCCTAGTGCTCTAGGGCTTCAAGCATTTTTGAAATTTTATCTTTTCAAGAAGAGGTGAAAGCAAATATACAATTAGGTTTCGTGTATATATGTAAAGTTCTCATGATACCTCCTCCTCTTTTTAGTTTTCAGGATGAAGAGATATTCAAACTGCACATCCCCAATTAATTACAATTTTAGCATCATTTTCACATTCACCGTTCTCAATGGAACGTGTAACTACTATTCCTTTCATCTTCACTCTCCCCTCAATGCTAGCAGACACCGTCAGGGAGATCAGACACTCCCACCAGTGGTCCCTATTCCCAGTGAGTACAAATGATCCACGGTATGAATACAGCGCAGGGCAGGCTATGTGCTGGCCAGTGCCATTTCACAAAGAAAACACACAACAAAGCCACTCAGAAAGCCCCTGTACAGGACAGTGATACCATCCTGCGGCTTTCTAAAATCAAGTCATGACATGACTCTTCCTCGCCTTCTCATGTTAGTTTGAGTTATGGATCAGAATGAACTCCTTGCAAATCATGATTATGTATGGAAAGGCATATAATGAGGATTACTGCAGTTTCAGACTCAGGGAGGCTCACTTTTTTAAGTTTTTTCCTGAAATGAAATAGAGTTTCTTTGCTCCCAGAGATAACTCATAATTTATCCTCAATTTCAACCTTTTTTACTGTGAAAAGTATAGGAAGTTGCAGGGAAACAATGAATGGAAGTGGCCTTTTTATCAAACAAGAACAGGAAACTTTCAGTAGTTTATGGTAAAACCACATATTTGAGCCAAAGAGAAAAATAACTAAGCTCTTTTAGCATAACTTTTCATCCTCTCCCATCCAAAACATATAGGAACATGCAAAACTGATACCCATGACACAAATCTCGACAGCAAGCAAAAATTAACATTTACAGACTTCAAAAACATATTTCCCCAAAATTACTTAATGAGCCTCTTCAAACAGGCCTACACCTACTTCTTCTATTATTGGATGGCCAAAATGAGTCATAGTAAAACTTTGGAATATTAAAGACAATAAGTGAGGAAATTCCAGAAAATATAAAAACTATTTCAGGGAGCCAAAACAGAACTATATTTATTTTTCTATCCTAATGCATAGAAATGAATAAACCAGCAAATAAAACGGGCACTCACAAAAGTAAACATATATCTGGCTGCAGTTCTATAACATAATGTCTTCCAAATTTACCCCCTCCTCCATACTAGAGAAATGATTTCCTTAAACAAAAGTAACCCCCAGCACGACCCCACAAACTCTAAAAACCTCTGACATACTGTGACAAATTTTAAAACAGGTATTTTTTTTCTTTTCAATTTTTTTAAATTGAAGTATAGTTGATTTACAATGTTGTGTTAGTTTCAGGTGTATAGCAAAGTTATTCAGTTATATGTATATTCATTCATTCTTTTTCAGATTCTTTTCCCCTTATAGGTTATTACAAAATATTGAGGTTAGTTCCCTGTGCTATACAGTAGGTCCTTGTTGGTTATCTATTTTATATATAGTAGTGTGTATATTGTTACTCCCAAACTGCTAAAAACAGGTATTTTTAAATCCACGACATCTAACATGGCAACTGACACACTATAGATGCTCCATGTATGTTACAGAAAGGAACGGTTCACATTTAATTCTCATTCACTTTAGTCTTAGTCCAACCCGGTCTGGGCTATGGCTCCAATTCAACTAATAACATTTCACTTCACTGAGCCTCAGTGTTCTCATCTTCAAAATAAGGATAGGGGACTTCTCTGGCGGTCCAGTGGTTAAGACTTCACCTTCCGATGCAGGGGTTGTGGGTTCGATCCCTGGTCAGGGAGCTAAGATCCCACATGCCTCGTGGCCAAAAGACCAAAACATAAAAAAATTTTTTAAAAAGCAATATTGTAACAAATTCAATAAAGATTTAAAAAATGGTCCACATTAAAAAAAAAAACCTTAAAAAAATAAGATAAAATAAGGATATTACTTGTCCTAGCTAATCCCCAGGGTTGTTAGGAAAACAATGAAAAGGTTTTTGGGTTTTTTTAATTAAATCAGGAAATGCTATACAAATATAAAGAAATTACTAATAAACATAAGAAAAATCAACAGGAATGAACCACTTTTTTCCCTACCATCCTACCTTCTCCCATCAGAAAAGAAGCTCATAACATACCACATGGACCACAGAAACACAGAAGAAGGTCGAACTTGGATTTCGAAGACTTGGGTTCTACACCAAGCTCTGCCACTAACGAGTTTCTTGACCTGGGCCACCTCACTCGGTTTCCTCCCTGGGAAACTGGGGCTAATACTACCTGTCTTGCCAAAATGAACTAACATAATGGGTAGCAAAGGATTCTATAAGCTTATAATTCTTTAAGAATTCTATAATTCTTATAAAGTGAGATATCTATATAATAGATTAATGAATTGGATTTGCTTAACAAAGAGTTTGGACTTTAATAGTTTTGTTATAAAATCCATTGACAAGCAAAGAAGCTGGCTGTGATAAGACCCTTCCTAAACACCTGAAGACAGAAGGCTAAGCAAAGACAGAGGAGTGGAGAAGCCTAAACAGTGGTAACTCATGTACTTATTACATAAAGAAATGGGGGCTTTAGAAATTGGAGCTTAGACCAAGGAACTGGATTAGGACCCCAATGAGTCCACTTCAATTTGTGAATTAAAATATTGGGTCAGATTTTCTCCATTACTGGTTAAGACAGAGGTGGGCAAACCCTAATTCTACATATGGATGCCCAGCATTCCAGAATAAACAGCAGCACCTGCAGAAAGCAACAGAAAGAGAGTAAGAGGAGAAAATAGATCAACAAACTACAAAAGGTTGGTCGCTTGGTAATTAAAAAGAAAAAAGAAAAGAAAAGAACGTATCTCAAAGTTCAACTCAAGGCTGAATTCCTATCAAAAAACTACTGGAGGGACTTCCCTGGTGGTGCAGTGGTTAAGAATCTGCCTGCCAATGCAGGGGACACAGGTTCGAGCCCTGGTCCGGGAAGATCCCACATGTCACAGAGCAACTAAGCCTGTGTGCCACAACTACTGAGCCTGCTGAGCCTGCGTTCTAGAGCGCGCGAGCCACAACTACTGAGCCCGCGTGCCTAGAGCCCATGCTCGGCCACAAGAGAAGCCACCATAATAAGAAGCCCACGCACTGCAATGAAGAATAGCCCCCGCTCGCCACAACTAGAGAAAGCCCGTGCACTGCAAGGAAGACCCAACACAGCCAAAAATAAAATAAATAAATAAATACATTTATTTAAACAAACAAACAAAAAAACTACTGGAGACCAAAGTCTACAGGTACATAATACTTTAAATCTGAGGCTGATCTTTGAGAACATATTTAACAAAGATTATCAAACATCAATTTTTCTTTCTTTCTATTCATTTCTCTCAATTATTTTTCATACCTAACCCTTGAGCTTCACTTACCAATCCTGCTTTCTCAACTGCAAAAAGAAAATACATATATATGTGAACTTAACAGTGTATGACATATTCTTTTATATCCTTATTTTTTTTTTTTTTGGCTATTTTGCTTTTGTCATTGAGTGAACAGCAAACATCCGTACAACTAACGGCCAACAACATGGGCTGGTGCACAGCAGTGGTGTTGGAATCACTTCTGACAGTGATGAGACAGTGTCGGATTCTTTCCGGACTCCCAAATGTTCACTTAAACTAAGCACACCACCTGTTTCAGTTGTGGGGTCTCTTCATCTTTATGGGATTGTATTTTGAAAATCACTAGAAACCGTGGTTCCCATCTATTGGCTGCAACTGAAACTTTAGACTCACGCTATGAGCGTTAACATTCAAGTATAACTTCACCTGGTGTGAGCACATCAAAAGCAAAATGAAGCATTAAGAAATTTAATTACATGCATTCTTTTATATCCCTTTATATGAGCAGGAAAAAAGTAATTATTTTACTTTTTTCCCCTAAATTTATACCAGATTTCAACTAAATTACAATTATTTTCAATTATGCCCATATAATGGATATTCTTATTAAAGACAATATCTTCATATTGCCACATATGAATCCATCTAATCCCTGATTACTTTATCATTTATCATCTTTGCAACACCACATCTGACAATCGAACTGGCCGTAAGTAGTGGGCATTACTGACCTCACTAAGTACTCAAAAACCCAGTATACAACAATAACTTTAGTTATGTATTTGCTTTAAAATAAGAATAATAAGAGAGGTGGGAGGAGGGGAAATGGGATGAAGATAAAAGGTACAAACTTCCAGTTATAAGATAAATAAGAACTAGGATGTGATGTATGACGATTAGTATACTGGGCTGGCCAAAAAGTTCGTTCGGTTTTAAGTAAAAATAAAAGATATATTTTTCATTTTCACCAAGAACTTTATTGAACATATTCATTAACTGAATGAACTTTTTGACCAACCCAATAATTAACACTGTTGTATGTTATATGTGAAAGTTGTTAAGAGGGTATCTCCTAAGAGTTCTCAACACAAGGAGAAAAATTCTTTTTCTTTTATTTTGTATCTTAGATGATGGATGTTCACTAAACTTATTGTGGTAATCATTTCATGATATATGTAAGTCAAATTATTATGCCGTACACCTTATACTTACACAGTGCCGTATGTCAATTATATCTCAATAAAATTGGAAGGGAAGAAAAAGTGCCATCTATTAAAGTGAAAAAATAAACAGAGCAATAACTTTTCACTCTTAGGCTTCGGACTCTGCCTCTGGCCTAAGCAGAAAAAGCTACCATGAGGCCTAATTCCAATTAATATTACTACCCTCAGGCAAATCCCAACCATCTGACAAGATTTTTACAAACAAAGCATCATGAAGAACATATTGTTCAAAAGGCATGGAAACTGTGCTCTTTCCATGGTCCATATTTGACAGTCAGAAGAGGATTTCAGATATTAATACAGTGTAATAAATGAGATGCAATCCCCTCTTCATGACAAGGTCATTTGCAAAAGAACACTCTGACCTTGAGAGAGTTCTCAGAAGTTCAGACAAATAGGAACTGCAAGAAGTTTTTTTGTTTGTTTGTTTTCAAATACTGCCTGTTTTAAATCACCCCCTTGATTTTTTAGTCGGAAAGGATGCAAATGTCTGAGTTACTATCGTCCCCTTCCTCCCACTGCTTTTAATGGCCTATAAAGCCATCCCTGAAGACACCAAACTTAAACTGCCCTGGCCTTGCCAGGACAAATGTTGGCCCATATATTCCAGCAAGGCCATGAGTATTCTGAAGGTCAAACAAAATATGGATTATTTCCAACCATAAAGGAAGTCTGTGCTTTCTGGAAGGTGGCCCCCAGCTTAGCCTTGACTTAGTGTGCTATGAGGCAAGTAAACCAAGAACTGGAAACGGCCTTCACTTTTAATCAGTACTTTCTGAAGGATGCTACTGATAATAGGGAAAAAATGTGAATGTACTTGATGTTCACATCTTCTTCTGTCTTGGTTTTTCTCCTTTTACAGACGCATATACAGATGTTTGAAATAATACTTCACTAACAAACCTTTCAACTTAAACTACACTATGTAAATTTGGATTTCTGCGCCATTCATGAAAAAGGCTTGGCACATCACTTAGGTTTTTTTCCCCTCTTTACCAAATAAGTTTCCACAAGCCCATCCTATAGTAAATAGTAACCTAGTGATAAAGATGTTAAAATAAGAAAATAATAAAAAGGGGGTGAAAATAATTTTTAAAAAAAGAAAGAGGGGAGAAAGCCTTTTGATGTCTACTTTTTATAAAGGGCTAAAATCCTATTTGTTTTCAAGCACTAAGGCCTAAGACCAGTGGCAGTTGGCATGCCTGGCCACAAACATAATCCTCTCTTTCTTTCTTTGGCACACTGAAACAAAAAGAAATTTCAACCGTCTTTTTTGCAGAGGAGGAAACTGAGGACTAGAGAAATTAAGACACAGTTTAACTTCATGGTCAGCACATACCAAAACAGAGCCCCACTTTCTTCTGCGGCCTGGTCATCCAAAAGGCCTCATGCTTCCCCAGCTCTGGCAATCAATCTTCCCTCCCCATCTCTAAACGCCCACCTGGCCTTTAAAGCCCACCTCAATGGTATTCACTGCCTGTAAGAAGCCTCTTTCAGCTAGACATAGCCATGCCCTTTCCTCTGAATTCCTGCAGCAGGCTGGTTCTTCCTTCACGGGCATGCACCGTAGCAGCAAGCTTCAACGCTGAGCATTTCTTCATGATTCCCCCAGCATCTATGCATATTCAAGTCACACAACATGTTTTCTGATTGATCTAACCCTCCACAGCACCTAGATAGGGCCTTGAACATAACCAGCATTCAATAAATATTTGTTCAATGGAATTATTTGGGGCTTCCCTGGTGGCGCAGTGGTTGAGAATCCGCCTGCCAATGCAGGGGACACGGGTTCGAGCCCTGGTCCGGGAAGATCCCACGTGTCGCGGAGCAACTAAGCCCGTGCACCACAACTACTGAGCCTGCGCTCTAGAGCCTGTGAGCCACAACTACTGAGCCCGCATGCCACAACTACTGAAGCTCATGCGCCTAAAGCCTGTGCTGCACAACAAGAGAAGCCACCAAAACGAGAAGCCCGCGCACCGCAACAAAGAGTAGCCCCGCTCGCTGCAACTAGAGAAAGCCTGTGCGCAGCAACGAAGACTGAACGCAGTCAAAAATAAAATTAAAAAAAATTTTAAATGGAATTATTTGATTAATGAATAAAAGTGACATTTCCAAGATTCCACAGCAAACGGTCAGCAGAAATAAAACTAGTACGTCATGATAACCAAATACAGCTTGTACCACACCACCATGAAAATGCATGACTGCGTGTGTACTTACGTGTGCAGTGAGGTGTTTACTATGGGGTGTGCGCACATACGTGAGTCTTCACAACCAAGCAAAGAACAGTGAGATTTTTCACCATTGGTTCAGTTTTGATTTTTTTTATAAGTGTCCCCACAGTCCTGGCTGCCATCTGATATTTTCACTCTTCACTAGTAGGATTTTTAAAACCGGATCATTTCCTCTTTTTCCTTGGTTTTTTTTTTTGGAAAGTTTAGGACAGCGGGAAAACTGCTGAGCTGAGATACAAAGTAAAGCTGACTCTGCACATGCCTCATTGTTTTCTATTTTCATTCCAGCACAGTTGTGGCTGGAAACCAGTGTTCAGGATTCCCGGTGGACCCACGTCCTTGGTGTTTCAAAACATTACACTTTATACACTACTCAGAGAGGTGTTTCCTCATATATATCATGTCTCTTTAGGGAAGTAACCAAAATATGTGTTTGAGGAAAGGAGGGGGAGGAGTGGACCAAGGGAGTATTCAGAGATGTAATTCCACATACACAAGTGGGAGCTTTGGTGAGTGTATTTTGGAGGTGGGAGGCTGAATGTAAACATTGACTACATTTGTGCTTTTCGCTTGTATACACATACTGCATCACCACATGCTTGAGTACACTTCCGTTAAAAATGCTGACACATTCATTATAAGAATGTTATTTACTCTGCTATGGGTTTGTGTTCTGTTGTGTTGTGTTTTGTTTTCAGGTTTTCTAAGCTTTCTTCCTCAAACACATGTGATGACTTATTCTCAAAATTTTTTTTTACTGCCAACAGGATCGATGGATGCAAATCATTTTGCCAGAGAGCAGAAGTGATTCCCCTTACCCAAACAGCTCAAATTCCGCCTCTAGGAGAAAAGGCTGCTCACATGTACTTCAGGGGACTTAACAGCATCCAGGAAGAGCTTGAAACAACCCTTAAATCCTGACCATCACCCCACTCCACGGCGCCTGTAAAAGGGGCCACTTCTCAAAGGGCCAAGCCATCCCACGGGTTGAAAATAACCCTTTGATCTATATAGAAATTAAAACTCAAAGGAAGCTGAGACAATTCATCCACTGAGGGCCGTTCTCCTGTTGGGAGAGGGCCTCCAGGAGCCGGCTGCATCTAAGCACGCAGCCTTTCCTGGTGGTGATTTATTTTTCTCAGCATGATATTAAATCCACAGTTTACAATAGCAGGACACTGCTGTCAGGGCACCAAGGCCTCTCACTGTCGCCACTACCACAACCTCCTGAAGTCATGAATCTCACTTCCAAGCCTGATGACAGGAGCAGAGGCTTCCAGGCCACCCTGACCCCCAACCTAGAGGATACCCTCTCTTCCTTTCTCTCCTCATGCTACAACTCCATTATTTCAAAGACGTTTTTCTTCTTAAAGGCTCGTAGAAGGAAATGGACCAGCTTCAGAACAATGGGGAAAGAGACACTGAATTGGTAATCAGAAGATGAGGTTCAAATTTTGAACCAGCTTCTTAGAAGCCATGTCACATTACACAAGTCACAATCTTTCCAAGTCTTAGTTTCAGAAAATGGTAAATAGTAGCACATTTTTCTTGGGATTATTAAAAGATTTAAATGAGATAATACATAAGAAAGTACCTACCACATATTACGTACTTACTAACCTTTTACCTATAAAACAATGATAATGCTCAATTAATACTTTTCAAAGGGTGTGATCATTCAATAATAAAGGCCAATAGGAACATTTTGAACCTGTTACAACCTTCTCAGATAGGATTGGTTAGTGCCCAACATCCCTGTAAAGGTATTACACCATAACTGTAATTACACCTTACCAATTACAATTGGTATAATTGTAAATACACCAACTGTATTACACCATAACTTTACAGCATTAACCATAAAGGTATTATTACAGTGTTACATGCATAGGTGTTAACTGCCATAGTATTTACAATAGAGAAATACTAGAAATGCTGTAAACGTTCATGCGGGTACATCTGTACCATGAAATACACTTGCTGCAGTTAAAATAGTCTATTAGTACTGACAAAAATGGCATGTTGTTAATGGCATGTTGTTAAGCCTCTATAAAAATTGTAAACAAAATATGTAAAGAATGATACAATTTATTAACTTCCTAAAACAATGTATATGTCTACATGTGTATAGAAAAAAGATTAAGCACATAATTCTAACTAAAATAGTTCTTACCTAAGGTGGGGATGGTGCTAGAGTGGGGTCGGGGAGATGAATGGGAACTGTGACTTTGCTCTCTGTCTTTCCACATTATTTAACCCCTTTACCACGCAAATGTATTTTAAGCATTACTTGTATAATGAAGATAAACAATTGTATTTGTATAATTAAAAACTAAGAACATATACCATACTTTATCATACAAATAACTCTGATAAAAGCCAATGCTGGTTGATTACTTTTCTGCTCTTGATGTCTCTATTTTGTGACAGCATCACAAGTGGTTCAAAAAAACCACCACCCAGGGCTTCCCTGGTGGCGCAGTGGTTGAGAGTCCGCCTGCCGATGCAGGGGACACGGGTTTGTGCCCCGGTCCGGGAAGATCCCACATGCTGCGGAGCGGCTAAGCCCGTGAGCCATGGCCGCTGAGCCTGCGTGTCCGGAGCCTGTGCTCCGCAACGGGAGAGGCCACAACAGTGAGAAGCCCACGTACCGCAAAAAAAAAAAAAAAAAAAAAAGAAAAAAAAAAAAAAAAAACCACCACCCAATGTCTAAGAAGCAGAGAACCCTAGTCTACTCCACCTGTGTGACAACAGCCTCTCCTCTACTTGAGGACTTTGGCCTGATTTCCTCCTTCTCTGTGGTCAGTGACCCTGCAGACCTAGGGTCTTGCCTGGGCTCAGAAGGATACTATACTGAAAAGATCTGACTTTGACTCCTAGCTCTGCTGTGTACCATCTGAGACTTTGCCTGAGTTTTCTCATTTGTAAAATGGGGACGTATCTACACTTTGTAGGGCTGTCACAGGGATTATATGACACACACTAAGTGCTCAACGAATGGCAGCTTTTATCATGACTATTATTAACCAGGTAACTCTATGGGTCTCAAGATCAATTCTCATCTGTTAAACAAGAGCCTGATACCTGATTATTTTGAAAGCTCTAATATTCTATGAACATGTGCTAAAAAAGAAAAGTGGACAAGTACATGCTAAAAAGTGCAGCCAGGTGGCTGGGACCAAAGACAACCTCCCAGGCAGAGCCTTGGCAATGGTGGGACTTGTGTGACCACTACCGCACAGGGTAAGAGGAAAAGAGGATACAAGAAGGCTTTTTTCTCCAGTCTAGAAGACTCAGAATTTGGAAAGGTAATAGACAGACAGACAGACACATTCATATTCTTCTATTGCCAAATGGAAAACATCCCCTAGTGTCTGCGGTAGACTGGGAATAGCAAAGCATTACAAAATAGAGGATTTTAGTGTGACCTTCCCAAACACAGCCTTCATTTTCCAGCCTCTCAATCTTCTGAACAGAAGTTCAAGTCAAATCACTTTAGAACCAATGTATAATAATACCTCTGTACATCTAAACCTATCTTTTGATGCTTAGTGGAAATTCCACCTCCCTTATTAACCTTCCCAAATTCTCCCCATTAAAAGTCATCTCTCTCTTTGAATTCACATAGACTTTGTTCTTCAACTTTATCAGTTTCTACTATACATTGCAGTTCTTTGCATGCCTGTTTCAACTCCTATACAGGACTGTAAACTCCCTTATAAGCCGAATAATGTTTAATTCAGTCACCCATTCACAAACATTTACTGAGCACCTAGCTAGATGATAAGTATCCCCCATCTTGGGGATACAGAAATAATAACACATTCTCCATTTTCAAGGAGCTCACAGTCTAATGAGAAAGATGGACAAGTGAACAATTTCAATGACCAAGGTGCAACAGGAGCACAAAGGAGCAGCCTCTTCAAATCCATCTCAAGGAAGGGGAAATGAAGGGGTCAGAAAAGACTTCCTAGCAGGTGATGTCTGTTAATTCTTGGGCTCTTTTTTTTTTTTTTTTTCTTGGAGGATCTTAGTTCCCTGACCAGGGATCGAACCTGTGCCCCCTGCAATGGAAGCATGAAGTCTTAACCACTGGACTGCCAGGGAAGTCCCTCAGTTAATTCTTAAGAATTAGTTGAAGTTACCTAAACAAAAAGGATAGGAAAGGACAAATCTGTATTAAAATCAATATAAGTACATCTACTTGGAGAACTGGGTGGTAGTTTCTTATAAAGTTAAGCATACAGTTACCATGCGACCAAGCAATTGCACTCATAGGTATATAACCAAGAACAATGAGAACATACGTGCACCAAAAAGACATGTCTGCAAATGTCCATAACCACTTTTTTCATAGTATTCAAAGGGACCAACACAAATGTCCGTCAACAGGTGAATGAATAAACAAATTGGGGTATATCCATTCAATGGATATGCTCAGCATCAAAAAAGAACAAACGACTGATATACACAATAACCTGGTTGTTAACTCTCAAAAACATTCCGCTGAGCAAAAGGAGCCAGACTCAAAAAGAGTACATGAAATTCAGGAACAGGCAAAAGTAATCCATAGTGACAGAATGCAGGGCTTCCCTGGTGGCGCAGTGGTTGAGAGTCTGCCTGCTGATTCAGGGGACGCGGGTTCATGCCCCGGTCCGGGAGGATCCCACATGCCGCGGAGCGGCTGGGCCCGTGAGCCATGGCCGCTGGGCCTGCACGTCCGGAGCCTGTGCTCCACGACGGGAGAGGCCACAGCAGTGAGAGGCCCGCGTACCGCAAAAACAAAAACAAAAACATAGTGACAGAATGCAGATCAGTCAGAGCCTGGGACTGGGGATACTGACTACAAAGGGGCATAAGAGAATTGGGATGGTGGGGAACGGGGAATAGGACAATATCTACATCTTTTATATCTTGATAGCAGTGGTAGTTACAAAGATATACACGTTATCAAAATTCATCAAACTGTACCCTTAAAATGTGTGCCTTTTAATCTATGTAAATATACTCCCATAACACTGATTTTAAATATATATTTATATATTTAAGAATACAAACTCTAAAAAAATTAAATTAAATAAATAAAATCAAATTAAAAAGAACACAGACTTGGAGCCAGACTGCTAGCTCTATGACTTACTGGCTGTGTAAGAATTACCCAGTATCATTACTAGTATTAGCATTAGCATTAGTATTCATATTCCAGGCACAAGGAAGAGCACAAGCAAAGGCCTAGAGGTAGGAAACAACACAGTAGTGTGGGGACTACAAAATAATTTAGTGTGCTTGGAATATGAATTAAGAGAAAAATACATGGACCACCTAGAGGGGTGGGATAGGGAGGGTGGCAGGAAGGGAGACGCAAGAGGGAAGAGATATGGGAACATATGTATATGTATAACTGATTCACTTTGTTATAAAGCAGAGACTAACACACCATTGTAAAGCAATTATACTCCAATAAAGATGTTAAAAAAAAAAAAGAAAAATACATGAAAGAGATGAGGCCAGAAAGATGGAAAGGGTCAAAAGTTACTCAATGTCTTTTTACCTAACAGAGAGCTTCCGCCACATCCAATTGTTTATTTTTTTTTTTAATCCATGAACATGTAACGAGATACCACTTGACACCCACTGGGATGGTTATAATCAAAAAGCAGATAATAACAACGGTTGGCAAGGATGTGGAGAAACTGGAACCCTCAAATGTTGCTGCTGGGAATGTAAAATAGCACAACACTTTGGAAAACAGTTCGGCAGTTCCTCAAAAGCTTAAACATAGAGTTACCATATGATCCAGCTATTCCTAAGTATATATATACCCAAGAGAAATAAAAACATATGTCCACACAACTTGCACACGAATGTCCACAGCAGCATTATTCATAACAGCCAACAACTAGAAACAACACAAATGTCCATCATCTGACCATGGATTAATAAAATGTGGTATATACATAAAACAGATTATTTGGCCATAAAAAGGAGAAGGTCTGATGGAAGGTGAGAATGGGGAGTGGCTGTTAATGAGTATGGAGTTTCTTTTTGGGGTGATGAAAATGTTCTAAAATTGATTGTGTTGGTGATTGCACAACTCTGTCAACATACTAAAAACCACTGAAATGTACACTTTAAATGAATGAATTGCATGGTATGTGAATTATATCTTAATAAAACTGTTATAAAATAAATTAATGAACAACAGGATATCAGTGGTCCACGTATTTCAAGTTTGATAAAAGTTAAACACAAAGGAATTCAAAGCATTCCTTTTCAATCAATTTGTTTAAACCCCATGTTAAGTTCCTATGATGTGCCAGGCATGCCCACAAATACTGAATAAGACAGAGTGCCTTAGTCTTAAGAAGCTATACTCTAAGAGTGGGGAGACAGGTAGGTCCACAGTGCAGCGCCACAGTAGAGGGCCCCATAGAGGGATGTCTAGGGAACTGAGGGAACACAAATAAGGGCCAGGACCTTCTCTCCATTACTTCTTGACCTCTTATCCCTACGTCAGGGTCCTGCTGGATTCACATTTCTTCTATTGTAAGGTACACCCGCATTTACTTTGGTAGGAGACCCCTGTGGTCAGCAATGTGATTGAGTTTCCAGCTGATCAGTCTAAGCCAATCACAGCAACTCCATTACTCTTCACCAATGACTGTTCCTGGATGGGCGGGGCTAAGTTAATTGCCAGTGAATGCAAAGAGAGGCATGCTTGGAGTTTGGGGAAGAAGGCTGTCACATTCTTAAGAAAGCCAAAGGCAGCATCACACTTCCTTGAACTATAAACAAGCCCAGAGCCCTGATACCTACTGCCAGCCATTCCTACAACCACCAGCAGATCCATCTCCAGTTACAATAACGTTATGGCCAGGAAAGTGGAGACAAAACAACCTAAAAACTGAATGAAATTTTCTCCTGTCCACCTTAAGTTTAAGAAGCTTCTGACAACGCCATCTGATGTTTTTTCTTCCCTCACTGGTCAGGAAACACCTACAGAGCAGAGACTAGAGGTTACATCTCTTGTTTCATTTCCTCCCTCAGAGCCTAGCACGTAGTCAACCATTGCAAGTCACATATTCTGAAAGAACAGAAAACAGTGAACAGAGGTGTTATTCTGTTCTTGTTACACCCAACCCTAGACGCTTTAAAAAGCAGAATTTAACAGAAAAAAACATTTACCTCAGTAAAAGCCTTCCCTATTAAAACAGATGAACACAGTTCCCTTTATTGACTCAAGCAAGGACCACATTTCACAAAGGGAAGGTTCCTGTCCCTTCCCCTCAATCACTTCCTGTGGTGCCAATGTGGAAAAAGCCCTGGGCTTCTAGGGCAGGTAAACTGCTTGGAACAGGGACCATGCAGGTGTGATGTAAAGCGGCGAGCTAACGGCTGACACTTGATGTGAAGCATCATAGCAACAGTCACAACAACAGAAACAGTGGGGCATGTATGGACTAGCGATTACAACATGGAATGGTACTAAGTTTCTATTCTCAGCATGTGTCACTGACTTCCTGACAAGACAGTTAAACACAAAAAAAGGTCCATTATCACTGGTAACTGGGACAGAGTTCCTGGGCTAGAAGGAATAAGAAAACTCCAGCAGTAATCCCCAAACCTCCTGTTTCTCAACAGTTTCAATTTCCTTCTCCAAACCTTTGCTAAAACTGCTATTACCAAAGTAAACTAATTTAAGTCAACTTCCGCTTCCTTTCCCTGGTGTGAAGGCACCAAAGGATGGGCAGGAAGAGACACACAAGAACCCAATTATCCTCCTCTTCTTAAGGCTTCTTTGTATGCTTGCTGCATGAGATCGTTCATTAACTAATAATAAGTTACTCGTTGTGATAACACAGCCCCTGGCACACAGTAGGCATCTGATAAATGTTTACTGACTAACTAGGAGAACACATCTGAGTGCTGGAAAAAGAGGAACAAAGCCTTGACTCTTCCAGGTTCTTTTTAGCCAACCGGTTAACAACAATAATAATACATGTCATCAAAAAGCTGAAAAGAGCTGGTTCTGCAGCTAAGGCCGCTGTTACTCACTGCTCACTGAATGAATAAATCTATTCAGTTTCTCTGACCCCCATCCAGAATACAGGTGAGTTATGACCAGTGCAGGCATTGACTCCCAGCTAACTTGTTATTAACCTCACCGGCTAACTGTGAATAGATAATAGAGAAACCTGTTCAGCTTCAGACTGTTCAGAACATCATTTTAGTTCATGGCTTCATCCAGTCCAGGGTACTGGCTTTTCAGCTCACCCTGAGGTCTGCTTTTCAAAGCCTGACAGCACCAGCACAGGACATCCTCTAACAAACCCCTTCCTTATCCTTTCCCCAAGGAACACGAATGTCATGATAGTTACAGAACAAACCTGGAAAAGTTTCCTTCTTCCCCTGATTACAATTACTCAGAGTGAAACACAGGATTTACCTGTGCCAATATTCACGCCCATGAAAAACTCTCAAAAATAACCAATCAACCAGTCTATTTTCGCTTCACTGACCAGCCAGAGGAAACTCACATTTCACACAGGTATCTCAGCCGAGACAGCTCAGAAACATCAACTCCACAGCCCAGTGTACAAATGTTCAGCACTGACATGAATGGAAACTAACAGGATACTTGTGGTTATACTTTAACTTAAATCCTCAGTTAAAGGAAAACTACCACTGACTTGGTTTGATTTATCAACAGGAGAGTCCATAAGGAATTACCATCCGCAAACAGCGGCAGCCGTTCAGTAACTGCACGGGCCTGACTGCTGAAGGAGCAAGGGCTTAGCTTTACTCCCTTCCCCGCAGGCAAGGGTCCCTCTCGATGGGTTGCCTTCATGAGGGGTAGGAGCTGTTCAAACCCCAGGACATGCGGCCGAAGTTAGGGGTAAAGGGCTGCTGGGGCAGAGGCGGACCTGAATTCTTCTGGGAAGGAGCTCTGGTTCAAGCCCATGGTCTTCTCACTGCAGTCAAAACCTGTAGCATCCCCTCTGCGGGTCCCTCTCCCCCTTTATCCCCAACTCCTTGACATCTGATCAGATCAAGAAGAGCAGGTACGTCCGACCTCAAGGCCTCCTCAATGCAGCCAACGGGTGCTTCCAAGTTTAAAGCTAAAACTGACTTACACGGATGTGGAGGAATCCCTCTTTCTTTGAACGTACATCATGTTTCTAAGCACCTCTGCTCTGTTGGCGAACCATCAATGCCAGACCTCTCAAGCTCCCCAACTCTCCCTCCTCCACCTCAGCCGTGGCCCAAACAGACCCTCACATGACGAAGCACGGTGTGGGGAAGGGAGCTCTGCCACGGCATCAGAAGACCCACGCACTGGCTCTGGCTTTGCCACACTAGCCACGTGAACTTCAGCCTTGGCTTACAGATCTTTAAAATAAGGGAGTGCGGTTTGATGATTTCTACAGGCCCTTCTAGCTCCACATTTATCTGTACTTCAGTGAAGTACCCCAGGGAACATCTAAGTGAGACCAAAGGACACATATGCTGGACGGGTCCAGCCATGGAATCATAAAAGCTAAGAAGGCTAGAAGCACCCAGAACATAGCAGTCCTCTCCAACGAAGCTCCAGTTTCAGAGTTCTCAAAGACATCCACGGGTTCACCATTTCCCAAGGAGAGTTATAACGTCTAAGGGTGCTTTGGACACTGTGAAAGCCAGGACTCAAAGATGACAAACTCCAACCTCAGTTTTTCCAGACAAGGGTCCATTCCAAAGGTGCAGACCCAAAAATAGCTTTCCAGTTTACGTAAAGGCAGGATCTAAAATAAGCTTTTCAAAAAGTCAGATCCTTGGTACTAAACACTGCTTCCTTCTAAACCCACAGCTAGAGGCCCGGCCAGTGCAATGCGAGGATGAGCTCAGAAAACTGCCCAGACCAGTTCCAGGGTCTTAGCCTCAGTCTTCCTCTAGCATAACCGAGATAAGCTCACTCTGGCATGGCTCTGCTTGGTAAGGGAGGATAATTAGGCAGTTGAGCCATGGCTCATGTCTCTCCAGGGCAGAACACTTCCCTGGCTACTTTTGTTTGGATCATCTTTGTTTTGGTTTAGCCCTGGCAATCTGGCAGGCGATGTATTTCCAGGGGGAGCTCTGTCCATGGTGTGGATGCCCCAGGCTTGAGGTCCTCATTCATTTTCATAAACAGAGCCCAGTTGCCACAGTGACTGGTGCTAGGAGCAGCTGCTAAATAAGAGAGGTCACCCAGAGCTTTCTTTGGGTTCTACAGTCTGGGGCTATCTGTTCCTATGCCTCTGTGAACAGAGGGTCAACGGGAGCTGCTGTCACGCCAGCCAGTATTTCAGACAGGAGTCTGGGCCCTGAGCGGGAACGGCCAAGCAGGCTGCTAAATACAAATGGGATTTTGGGTGAGGCCCAGTCCCACCTGACAGATCTCAGGGCGGAGGCACACGCAGAGTAAAGGGCATGAAGAATGGCGACTTCCTCCCTGCTGCTCCCACAGTCCCCAGAGCTGTGAAAGGGGGCAGGGCAGACCTCAGGGCAAAGGGAAGGATCTTGGAAAAGTGAATGTGGAGTTGCGAAGTGATGCTTCTGAATCACACGTGCCAATCAGATGCTTTCTCCCTTCCCCACGAGGGTGGGCCACCGCTCCCCCCACGCCCCGACCCTCACAGCAGGACACACACTCTACTTCCCACCTGGCACACACACGTCAAAAAACTTGTGGACTGGAGTCCCAAAGGTCTTTCTAAGTTGGAAACCAACACTATTGTGTTTCCACCTTCCCAAAGCAACCCTGTCCAAAGGCCACAAGATCTGCTTGACCAGTAACACAAGCAGAGCAGGTGTGAGGCACAACCTGTGTCTAGAAACACGTGTGCCCCTGCCCACCTCTCTGGTAGTTGTCCATTTGCTAAGATCAGTCAATAATTGTCTTTTACTCTGCAAAGTAGAGCTCTGTCCTCGAGGTAGATATTTTCAGATTAAAAACAGATATAAAAAATAGTCTACTCTTTAAGCAAGGCCTTCTTGGCCCTTACAAAACCAAGTCACCTTGGCTGGGGCCCAAGGAAGCTATAGAATAGAAATGGACATAAACCTCACTTAACATCTTTCAGATCCATTCCCATGTTAACGACATGGAAGTAATAAACATTCTTTGGTCCCTGTGCCAGTTCGAGAGGCAAGAGATCATTTAAAACTTAAACAAATGAAGGCTTACCTTTCCCAGAAACACATGCTTCTGTCTTTATCAACCATAAGCCAATTAGACTGCTACAAGGAGAGGAAAATGGAATGAAAGTTCCCTAATTCGTCAGTGTAACTCAAAGGGAAACCTGAAAATTTGGATCAAACATCCTTTGCAAACAGACTCCAAATGTTTCACACATAGAATATTTTTGTGTTATTCCCACCCCTGTAGTTTACTACAGGCCAGAGGAAACCTAAACAGTTAAGAAGTTTGTCCTTAGGCAAACAGTTCAATAATTTAGACTTCAAAGACTCGATATTAACCTCTGTTTACACAAAGTAATGTGTTTCCTTTGCCTGCTGAACATCAAAATACTTCACAATTAATTACCTCTATTTTTTAAAAAACCTAGATCCTGTTAAATATAATGCCAATATATTTTAAGGAAAAAAAAAAAGCATGTTCAAAATCTACTCCATTCTCTGCATAAACAAAGTGATAATTAAGATACAAGATCTATGGAATTTGATTAATGTAGACAATTATTTTTTAAAACTTTTCCCTTCAAAACTTTTCTCCTTCGGGACTTCCCTGGAGGTCCAGTGGTTAGGACTCCACACTCACTGCCGAGGGTGCAGGTTCAATCCCTGGCTGGGGAACTAAGATCCCACAGGCTGTGTAACATGGCCAAAAAAAATTTCTCCTTGAATTGTCTATTTTTTTTTCCATTTTGCCTATGAACAAATGGAATAGAGTCTTTTTTTTATCCCCTTACTTAGAAATTCTACAAAGTTAAAATTCCAAGTAAAGGTATAGCTTAGAAAATTCAAAGTTATTTCATTTTCTAACTAGTCAGTACTTAAACTTCTTTTCCTCAGAGCATTCCTGGCTCATGATTAAGGAAGCACCCTAGGAATTAACTCCACACCCCTGCAGAGAAACATGTAAATGAGAGCACAGTGAGTGGCCCTAAGTGCAAAATAACTTTGCAAATACTAAGGTCACCATGGAAACAAATAATCAATACTCCTTTGAATTTGTATAGAGATTTTAAATCTCCAAAGCTCTTTTATCTATTTTCCACTGAATTACCTTCAAAATATCCACCTTTGACAACAATGATGTTACTATCTATGGGTTGTTTACAATATCCCAGGCTCTCTTCTAAGCACTTTATATGTGTTTATGTATTTATTCCTTACAACAACCTTGAGATACAGTTCTATTATCTCCATTTTACAGACGAAAAATCTGAGGTAGAATGATGTTAAGTAACTCACTCAAAGTCACAAAAGTTACTGACTTCATAAGTTATAGACTTAGTCAAATAACTAAGCCAAGACCAGCACACGAGGGAGGGTGGGACCTGGGCTAGAACGCAGGAACCAGCCTTCTGGTTCCAAAATCAAAGGGTGTTTCTTCCCAGAGAAGATGACAAATCAAGATATCCCAAGGAATACGCCAATGAGTTTTGACCTAAATATATACCTTCAAGCTACAGAAAACTCAGCTACTAGCACGTTAAAGAGAGATACACCAAAAAAAAAAGAGGCTCAGATTTCAACTAATGTCATTTTAATTTTACATATATTTTATACAACCTCAGATAGTCTTTGCAAATTACCTAAGAAAAATCTTTAAAGCCTTCAGAAAAAAGGAACCATTTAGACATTATATGTTGGAATTTTCACTACATTTTTCTTCTACATTGTAATGTTTTGATGGCTTTTTACCATTCATGTGTCTGGCAAACTTGTTTCATTAGCACTCAGAGTACAGCTAAGTTCATATAACATTGCCCAGGCTACAGTCTGAAGCTGCTATCCAGCTGGGCTGATTTAAAAACCCAAAACTCATAGCATGGTATACCTCTGGCTTTGATAATATCAGAAACCTCTATTTTCTTTCTAGAAAATCCTCACATATCAAAACAGAAAAGATACTTTTTTTCTGAACATATTTGAAAGTTGCAAATAATAATAACAGATACCTTTCTCAATCCTATCCTCTGACAGGTTCTCCTTCAGCTCAAGACCCAAGGAATGGGCCATGACATAAAAGTGAACGTGACATTTATTTATTTAAATTGAAAATATATTCACATTCAAGTGTTCAATCTTTGCTTCCATCATTTGAATATTGAGCACCTACTATATTCCAAGTTCTTGTAGCTGCTAGAGATACAGCAGTGAAAAAAGTAAGCAGTTTCTCTTCTGCTTTCGTGAAGCTTCCATTCTACGTAAAAGAAATAGACAAAAAAATTTTAAATATGGAAGATCAGGTTTTTAAAACACAAAGAAGCTCCACCTCCAGGAAAGGACATGCACAACAATGCATGGGGGTGTTTTGGACAAGGGGGGCCCAGAGATCCAGGCACTGCCTTTCCCCTCTCTGGTTTATAGCCCCACCACAGGCTTAATGATACAAATTTCTATGCCAAATGTGTTCCCAACTAGCTCAGGGCAACTCCATCTACAAATAGCAGCCTTACTTCTTTTACCAACAGGCAGCAAAGTCCATTGAGCCCCTCAACTTTGAATTATACTATCTGGTCACTTCTAGACAACCCTGAATTATCCAGAATCCATTTGTTTCACGGTCACTATTCAGATGGGTTATTTGTTAGCCAAATTCTATGCAGCTCTACTGCACAAAGCTTGGGGCTGAGAGTAGAGGTGGATTGCACAACACAAGGAAGAATTTCCCGAGAGTCAGAGATATTTTAAATTCAAGCAAAGGCTGGGGGCTCAGTCAACAGGATATTAGAAAGGTGATTTATGTATCAAGCTCAGTTGGACCAGGTAATCTCTAAGGATCCTTAAAATACCAGCAACATACCACGAATCTAGAGCTGTACTGTGCCCTATGAATGTAAAATCTTTCCAGATGTAACTTTTCCTAAAACATTACTTGAGGATAATGTCACTAATGAGTTAAAAAGTCAGATGTCATGAAGAGATAAGGAACCAAAAATATACCATGTATTAACTAAGCAATAATTTTAGAAGCACACAAATACTAAAAGCTACAGCCTTCTTATTGGTGCTTAATAAATGCCAGCCAGTGTTTTGAGCACTTGAAGCATATTATCTCATTAAATCGTCAAAACAACCCAGTGAGATGGATATTATTATTAGCTCCATTTTACAGATGAACACTGAAGCAAACAAGGCTACACAGCTGCTTAATGGCAGACCTGGGATTTGAACCCAGGCAGCTGGTTCTCAAGTCTGTGCTGTGAAGCACCGTGCTCTGCTAAACTGTCTTGTTGGGAGCTGGGGAGCATTTTTCTCTTAGACTGAGTGACATGAATATCCTAAAATAGTTAACTACTTAAAGAAACCTTTCAAATTTGATAAGTGAAACCTTTTTGATATAAGATAATCATAAATTTCTGTTCTAGATATAATATATACTAAATTTACCTCATCATAATAAGGTAAATTATTATTATTATTACTACTAAATTGTAGAAGTGCTCAGAAAGTTAGTTCAGGTTCCAAGTCTTATTTCCAAGTAGTAGCTTAAACACTAGAAGAATCTGGCTCAAAATCAGTTACAAAATTTTCCTATGACAGTGTAACAAACACACTCTGCATTGGATATTTATATTTCTGTTAAACATCAGAGATGCCCAAATTGGTGGTTATGACAGAGCTGGCCCTCAATTGTGGCAGTTTCCATTACAAAATCCACTTTACAGGAATGCAGGATCCTGTTTAAAAACTGATTTAGACTTATTCTTAATATGACAATTTACTATTGGCTTCTCTTTCCCTTTTGTTTCCTCATCTTAAAAAACTATGTCATCAAGTCTCCTTCCATTTAAACTAAAAAAGGAAAAGTGTTAGTTTCAAAGCTTGGGATTCTCTCTCTTTTTTTTTTTTTTAATTTATTTATTTTTGGCTGCATTGGGTCCTTGTTGCTGAACGGGGTCTCTCTCCAGCTGCAGCAAGAGAAGGCCACTCCCAGCTGCGGTGCGCGGGCCTCTCACTGTGGCTGCCTCCCCCGCTGCAGCACACGGGCTCTAAGTGAGCACGCTTCAGGAGTTGTGGCACGGGTTCTCAGCAGCCGAGGCTCACAGGCTCCAGAGCACAGGTTCAGCAGTTGTGACGCACGGGCCCAGTTGCTCCTCAGCATGTGGGATCCTCCTGGACCAGGGCTCGAACCTGTGTCCTCTGCATTGGCAGACGGATTCCTAACCACTGTGCCACCAGGGAAGCCCAGCTTGGGATTATTAATACATTCCACCTGGCATTTTTCTACATCTATATTTATAAATATCAATGATGTCCAAAGAGTCTTAATCATATTTTTTAAAAACCAAAGTACCAAAGTAACTAATTAATTTCATGAAGATGATCAGTAAGTATAAAATGGATATACAACTTGAGCCTGCTTCAATATAGGTATCAGTGGTATATTAAGAACCCTAAACAAATAAAAATAATTTATGCAAATACTTATATATATTCACACAAAATAAGCTTACACATACACGGAGAAAGAATATTATAGCAAAAAACTTCTAGGAAATCATGCACTTCTTAATTTGTGATATACATAAACTGACAAAAATATTCAGCAATAACTTAAATCTTTCCTCATTATAGTAAAATTTAGTATAATTAAAACTATAATTTTCTGAAGGTGATGATGAAAAACATAATTTTACAGGCCCAAAAAGTCAGAACAAGGTTCTCACAAATATTACTGTGTCACATCCTCCACATGAGATCTTCATTTTTAACCTTGTGAATATCTAGAAATTACCTGTGTTGCTGCATAATGTCCATGCTACCAGCATGGCTTCTTTGACAGCCACAGTGATTTGGAGTCATAGTTTTGGAGTTGAAAGAAACTTGGAGATCCCTAGGCCAATCTCCCTCATCTGACAGGTGAGGGGATTGATTACAGAGATGCTAAGTAAATGACTTCCCTCAGGGTCATGTCTCCTTTGAATCTTCATTTGGGCCAGAAGACAAGATCCGCTAGGGACTCTCCACCCCTACACCAAGATAGCTCCTCTTTAGTATTCAGTAAACAGGAATTTTGAAACTTTTTGGTCTTAGGATTCATTTATGCTTTACAATTACTGAGCGCTCCAGAGACTTTGTTGATATGAGTTCTATCTATCAAGATTTACCAACACAGAAATTAAAACAGCAATTTTTAAAATATTTATTAATTCATTTAAAACCAATAATAATAAACCCATTGCATGTGAACATAAATAGTATATTTAGGAAAAAACAACTATTTTCCAAAATAAAACATGATTTAGAGCAGAAGCAAAAAGAATTACAATCCTGCAGCCTGTGGAACAAAAACCACATTCAGAGAAAGACAGACAAGCTGAAAAGGCAGAGGGCTATGTACCAGATGAAAAAGCAAGATAAAACCCCAGAAAAACAACTAAATGAAGTGGAGATAGGAAACCTTCCACAAAGAATTCAGCATAATGATAGTGAAGATGATCAAGGACCTCAAAAAAAAAAAATGGAGGCAAAGATTGAGAAGATGCAAGAAATGTTTAACAAAGATCTAGAAGAATTAAAGAACAAACAACAGAGATGAACAACACAATAACTGAAATGAAAAATACACTAGAAGGAATAATAGCAGAGTAACTGAGGCAGAAGAATGGATAAGTGACCTGGAAGACAGAATGGTGGAATTCACTGCTGCGGAATAGATTAAAGAAAAGAGAATGAAAAGAAATGAAGACAGCCTAAGAGACCTCTGGGACAACATTAAACGCAACAACATTCGCATTATAGGGGTCCCAGAAGGATAAGAGAGAGATAAAGGACACGAGAAAATATTTGAAGAGATTATAGTTGAAAACTTCCCTAACGGGGGGAAAGGAAATAACCACCCAAGTCCAGGAAGTGCAGAGAGCCCCATACAGGATAAACCCAAAGAGAAACACGCCAAGACACATAGTAGTCTAATTGGCAAAAATTGAAGACAAAGAAAAATTACTGAAAGCAGCAAGGGAAAAATGACAACATACAAGGGAGCTCCCATAAGGTTAACAGCTGATTTCTCAGCAGAAACTCTACAAGCCAGAGGAAGTGGCATGAAATACTTAAAGTGATGAAAAGGAAGAACTTAAAACCAAGATTACTCTACCAAGCAAAGATCACAACCAAGATTACTCTACCAAGCAAAGATCTCATTCAGATTTGATGGAGGAATCAAAAGCTTTACAGACAAGCAAAAGCTAAGAGAATTCAGCACCACCAAACCAGCTCTACAACAAATGCTAAAGGAATTTCTCTAAGTGGGAAACACAAGAGAAGAAAAGGACCTACAAAAACAAACCCAAAACAATTAAGAAAATGGTAATAAGAACATACATATCAATAATTACCTTAAACGTGAATGGATTAAATGCTCCAACCAAAAGACACAGGCTTGATGAATGGATACAAAAACAAGACCCATATATATGCTGTCTACAAGAGACCCACTTCAGACCTAGGGACACATACAGACTGAAAGTGAGGGGATGGAAAAAGATATTCCATGCAAATGGAAATCAAAAGAAAGCTGGAGTAGCAATACTCATATCAGATAAAATAGATTTTAAAATAAAGAATGTTACAAGAGACAAGGAAGGACACTACATAATGATCAAGGGATCAATCCAAGAAGAAGATATAACAATTATAAATATATATGCACCCAACACAGGAGCACCTCAATACATAAGGCAACTGCTATCAGTTATAAAAGAGGAAATTGACAGTAACACAACAATAGTGGGGGACTTTAACACCTCACTTACACCAATGGACAGATCATCCAAACAGCAAATTAATAAGGAAACACAAGCTTTAAATGACACAATAGACCAGATAGATTTAATTGATATTTATAGCACATTCCATCCAAAAACAGCAGATAACTTTCTTCTCAAGTGCGCATGGAACATTCTCCAGGGTAGATCACATCTTGCATCACAAATCAAGTCTCAGTAAATTTAAGAAAACTGAAATCATATCAAGCATCTTTTCTGACCACAACACTATGAGATTAGAAATGAATTACAGGGGAAAAAAACGTAAAAAACACAAACACATGGAGGCTAAACAATACATTACTAAATAACCAACAGATCACTGAAGAAATCAAAGAGGAAATCAAAAAATACCTAGAGGTAAATAATGAAAACACGACAATCCAAAACCTATGGGATGCAGAAAAAGCAGTTCTAAGAGGGAAGTTTATAGCAATACAATCCTACCTCAAGAAACAAGAAAAATCTGAAACAAAAAATCTAACCTTACAACTAAAGGAACTAGAGAAAGAAGAACAAATAAAACCCAAAGTTAGCAGAAGGAAAGAAATCATCAAGATCAGAGCAGAAATAAATGAAATAGAAACAAAGAAAACAATAGCAAAGATCAATAAAACTAAAAGCTGGTTCTTTGAGAAGATAAATGAAATTGATAAACCATTAGTAGACTCATGAAGAAAAAGAGCGAGAGGGCTCAAATCAATAAAATTAGAAATGAAAAAGGAGAAGTTACAACAGACAACACAGAAATACAAAGCATCCCAAGAGACTACTACAAGCAACTCTATGCCAATAAAATGGACAACCTGGAAGAAATGGACAAATTCTTAGAAAGGTATAACCTTCCAAGACTGAACCAGGAAGAAATAGAAAAGATGAACAGACCAATCACAAGTAATGGAATTGAAACTGTGATTAAAAATCTTCCAACAAACAAAAGTCCAGGACCAGATGGCTTCACAGGCGAATTCTATCAAACATTTAGAGAAGAGCTAACACCCATCCTTCTCAAACTCTTCCAAAAAATTGCGGAGGAAGGAACGCTCGCAAACTCATTCTATGAGGCCACCATCACCCTGATACCAAAGCCAGACAAAGATACTACAAAAAAAGAAAATGACAGACCAATATCACTGATGAATATAGACACAAAAATCCTCAACAAAATACTAGCAAACAAAATCCAACAACACATTAAAAGGATCATACACCATGATCAAGTGGGATTTATCCCAGGGATGCAAGGATTCTTCAGTATATGCAAATCAATCAATGTGATACACCATATTGATAAATTGAAGAATAAAAACCATATGATCATCTCAATAGATGCAGAAAAAGCTTTTGACAAAATTCAACACCCATTTATGATAAAAACTCTCCAGAAAGTGGGCATAGAGGGAACCTACCTCAACATAATAAAGGCCATATACGACAAACCCACAGCAAACATCATTCTCAATGGTGAAAAACTGAAAGCATTTCCTCTAAGATCAGGAACAAGACAAGGATGTCCACTCTAGCCACTATTATTCAACACTAACATAATGTAACCCTGATTTGATACCCTGAGAGGGGACCATTACCTCTGTGGCATTCTTGTCAAGAAAACATAACCTCAACGCAATCATGATCAGATAAACCCCAAATGAGGGACACTTTCCAAAACTGACCGGTACTCTTGAAAAAGTGTCAAGGTCACTGAAAGACAGAGAACTGTCACAGATCGGAGGAGACTAAGAAGACATGACAGGGACTTCCCTGGTGGCACAGTGGTTAGAAATCCACCTGCCAATGCAGGGCACACGGGTTCGATCCCTGGTCCAGGAGGATCCCACGTGCCGTGGAGCAATTGAGCCCGTACGCCACAACTACTGAAGCCTGTGCACCCTAGAGCCTGCGCACCACAACTATTGAGCCCACACGCCTCAACTACTGAAGCCCACGTGCCTAGAGCCCGTGCTCTGCAACAAGAGAAGCCACCGTAATGAGAAGTCCGCACACCACAACGAAGAGTAGCCCCTGCTCGCCACAACTAGAGAAAGCCCACTCACAGCAACAAGGACCCAATGCAGCCAAAAATAAAATAAAATTTAAAAAAAAGGAAGACCTGACAATTAAATGAAATGTGAGATTCTGACTTGGGTCCTGAAACAGAAAAAGAACATTAGTGGGAAAATTGGTGAAATTCAAATAAATTCTATACTTCAGTTAATAATATTATATCAAATTAATTTCTTAGTTTTGATAATAGCTCTATGGGTATATAAGATGTTGTAAGGTGAAGCTGGGTGAAGGGATTATGGGAACTCTCTGTAGTATATATGCAACTTTACTGTAAGTTTAAAATTATCTTGGGAATTCCCTGGCAGTCCAGCGGTTAGGACTCCGTGCTTTCACTGCTGAGGGCCCGGGTTCAATCCCTGGTTGGGGGACTAAGATCCCGCAAGCTGCACAGCATGGCCAAAATAATAAATAAAATAAAATAATCTCAAAATATGAAGTTTTAAAAAAAATCAATTGCTCTATCTTGTACTATCAAGATGTGGGATCTTTTAACCATACATGATTTTATTACAGCAGGTATTGGTCATCTGGAAAATAATGATTCACTGAGTTATACAAATATGCCAAATGTTGAAGTATTTCTTATATGATATCAAAAAATCACATTTGTTAATATCTCCATTGACCTCATCAGAAAAGCATTTAACTACTGAGAAACTGCCATGGTCATGGTGATGGATATAAATTTTCCAAAATTTTAATTTTTACTTGAAAAATAAAATTGTATCATTAGCAACAAATAGTTGTTTTCCTTGAAATAATATGCTCCCTCTGTTTATTTTTGAATAATACCTGCCAAATAGCAAAGTCTAGATAACCATCATTTGTCTGTCACTCGTTTTTTCAAGCAAAATGGTATTTGATGATAAACAGACTAGTTCAGCTCACAATTCAAGCAACTGCACAAGTGCTTCTCCTCAAGCCAACCATTGTACTTTGAAGTATCAAAGTGCTACCTGCACACTTCCCATTTCATCATACAGAATATGAACAAGACGTGTATTTGAGGGGTTTTACTGCTTCAACAAGAATATTCTTAAATGAAGCTGGTGTGTGGCAGTGAAGCACTGCCTCAATTCCTGATAAGGCACCAGCAGTATTATCCAGTATTGCTTTTATATATCATCATTGCAATATTAACCCAGGGAAAAAGACATCTTAGAATTATTATAAAAATGGTTCTGACTTCACAGACATCCTGAAAAGGTCTCAGATCTACAATTCACACTTTGAGAATCAATGGTTCAAAGAGTTAACCTTCAGCTCCTGAATGAAATATAGCACCACTACTTTAGCCAACATGTAAAGTACTGTCTTATGCTGTTGGGTTTTTTTTTAAGTCTTTATTGAATTTGTTGCAATATTCCTTCTGTTTTATGTTTTGGTTTTTTGGCCACAAGGCATGTAGGATTTTAGCTCCCCGACCAGGGATTGAACCCGCACCCCCTGCACTGGAAGGCGAAGTCTTAACCACTGGACTGCCAGGGAAGTCCCTATGCTAAGTTTCATAGAATGTTTCCCAAGTAACAACAGCATCTTGGGGCTTCCCTGGTGGCGCAGTGGTTAAGAATCCTCCTGCCAATGCAGGGGACACAGGTTCGAGCCCTTGTCCGGGAAGATCCCACATGACACGGAGCAAGTAAGCCCATGTGCCACAACTACTGAGCCTGCACTCTAGAGCCCATGAGCCACAACTACTGAAGCCTGGATGCCTAGAGCCCAGGCTCCTCAACAAGAGAAGCCACCGCAATGAGAAGCCCGTGCACTGCAACTAAGAGTAGCCCCAGCTCACCGCAACTAGAGAAAGCCCGTGCACAGCAATGACGACCCAACGCAGCCAAAAATAAATAAATAAAACAAATAAATTTATATAAGAAAAAAAGAAAGAACAGCTTCTTGCCGCCAAAGACTCATAACAATCTAGTGACAGATCGAGTATCTGTCTTTAAATAGATGCCCACATGTCACTCAGACACTGTTTTATCTGAAAAGACAGTGACCCTCACCCGCTCTTCATGGAGTAACCTTGAGATTTATTATTTTAGCAAAGTTGTTTCACTTTATTGTACTTTATGAACAAGAGTTATAATTAGCGATTTATTCAATAAATATTAAGCATCCACTATGTGCTGGGGACCAGGGATTTATCAGTGAACTGTCCCCATGCTCTACCACAATGGTCACATTCAAGAAGGGTCAAACAAAAACATAGAAACTCCTCTACTTGTGAGTTTTCATATAGATGGAAGAGATATACCAGAGCAAAAGCAAACCAACCTGACTTTCGTGGAGCTTACACTTTTGTGGAGGAAGACAAGTAATAAACAAAATAAATCATAAACTTGTTTTAAGGTGATAAGTGCTACGAGGGAAAACATAAAACAAGATTATAAGAATGGGAATACCAGGGGTTGAGAGGGATTACAATTTTAAATAAGGTAGTTAGGGTGGGACTGAGCCCAGGGGTACCACCACAGATGAGGAAAATTGCTGATAGGTGGTCTCACTCCATTGTTTCCAAGTTCTCCTGTCCTCGGCCAGGCATCATCCTCAGTGCCACTACCACCTTTCTTGAAGTTTCAGGCTTACCATCCAACTTCCAGCTAAAGGCCAAGCTACTTCCTCAAGAGGAATAAGGTCTTTTCTATCCAGGCCCCAGATTTAGTTCTTTTCATTTCAAAGCCACCTGAGCCCTGGTTCAGCCAACAGCAAATCAGCCATCTCCCAGAAAAATACCCTGACCTGCCTTTTCTCTGCTGGGAGCACAGAGCTAAACAGCAAACTCATTCTGCCCTTGCTACGTTTGTTCTAGCTCTCTTTCTTTTTCTAAACACGCAGATTCTCTAAATAAGGAATAACTTTTTGAAGACCTACTATGTGCCATAAACTGCTGGCTGCTTTACATGTTATTTAATTCTCATAAAAATCAACAGAATAAGTATAATTAGCAATAATCTATAGATAAGGCAACAGAAGCTCTGAAAGTCATACATTTGGGACTCAAATTCAAATCTTCAATACAGAAAACAAAAGAAGAAAGCTTTTTATTCACAACCTCCTCCCAACTTCATCAGTCCCACTGTACTGCTCTGAGCAGAACATATGGAAAATAAAGAAACTGGGCATTGATAGAGTCTGTCTTGTCTGCAACACTGGATTTCAGGATCAGATCTGATTTTCGCACTAAAAATATGCCTAAGCAATAGACTTCCAACTTAAAAGACTGGGTAAATATGTTCAACATGCTCGTATTTTTCAAAGAACACCATTTTCAATAGTTTTTTTTAAATAAACATGACCCTCTAATTTACATGCATTATCTCATTTATATTCCTCACAAGAACACAGTGCAGTGGATATAATCAATATCTCTATTTTATATATGAGGATACTGAGGCTATGGTCATGCAGCCTGCAAATAGCAAAGCCTGGGCCTGAACCTGTGTCTGAAGCCAAAGCCCATGGTCACAACTACCATAAGATCCTGACTCTCTGACTTTAATACATCTCTGTTAAGACTAGATATTGTGGTAGAGAATTACTTTTCCTACATAAAAGTGTAACAGGAATCCTTAGGTATTGCTCACATTTGGAGGGTAAAATCTCTACAAAATCCTTTAGTTACAAGTCCCAAAATAAATTTCTGCTGGGAAAACCCAAGGGCCTGGCAAAAGGGCACAATTTTCAATCTTTGGGTTCTGAGACTGTCCAAAGGAACAAGAGTGCTCACTTTACCATACTGAAGAGATGTGATGGCTTCCCCTGCTCAGCAACACCAGTTTAAGCCTCAGCTAAAGGCCATATTTCTTATAGTACACACTGAGCTCTGAGTTCCTACAACTTAGAGCAAAGCCACCAGGCCAATAACTCTCTTTAGCAGAAGGCCTTAGTTATCTGTGACTGAGTTCACTCTCCAGATGGCCAGAGGGAGTATTAATTTTTATCACTGTTAATCAAGGGTAGTTTAAAGAAGACAGAGTTATTGTCTCTAAAACAGAGGTTCTCAAACCTAATTCTAATGAAACAGACATGCATAATGAACATTGTTCACATTTGGACACACTACAGTCTTCAAAATAAATTCCTGAAAACTCCAAGGAGTACTGAAAGAAATTAAAGAAAACTTAAATTGAGGGGTGTACCATGTTCATGGATGGCAAAACAGATATTACATGCTACAGATTCTGTGTTCTTTTCATTCTTTTTTTGAATTTTTGAATTTTATTTATTTTTTATACAGCAGGTTCTTATTAGTTACCTATTTTATACATATTAGTGTACTTATGTCAATCCCAATCTCCCAGTTCATCCCACTACCACCACCACCCCCGCCACTTTCCCCCCTTGGTGTCCATACGTTTGTTCTCTACATCTGTGTCTCTGCCCTGCAAACCAGTTCAGCTGTACCATTTTTCTAGGTTCCACATATATGCGTTAATATGAAATGTTTGTTTTTCTCCTTCTGACTTACTTCACTCTGTATGACAGTCTCTAGATCCATCCATGTCTCTACAAATGACCCAATTTCGTTCCTTTTTATGGCTGAGTAATATTCCATTGTATATATGTACCACTCTTTTCATTCTATCAACGGCAATCCTAACCTCGCTCTCTCTCACTCAGATATATTTAAATGCAAATAACCATGGTTAGGGTAAACCTGAATCTCGTCTTTTTAAAGAAAAACCACTCTTTAAAGTCAGCACTTTAACTATTAGTAGTAACATTACTCATGGTATCTTACAACTTAACTGGGATATACCAGCAAGTCTTGACATTGTGGCACAGAATTACTTTCTAAAATAAAAGTGTAATGAGATGGAAAAAAACAAAGCAGCAAAGAAAAATCACAGTGATTTATTCATTCAAAGGCTTCATTCCCAACTTTAAAAATATCTTTCATGATTCCTCACAGCTCTGAGATCAACTCCATCAAGCTGCCTGGGGACCATCTGCAGAAAGGGTTAAAAGTCAAAGTTGCTACTCCATGCTTGCTGGCTGAGGAGGAAGCAGGTTTCCTGGAACCTCAGGATGGCCAGCCTCACACAGAGTAAACAGAGCCGCTGTGCACTCAGGAATAAATTCCTCAACCAGCACATACTCTCCTGAGGTTTGCATGTAAGTTTTTTCCAATAGATTCCAAGTTGAGGAACAAACAGAAATAATAGATGCTCTTGGGCCTTCTTGAGTTCAGGAAGATCTGACATTATCATGAAATAGCTCAGCACAGTCCTCTGAAATTTTTCATTAGAATTCTTTTCTCCTGAATCATGTTAATAAAGTACAATTTGGCCTCGGATTCATACGTAACTACTTACTCACAAGCAGCTCAAGCCCAGAAGGACGGGGAAAAGACACTGAGGCCTGTCAGTAGGAGGCAGGGCCAGGCCCAGGCCCAGGAATTGTCAGATTTCTGGATAAATGTTTTCCAACAAAGCTATATATTGCTTAGAAAAGAAAAGAGCTCCCTTACAGAACACTTGACTGGCTCTGAGATAAGTCTGAAATACTCTTCTCTGCTTTCATTTTCAACTGCCTACACTGCTCTCAGAGTCACCAGAACTGGCACTTGGCTCAACAAGCCTCAAATATCTCTCATCTTTAAGGGGCAAGGACTTGCATTATTTTTCTATAATTCATCAGATTGAGCTAATTCAAGGTATTATTCTATAACATATGTCAAATGTAACAAAATGATGCAAGTCTATTTTTATCCTTCATACATACAGTATACTCTGAACTTATATTGTGTGCACTTGATTTCAAACTGAGATTTTTGAACACCATTTTCCAAACGCAGTAGCAGTTTGCTGCCCTGGGCCGGCCAAACAGAGGAAATGAGGAATCTGATTTGTTTTATTTTAAGAGGAAGAAAAAAAAACTACTTAAGGCCTGATCCTGGTACCTTTTGAACAGTTAACACTTGGAACCTAAACTGTTTCATAATAAACTAGAGCTCCCTTTCCTCCCTCCAAGAAGAGACCCTTGGGAAGTATTTATTTAGTTAATGAATGTTAAGTAATTGTGTTTTACTCACAAAACAAAACAAAAAAAAAAACTTCTAGAAGATGCTCTTTGGGCTCCCTAGCTCTGCAAGGTCCATATGAGCTCCATCAGCCACGAGCCTGGAGCAGTAAACTGGGAATTTAGGGAACAATGTGACCACAAGCACTTCTCCAAAAAGAAAAACAACTCCCCTCTTGGCCCAACTCCAAAAGGCAATTGAGCTGGGTAAGGTCCAGGCTAATCTCTGAACAGCCTCTCTGCCAACTTTCTCCTACAGTCATTAGGTTTTTCAGCATGGGCTTTGCAAATGATCTAAAACAATTAATTAGTGCTTTTGAATTCACCCCATACCATTAATGAAACATTGCCAGACAGCCTCTGATAACATATTTCCAGAGCTCATTAAACGTGGCAAACCAGAGGACACAGACTCCCCAGGCACCCGAGAGGGCCAGGCTGAGACCTGGTTGTTGACAGTGAAGCCATCCTGGAAACGATCCTGGGGTGACAAAGTGGGGGGCTGCTGGGGTCAGGCCCTTAGGGTCCTCCACAATATGCCAGACCCTGCTCTCAAATTATATCATTATCAGGCTCTTAAAGTTCAAAATTATTCTTTCACCCTAAAGACATTTTTTTCTTCTAATGAGTGGAAATTCTTAATTTGATACTTAAAAGTTTTATATTGCTTTTAATCCACACCTCCACACCTCCATACCTCCATCCCCCGAAAGACTGGTTTTAATTTTTTAAAAGAGGGGGGGATGAATAATAGTTTTTAAAACTAAATATTAGAATAAATCTTGTCCCAAAATTCCCTTCTTTCAATCAAAGAGTCCTGCATAATCCACGATTTCCCACTCCCATAACCTCAGTCATGTGAGAAATCTTTCGATTTTTTTACTATCTAATGCCACACAGAATTCCAGGCTGCTCTACATGCATGGCCAGCAAGATAAACACATTTTTGGGAGGCCTAGAAAAAAGCTAGCAGGGGGGCAAGAAGTAAAAATGTTGTTGCATTCCTCTGGACTTTTCTGTTCCAGTTTCAAAAACAGAACGACCACCACCTGGGGCTTATAGAGAGCTCCAGGGCCAAACTTAAGCTGCTTATCGCTGCCCACCCACCCCAAAACCCAGCCCCTACCACCCCTACGATGACAGTGATGAGATCTGAGAAAGCAAATCAGAAAATTTTACAAACTACTCAGTGGCAAAATAAATAAACAAGTTATTTTAAAAGACAACTTTTCAGGCACGGAGGTTAAATCTTCACAGTGTCTTATCCCAATTTTCAATAAATATGATGTTGATGCTTAATAAATATCAATAACAACTTTGGGGAGTTTTTTCCCTTCTGTAAATTGTTAATTTTTTTAAAGTTCTAGCCTAGAATCTGATTACAGGAATAAAATAGGAATCAGTGAGGAAGCCAGAGCTAAAAACTAGAATGGTGGGGCTTCCCTGGTGGCGCAGTGGTTGAGAATCTGCCTGCCAATGCAGCAGACACGGGTTCGAGCCCTGGTCTGGGAGGTTCCCACATGCCGCAGAGCAACTGGGCCCGTGAGCCACAATTACTGAGCCTGCGCGTCTGGAGCCTGTGCTCCGCAACAAGAGAGGCCGCAATGGTGAGAGGCCCGCGCACCACGATGAAGAGTGGCCTGCGTTTGCCACAACTAGAGAAAGCCCTCACACAGAAACGAAGACCCAACACAGCCATAAATAAATTAATTAAAAAAAAATACTAGAACGGCTCCAGCAGAAATGGGGTGTGCCCCACTTAACATTCCGGATTTTTTTTAACACCCTTGTTAACCTACCTCAACTCTCCCTGTTATCCAGTCAGCTGGTACCATCCCGCATTACCTAGAGTCTCCTCAGCCACAGCTGCCTGCATCAGTGTCCCCATTACCTACTAAGTCACGAGGCAAGAAATGGGAAAAGGCAAAAGAGGCACATGAAAGGAAGAACTGAGGGAAAATTCCTTCTTCTTATAGCTACAGCCATTATTTCAAGGTGTGGCCCCAGCCAATGAAGATGCACCTGGTATTTGCAGGTGCACCACACCTACAGCTGGAGAGCTAAAGGTGTCTGTGGAGCTCACTCCTTCAAACCAATCTCCCTTCCAGCACATGGATCTCTCTGACCCAAATGAGTTCACTGAAAGGTTTTCAAGGTAGCTGTTTCAAAAGGATGCTAAAACCAAGCTCCCTTTATGACAGTAAGACTTTTTCTAGAAGGTATTTGCAGGTTCTGTGTTACAATTTGTGCATAGAGAAAACAGATGATCTATGCTGTCAAATGTGGTCCTCAGACCAGCAGCATCAACATCATATGGGCCTGTTAAAAAAAAAATATGCATTGAGGGCTTCCCTGGTGGCACAGTGGATGAGAGTCTGCCTGCCGATGCAGGGGACGCGGGTTCGTGTCCCCGTCTGGGAAGATCCCACATGTTGCGAAGCAGCTGGGCCCGTGAGCCATGGCCGCTGAGCCTGCACGTCCGGAGCCTGCGCTCTGCAACGGGAGAGGCCACAACAGTGAGAGGCCCATGTACCGCAAAAAAAAAAAAAAAAAAAAAAAAAAAGCATTGAGTAATTAATTTAAAAAAATAACACATACAATTCAATGGTAAAAAATATATATGCAGTTTGTTGGGCTTCCCTGGTGGCGCAGTGGTTGAGAGTCTGCCTGCCAATGCAGGAGACACGGGTTCGAGCCCTGGTCTGGGAGGATCCCACATGCCGCGGAGCAACTGGGCCCGTGAGCCACAATTACTGAGCCTGCGCATCTGGAGCCTGTGCTCTGCAACAAGAGAGGCCGCGATAGTGAGAGGCCCGTGCACCGCAATGAAGAGTGGCCCCCGCTTGCCACAACTAGAGAAAGCCCTCGCACGGAAACGAAGACCCAACACAGCCATAAGTAAATAAATAAAGCAAAACTGTCCAAAAAAAAAAAAAAAAACACAAAAAAACATTATAAAAAAAAAAAAATATATATATATGCAGTTTGTTACCCCATGAAAACTGAATCTGCATGTTAACAAGATCCCCAGGTGATTCGTACGCACATTAAAGTTTAGAAAGCACTGGTCTAATGTCTGTCTGTTTTTAACTTCCAACTCCAAAAGCGAAATGGGTGTACCACTCTCAGGCAAAAGCAATATGAATACCCATACTATAAAACATATTTTAAAGTAATTACTTGCTCTACAGAATAAAGTTTACTGTAAGTATCCAGCTCCTTGCTCACACCTAATATGTAATTTAATTTATAAAAATGAGTTTACACACAACACGCTTATTTACTATGTAAAGCTGGATGCAACTGTATTTCTCTGAAACGCTAATTTTGCTATGAGAAGCAATTTTGCAAAAGGTGGTAAAACCGTCAAAATCCATAATCCTGAAAAACAGACCACATGGTGAATGAAAAGGATGAGACTTGGAAATCAGGACAGTAGGTAAATTAGGAAGAGAGGGTCCAGGCTTTTAAGACAGTGATTTTTCGAGGACAGTCATTCACAGCGTGAAGAGATTTTCTTTAGACAGTTTGGGGGGTTGTTCTGTGTTTTAAGATACAGTTTTTACTGTTACATAGAAGTAATTATCTTTACTATTAAGTTATGGCATAGTATTCCACTGATATATCTGTCTTTATAATCTCCTCCTCAAAAGGAACAAATTGAAAGAAAACCATAAAATCATTCTTAATTTCATAAGCATTTCACTCCCAAGGGTCTTGCCTCTAAAATCTGATTCTGGCCACCATCAGCTCTTGCCTCAATTATTACAATAGCCACCAGCCAGTATCCCTAAATGCACCATAACCCAACAGTCTATTCTCAACACTGCAGCCAGAGTTATCTTGTTACAATATCCTTCAGATCACACCATTCTGCTGCTCAAACTCTCCAATGGCTCTTTCTCACTCAGAGTAAAAATTTAACAATGGCCTACAAGGCTATATGCAGCCCTACACCTGTCCCCCAGGTAACCCTCTGACTCTCCACTCCAGCAGCCACCTGGCCTGTTTACTAGGACTTGGGCACTTCAGACAAGCTCCCACCTCAGGACCTTTGCATGTGCTTTTCCTTCTGCCTGGAGTCCTCGTTTCCCCAGATATCCACTTAGCTCACCTCCTTCAAAACTTCGTTCAAATGTCATCTTCCCAGTGAGTCCCTCCCTGATCACCTTACTTTAAATTATACTTCCCCAGGAGTAATTCCTAGCCCTGTTGCTTTTTCTCCACTGAACCTGCTAAAATACGCATAATTTTTTGTTTCTGGTCTCTCTCTCTCTTCACTAGAATGTATGCCTCAGGTGCACAAGAATTTTTGTCTGTTTTGTTCATTGCTGTACCTCCAACACCTGGAAGAGTGTCTAGAGTGCTCAGTAGATGCTTGCTGAATAAATCAATCAACACTTTAGGAAACAACCATGTTAGAAGGTGGAAAAAACTCATTATTTGCACTAACTCCAAAGTATCCCCTTTCTGTGCCACAGAAGCTAGCAAACTACCTGAAATCTGGTATGCACTCAAAGCTAATTCACCAGACTACAACCTCCCACCTAAACATAGCAGTATTTAAAAGTTGAAAGAAACGGTGAAATGATAAATGGTTCCTTCGTCTAAAAAAAGAAAGGGGCAGATGGGAGCTATGTGGCATTCTGTTTTACCAAGCAGCAACGAAATGCCAAAATGGGCCACACAGATGCGTCCCGCTGGAACAGCTCATCCCAGGAGCAGCTCTGGCACCACTGGAAGCAACAGAGCAGGAACTGACTCCAGAAGCAGGTGCTCTGCTCTCTCCTGAGGCCTTTGCTACCTGAGCATCTTTCCGGATGGGGCAGGAGGGTAGGGAGGAAGGGAGGTGCTACAACTCATGGCTCATCTATCGTCCAGACCAGGACTAAGTTATTCAGGCACATGAGGACAAAGGGAAGCAACACAAAGAACTCAGGGCAGGCTTATTGGAACTTTTTCCTTTTGCCATAACTATACCACTTATCGCTATATGGTTCCCTTCATTGCCCACAGAGAGAATAACTTTTTTTTTTTAATCAATATTTTTCTTTGAAGGCAGTAAGGTTTTCCACATTCTACTCTAGTGTTTTTGTTTGTTTTTTTTTTTTCCTTAAGATTTCTAGGAGTTGGCAGGATAGGACAGGAGAATAGCTGGGCCTCAGTCCCCAGAGCACCTGCTGCCTAGTCCTTGGAAGGAACATTCTGAGAGCAAGTGCATTTTTAAGCCTTCTAGAATTCTGCCTGATTTACAATGTCCTCTCAGAGAACAAAAATATGATTATATGGGACTTCAGGATAAATCTATTTTAGGCCACTCTGGCAGAGAATGTTTTAAAGAGAATGAAAGTCAGCGGTTCACGTGGACGCAGTGCCGGTCAGGCCAATCTTCCAAGACAGGCAAACTGTTCCACGCCTTGAGGCCCCCATGTGCAGGGCCGGTCCTGAGGGAAGGCACCACAGTGAAACACTTCCTGGAACCCGCCTTGTTCCTACAACACTTCCAAAACCAGCACTCGGAGCTCAGAGCTCCAGCAATGATTCAAGGTGGTCCCAGAGTAGGAAGGTTTAGTTATCAAAGCAAACAAGCCGAGAAAGCCTGATTTCCCAAATCCACAGTGTGTGAGAGTATAAGCCCTGAGCAATTAAACAGCTATGTGGTCACATACAGATAGCTCTGTCCTGATGGAAAAGTTGATCAGTGTTTACAAAAATGCCCCATCATTGGTACCCTAAAATAACCCAAATAAATCAACAATTCAGAAAGCTGGGTGGCAATGATACAGTCTAGGATAAGGATGCAAAGGAGAGGGAAACCTGGGTTCTGTGGACCTGTCTGACATCAAATCTATGTATAATCTTACACACACTCTTGGTAAATATCTTTCTCATACTATATGAACATCTGCTTACCCAACTATCTACTCTCCTTGCAAATGAAAAAGAAAAAGGCCTTTTATTTGATATCATATCATATTCCACCTCTGTGGGTGGAATATGCAGGGCAGGGTAATCTTTGAGAAATGAACTTGTATTTTTCTTGACTACAGCTAACGGCCCCAACTCTGTGTGTGTATGTGGTGTGTGTGTGTGTGTGTGTGTGTGTGTGTGTGTGTGTGTGTGTGTGTGTTGTTTCTGTGCAAAACTAAAGAAAGGGAGGCAGGGACCTCATCGTGCTAGGGTGTGCATGGTCCCCCCCAAAGAGATCACTACCTAAATCACTACCTAAAATCACTACCTAAAATGGTATTCACTCTGGGACTTTTAATAACATTACTTTGCCTTTAAAATAAATAGAAAGTTGGCACCCTGGTGATAGCTGGCATCACAACTGACAAGATCTTTTGCCTATGTATCCAAAAGTGGAATTAAACACAAAAGTGGTTATAATAACCACCTATAAACAATAATAATCACAGACCAAATCAACTAGTTGTGTCCAAAGACTTAGGGGTTAGCAAGAGAAGAGCCTTTCGAATTTGCTTTGAACCTTCAAGTCTATTCCTCCTCTACCCTTCACATTTCCTGGTGGCAGCTCCCACCGGCACCCTCCCTCCCTTTCTGCCATTATGAGTTCCAGCCTCTGATCCCTCAGTTGGCAGAGCAGGGAAACCATGGCAGAACCACCTCTGCGGTCCTCAGACCACTGATCTCAAATCCAAGAGAGAGAGAGTGCCAGTTCCCTTTGGGCAGCACAATGGAAAGAACATGAACTCTGGGTCTGCTGCCATGCTGCCACTTACTCATCGTCTGACTATTATTACCTAAAGGACCGTTTTAACTTTTTAAAAAATTTGTCTCTCACTATATATGACATTTTTCTTCTCTAAGCCTCAGTTTCATCATTTGTAAAATTAGTATAATAATAATGGTAAGGGTGGTGGCAGTAGTAATAATTACAAAAACAGTGATAATGATGAATACCTACTTCACTGGGTTTCTATAAGGATTAAATGAACTGATTAGTGCAAAGTACCCAGCAGAGCACCTGGCTGCATTGTTTCAAGAGGTGCTGAGGGGCGCACTAAGACTCAACAGTGCAGTTCATCTGCAGAAGTGTGCTGGGTTCGGTTCGATCAAGAGGCAGACCAGCTTTCTAAATTGCTTACTTTCTCTAAAGCCCCTTACTCCCATTCCATAAGTGAAGAAAACAACCCTGCCCACCCAGGGACTGCTAGGAGAATCAAATGAAACACTAGACATGAAAGCATTTTGGAAACAATAAAAATAAAATGATATTATTATGTTTAGCCTCCCCTCAAGGCTGCCAGCTTGTTCCATTCCAAACCAAGTATTAACCAGCTAGTGTCTCTGCTTGCTGTCCTACGGACCCGAAGAGTTCAGAGATTTCTTAGCAGGAAAATAGCTCCAACTAAAAACATCTCTGTTTTCCTGTGGACTGTACCTGGAATTCCAGGTACATCCTGGAATAAAGATAAAAAGAAATGAGTTCGTTCAATAGAAATAAATGTGTGTGCGGGTCATCGGCAAGCATCTAAAAGGATACACCTAGGCACCAAATGGAAACCACGGAATGAGGGAGACAGCCAAGCCATCAACACTGGCCAGCACAGAGGCCAGCAGCGTTTCTGCAGAGTTCCCCTCAGCAGCACCCCTCTGGCCTGACACAAGGGACCAGTAGGGCACAGACAAGTCCATCCCCTCCTACCAAACTGTTTTCCCTGAATTCTCCATACATGCCTCTTTTTCTCATTATTAAGGCTCCTGGGAACACAGCCCTACCTAACTCTGGCAAGCCTCAGAGGCAGCAGTTAATATTTTTTAAAGATGTGTAGCAGAACAGTTTTTAAAGTGAAAACTTAGTGAGCCTTAAGCCCACAGGAGCAAGCATTTACCTTTATAACTTCCCACTTTTCTTAGATACATTACAGGACCTAAGATAAGGCACTAAAAACCTAAGGTAATTTCTAATCAGAAGGCATTATGGTCCTTACACAGTTCTTGTTCACCAAGAGCATGGCCCTCTCTCCCCACATGCTGTACAATAACCAAGGAACAAGGGAGGGAAGGAAAAGTATGAGTTTTGTCAAAGCAACCACTAACCCTGGGCTGTGGCTTCTGCCTCCGCCTCCTTCACCCTCAGCCACAAGCAGGGAAGGAAGGCTTTCACTGAAGGCCCACACGCAGGCACCTACTGTTCCAGCTCAGGCTCATTTTAGGTGCTGTGCTCTTCTCCTCCCTGGCCGCGTGTCTAAAGGAGGACTTCACCCCTTCTGCTGCCAAGAACTCTACTGTAGAGCTCCACAGCCCCGTCAGTGAAAGAAGAACGCGAATAAAGGCCCATTACTTGAGGGTCTTTCCATTCTGATGACTTACATACGTCTCTTCTGAGGCCAAAGGGGTTTCATCTGGTTCCAGGATGTCTCACTGGTGGCTACTCACCTGGTATTGAATCAATCAAGGGAAGAGGCTCATTCATTCCCCACGGAGTGTCTCCTACGTAGAGGCTCTAGTGGAGTGGTGGATGGGCTGGAGTCTAGAGCCAAATTGCCTGGGTTCAAGTCCCTGCTCTGCCACTTATTAGATTTTTTTTTATAAAATGTATTTTTTTTAAGATTTATTATTTATTTATGTATTTATTATTGACTGTGTCAGGTCTTAGTTGGGTACGCGGGATCTTCACTGAGGCACGTGGGATCTTTCGTTGCAGGGCGCAGCCTCTTCGTTGTGGCGTGCAGGCTTCTCTCTAGCTGTGGTGTTCGGGTTTTCTCTTCTCTAGCTGCGGTGTGCAGGCTCCAGGGCACGTGGACTCAGTAGTTGTGGCACGCGGGCCTAGTTGCCCCACGGCATGTGGGATCTTAGTTCCCTGACCAGGGATCAAACCCGCACCCACCGCATTGTAAGACGGATTCTTTACCACTGGACCACCAGAGAAGGCCCACTTATTAGTTACTGAGTCCCAGTTTCCTTGTGAGTAAAATGCAGATGATGATAGTAATACTAATACCACCTCACAGGGTTTTCTTATAAAAACAAAATAAATTAGCTGGCAGAGATCAAGCCCTAGCTGAATGTCAGCCTATGTGCCAGGCACTGTTGCCTTTGTAGCCAAGAAGGCCATATTCTCAGTCTAACTTTGGGAGGCTGCAGTTTGAATTCTAAGATTAAACAGTGCATGCTTTTGGCTACAGGGGGATGGAAGAAGAGAGAATCCAAACCTCAGAATGAAATCCACAGCCTTGTTCTCACATTTGAGGTCCTCCACAATCTACCCCCATCCTTCCTTCCAAACAGACCTCCTCTACATTCCCAACCAGTTCTCTGGGTCATCCGTTCTTTAAAACAACATCAAGCACCTAACTGCCCTGTTCTGTGCTAAGCCCTGTTCTCCCCTCTGCTCACCCCAATGCCTTTCGCCTTCTAGATTCTGCCTGGTCTTCAAAACACAGCTCAACACCTAGGCTTCCACAAAGCCCTCCCCAGCTGCTCTAATCCACCCTCCTGACCCCCCTGAGGTCTTCTGGCTTTTCCTCACCATGCATTGATTATTTGGTTATATTTTATATGCCGAACTAAAGTATAAACAACTCAAAAGAAGGATGACTCTTACATTTCTTTCTATATCCCTAAGTGACTAGTACTGTGCTTTGCACTCAGTGGAGACTCAGTGAATAAGTGATTTACTTGACGCTTCAAAAGGGCACAGATGACACACAGCAAACCCATTATCATTTTTTTGAAACACCTTTCTGATCAAGACTCCCTCATAGTGTAGAGATTAAAGGCTCAATCTGTAGACCTAGACTCAGTAGGTTCTTGGTTAAATCTGCCACTTAGTAGTTGTAGGACCTTGAGGAAGTTACTTAACCTGTCTATGCTTCAGTTTCCCCATCTATAAACTGAGAATAAACAAAGAACCTACATTTCTTAGGGGAGTTATGAGGATGGAATGAGATAATACATTTAAAGCACTTTGAACAGGGCCTGATACACAGTAATTAATTAATTATTATAAATATTCATTATTATATTATCTTCTACTATCTTCTTGAAATTCAGCTCATGCAGAATGCCCCAAAAAAGTATTTTGCAAAGTATGCTGAGCCTATACAGAAAGCTACTGGATGTCAGTATTATATACAAAACATTTCTCCCTTCTTCTTCATTCATTTGGCCCGTCAGCTTGTTCAAAAAAGCATCTCTACCTCTGTACTATTGATCAGTTGCCTCAGTTTGTTATAAAATCTGTAATTCTACTGTACCTTCAATCTTACTGTACACTTCAGCAAAGCTTTCAGTGTGTACACAACTCAAAAAAAATTTCTACCAGTGGCTGGACAGAGGAAGGAAGGTCTCAAGCAAAACTGATTCACTATCGAATACATCAAGGCTATACAGAACCACCAAACTCACCACATTCCCATGAAGTACCTTCTTAAGTTATGTTTTTTCATCAATGAAAGCAGAAAATTCTGCCTCAAACCCACCAGGTATAATTATACATCTTGTTATCAAAACAGCACATTTTTCCATCAAGCCATTTCTCTCTCTTTTTTTTTTCCTACTACTTTTCAGTGAGATTTTAATTAAGATAAGTTTTAATACACAGGCTAAAAGGCAAATAACTTCTCAATCATGAGACAAAATGAAACTGCTGACAGAGAGAATGGGCAGTTCAAATTCACACACCAGCATTCAAAAAAAAAAACTAGCAACTTTCTCTCAAGATATTTGCAACAAGGAGGACATTCTGCTTTCCAATCTCATAAACCAGCTTCTGCAAACTGGCTTCCACTCAGTCTGTGCCTGCATATGACTCCTGGTCTGAGTCAACTGGAGCATTAATGGTGGTCCCGCTTCTTCAGTATAACGCAGAGGTGAAGAGCAGAGTTGTGACTAAGTGAGCTCATGAACTAAGAATATCCTTGCTCATTGTTAGAGGCTATAATTGTTTAGCACAGTACCTGGCTGCAGTGCACACTCAATACATGGTTATTATTATCACTCTCATGTAATCTGTATGTGCAATTCAACAGCTAAAACCAAGAGGCTAATCATTTTTTAAGTCAATGTGTTTCCAGAACTGGCCCAACAAATTAGTTCTATGTAGCTCATTATAGAAGAGACACAAAGCAAATTATAACAAAATAGAGCAAATTAAGTTTCCAAATTTGTTAAGTAACCCTGATTGCCACACTAAGACCTTGCCTAGGGGATCTGACACTCTTATTTAAGCAACAATGTTCCAACCAAATCATTTGCTTCTTCTCATCTCTGAGCTCCCATTCTGATGGCCTCTAGGAAGCACAGTGTATTTCTGTACATTTTTAATTTTTTTATTTTGTTTTGTTTTGTTTTGTTTTTGGTCACACCACGTGGCTTGTGGGATCCCAGTCCCCCAACCCAGGCCCTCGGCAATGAAAGTACAGAGTCCTAACCACTGGAACGCCAGAGAATTCCCTCTGTACTTTTTTAAAAATTACTTTTTTAAAAATTACCTGAAATAGGCAAAATTAAATATTTCCTAAGTAGCCCATGCTAGGAGTGCTACCTCTATGTAAAAGATCTATTTATTTTGTAATAAAGAACAAAAAGCCTTTCTTGAAATTCTTATTTACGACAAGAAAGTAAATGTAATCAATGCATGTAACAAAATTAAGTGGTATTAAACCGCATATTTGTTCTCTAGCCACCTCAACACTGAAGGTCAGTTAGGTATCTGTGTTACTGACATTAGAATGTCTAGCACTTGTCTAGTAAAATATAACATGGGCAAACATACTATGTATCTGTAGAGTAGTCAAATATTTTATTTCCTTGAAGAACACAAATACTCAAGTTTTATATAAATATCCCATGTCCTAAATGTTTCTAGACTGAAGAGACTGAAGAAAAATATAGCCAAAAGAATATAATGAACATGCAATTTATATTATGCAACTTACCTGCAGTTGCTAAACAGGAACTCATCAGGGCAAACATGGCAATCACACAATGAGAAGCCATTTTTATTTCTCCAAAAGTGTGTCCCGTTCAGTCACCTCAGCCTGCAGTTCTTCAGATTATAAATAATCTTTGCAAATTGGAAGTGGCCTTAAAATCTTTCTTGCCAATTTTCAAATTGCCTATAAAAATAAACATTTTAAGAAGAAAACTTAATGCAGGTATTTCTTTTGATAAATACACATGAAAGTGAAATGAGGAATTTCTAAAAAGTATAAGATAAATTTATCTTGTGTGCCTAGACAGCACTCAAGCAAATGTTGGGGGTGCAGGGGAGGTAATTACCTAATAAAGAATTTTATAGCAAATACTTCTGCAAATACATGCTGTTTTGACATTTTAAATCTTTGGTTTTACATAAAATTTTCAAGAATATAGAAGAAAATCAAGGTACACCTATAATATAACATCATCAGTTATAAAATAATCAGTGACACTTGATACATGAACTCCCTAGTGCCAGCAAAAAAACACAAACAACTCTGATTAGAACTCAATCTAAGATGCAAACTATCATATATAGGATGGATAAACAACAAGGTCCTATGGTATAGCACAAGGAGCTATATTCAATATCCTGTGATAAACCATGATGGAAAAGAATGTGAAAAAGAATATATATGTGTATAACTGAATCACTTTGCTGTACAGCAGAAATTAATACAATCAATAAATCAGCTATATTTATTTAATTTATTTAATACAATTAATAAATCAGCTATATTTCAATAATTTTTTTTTAAAAAAGAACTCAATCTAATGTTATAGTGACAGAGTTATCACAGGGATCAAATTGAAACACATTGAGAGTCAACCTGAAAAAATAAAGAACCATTAAAAGACAAGATTCTTATTTCAACTGTTTGCCAACATTTTAATAAGCAAAAATGTCTCTCCCTGTCTCTCAACCCCATCTGAGACTATCTGGTTGCATGACTAGAGGATCCAGAAGGTCTTTTCTAAACTTTTCCTATCCAGAGCCTTGAATGGTGAGTTTTGTGAAGGTTTGCTGAACTGGAATATCCTCCTATGGCCCTAAAGATCACCTCATTTAGACACTCCAAAGTATTTCCAGCCTTATCTCATTGAGCCTGGCACAACCCATAGAAGGTGCAATTCAACAAATGTTTACAGAGCACCTACTATGTTCCAGGCGTTGTGTGAGGACATGATTCCTGTTAACAGGGAAAAAAATTACCCAACAACTGGAAAAAAGTATAAAGACCCTGCCTGATCTAAGCCCTGGGCAAGGCAAGATCACAGAGTTTCTAGGACCCACCTCAAAGAGCTAGAGATTGCAGCCTTGTTACTCTCATCCAGAAAATTGCATCCCCAGAACCAGTTTGCTACCTTTAGAGACAAAGCCAGTTTGGGCACTTGTAGATACAGTAGAAAAATATAAAAACAATGGAAAAATGAGTTTCTAATCAAATGGTCTTAGTTCACTGCATCGATTGTTAAGAGAAAGATATTTAAAATGGTTTCCTACAGTAGTAACACTAATGGCCTCTGAGAAGGAGAGAAACAGGGTGATTGGGGGACAGTGGTGGGAGGGGGCAGGAACCTTTTCACTGAACTCCCATTTGGGTTTTACAGGTATTACCTACCCAGAAATAACAATAATGTCCTAATTTCAAAAATAAATTTTAGATATGCTTTAAAACTAAACTATTACATATGCAGGAGGCACTGCAGTTCAATCTTGGTATGACAGTGATTTTAAAAGCCTAGTGTGAGTAAATATAGATTATGATGGCAGTTAAAGGTCTGCCTAAGTGTGGATCCACTCTGCCACCTACCAAATGGGTGATGTTGACCACAATACTCTTCATGCATGAAACTATCCTATGGACTGCCATGAGGATTAAAGCAGTTAATATATATACATTGCTACAACAGTACCTAGCACATAATAGGCAATGAATAAATGTTAGCTATTATTATCATGCTTGTCCATTCCCTTTGAGGTATATTTATACCAAGAAAGTGGAGAAAGTAGGTTGTGATTATTGACATAATTCTTAGCTACTGGAAAACCAGTTTAGTCTTTTGTTTGCTGCTAAATAAACACTACAATGGACACAAAAAGGAGATAAGCTAAAGAGTGGAATCACTAAGGGAAAAAAATTGCCAGTCAAATTGAGGCACAATCCATTGGTGGCACAATGGTCTTATCTCAAAAACTGACTAAATTATAGACACAATTTTGGACACCATAAAATTGACTTCAATCATCCCTTTAAGTCCAAAATTTCTGTCACCATAATTCCACATCACCTCAGATGTAATGGAAGTCTCCTCTGTTAACCTAAAAGTCAATGACAGCAAAGAGAATTTGTCCCTATTTTTTTCCCTTCAAAGAATTAGATTTCCTGGGTTTCCCTGCTGGCGCAGTGGTTAAGACTCCGCCTGCCAATGCAGGGGACACGGTTTCGAGCCCTGGTCAGGGAAGATCCCACATGCGCGGAGCAACGAAGCCCGTGCGCCACAACTACTGAGCCTGCGCGCCTAGAGCCCATGCTCCGCACCAAGAGAAGCCACCGCAATGAGAAGCCCGCGCACCGCAAAGAAGAGTAGCCCCCGCTCGCCGCAACTAGAGAAAGCCCGCGCACAGCAACGAAGACCCAACACAGCCAAAAATAAATTAATTAATTAAATTAAATTTTTTAAATTAGATTTCCTGAATGGATCAATAAGAAAAACTCTAAAAGAATATGCTATTTCAACAAATACTAAGGGCAACTTTTATAAAGCAAAACCCTGTAAGGAGATTTCAGAAGAAGATGACTTCCCAGAGGATTTTTATGGTGCACACAATCTATATAACCAGCACGAGGCTTGTGGGAATATTTAATGAGCTTGTATCACCCCCTGCCCGCAGCTGCAGAGGCTCTGTGGAGCTGTGCACGTTAATCTGGGGCTTAAACCAGGTCTGAATGAACCTGTGGAAAAGAAAGGCAAATGGTTCTATTAAAAATGTAGACTGCAAATTGCTGACAAGAATATTGGGTAATTATTAAAATGCAGCAATTACAGATACAATAGAGCCAAGCTAAACAGTTTGATGCCCAAAGGCAAACCACAGCAAGTTTACACCGGATCTTAAAACATCTCCAAGGAAGTCCAAGACAAGTTGAAACTTACATACTGCTGCTTCAAACAAAGAGGGAGCTTTTCTTCTTTCAGCTTAAAAGTCCCTCCATAATGTAACTTGTTCAAAAAGAAAATAAACTGCACAGAATTTTTGTCTAATCTTCCCAATGTGGTGACAGGATCCTAAGGCGGAGGAGAATAAAAAAAGGAAGCAAGTCATTCCATTCAGTGGAACTCCAGTTTTGGCCAAGACTTGCATACATCAGCGCCTTAACACACGACTTAGGGATCAGTTCCCCAATTAGAAGAATGCAGGATGATCAAAGGCTTTGGAAAAGTCGCAGATCTTGAATAAAACTAGGGAAATACAAACTCTTCTCCTTCTCTGATGTTATATCACACTCAGTCTGCAAAGACCAGGGACTCGCCACTCTGGTTTTCTGACCTCACTGTATCTCTTTGGACTTTAAGAACTAAACTCTTCCTTTAGAATATAAATAGGGTACTCTGAAATCTTGAATGAACAATTTGGGGTCTACTGTGTAGTAGTCATTTCACCCACATTTCAAAGTAATGTATTCCATTCAAAGGGTACCAGAACTTATAGTATCCGCAAATGAACAGAACACAATTCTGAGAGGGACTTTAACGGATTTTTTTAAAAAAGGAATGTGATACTAATTCTTCTAATTTCCCCTGTATCTATTTCTAAGGCCATTAAACTGTGTGCTGCCCCACATTCTCTAGTGATCCAACAGAATTCACAGGGAAAGACCAGGATAAGCTGAAAACCCCTACCCAAACAAGTCCCAAAAACCATTACGGGTTAAACTAATGTTCAAAAGGAATTGGTTGGGAACAGTATTCCCTGAGTTGACCAGGATGTCTTTTAAAGAGAAAATCTTGCTCTGTCTTAGTGGAAAAATGTGGTGAAATGATGTCTGGCAATAGGCTAAAAGCCAGCAAGAAAAATTGCTAACTTCCCCTTAGATGGCTAACACAGTGGCTATGAACATGAGATTATTCAAAATCAGAACTTAAATTAGCTTCCAGCCAATCAATTTCTCAATTAAAAGAATTAGCATGCTAAAGATAACATGAACAGCTTTTAAAGTTAGAAGCAGTCAACAGGATTCATGGATGAAGAGGAGCCCAAACTCCAAGCCCAGCACTTGCCCCAAATAACAGGGCAGAGTCAAGACTAGAAACCAGGTTTTTCCATGACCAGTATCCTACCTTGCAGTTCCAGGTCTGTTGCCACAAACTAGGAACCATTTTCTCTCCCTCCATACTCAATCTCTGGAAACAGAATTTTTTTTCGAAGAGAGGGGGAAGCCTGCCATGGCTGCCACCAGACATTGGTACTTCCATGTTGACATATGTACTCTGCACAAATCATTACTGATCACAAACTATGACTTGACTTCAGGACTGTGGGTGGCGGCTATAATAAATAAACAATCCTTGGTGATGTTGTTTGACTCAAGTTCTGTGAAGATGAAGCACAAATCTTTGCACAATCATATCTTAACACTAAGACTGTTTAGCCCCCAACAAGGAAAATATTCAACAAATGTGAAGATCTTAAAGACAGAGATATATTGAGTGGAATAAAAAATGGCCATTCCCTAAACTCAAATAGTAAATAACACCTGATTTTCTGGTACCTTCAATATGAAAAGGTTTTCTAGCAGATCATTAAGTTGTTTCTAGTCTGGTCATTTAAGTGAATTTTTTTGAGAAAGGTATACTGTTAAGTCTGCAAATGGTTAAGTAAAAGCTGGTAAAAGAATTGTTCTGATGGATATTCAACATGTTATTCAGGGGATTTAGAAAAGAGGCAGGGTGGAGGACATCAATATCTAGCTTGGCAGCCTGTAAAAAGGGGTGTGCAACGTGTAGAACAGATACTGTTGTTTGTCCGATGACATTTGGATGCCCTTTAAGACTTGTACACAGAGAGAGCAAAGCCACCTTACTGAGTCGCAACTCTCAGATTTCTCTACTACACAGAGAAACTAGCTACTTCCAAATCCCCATTTTCAGACAGATTTGGCACAAAGAGGAGAAAAATCCTGGATTTGGATAAGAAATCTTTGGAATTGCATCTAAGTACAATCAATATTCAATAAATATTTACTACTAGGAGCCAGGCACTGTTGAAGATACCAAGGATATAGTAGTAAAAAAAAAAATTGAGCCAAAAATCCTGCCCTCATGGTGCTTATATTTTAGTAAAAGTAACACCATTTAGTACGTTAGGCAAGATATTTAATTTCCTGAGCTTCATTTCTCCCTTCAGTAAATCTTTATTTATTGCTTACTCATGCCAGGCAATGGGAATATAATGGCCATGAAAAGAGACATATTCTTTTACCCTCATGGGCTTAAAGTGTGGTGGGATAAACACAAATATGTAATTATACACTATGATAAGGGCCCTAAAGAAAAGGTATCCACAACCTGAAGGATAAGTAGAGATTTAAAAGCTCTGGTGAAGGATGACATTACAGTAGAGGAAACATTACAGGTCACTGATGCTGAAGGGAGCATGGCTGCAAAGCCAAAGGGAAAAGAGAGGAACAGGTTCAAGAAAGAGTTTAAGCAGGAAAGTGGAATGATCCGATTATGTTTTTAAAGTTTCCCTGGTATAGGCACTATGGAAAACAGTATGGAGGTTCCTCAAAAAATTAAAAATAGAACTACCATATCATCCAGCAATTCCACATCTGGGTATATCTTTAAAGGAAGTTAAATCACTGTGCTAAAGAGATATCTGCAAACCCATGTTCACTGCAGCATTGTTTACCATAGCCAAGACATGGAAACAACCTAAACGTCCATTGATGAATGAATGGATAAAGTAAATGTGGTGTGTACACAATGGAATATTACTCAGCCATAAAAAAGAAGGAAATCCTGCCATTTGCGACAACATAGATGGACCTTGTGGGCATTATGCTAAGAGAAATAAGTCAGTCAGAGAAAGGCAAATACTGTAGGACACATATGTAGAATCTAAAAAACTGAACTCTTAGAAACAGAGAACATATTGGTGTTGCCAGAGGTGGGGGTGAGGGGTGGGAGAAATAGGTGAAGGTGGTCAAAAGGTACAAACTTCCAGTTATAAGATAAATAAGTTCTGGGGGTGTAATGTACAACATGACGACTATAGTTAACAATACTGTATTGTATATTTTAAAGTCGCTAAGAGAATAAATCTTAAAAGTTAACACAAGTAGGGAATTCCCTGGTGGTCCAGTGGTTAGGACTCCATACTTCCACTGCAGTGGGCACAGGTTCAATCTCTGGTCGGGGAACTAAGACCCCACATGTTGCATGATGCAGCCAAAAAAAAAAAATGTTAACATGAGTAAAAAAAAAAATTAACTATGTGAGGTAATGGATGTTAACTAAACTTACTGTGGTGATCACTTTTCAATACATACATACATCAAATCACTGTGTTGTAGTTTATGCAATGTTATGTATGAATTATATCTCAATAAAACTGAAAAAAATTTTAATTAAAAATAAATAACAATTTCCCTGGGTACCATGTGGAGAAGAGACTGAAGAGAGCCCAGAGTGCTTGGATGTTCAGTTAAGACTCTGACAGCACGTCAGATAAGAAAGGTGGTTTGGATCAGAATGGAGCCTCAGTTTCTTCATTTGTAAGAAAATAAACTAACCTTACGTACATCACAGGGCCGTTACAAGAATCAAATGAAATTGTACACATAACAGCATAAAAGCTATCATTACTTATCATTAGCCGGCAGTCTCTACAAAAGAGAATTATCCTGAAGCCTAAGAAAGTCCCAATATTCTATGGCTGCCAGTGGAAGGGGAAAAAAAAGGATTACTCTTGAACTACCTACACTTGTGGATAGGAATTCCACATGAAGACCCAGTAAAGGAAGGCAGGAAGCACAGAGGGTACAAGATGTGCAGAGAAGCTGGGCTCTGCTCTCCCCTGCCCCTCTAGGGCCTGGCCCACCCTCATTCCTGTTGGTTACACAGAGTATAACCAACACATCTCTGGCCCCAGCTGGGGCTGACCTTCAGTCAGTCCTTAAAAGCCCTCTGTCTATCCCAAGCACAGCAGACCTCACTGCCCAAGGAAAATACAGCAAAGAGGGGAGGGTGGGCATGTACACATCTCACAAGGTTGTGAAGACCAGGTTTTGTTCAAGTTCACAAACTAGGACAGACTTTATTTATTGATTTATTGATTTATTGATTTTGGGGTGAGTTAGGTCTTCACTGCTGTGCTCAGGCTTTCTCTAGTTGCAGCGAGTGGGGGCTACTCTTCTTTGCAGTGCACGGGCTTCTCATTGTGGTAGCTTCTCTTGTTGCAGAGCATGGGCTCTAGGCGTGTGGGCTTCAGTAGCTGTAGCACACGGGCTCAGTAGTTGCAGCTCGTGGGCTCTAGAGCGCCGGATCAGTAGTTGTGGCACACGGGCTTAGTTGCTCCGCGGCATGTGGGATCTTCCCATACCAGGGCTCGAACCCGTGTCCCCTGCGTTGGCAGGTGGATTCTTAACCACTGCGCCACCAGGGAAGTAGGACAGATTTTTTTACCCACCCGTGCAGTATTCCAGGAACTACCTTTCACATTTAATATTTCTGCATCCAAAGATTTCCGTTGCTTATAATTTTAAGCTAGAATTAATAGAGAACTATTCTTGGGGTTCCAAACCTGGCTTACCCAGATGTCTTACACTGGACAAGTCATTTAGCCTCCATCACCCCCTCATCTGTAAAATATTAATGATATTTTGATGGTAATATATGAGACAGAATATGGGCATGATACCTAAAACAACACCTGGCCCACACAGTACATTTTTTAAAAATAACAGTCATTGCAGTTATTATGATTAAAATACATCTAGTCTTTGGGAAAAAACCAAGCAAACTACCAGTAACAATATAATATAAATAACAGTTTAGGGGCTTCCCTGGTGGCACAGTGGTTGAGAGTCCGCCCGCCGATGCAGGGGACGCGGGTTCGTGCCCCGGTCCGCGAAGATCCCACGTGCCGCGGAGCGGCTGGGCCCGTGAGCCACGGCCGCTGAGCCTGCGCATCTGGAGCCTGTGTTCCGCAACGGGAGAGGCCACAACAGTGAGAGGCCCGCGTACCGCAAAAAAAAAAATCACAGTTTACATCAAAGTTTGTATTAATTTTAGGATTAGACTTTGTCATCTAGAGTTTCAAAAATTCCCTTCATCACCAAAAAATGATTCCAAACCTAATGTAAGGTATTAGTCCTAAAGATAGTCCTAATATTGCAATGCTGTTCCCAAAGGGTAGTAAAGCTGCTGCCTCAACAGCTCTGGTGTTAAGTTACAGGGATCCGGCTGAACGGCCCTCCTCAATTCTACCTTTTGATTCCCAAATTAGCTGCAGGGGTTTAGCCTGGGGGCTGCGGAGCTCAGCCTGGCACTGCCACCAAACTAACCCAGCTGCCTAGAGAAAGGAATCGGCTATCACCAGAAGGGCTTATTAAATCACAAAGCTGCAATTATTCCAGCAAAGTCAGCACAGCTGAATATTCTCAGGCCCTAGCAAGCGCCAAGCCATTAAAAAAAACTTTGGGGAAAAAAATTTTTAAATAAAAATAAAATAAAACAAAAAAAAAGCCTTTGGGGAAGCTACACCTTCTAGACCTCCAATAGACTATTTTGTACAATATGTACTAATTTACTAAAATATTTGATTCACATCTTTATTTATATTTGCAGGGATTCTGCAAATATATGAATTTAGAATAAACACTCCAGCAACAGACTATTTTGCTAATCACAATTAAGCACATTTTTTAATTCCTCTCACTGACTTCCAATATAAAATTCTTTCTCTTGAGTGGGGCTAATCCCTCAACAGATACATTTCAATCACTTAACTGATATTATTTGGTAAGGAAAGGGCTCAGCAGCCCAGGCATTGTGAAACATTAAGAATTAAAACCCTTAGATGGTTGCCCACTGCGGTCAGGATAAAGACCAAAACACTTTGCATGGTTGCTGGGTGTTGCCAACTTAATCCCACCTCATGTTCTGCATCGTCTCCAGCCATGCTCACCTTAATTCAGTTTTACCCAAGGGCCAACCCCTTTCTTCCAGAAGCGATGTTCACGTTTTGCAACTCAATGACCCTCCATGGTCCCCCTAATATGGTCAATTTCAAACACCTTCAAGGCCTCAGGTCTTTGTATAAGCATTACTTCTTTAAGGAGGCCTCCTCTGATTCTCTCGAAGTAGAACGTAGTGCAATTCAACCCTGTTGGTAAATCTCCATGTAATTATTTCCTTCCGGGGATGGTTTTTGCACTCATCTGTTCACTCCAGAAAGCGGGATGACAGTCTCCCTGGCTCACCTGGCATATAGTAGGCATCCAATGAATGTACCATATGGATCGCAAGTATAAAATACTATCTTGTACATTAAAATGAGAAACAGTATGAAAAGATGGTGAATTATCAGAACATTTCTCAATAATAAATGATAAGCCAACAAGTAAGAGTTGAATATAAGAAAGAACCTACACAGCAGGCAGCCTGAAAGGGACATGAGAGGCAAGAATTCTGGCATCAACACGTGTTACAAGCTCAGACAAGTCACTTCATTTGGAGCTTTAATTGCTTCATCTCTAATATGAAGAGATTAAACAAGAAAATCTTTTATTCTCTACCTTACTTATGATTGCCGTTATAAGGACTAACAACTAATTCTGAATCTCTCCTATAAAATGAAACTTCAAACACACTTGTGGAAATCTGAAATGCATGATCATGTAATGGCTAGCAGGAATGACAACAACACTAGAAAGTATTATCCCAGAAAAACATTCAACTTGACAATGTATGTATAAATAAAATACTAATACTACACTAGCTATTTTTTAACACACAACTTACAAAACAAAAAAAATTTTTTAATGAATTCTCTTACAAGCAATGCAAGCAACCACAAAACCTGAATTTTGTCAGCTCTGCCCATTTCATAAAAACTGCCATTTTGGGGAAGATCTAGGGGAAGATGGCGGAAGAGTAAGACGCGGAGATCACCTTCCTCCCCACAGATACATCAGAAATACATCTACACGTGGAACAACTCCTACAGAACACCTACTGAATGCTGGCAGAAGACCTCAGACCTCCCAAAAGGCAAAAAACTCCCCACGTACCTGGGTTGGGCAAAAGAAAAAATAAACAGCGACAAAAGAATAGGAACGGGACCTGCACCAGTGGGAGGGAGCTGTGAAGGAGGAAAGGTTTCCACACACTAGAAGCCACTTCTCGGGCGGAGACTGCGGGTGGCGGAGGGGGAGGCTTCGGAGCCGCGGAGGAAAGAGCAGCAACAGGGGTGCGGAGGGCAAAGCGGCGAGATTCCCGCACAGAGGATCGGTGCCGACCAGCACTCACCAGCCCAAGAGGCTTGTCTGCTCACCCGCCGGGACGGGCGGGACTGGGAGCTGAGGCTCGGGCTTCGGTCGGATCGCAGGGACAGGACTGGCAGAGTGAACACAGTCTGAAGGGGTTAGTGCACCACGGCTAGCCGGGAGAGAGTCCGGGGAAAAGTCTGGAGCTGCTGAAGAGGCAAGAGACTTTTTCTTCCCTCTTTGTTTCCTGGTGCGCAAGGAGAGGGGATTAAGAGCGCTGCTAAAATGAGCTCCAGAGACGGGCGCGAGCCGCGGCTAACAGCGCAGACCCCAGAAACGGGCATGAGACGCTAAGGCTGCTGCTGCCGCCACCAAGAAGCCTGTATGCGAGCACAGGTCACTCTCCACACCTCCCTTCCGGGGAGTCTGTGCAGCCCGCCACTGCCAGGGTCCCGGGATCCAGGGACAACTTCCCCGGGAGAATGCACAGCGCACCTCAGGCTGGTGCAACGTCACGCCGGCCTCCGCCGCTGCAGGCTCACCCCACATCAGTACCCTCCCTCCCCCTGGCCTCAGTGAGCCAGGGCCCCCGAATCAGCGTCTCCTTTAACCCCATCCCTGTCTGAGCGAAGAACAGATGCCCTCCGGCGACCTACACGCAGAGGCGGGGCCAAATCCAAAGCTGAGTCCTGGGAGCTGTGCGAACAAAGAAGAGACAGGGAAATCTCTCCCAGCAGCCTCAGGAGCAGCGGATTAAATCTCTACAATCAACTTGATGTACCCTGCATCTGTGGAATACCTGAATAGACAACGAATCATCCCAAACTGAGGAGGTGGACTTTGAGAGCAAGATTTATTATTTTTTTCCCTTTTCCTCTTTTTGTGAGTGTGTATGTGTATGCTTCTGTGTGAGATTTTGTCTGTATAACTTTGCTTTCACCATCTGTCCTAGGGTTCTATCTGTCCAGTTTTTTTGTTTTTTGTTTTTTTTTTGGTATTTTGCTTTTTAAAAAAAATTTTTTCTTAATAATTATTTTTTTATTTTAATAACTTTATTTTATTTTACCTTACTTTATTTTATTTTCTCTAATCTTCTTTCTTTCTACATTTTCTCCCTTTCATTCTGAGCCGTGTGGATGAAAGGCTCTTGGTGCTGCAGCCGGGAGTCAGTGCTGTGCCTCTGAGGTGGCAGAGCCAACTTCAGGACACTGGTCCACAAGAGACCTCCCAGCTCCACGTAATATCAAACGGCAAAAATCTCCCAGAGATCTCCATCTCAACACCAACACCCAGCTTCACTCAACGACCAGCAAGCTACAGTGCTGGACACCCTATGCCAAACAACAAGCAAGACAGGAACACAACCCCACCCATTAGGAGAGAGGCTGCCTAAAATCATAATAAATCCACAGACACCCCAAAACACACCACCAGACGTGGACCTGCCCACCAGAAAGACAAGATCCAGCCTCATCCATCAGAACACAGGCACTAGTCCCCTCCACCAGGAAGCCTTCACAACCCACTGAACCAACTTTAGCCACTGGGGACAGACACCAAAAACAACGGGAACTACGAACCTGCAGTCTGCGAAAAGGCGACCCCAAACACAGTAAGATAAGCAACATGAGAAGACAGAAAAACACACAGCAGATGAAGAAGCAAGATAAAAACCCACCAGACCTAACAAATGAAGAGGAAATAGGCAGTCTACCTGAAAAAGAATTCAGAATAATGACAGTAAAGATGATCCAAAATCTTGGAAATAGAATAGAGAAAATGCAAGAAACATTTAACATGGATCTAGAATAACTAAAGATGAAACAAGCAATGATGAAAAACACAATAAATGAAATTAAAAATACTCTAGAAGTGATCAATAGCAGAATAACTGAGGCAGAAGAACGGATAAGTGACCTGGAAGATAAAATAGTGGAAATAACTACTGCAGAGCAGAATAAAGAAAAAAGAATGAAAAGAACTGAGGACAGTCTCAGAGACCTCTGGGACAACATTAAACGCACCAACATTCGAATTATAGGGGTTCCAGAAGAAGAGAAAAAGAAAGGGACTGAGAAAATATTTGAAGAGATTATAGTTGAAAACTTCCCTAATATGGGAAAGGAAATAGTTAATCAAGTCCAGGAAGCACAGAGAGTCCCATACAGGATAAATCCAAGGAGAAATATGCCAAGACACATATTAATCAAACTGTCAAAAATTAAATACAAAGAAAAAATATTAAAAGCAGCAAGGGAAAAACAACAAATAACACACAAGGGAATCCCCATAACCATAAGGTTAACAGCTGATCTTTCAGCAGAAACTCTGCAAGCCAGAAGGGACTGGCAGGACATATTTAAAGTGATGAAGGAGAAAAACCTACAACCAAGATTACTCTACCCAGCAAGGATCTCATTCAGATTTGATGGAGAAATTAAAACCTTTACAGACAAGCAAAAGCTGAGAGAGTTCAGCACCACCAAACCAGCTTTACAACAAATGCTAAAGGATCTTCTCTAGGCAAGAAACACAAGAGAAGGAAAACACCTACAATAACAAACCCAAAACAATTAAGAAAACAGGAATAGGAACATACATATCTATAATTACCTTAAATGTAAATGGATTAAATGCTCCCACCAAAAGACACAGACTGGCTGAATGGATACAAAAACTAAGACCCATATATATGCTGTCTACAAGAGACCCACTTCAGACCTAGGGACACATACAGACTGAAAGTGAGGGGATGGAAAAAGATATTCCATGCAAATGTAAACCAAAAGAAAGCTGGAGTAGCAATTCTCATATCAGGCAAAATAGACTTTAAAATAAAGACTATTAGAAGAGACAAAGAAGGACACTACATAACGATCAAGGGATCGATCCAAGAAGAAGATATAACAATTGTAAATATTTATGCACCCAACATAGGAGCACCTCAATACATAAGGCAAATACTAACAGCCATAAAAGGGGAAATCGACAGTAACACATTCATAGTAGGGGACTTTAACACCCCACTTTCACCAATGGACAGATCATCCAAAATGAAAATAAATAAGGAAACACAAGCTTTAAATGATACATTAAACAAGATGGACTTAATTGATATTTATAGGACATTCCATCCTAAAACAACAGAATACACATTTTTCTCAAGTGCTCATGGAACATTCTCCAGGATAGATCATATCTTGGGTCACAAATCAAGCCTTGGTAAATTTAAGAAAACTGAAATTGTATCAAGTATCTTTTCCGACACAACGCTATGAGACTAGATATCAATTACAGGAAAAGATCTGTAAAAAATACAAACACATGGAGGCTAAACAATACACTACTTAATAACGAAGTGATCACTGAAGAAATCAAAGAGGAAATCAAAAAATACCTAGAAACAAATGACAATGGAGACACGATGACCCAAAACCTATGGGATGCAGCAAGAGCAGTTCTTAGAGGGAAGTTTATAGCAATACAATCGTACCTTAAGAAACAGGAAACATCTCGAATAAACAACCTAACCTTGCACCTAAAGCAATTAGAGAAAGAAGAACAAAAAAACCCCAAAGTTAGCAGAAGGAAAGAAATCATAAAGATCAGATCAGATATAAATGAAAAAGAAATGAGGGAAATGATAGCAAAGATCAATAAAACTAAAAGCTGGTTCTTTGAGAAGATAAACAAAATTGATAAACCATTAGCCAGACTCATCAAGAAAAAAAGGGAGAAGACTCAAATCAATAGAATTAGAAATGAAAAAGGAGAAGTAACAACTGACACTGCAGAAAAACAAAAGATCATGAGAGATTACTACAAGCAACTCTATGCCAATAAAATGGACAACCTGGAAGAAATGGACAAATTCTTAGAAATGCACAACCTGCCAAGACTTAATCAGGAAGAAATAGAAAATATGAACAGACCAATCACAAGTAATGAAATTGAAACTTTGATTAAAAATCTTCCGACAAACAAAAGCTCAGGACCAGACGGCTTCACAGGCAAATTCTATCAAACATTTAGAGAAGAGCTAACACCTATTCTTCTCACTCTTCCAAAATATAGCAGAGGGAGGAACACTCCCAAACTCATTCTATGAGGCCACCATCACCCTGATACCAAAACCAGACAAGGATGTTACAAAGGAAGAAAACTACAGGCCAATATCACTGATGAACATAGATGCAAAAATCCTCAACAAAATACTAGCAAACAGGGGCTTCCCTGGTGGCGCAGTGGTTGAGAGTCCGCCTGCTGATGCAGGGGACATGGGTTCATGCCCTGGTCTGGGAAGATCCCACAGGCCGCGGAGCGGCTGGGCCCATGAGCCATGGCCGCTGAGCCTGTGCATCCAGAGCCTCTGATCCGCAACAGGAGAGGCCACGTATCGCAAAAAAAAAAAAAAAAATACTAGCAAACAGAATCCAACAGCACATTAAAAGGATCATACACCATTATCAAGTGGGGTTTATTCCAGGAATGCAAGGATTCTTCAATATACGCAAATCAAACAATGTGATACACCATATTGACAAGTTGAAGGAGAAAAACCATATGGTCATCTCAATAGATGCAAAGAAAGCTTTTGACAAAATTCAACACCCATTTATGATAAAAACCCTCCAGAAAGTAGGCATAAAGGGAACTTTCCTCAACATAATAAAGGCCATTATGACAAACCCACAGCCAACATCGTCCTCAATGGTGAAAAATTGAAAGCATTTCCACTAAGATCAGGAACAAGACAAGGTTGCCCACTCTCACCACTCTTATTCAACATAGTTTTGGAAGTTTCAACCACAGCAGTCAGAGAAGAAAAAGAAATAAAAGGAACCCAAATTGGAGAAGAAGAAGTAAAGTTGTCACTGTTTGCAGATGACATGATACTACACATAGAGAATCCTGAAGATGCTACCAGAAAACTACTAGAGCTAATCAATGAATTTGGTAAAGTAGTAGGATACAAAATTAATGCACAGAAATCCCTGGCATTCCTATACACTAATGATGAAAAATCTGAAAGTGAAATCAAGAAAACACTCCCATTTACCACTGCAACAAAAAGAATAAAATATTTAGCAATAAACCTACCTAAGGAGACAAAAGACCTGTATGCAGAAAATTATAAGACACTGATGAAAGAAATTAAAGATGAGACAAATAGATGGAGAGATATACCATGTTCTTGGATTGGAAGAATCAACATTGTGAAAATGACTCTACTACCAAAGCAATCTACAGGTTCAATGCAATCCCTATCAAACTACCACTGACATTTTTCACAGAACTAGAACAAAAAATTTCACAATTTGCATGGAAACACAAAAGACCCCAAATAGCCAAAGCAATCTTGAGAACGAAAAACGGAGCTGGAGGAATCAGGCTCCCTGACTTCAGACTATACTACAAAGCTACAGTAATCAAGACAGTATGGTACTGGCACAAAAACAGAAAGATCAATGGAACAGGATAGAAAGCCCAGAGATAAACCCACACACATATGGTCACCTTATCTTTGATAAGGAGGCAGGAATGTACAGTGGAGAAAGGACAGCCTCTTCAATAAGTGGTGCTGGGAAAACTGGGCAGGTACATGTAAAAGTATGAGATTAGATCACGCCCTAACACCATACACATAAATAAGCTCAAAATGTATTAAAGACCGAAATGTAAGGCCAGAAACTATCAATCTCTTAGAGGAAAACATAGACAGAACACTCTATGACATAAATCACAGCAAGATCCTTTTTGACCCACCTCCTAGAGAAATGGAAATAAAAACAAAAATAAACAAATGGGACCTAATGAAACTTCAAAGCTTTTGCACAGCAAAGGAAACCATAAACAAGACCAAAAGACAACCCTCAGAATGGGAGAAAATATTTGCAAATGAAGCAACAGACAAAGGATTAATCTCCAAAATTTACAAGCAGCTCATGCAGTTCAATAACAAAAAAACAACCCAATCCAAAAATGGGCAGAAGACCTAAATAGACATTTCTCCAAAGAAGATATACAGACTGCCAACAAACACATGAAAGAATGCTCAACATCATTAATCATTAGAGAAATGCAAATCAAAACTACAATGAGATATCATCTCACACCAGTCAGAATGGCCATCATCAAAAAATCTAGAAGCAATAAATGCTGGAGAGGGTGTGGAGAAAAGGGAACACTCTTGCACTGCTGGTGGGAATGTGAATTGCTACAGCCACTATGGAGAACAGTATGGAGGTTCCTTAAAAAACTACAAATAGAACTACCATATGACCCAGCAATCCCACTACTGAGCATATACCCTGAGAAAACCATAATTCAAAATGAGTCATGTACCAAAATGTTTATTGCAGCTCTATTTACAATAGCCAGGAGATGCAAACAACCTAAGTGTCCATCATCGGATGAATGGATAAAGAAGATGTGGCACATATATACAATGGAATATTACTCAGCCATAAAAAGAAACGAAATTCAGCTATTTGTAGTGAGGTGGATGGATCTAGAGTCTGTCATACAGAGTGAAGTAAGTCAGAAAGAGAAAGACAAATACCGTATGCTAACACATATATACGGAATTTAAGGGAAAAAAATGTCATGAAGAACCTAGGGGTAAAACAGGCATAAAGACACAGACCTACTAGAGAATGGACTTGAGGATATGGGGAGGGGGAAGGGTAAGCTGTGACAAGGCGAGAGAGAGGCATGGACATACATACACTACCAAACATAAGGTAGATAGCTAGTGGGAAGCAGCCGCATAGCACAGCAAGATCAGCTCGGTGCTTTGTGACCACCTAGAGGGGTGGGATAGGGAGGGTGGGAGGGAGGGAGACGCAAGAGGGAAGAGATATGGGAACATATGTATATGTATAACTGATTCACTTTGTTATAAAGCAGAAACTAACACACCATTGTGAAGCAATTATACTCCAATAAAGATGTAAAATAAAATAAAATAAAATAAAATAAAACTGCCATTTTTATTCCACTCCTCCAACTCCACGAAATCTATTCGTTCCCCTCACCTCATTCCAAAAGCCACTTCTGAACAATCCCAGCCCACTGTAAACACCGTCTCCTTAACATCTTGTGTATGATTTGTTCCATGTTATCTTCTGCTCAGAGCCAAGTCAGAAGGTTCGAAAAAGATAACATGTACTCCAAGCCTTTAATTTTGCAGATTAGCAAACCAAGAATTAGAAAGCCTTGATGATTGGTCCACTGATACACAACTTGTAAGTAGCACAGCCAAGACTTATCCACAGGCCGCTTTGTAATTATTCTGTGGTCATTCCCGTGTTTCTACAACATTCGCCTTCCGATTAGAGGCTAACACCCTGCTTTCTTCTTCTGACCTCACAAAACATCTCAGTTAACATCTACTGAACACCTGCACTGTTTTTCACAATTTCTCATTTCAACCTCTCAACAACTCAAGGAGACAGATGTCCTTAACTCCACTTTATAGTGAGAAGAGTGAGGCTTAAGATGTCAAACCACCCCCAAGGTCACCACCTAATAAATCCTGGCACCAGGATTTGAGCCCAGGTCTGTCTGATTCCACAGCCTATGCTCTTAACCACTACACACAGGAGCTCCTCCACTATGGACACCAACCAGGCCCTGCAGAGACATTCACTTTCTGATAGGGCCAGTCTGATTAGATCTGACATACGAGATAAGTTATTTTGTTTTGAAGCCATGGAGGCAAGGCTCAATCAGCAGTTCTCTTTTACTTCATTCATTCATTATTTATTAGCACCTACCATGTGCCAGGCACTGTTCAGAGAGCTGAGGACACAGCAGTGAACTAAACATGACACTGTTTTCATGGAGTTTACCTTCTAATGAGAGACAGACAATAATGATGTGTCAAATGGTGGTAAATCCTGTGAAGGAAAAATAAAGCAGGTTAAAAAGAAAGAATGATGAGAGGAGAAATGTTACTTTAGATAGGGTGGTCAGGGAACGTGTGATATTGTGATTTATAAGAAATATGTAATTGGTCTTCATCCTGTTTCTGGCACAAAGCTCTTAAACTTTGGAATTTCCTAAGTGACAAGAGAGAGAAAGGTGTCTTTTGTTATGTTAATGAGGTCAGTTTTAGACCCCACCTAAAGATGGGGGGGTGGCTGTCAGGAGAACTAACCACGTGATTAGAGGATCGGAAATTTCAGTCCCGCCCCCTACCCCTACCCATCCTTGGGAGATTACCAGTGGCCAATGATTTGATCAATTGTGCCTACGTGAAGAAGCTTCCATAAGAACCCAAAAGGACAAGGTCCAGAGAGCTTCTGGTTGGTGAACACATGGAGGTGCTGGGAGAGTGGGGCACCTGGAGAGGGCACGGAAGCTCTGCGCCCCTTTCCCACATACTTTGCCCTATGCCTCTCTTTCATCGGGCTGTTCCTGACTCATATCCTTTTATAATAAAGTGGTGATCTAATAAGTAAAATGTTTCTCTGAGTTCTGTGAGCTGCTCTTAGCAAACTAATCAAATCCAAGGTGGGGTCATGGGAATCTCTGATTTATAGCCAGCCTGGTCAGAAGTACAGGTAACAATGTGGACCTGTGACTGGGACTGGTGTCTGAAGTCCAAGGAGGAGGTCCTGGGAACCTCCAATCTGCAGCCAGTGGGTCAAAATCCCAGGTAATAACCTGGGCTTTTGACTGGTGAATGAAGTGGACAGTGGTCTTTGAGTCCTTAACCTGTGGAAGATGATGCTATCTCTGGATGGACAGTAGATAGTGTCAGAGCTGAGCTGAATTCTTAGACACCCTGCCAGTGTCTGAGAATTGCTTGGTGGTGTGGAGGGAACACAGTCCCCCAAAGTGGGATCAGTGACCAGAACCCTTTTTAGAAGGACTCTCAGATGAGGTGACATTTGAGCACAGTGATGAGAGGCAGAGCTATGAATATCTGAAGGAAAAGCATGCAAGGCAGTAGGGATAGCAAATGCAAAGACCCTGCACTGACAGCATGCTTGGTGTGCTCCGGGAGCAGACTACAGTATAATATAGTGGAAAGGGTGGGGACCCAGCCTACCTGGGTTCAAACCTCTGCACTGCCTCTTTCCAGTGGTGTAACTGTGGGCAACTCAATAAACACCTCCATGCCTCGTCTATAAAGTAGAGATAATGATTCTATTTCCCTAATGGGGTTGTTATGAGGATTAAGTAAGTTAATAACATATAAAGCACTTAATACCTCATAGGTTCTTAGGGTTCAGGAAATGGTAGCTTTGATTTTTAACTAGGTCATTGACAACAGCTCCATTCAAGACAATTCACTTTCAATTTGATGGTTTTGAATCCCAGGGTTAAATTATGCTGCAGCTTCGTACATGGCCAATAACATCCTACTAAGCCTTTGACTTCCTTGGCTGGACTTCCTGTCCTGATGAGGAGGGCTCTGTAGGAACCATACTGATGTTAGCACAAAAAGAGAGGAGGGCAAATGCCTCTACCATCACTGTTACACTAACATAAATGAGTTCTACACCCAACCTAGCCCCCACCCGCAAGAACTGGATGCTTCTACAGAAGTATGATTTACCACCCCTTGGATTTAAGTCATTGGTTTCAAAGGACCAGATCCCCACCAGCACCACTGAGAGAAGCAAGTGGTAGTTTCTTTTTTTTTTTTTTCTTTTTGGCCGCACCTCACGGCATGTGGAACTTCCCCAACCAGGGATGGAACCCGTGCCCCCTGCAGTGGAAGCGCAGAGGTCTTAGCCACTGGACCGTCAGGGAAGTCCACAAGTGGTAATTTCAACTGCTATCTTGAAAAGGGTTAAAAACCTCTCTGCAAAATTAAGACAGTAATTTAATTTTTTAAAAATCCTTTCTCCAATGTCCTTTTTGTCTAAACTAAACATTTCTTTTCAAAGAAATAGGAACATCAAAGCAAAACTTAAGAGTCTGGCCTGGCAGTCTCCAGACTGTTCCTTAGAGCACAGCCCCAAAGCAACTCTAGAAGGTCCAGTGAGCAGCCCTGTACATGGGCCCAGAGCCAAGGGAAGATGTCAGGGCCACAAGGAAATTCTGCTCCTCTGCCCCATACCCTCTCCCCCAGCTCTTTTCTTTAATGCTGTGTTTACTTTTCATCTTTGCAGTCCGATGGGTTAAAGGGCAAACCACAGGCAGAGAGAAACCACAGCAAGCCCTAGCCTTTTAGAGGTAAAATGGGAGTCTTCCCAAACCACTTTTAAGGCTGAGGAGAACCCACGGTTGCTGCTTCAAGTCAGACAATTAAAGATCAAGTCAGACAATTAACGAGGTCAGTGTTCTAGTCTGACAGGTCTAGAATGAGGCTTTTTAAAAATCAGATTCTCCTTCTACACATATCTGATGGTTTTCCCTTTTTAATGCCATAAATGTACATTTAACTGGATGTATAAGAAATCCACAAATCTTGCTTCTTCTCATTTATTTATTCATCCAACAATATTTATCTAGTGCCTGCTCAGTCAGTGCAGGACTCTTCTAGGTGTGAGGATTCAACAGGGAATAAAACATATAAAAATCCCTGCCCTTGTGGAGCTTACATTCTAGTCAGGGGAGACCGACTATAAACAAGATATATAATTATACGTGAGGTAGAGATAAATGCTAAGAAAACAAATAAAGCAGAGAAGAGAGAAAGGAAGTATTTGGGAGTCTTTGTTTTTTTTTTTGTTTGTTTGTTTATTTTGTGTTGAGTAAGGACCTACAAGAAATGAGCTCTGTAGAAAACCATAATTCAAAAAGACACATGCACCCCGATGTTCACTGCAGCACTATTTACAATAGCCAGGACATGGAAGCAACCTACATGCCCATCGACAGACGAATGGATAAAGAAGATGTGGCACATATATACAATGCAATATTACTCAGCCATAAAAAGGAACGAAATTGGGTCACATGTAGAGACGTGGATAGACCTAGAGACTGTCATACAGAGTGAAGTAAGTCAGAAAGAGAAAAACAAATATTGCATATTAATGCACATACGTGGAACCTAGAAAAATGGTACAGATGAACCAGTTTTCAGGACAGAAATTGAGACACAGATGTAGAGAACAAACGTATGGACACCAAGGGGGGAAAGCGGCGGGGGGTGCGAGTGGTGGTGGTGTGGTGAATTAGGAGATTGGGATTGACATGTATACAATGATGTGTATAAAATGGATGACTAATAAGAACCTGCTGTATAAAAAAATAAATAAAATTAAATTCAAAAACAATTAAATGAGCTCTGTAGATATTTGGGAGAAAAACATTCCAAGCAAAGAAAACAGCACATGCAAAGGCCCTGAGACAGAGTGTGTCTAGTATGAGGAAGGTAAAGCAGGTCAAGCAGCTGGAGCAGAGTAAACAAGCCAGAAAGCAGAGAAGTGAGGTCAAAGGGGTAACAGGCAAGGGAGTCACCGGCTGGTTGTATAGGGCTTCATGGATCATTATAAGGATTGGGGTTTTTACTCTGAGAAAGGCAGGAACAAGAGAGTGTTTTAATCAGAGGAATAACAGCATCTGACTTAGGTTTTATCAGGGCCATTCTGGCTACTGGGTGGAGAATACTGCAGAGGGGCAGAGGGAAGCAGTACTCCCAGCTGTGCAGTCTTGGGCAGACCACCTAACCTCTCTGTACCTGGTTGTCCTCCTCTTTAGAGGGACCTCAAGAGAATTATTTCTAAGCCCCAATCTAATGTTAAACTCTGTGATTCTGAGTTGATTATTTCCTTTGTCTTTTCTACAAAAAGTTATAATTTATATCAGCTGTAAACTTGATCTTTCCCCCAAGCTTTAACAGAAATGGAACCAAGCTGAAGAATTCAATTTGACAACATGTATGTCATGCCCATGCCACACACCTAGGATACAAAGATAATGAGACTCAATCCTGCTCTAGAAGTCTACAATCTGGCAGAAGAAGAAAGTAAGTTCTCACGAGGCAGCAGGAGAAACGCTGCAAGAGAAATACAGGGAGGAAGCAACCAACCACCTGCCAGGGAAGAGCCATGTGAAGCTTCACCAGAAAAGCTGACCATGGAGATAGCCTGGATGAGTAAGCAGGGAGCCACAAGGAAGGAGGGAAAGGAGAGGATGCTAGAGAAGAGACCAGTACTAAAGAAACAGGGCATGAGAGCACAGAGCATGCTCTGGAAACCAGAAGGAGTCTGGTATGAGCACAGTGAGGTTCACAGAAGAAGTGAAGGAATGATGGCTGAAAAAGTAGGCTGAGCTACCTTGTAAATAACCAGATATCCCATGCCAAGGATAATGGAACAGCAGACACTTTTAAAATGTAAGAAAGGAAAACACAGATCTGTATTTTAGAAGGTACCAATCATAATGGATGAACAATTTGAGATCGAGATGATGAAGCCTGGAAAACCAACTGCAATATGTCTGCAATAGTCCAGGTGAGATGATGATTTGGAAATGGAGAAGAAAATGTCAATTGCAGGGTTTGACCTACAGGTCTATTTGCCAATTCCTACTCTAGAGCTAAGATTGGTGTTTACATGTTAAAATGATGGAGAAAAATCAAAGGAATAATAATATGTCATGATACGTTGAAAATTATATGAAATTCTACTTTTTGTGTCCATAAATAAAGTTTCCTGGAACTCGGGGAAAAAAAGAAAATGCCAGTTGAGATCTGCTAAAGGTAAGACACCATGGGATTTGCGGGATTCAGCTGGGGCAAGTAAGCAAAAGGAAACTGAGTATGCCTGAGGCTCCTAGCTTGATAACTGGTGCCACTTACTGACATGGGAAATAAAGGAGTTGAGACTGGGGACCACAGAGACATTGTATGTCGGGTTTGGGACTTAGTTCTAACAGTAAAACCTACAGAATAGCCAGGTAGCTGCTGGAAATAGGGTATAGCGTATAAAACTGGGAGTTACTGGCATAGGCGTGGCCACTGAAGCATGGAAACATGAACCACTGAACAACCGAGGAGAGGAGGGAAAGGGCAGATGCAAGGTGGAGAACGCCGACCCGCACGGAGCGAGCACTGAGAAGGAAAACTGAAGACAGATCGGGCAGGAAATGGGGAAAACCAGGACAAGTAGTTCCCGGAAACCAAGGTAATAAAACGTGGGGGAGACTAAAGCAGCAGAGGCACCAAAGAGAGTACAATGAAGATGCTGACTGAATACAAGCACGGAATTTTGCACTTCGCACCTTTTCTGGCGCCCGCCCATCATGGGTCACGGTGCAGTGGGCGTGGGAGCCTGCCTGCCGCAGGCCGAGTTGTTAACCCGAGGTGAGAAGAAAAGAGCCAGTAGCTGCACACCACTGGCCCCGACGGACTACGTTGTTATCAAAGATTCTGTACCACCAGGAAAGTTTTATTCAGCACTCTGGAGGTGTAAGGTGTGAGAAACAGGAACTAGGATCTGTTTTGGTGGTGATCTTCTGGCGGTACAAAGGAGATTTCTTAGTTAACACCTGCGTCTCATGGGACCACTAATCCTGAAACTAGCAGCAGGCTTTATTTAAGAAAGGCTAGTTGCTTCCGACAAGTGCTGAGGACAATATCTTCACCCACACATCGTCCAACTCCCAGTTAGGCTTCTCACCTCTGATTCTTCTCACACTAGCATCGCTAGTCTTTCTCCCAGAGCAGAGTAATGCTAATCCACAGGGACTACATCTCCGTTCAAAGCATAGTATAAAGTATAACAAAAAACCATAGCATCAACTACCTGGTATGATGCTGGAACCATAACCTGGCACCATTCAGACAGGAAAAGGCTTTACCAGTAATACCAGCGGGGTCCCAAAACACTGAGACCAAGCCCCTCAGTCTCAGCAGAAGCTGCCTAACTGCTCTTCTGTTTGCTCTCTGAAAAACAAAAAGGAGCTGAAGGAGGAAGAGTCTTTAATCCTAAAATTATTCTTAATTTCCAATATAGAATGCTTGAAAAGCATTTGAAAACCAACAGAATAACTAGCAGATTTTTTTTAAATGTGCATCTATGGTCCTTTCTCCTTTACCCTCTGAAAAAAAGCAACCCAACCCCCAAATGATCATTTTTCTTGGCCTAATTTCCCTATTTTTGTGATTTATAATTGGAAACAGGCTGTTTTTTCCTGGCTTCAGAGAACAGGATCTTCAGAGCTAAAAGAGTTGCCAACTACAGAACTTCAACCTTAGCAAAATTTCTTTTGCAAATCTCTTACCTGTATAACTACTTGAAATATATATTAATTCCAAAGAAAACATTTAAATGCTTATTATTATGCAAAAGTGAATTTTCTCCTAATAAATTAGACACTCCCCTCTCTCTCCTAGCCTCCCTACTTCGTTAAGCTAAGTGGGACCCTTCTGTGTGTTCAGTTATCTCCCATTTGAACATTACCAAAGCCTTACCCAACAACATATCTATATATGATACTTTCTGGAAGTGGGGTTTTTTTTGGTTTTTTTGTTTGTTTGTTTTTATTTAGTAGAACTGCCTCTACATGAAACCTCACTGTTTGCCCACACTGAATGAAATTAAAACCTTGAATATCATAGAGAGCAGCCACTCTAATAATGAAATAAAGATGCCTCAAACTGAAAAAGGCATAAGTACCAAAAGAAAAAGAAATGTATCAAGTAGGTCATCCTTCCCCTGGCTCCTGTGTCAAAAGCATGATGCATCCAATGGCTGCACAGTATTGTAATGGGTAAGTATGATGGACTCAAAACAAAATGGCAGGTGCTACATATTTTTTCGTGATTCACATGGTATATTATGAATACACAACAAGTAACTATCTCTATAAGGACACAAAAATAAGAAAACTAAGAGGAATGTCTGCTCAGAAAGGCTCTGACAAAAAGAGATAGACCAGCAATAGTAAACATGCCCATTTAGAAGATCAGAAACTTCTCCCACACACATAGGGAAGACCTTACACTGCAGTGATGCAAAATGTATGTAATGAGTCAATGGTGCTTTCCCTCGAAGTTGAATTTCATGTGCCAGCCAATTGCACAAAGTAGAATATAACAAAATGAGACGTTTTTTCTTTATGGACTCTTAGAAGGAGAGTTTTGTGTTTGAGTATGTTTTGCTTTAAAGAAAAAAAAAACAGAAAAGAGATAAAACAACACAGGGAGTATCACACAAAAGTACTTAGGGCACCACATGAACACAGGGTTTTGAGACTGGAATCTAAGTATTTCACCCCAAATAACCTTCCAAGTATTAAAAAAAAAAAGCAACGTTCTGCTCCAGCAATCATCATGCAGTTAATTATAAAATGAAATTTGCAAACAGCCACCAGTGTATTTTTGCATCCAATGACCAATTTCATATGTCAAAACACATAAATTACTAAAAATGCTAACTGAATTATACTCCCAAAAGGGAATCTTTTCACACACCAAATGAAATTAAGTATTCATCAAGTTTCCATTAATAAAATAGTATAATAAGAATTTTAAAAAAGAACTCCAAAGTTCTGCTAGACCCTCCACCTGGTCCACTTGGTGTTCTTACCCATCACTGGTGGTTAGTCATCATGACTGTAAACTCCAGAGCTTCTCCCAGGGCAATCTGATCACAGGAAAACTCAAGGACTAGGATCTGTAAAGACTATTTTCTAAAGATCATTTTTTTTCAGGGACTAAATCAACTTGAATGTGTTTTTACAAATGGTCCATCTGCAAATTCAAACAAAAACCTGACCTTCAGCATGTACCAGAAAAATGAATTATGTGCTTGGAAGGACATAACAAACAGCACCCAATTCTTCCTTCTTCTGCAAACAGCACCAAATTCTTAAGTCCCTTTTCTCCCAGAGCCCAGTGTCCTAGAGGTGGGGAAAGTATATGCTTCTGGATTACCATTCTTTTCCTTAAAGTGAAGACAGAGCTAACACTTCAGACTTGATTCTAAATTATTACTGTGGCAACAATTTAACATTAAATCCTAAAAATGAACTTTTATATCACTCTGAGTCCTCTTCCCAGACTTGAAGCTTTCAGCATTAAAGGAATTACCAGCACTAACAACAGACTTTAATCTTTCTTTTCTTATAATTATCTTAAACAGGAGATATCAGGATAGCCTAAGGGTGTGCTTCTGGAGCCCACGTTTCAGACCTTCAGGGATAATCTCAATTTTAAATATGGTCTCCATCCCTTATACCCCTACTTGTCAGCCTATTAAGTCTTGCTGTTTGGCCTGGAAAACTGAAGGATAAAACAAGTAAAATAAGGTCCAAATAAGAGGGGCCTCAATGCAGACATTTTATGAATGTTGCTTCAAACATTAAATACTGCACACATCTTGGTTGAGAAATAAAAATTTCTCCCTAAGAGAAGGAAGAATGCTCAGAAATCTGTGCTAAATCTTAAAACTTTGCAGAGAAAATAAATCTCAATGTCAGTTAACAAACAAATGTGCTATTTCAAAAGATATAAAAGAAATCTAAAAGTGGACAGAGCCCAGGAAATGGACCCAAATCCTTTTTTGTAAGGCACTTCCAAGCTGTGTTGATTTATTTCTGCTTTACTAGAAACCAAACAAATTAGCAAAAGCTTGTGCTTTATGAAATGCTACAAAAAGACAATGCTATCATTCCAAGTGTTACTCTGAAGATGTGGAACCAGAGAAATTACTGCCATGAATCTTGGTGCAGTAATTCTCTTCCAAAGCCACAAATGCCTTAGATTCACTCTTCTATATTCCAAACTATCCGTGTTCCTAAAGGCAATATAAGATTGCTTTTAAGCTAAAGACCCTTAAAAACATTACCTAACTTGAGTCATGCAAAGTTCAAAAAGTAGTTAACATTTTTTAAGTTTCAAAATTTCAAAAGAAGTTGAAAAACATAAGAAAAACACTCCAGTGGACAGACTGAAACAGTGATAAAATCATTTTCAAAATAACTGTTGAGTAAAAAAAAAAAAAAAGAAAAGAAAAAATGAAGACTGTCCTCATTAACTAATGAACCTGACGATTATAATTAGTTTTTGTCCAATAGCAATGAAAGAAGAAAAAATACATTTTCAAAATGGATTATCAAGAACAGGGGTAATTTTAAATGACCACAGAGCAAATTCATCCAGGAAAAATATTACAGCAATGTTAACTGTTAGCAGTCATCCTCTAAATTTTAACAGTTCTGTCTGTTAAGCTTAAGATGTAAAGTCAGGAATTTCCACAAATTTATGATCCCAAGAAATTGGTCATCACTTAGGTACTAAAGAAGTCAGCAGAGATCACCTTCTTAGTACTCAAAGGACATTTGAGTTCCCTAGGCACTTAGGCCCAGAGCAGGCCCTCAGAAAAGCAAGAGTCACCTGACTTTTACAAGATACAATCAAGTTTGCATGCAAAAAAGAAAGATTAATTCCTTTGAGTCTTCAAAAGAATGGGACAATAGTTCTCTTTAAGCAAAAAATTTTGTCAATGTGTATAAGCTTTCCTACGCCCTAGGAAGCCTTAAGGCCTCCTGCTATCAGAGGACTGAAAGAGGATAGTTAATTTGCCAAACTCCAACACCAGGAACCTTAAGCCTATTAGGGAGTTGGGGCCTGATAAATGTTTGCTGAATAAGTAAACTAGATGAGACCCTGGAAGACTAAATTAGACTCTAAACAAAATGCTACTCTGAAGTGTAACTGCAATGCTGAGATTTAGAAAGAAAGAACTAAATTTGAAAGGTATTTTAAAACAGGATCCACGTGCTTCCCTGATGGCGCAATGGTTAGGAATCCTCCTGCCAATGCAGGGGACACGGGTTCGAGTCCTGGTCTGGGAGGATCCCACATGCTGCGGAGCAACTAAGCCTGTGCACCACAACTACTGAGGCTGCGCTCTAGAGCCCGTGCTCCTCAACAGGAGTAGCCACCGCAGTGAGAAGCCCGCGCACCGCAACAAAGACCCAACGCAGCCATAAATAAATAAATAAATAGATAGATAAATAGATAAATAAATAAATAAATAGGAACGAATTATAAAAAATAAAATAGGGCTTCCCTGGTGGCGCAGTGGTTGAGAGTACGCCTGCCGATGCAGGGGACACGGGTTCGTGCCCCAGTCCGGGAAGATCCCACATGCCGCGGAGCGGCTGGGCCCGTAAGCCATGGCCGCTGAGCCTGCGCGTCCAGAGCCTGTGCTCCGCAACGGGAGAGGCCACAGCAGTGAGAGGCCCGCGTACTGCAAAAAATAAATAAATAAAAATAAAGTAGGATCCACCTGACCCCTAACTTGGTAAATAAAGTTAAGTCCCTACTACCTGATACTCAAGAAACAAGAAAGGAAACTGGCCTGCAAAATTCAGACAAAGATTGAAAACCTTTTTTAAAAGTCAGTTTAACTGTTTTTGCAAGCATGTTAATTCCTAAATATGGTTTATATATTTATCTATAGACACACTGTATCTATACTCAACAAATATGATACTTCTTAACTATTGCCATACTAAAATACAAGCCTCTGAAAAATGCACTGGAATAGAAATGCTGTTACTCAGCATAACAATCCCTTATTGTCTTGCACTCAGATGTTAATGAAAAATGATAATGACAGGATTGTGAGTACACCAACCTCCCTGAGAACAAATTCACTATATCCAGTTTTCTACAAAAGACAAATGAGCATCATTACAAAAGGATTCACAATGGATCTCTCCAGACTCCCAGTTCTCCTAGATAATCTGAAATATCATTCAAAGTACACAAAATCGTTTTACATATGCCTCTTAAGGAAAACAAATGGCAATAAACTGTGTGTGTACTTAATATCTGTCTGGACACCAGAGAGTTCTTGACATATATCCAACATGTAGGCCCTGTCGTCAGTCATTCTTAACAGTAATCAGTTGAAATTAAACCCAGTTCTCCATAGTCAACTCGGAAGGCAACTTGGTTATTTTGCTAGATAAAGCCACACATTGTCCATTCCTGAAATGTATGTTTAATACTCTAAAAACTGGTTTAGGTGCCTAACGGACATCAATACATAGTGTGTTATGCTCCCCCTATTGGTTAATATTCAACATAACAATGAATTCCCCAGGGGTTGCCTTTGAAGTGCTGGGGTTCAAAAGTAAGTTGGTGATTTTTATGTTTAAAAACATGAGCTGGATCAACAGTTGTTAAGCAAAGCTGCCATGTAATGGTCAGATTCCATCAAAACAGGAAAAATTAAAGTTGACAAAGACAAACTGAAGAGCTGAAAACATGCTGAAGCCTTGAAACACTAAACAATGCAGAATTATAGCCAAAAGCAGAGAACATCAAGAAACAGAGCAACAACCTTTAGCTGACACAATGGCATGAAATCAATTTCATTTTAATAGCCCTTAAGGGGGTAAGAATTATTTCCCTGCCTTCTGTGCCAACCCCAAGCTGTTTCCTAAGGAAGCCATGTAACACTGACCAACGATGTCCGGAGAATTAATAAAAGAAATGAAGATTAAAGATCTGAACTAATTAATACAAATCAGAGTTCTATGTATAATTACTTGGGGTCAGTTTCAGAGGAGTTGTAATTTGGCGCCCCCCTGGGCAGATCACCTAAAGTAATCACAGATACCTGATTTGTGTTTCAGGAGATCTGTGTTCAACTCAAATGGGAAGCTGAAGGATGGGAGAAGACGCCTGGACTCACTGCACACAAATCTGACTGCACTTGCTGCTCTCTGCTGAGTGACTAAGATAGCCCTGGAGTCAGACAGAACTAACAGTTGTGTAATAGCTCAGTTAAGGAACTAACCTCTAGTGTCCTACCTGTAAAATAGGGCTATTAATACTGTTTTTTCCAGAGGGTTGGTGTAACGATTAAGTGCCCTAAGTATTAGGAGAGTGTCTGGCACAGAGTTTGAGCCCAATAAACGTGAGCTATTATTATTATCAGAAATTAATAGCTAATTTCACACTGAAGTACCTGTTTGCAATCTAAAGTACCATTTCAGAAAAATTAAAAGGTCTTGACATGTGCTTTGCTACTTGTAGAGACTTCTCTCCTCCCAAACCGCTCGCTTACTTCTCTTGGAAGGGATGCGGAGTTCAGAAAAAGCCTGGTTCCCTATCTCAGTCTGTCATTCCTACCATCCCGTACCCTCCCTGCTCTTCTCGTCCCCACTGGGCTCAGGACAAGCACCGCTAATAGCCATGCAGCGCTTGCCTGGAGCCGGGCACTGCTCTAGTACTTTATATATTTTAAATCATTCAATCCTCACAGTAACCTTATGAGGCCAATACTGTTATTATTCCCATTTCACAGCTAAGAGAAATTCCCATTTCTCTCAGCTCTTTTTGTAGGCACATTAAGTTCTACTCTGTCAAGGTAATTCAAGCTTGACAAGCCGGTTCCCTACACTAAATGATTCTGGAAAGTGAGGCAAACGCCCTAATAAGAACAAGACTGCAAAAAGATTCTCCTAGCAACAGTCCAACTTTCCAGCGTATTCTAACCAAATAAGCTGGCTAAGGTGGCTAGTAAGTTAACGCGGGAAGAAGGATTCTCTGCGGGGCTCCGAGCTGCAGCGCTCGGCGCCTCCAGCACAGCACCCCGAGGGCGCGGCCCGCAGGGAGCGTAGCTCACGTTGGTGCTCAAGTCCCGGGGCCGCAGCCTCTGCAACGGCAACTGCGTGCAAACCCACAACAAATCTCTCCCACCGACACTGTCACGAGCTCAGTGGGAAGTGGCCAGCGCGCCCCGCGGAGGTCAGAAGAAACCGCGGAAAGGAAGAGTGAGGGCAGGCGCGGAGTAGATGTCTTCGCCAGCACAGTGCAGCGCCCCGAGCGCTGCCCACCCCGGGGCGGCCGCTGCCCACGCACCTCGGAGTGTAAACACTAACAGACCAACACCGCCCCCACAAGCCCGGGGGTCCGGGCGGCCGGAGCGACCCCCGGCCGGGAAACAGGCGCGGACCACCGCGCAACGCCGACAGGCACCGCGCAGCCTGCAGAGCCCTCGGCCGGAACGGGTGCTGGGCTAGCGGTGCGGCCAAGGGCGTCCCGGCGCCGGCGGCAGTGCCGCGGGGCCGAGCCGGCGCGTACCTTGGAGGCGATGTGTCAAGCGGAGATCCACCCGCCACAAGCTGGAGCGAAGCAGAACGAAGTTTCCCCGCCCCGCGCCCGGCGGCGGCGAGCTCCGGCAGCTGCTGCGCCGCGGCACAACTACGCCATCCGGACCCGCCGGGGACTTTCTCCTCCTGCAGGGAGCTCAGGGAATCGCGCAGGGAAAGTGGCCGGGCACGAGAGCCGCCGACTTCCCTCCCTCACTCACTGGGAAGAGGAAAGCGCCGCTCGGCGTCCCCGAAACCCTCGATTACCCCCATCGGGCCGACCCAGCGCACTCGCTCCCCCTCACACACGCGGGCGGGGACGGGCAGGACGCCACAGCAATCAGCGTGCGGGGGGAAGGGCGCTCCTCCTCCGCGGTCCCCCCGGGAGCTCCGGGCCGCGGAGAAACTCCTCCTCCCGCCGCCCGCCTCCTCTCTCTCTCTCCTCCTCCTTTTCCTCTCAGGCTGACGGATGAACCCCGAGCGCTGCCACAGCTTGCCTTTCCCTTCGGACCGCGGAGGGAGGGAGAGGAGAGGAGTACCGGGAACTGCTGTGCTGCTGTGCGCCCAGGCTGGGGCGTCGGGTGGGGGGGGTCCCAGTCGTCGGGGAAGAGCCGGATTGGGGCGGGGGTGCGGGGGGGTGGAACGTGGGCGCGAGCTGCAGGGATTCCCTCCCTTAAACTAGGTCCTTCCAACTTCTCAGGGCTCTGTGGAAGAGTTAGTTGGGTTATTTGGTTCCCTCCGTCTTGCTCTAAAAATTCTAAAACCTCCAGTAATCTGATCACGCCCTCTTGCCCACTCGCTAGCAAAAGTCCCCACGCACACATTCATTCTGCCCCTGGTTGTTTTCCCGCCTCCAATGCTGTTTGCTCTCTCAAGATGCGCTCCGATGGTGGGTCTTGCCTCCTCATCTTTAACAGCTGAGAGTGCATTACCCAGCCATTGCCCCCGCTCGCTAAATAAATGAATACAAATAAAGAAGGCAGGTCAGCGTTACTAGCATTACCCTAAGGTTGGCGCGATATAAGCGAAGGTGTTGGCGGCGTGCAACTCCCTGCATACATGCGCGGGTGAACTGGTCGCTGCAAGAGTTGACGAATGCTGTCATCAGTACGCCACTTTGATACTCCTTTTTTACACCTGGTTTGTCTATTAAAAGATATGCTTAAATCAAAGGGCACTGTTTTACCAAGAGGCTGGTGAAATGACTCTGGGCTGACAGGTTTCAGAGACCAGACTTCCAGTCCTGACTCTGCCCTTCGACGAGCTGTGGAACCTTGGACGATCGGCTTAAACTCTCCAAGTCTGTTTTCTCCTCCGTAAAATCAGGAGCTTGGCCTAGGAGACCTCTTCCAGTCCTAAAATGTTATGGTCCTAGGCCTTCAAAACGTTGGAGAGTAGAATGGGGAGGTTTCTGATATTATTACTTACGCAGTATTATTGTTTGGAAAGTTACTGGGTTTCCCTACTTAAAGAGGAAGTGTTTCTCCTCCTTTTTCGCTTGTACCTATACATACAGAACTCACCCAATTGAATATAGTTTGACAAAAGTCAAATCATTATTGATCAACTGGATTCCTGCAAAAATCTCTAAAATGAACAATTCATTCCTTACCAATATTTATTGAACACCTACTGTGTGAGAGGCTTGAGTGAGGCCTTGGAGAAACCCATAGGCATAATGCCCTGTTGGAGCAACAGTCTAGGTAGAGTTAGCCTCAGCTATGATACAGTCTCTCTAGATTCAAGGCCTTAGATTTCTCATAGACTCAAATGACATAGTATTCGTGCCTCAAATTGTCAAGTTTTAGTTTCAAGAGCAGACATGAACACGTGAGCTGTGTTGGGATATTTAATCCTACATTTAAACATATCAATCACGTTAAGGCTTTTTAATTTCTAAATAAAATGGCATAGAAAAAAAAAGAAAATAAATGGCATAGAAGAGAGAGAAAAACCAAGTCCTAGATAACTTAACAGTGTCTTGTCTTTAAAGAGTGATAAAGTAACTGTTCACAGTAGTCAGATTCTCAATAGTGTAACCAGTTAGTTACACTACTGTAACTAATAGTGTAACTCAACAGTGAACACTTACTCTGTGCCAGGCAGAGTTCTAAACATTCTATACATATGAACACATTTACTTCTCACAGCCCTATAAGGCTGTATACAAACTGAGGCCTATGTAGAAACCTACCTATATACTGAAGGCCTTACAACTTGCTAAGATAGTACAGCTAATAAGTGGGAAAGTCAGGATTCAAACCCACATCCATCTAGCTCTGAGCCCAAGTCTTCAACCAACAGGACATACCACCTGTCATCAAAAGCTTTACATTGTTGGCAAAATGAAAGGTTTGGGGGGTTTGTTTGGTTGGCTGGGATTTTTTTTTTCTCAAAACATCTTTAAAATTTTGGGCTATTTAATTATTTTCTGTAGACGATACGGAAAAACACAAGAAATTATATCAGTATTTGCAAAACCAACAATGTCTACATAGGTGTTTTCTCTAAATATTTACACTAATAATGTGATATTATTTGCAGAAATACAGACTCCTGAAGCATAGAGAAAAGGTTTAAAACAAACTAAAAATTCTGGTTCCCCAGCAAAGCTCTAGAAAAGGGGTTTCCCCTACATTTTAATAATGCAATATTAACTGATTTCTAGGGGGAATGAATCCTCTCCTTTCATTGGTCTCTTACAAATTAGGACTTTGTTCAAGTTACAGTATTTGTTACCATAAGATACAAACTTTCTTTGGTTCAAGGTGGTATCTTGGTCATTCGTTCCAAAGTTTTTCAAAAAGAATTGCAAGCAGGGGGTGAGATATAGAGGTGCACTCTATCTCACTTGCATAAAAACGTTTGACAGCAGAGCGTCAAATTTACTGAGGCTGTATTTCTCGCAAGGAACCACCCTTCCTATAGGTGTGGACCCACTTATTTATGACAGTGGCATGTCCCCAGATTGTGTTGATTAGCAGACAGCTGAACAAATTCATAATAACCTGTTTGTGTTCCTTACAGAAGCAAAGACCTCAAAGTTCTAAAAGACTTTATCAGTAGAAAATCATCTGGTTGTTTTTCTTTTTTAACAAGTCCTCATATAGTACTGCATATGCTTTGCACTTTACAAATCCTAACTCATTAAACCCTGTAACAGCTCTGTCATCCTCATTCTACAGATTAGAATGAGGATGTGACTTAGCTGTGACTCCAGAGTCCGCCCTGAACCTCCGCTTTGTGCTCCACAGGTGAAAATGAGCCCCCTTTCCCTCAGAGCAAGAGTCTTATATTTTTAAAGCTCAATTCTTTAAAAGTTTCAAAAGATAAAGTTTGTTGAGGAGAAATATAACCCTCGACCACCACATAAAAATCGATTCCTTTCACCCAAGAAAGAGAGGCGAAGGGACGCTAACTTCAAAGTTTGTCTGAAACAGCCAACATCTTGGAGGCAGTTGCATAACTACTCTTAAGAATGTGTGACAGAACAAGAACCAAATGTTCCAAAATTGTTGTGACAGGATATTGGTCTACAAACTACAGCCTGTGCTCCTATTTTCTGCTCAGTTGACCTATTATTACAGACAGATTTAGTACCTTATTTCTAAAATTTGCCCATAAAGATTCTAATTCATACCTGTAGGTGTTTTATATATCACCATAACCTAAGGCCATAATCTAAAGCCACATTTTCTATATCTATATCCAAGATTAGAATATGGTTTTCACTGATAATATTTGCAGCCAGCAAATTTCAAATTAATGAGGAAAAGATACTGTCAGGTGAACCCGTTTGCAGAGCAGAGCCCCAAACAGACACCTGATTCAGGCTGGTGGATTCCTCAGAGAATTTGGAAATAAAAATCCAAAGCAATTTCCCTTACAGTAAGCCCGAGTTCCTGCACACTTGTCATTTCCTGTGCCTGTGCAGAGCCTCCAATAGCAGTTTCCACAATGCCCCTTTAATTTCCCCCTCAGCGGGTCTACTGACAATGAAGGAAACCTCACACCATTTCAAAGGAACAGCAACCTCCCCTGAGATCCCTGTGGTCTTAGCTCCGTAGGGGATGTGGCAGAGCCTCTGCTCTTCCTGCCTCAGGAGCAGGGGTTCCAGAGGGAAGGCTTCGTCCTGGCCCCCACCTCCATAGCTGCCCTGCAGAGAACTTTTGTTTTGGCCTGGAGAAGAGAAAAAAATGGAAAACGTTGTTTTGTGACAGGGGGACCAAAAAAAGACCAGGAGGACCCAGGACATATATTAGCATCTGTGAATGTTACAAATCTTATTACCTTCATTTAGCAAATATAAGAAATGCTGAAACTCCACTTGTAAAAACACCAAAATTTAAAAATTATTATTGCTATTGTTATTGATCTTCTGTTATTACTGTTATTATTATTACCTTTTATTGAGCACTTTCTCTGGGCAAGCCCTTGTTATAAGTTTGGCCCTATAAAATTTATTTCCTAACATATTTTGCAAATGGATAGTTCCACGTATTTGTTAAAATTACCTGCTATAACATTTCTTTAGGTTACTCACCCAATGTTTTTTACCATAAAATCTGAGGAGAGTGCCTCAACTGGGTCCCGCAGACATAGTCTTTAGAATTCGGTAATAATTTCAATAAGAAATTTGTTTTCATTTTGTATTTTTGTTTTAATGGTAATATTAAAAAGCAGCATTTACCCTCTTTTGTGGGGGAGGAGGACAGGGATAATTAAAAACCAATAGACTGGACTTCCCTGGTGGCGCAGTGGTTAAGAATCCACCTGCCAATGCAGGGGACATGGGTTCAAGCCCTGGTCCGGGAAGATCCCACATGCTGTGGAGCAACTAAGCCCGTGTACCACAACTACTGAGCCTGCACTCTAGAGCCAATGAGCCACAACTACTGAGCCCGCGTGCCACAACTACTGAAGCCTGCCCCTGCCTAGAGCCCGTGCTCTGCAACAAAGAGTAGCCCCTGCTCACTGAAACTAGAGAAAGCCCGCATGCAGCAAGGAAGACCCAATGCAGCCAACATAAATAAATAAATTAAAAAAGAAAGAAAAACCAATAGACTTTCCCATAACAAAAGACTTTTTTCTTAAGTTGATGTTTTTCGAAGTGGGAAATTCATTTCCAGAGATGCTTAAGAATTTTTTTTTCTTTTAAAGTGTCCTTACATTGTTAACATTTGAAAAATTTGCTGCAAAAATTTAAATTAAAATTTCCTTTACCATGTCCCCAGCTTACCCATATAATTTCTGGAAGATGTTAGCCTCTTTCATGAAAAATCAACCAATATTCATTGACATTTGCTAAGCCATATTAAGAGGTGAAAGATACATATAGAGATGACAGGAAACATGATAAAAGATAACTAAGGAAGAGAAAAGTATTATTTTTTTTGAATTTTATTTTATTTACTTTTTTATACAGCAGGTTGTTACTAGTTATCCATTTTATACATATTAGTGTATACATGTCAATCCCTATCTCCCAATTCATCACACCACCATACCCCACCACCACTTTCCCCCGTTGGTGTCCATACATTTGTTCTCTACATCTGTGTCTCTATTTCTACCCTTCAAACCGTTTCATCTGTACCACTTTTCCAGGAGGAACAGAACAGTATTATATGTTAAGTATCAAATGTGACTGTAAGTGCTAGAAGAACTGAGACGATCCTTGGTCTGGGATGATCGGAGCAAGATAAGAAGGGAGCTGAGGATTCAGCAGATGCAAAAGATGAAAAGAACATTCTGAACAATGGCAAAGGCTATAATGCCAGGAGCACCTGAGAGACTGGTCCCAAGAAAGAAGCTAGAATAATAGAATGAGAACAGCCTATTCATCTTCCCTGAAGAGACTATTAGGACCTCTCAATCCTGTTTCCTTCAGTCTCCATGAGAAATCCAAGCCTTCTTAGTCATTGCTCACACCTGGATTCTTATCACCATACGGCTCTGAATGTTCCCTAACCTGTTCAATCCTTCTCCCTTTCTCAACCTTCCAAACTTTCCAGGTGCCCTCTAGAACTTATGACAAATTACCAACAAGATCCCTTGTATATTCCACCTCTGGAGAGTTCTGGCCTCTCAGTTCCTTGACTTTCTCCCCTCCAGCAACCTGTTCTGCCATCCCACTTCAGTCGCCTAGAAACATGATTATGTCCAGGTCGTTTTCATCAGAAATAAATGTTCCGCCTCCCAGATCTCAATTTCAAGCACCCCTCTCTGACCATCAGTCTCTATTGTTCCAACTCATTGCCTCCAGTATCTTGATTCCAACAATGATTTGACCCCACCAGGATCTCTAATCCATTGTCCCTACTACTTTTTTTTACCATCTGCAACCACGATTGGTCTCACTTAAATTTATGACCGCAAGCCTCAATGGGTTCTTAGCACTGCTCAGCAATCCTACTATATTTTCCTTATCAGCTCACTCTCTTATTCTCCAAGAGGTTTATGTTACTTCTCCTCCTCTTTCCTCAAATCTTCAATACCTTCGGCCCTTTACCTGAATTCAACTGCTGACCCTGCTTCTTATTTCTTGTTTTATTGATACTAAGAATATCAAAGCCCTCTGAATAAATACCCTCAGCTTCCCACCACCACATCTGCAAATTTATCTGTGTCTATTCTTCTCTGCTCTGGTTTCTCTCTTGTTGGCCCTTCTCCCTCCACCTGTGCACTGGATTCCATTTCTTCAGCTACTCAAGGGCTTTCATACTGTAGTAATTCCTTTTTCACCTGCATCCTCAGATCTCTCTCTCTCTCTCTCTCTCTCTCTCTCTCTCTGATCATTCCCATCAACTTACAAACATACTGTAATGTTTCCCATTTTAGAAAATTTTACTTGACCCCGCATACCCATCTCACTCCCAGTTCTCTACTCCCTTTGTAATAAAACTCCAAAAGGGATATTTACATTTGGTGCCCATGATTCTTCACCCATCATTTTCTCCTCAACCAGATCCAATCAGACCACACTTGTCAAGGTCACCTTGTGGCCAAACCAGTAGCCAATTCTCAGTTTTCATCTTACGTAACCACTCAATAGCTTATGACCCAGGTACTCACTCCCTTCTCCTTGAGACATTTCCTTTGCCTACAGGGATACAGAGCACTAGTGGTTTCTCTCCTACCTCCTGGCTGGACCTTCTAAGTTACCGATGCTGGCTCTTCTTCCTTCTCCCAGGATCTAAATGTTGGACTGTCCCAGGGCAGTACCTTTGATCCTCTTCTCTATTAAGACTCTCTCTCTCAAGGTGTTATTATCCAGACCCATCTCTTTAAGTGTATCCACACATTGAAAATTCTCAAAATTTTATCTCCAGACTGGACCTCTCCCCTGAATTCCAAACTCGTGTATTTAGTTGACATCTCAACATCTTTACTCAATGTGTTCAGTAGGAAAATCAAATGTTACATGACAAAAACTAAACTCCTGATTCCCATGAATACATCTTCCATCTCCTCATCTCAGTAAATAGCTCAACCATTCATTCAGTGACTCAGGTCAAAAACAAATGGGTCTTCACTGCTGCCTCTATGTCTCTCACACCCCATAACAAACCCAGGCCTGTTTGCTCTATCTTCAAATTATCACTTCTCACTATTTCCATTGCAGTCAAAATACTATCTAACCTATACAATTTTTTCACCTGTACAATTGTGATAGCTCTAGCCTCCCTACTTCTAATCTTGCTTCCCACCCACTAACATAAACACATGTACTTATTCAGTATTTTCTGTGTACAGTTCATGTTAGTGAATAAAAGCTGGCCCCTCCTTGGAGCAGGCTGTCTGTGTAAGTTCACATTAGACGATAAGAACCATGAGAGCAGAAACCATGGCTATCTTAACCAACATTGTATTCCCAGCTCCCAGCAGAGTACAATGCTCCTTGCCTCTAACAAGTATCCAATAAAAATTATTGAATTTATGGACGGCTTCATTCCACAGATAGATACCCACAGTTAGAGACCGAGAATAGTGAAGTCTTGCAACAACCATTGAGACACATGCCCCTCTAGAGGCTCAACAAGACACTGACACAAGGGCTTTGGGTGTTAACGCAAGTCAAGACTCAGGAGACAGCAGAATACATCTGACCTGGAAGAACTGGAACCAATTTGCCCAGGCAGGAAGCAAGTATGTGGTATAAACAGCATGAATGAAGCTTGACCTGGAAGCCACAGGTTTAGCATGAGAAAGGGGCTTCCTGATCTCAGTCAGACCCGTTAACAAAGAGGAGATAAACCAAGTCCCTGGGCTGGAGCAAATAAGGCTGCTGACTCAAGTTAGCTTGAGAGAAAGGAGAGAAAGAGCCAGGAGCCACTAAGAGTAGAAATAATGTGTAATGTAATGCCTTTGCATATCACTCTTATTTTATACTATGTTGATAGAAAAAATCATATCCACACTACTATTAACATTGCTGGAAAATGCTGGCCATCTTTAAATGCTAAAGGCACAGATACTAAAGGAGAAGGAAGCAGGTCTTTGGTCTCTGGCTACTCCTGAAGTGAGAGAGAAAGGAAGGAAGCATTCATTAACTTAAACAGCCTCCTCCCTTCCCACTCACTTTTCCCTTTGAGAAAGGACAACGTACTTCCTTCTTTGCCTCTGGTCTCTGACACTACACAGTCCCACTAGGATCCCCTTCAGTTTTCTCTATAGAATATTAAAACAACTTCAACTCTGTTTTAAAAATCAAGCAAACCAATTGTTCAGGCCCTGTTTAAAAATCCGAAGCGTCACAGGGTTTTGTGCGTTCTATATGGCTTTTTGTTCCTTACTCTTGTTTCTTCTCTTTTTGCCAAATTTCCTCCTGCTTTTCCTTAAATGTAATTTTACTAAATTTAAATGCATAAGCAAAGCATATACATTTGTAGAGTTTGTGCACATTTGTAAAAATAAACATAGGAATTAGTAAATTTTATAGATTTTTTCCTCATGTAAATTATTTTCCAGTCTTTCATTGTGCCAAATACCTTCAGAATTTCACTGAGTATTCTTTCAACTTTTCTCAAGGCCTGAAATTTTTCAAAATACAAAGTTTAGAAGGAAGAAACCTTTACTGGGAATGTTGAGTTTTAACTTTGCATGTGACCTGAGATTTCAGTCTCAGATTTCATTCTGTTGGTTAGAAACCCCTTTCAACTTTTTTTTTCCAGAGAGCTAAGTGGTATGTACCTTAAAAAAAAAAAAAAAAAAAAAGACACACTGAGGCTCCCAAACTAGTTCTTCAGATATTTGACTTTTCTTAAATAACTCTAAGTTCAACTCAGCTGGAATTTTGAGTATCGCTTGAGTGCACTTGTATCCTTGCCTTGTTAGTTTTCTCTGTCCTGTATTTTTTATTAACTGGTATTTCAGCTTATGAGATTCTCTTTCAGAGGAGGATATAATGGTCTTTTCTATAGAATTCTGCAGCCCCACTGCTTTTAAAGGTATTGTACTGCCCAACTGTAACCTGCTGGGGTATGGTGTGACATTTGGGTATTTATGTGATGGACACGCAGCATCAGCATATTTTGGGGAATATACAACTCGGCTTGGAGAAGAGGCGTATTTTTTGGAAAGGGTGATATGCCTGAAAAGCAAGTTATTTTTAAAAGCCTTGTTACCTTGAGGAAAACCTCACATAGAAACACCAGAAAATCATCGTGTCCCAAGGGCTTTGACATGGCACAGTTCTGGTTATAGCGTATTTTCCTTGTATATATTGGTTCATCAAGCTCAAACCAACCTCATAATTATGTGACTGTGACAAGATTAACTGATGGACAACCCAAAAGTCCTGAAGGTCAGCAGAGGGGCCCTCTACCCAATCATACTTTTACTTTTCAGTTATTTTTAGGCTGGCTTGGTGAAAATGTGCCAGGCAGCTATGCAGAGAATTACACGCGCTTTGTTCCAAGACCCCTTCATTACTATTGTGTGAAATGTGCACAACTTATCAAACCTAGGCACAAAGTAGAAGATTGATTTCCAGAAAAAAAAGACCTTGTTTATAAGAAAATTTCAAAATATAGAAAAACAAAAAGAATTTCATAAACACCCCTGTGTCAACACCCAGAACTGAACATTGTTAACATTTTGACAAATTCTTTGTCTTTCTATACAAGAAGTAAAACATTACAGATAAAATTCAAGTCCCCTTGACCATTCCCCTCAACTCCAGTCCAAACCGACTACCCTGCCAGTGTCTTCAGAGGAAACCACTTTTATGAATTTAGGTGTATCCTTCCAGTGTGTTTTGTTATACTATTACATATACATATATGTGTTTGTATTGTATATTCATATACATATATATGCATACATATAGAAATAAATCAATTCTTTATAGTATGAATGTATTTGTCCATTTAAAAATATTACATAAGTAGAACATAATCTACAACTTGCCCTTTTTATTCAACTTCATGATTTTTAAATCCATCTTTGTGGTATTTCTCTTAGCTGATAGATAATATTCCACAGTATCACTATACCATTTTTGGGGGGGGGGGACCAAATTACTTTATTTGAAGGAACGGTACTAAGGAAAGGACTTGTAGATATTTTGGTACAACTTACAGAAAAGGTAAGGTAACCCAAACATGCATGCCCTGCCTTGGTGACCAGGGAAGTCACCCCTGTGGCTACGGGAAGCCAGCCTAAGGCTTAGCTCTCATTATCACTATTTCCCAGGGTGTGCTTGTCAAAAAGATACTGTGCCGTGCCAGATTTGGGGGCCCCCATCGTGCGCAAGTTGGTTACATGGTCACCCAATTCTTTAATGGATTTCACCTGCTCATTCAGATAATGAGTCTCAATGAAGTCACACAAATGAGGGTCATTCTTCTCAGTGGCCAGTTTGTGCAGTTCCAGTAGTGACTGATTCACACTTTTTTCCAAGTGTAGCGCACATTCCATTGCATTCAGCCCATTCTCCCAGTCATCACGGTCTGGTTTCTCGATATCCTGAAGGAAGATTCGGCCACCCCGTTGGTTCTGCAGCTTCATCAGTTTCTCAGCATGTTCCCTCTCCTCACAAGATTGGTGAAGAAAGTATTTGGCAAAGTTCTTCAAAGCCACATCATCGCGGTCGAAATAGTACAACATGGACGGGTAGACGTAGGAGGCGTAGAGCTCCAGGTTGATCTGGCGGTTGATGGCGGCCTCCGAGTCCTGGTGGTAGTTCTGGCGCACCTGCGAGGGGGACGCGGTCGTCATGGCGGGCGGCTGAGGTGAAACGGTGGCGGTGGCTGCTCGGCGCTGTAACGGAGGCAGGGACCTTGGGACGGTCGGAGGGCGCCGTGAGGTGGTGGCGAAGGCTGGCTCTGAGCGGCCGGCCGGAGCGGGGGACGAGCGCCGGGTTCCGTCCAAGCACTGTTGAAGCAAGAAACCGCGGCGACTCTCCGCGAGGACTGTCACACTATACAATTTTATTTATTTATCTTGCGGTACGCGGGCCTCTCACTGTTGTGGCCTCTCCCGCTGCGGAGCACAGGCTCTGGACGTGCAGGCTCAGCGGCCATGGCTCACGGGCCCAGCCGCTCCGCGGCATGTGGGATCTTCCCGGACGGGGGCACGAACCCGTGTCCCCTGCATCGGCAGGCGGACTCTCAACCATTGTGCCACTAGGGCAGCCCCACTATGCCATTTTAAATTTAAGTTTCAAGTTTCCTTGAGGATGGTCATTGAAAATGTTTCTACTTTCTATTATTACAATGTTTCAACAAACAAGAGATTCTTACACCTATCTTCCACTTCACGCATGAGACAAATTCTCTAGTCTATAATGTATAACTAGAAGTGTAATTGCTGGGTTGAAGGGTATAAACAATTAAAATTTTGTAGGTATTATCAATGTGTACTACATAGGGAGTATATTAATTTAGATTTCCACTGAGGGAATGAGCCATGCTACTTGTCCACATCTTTGCCAATGGTTGATACTTTCCAATTTTTTTAATCTGAAGAGTGATTTGTTTTGCTCTGACTTCTGGTAAAATTGAACATGGTTTCATATGTTTAACCACTCAGTTTTCCTCCGCTGTGATATATGTTCATTTCCTAGACAAAGCAAATCTTAAAAGGAATTTGAAAACCACTTTCTCAAAAAGCAATCATACCAAAATTTTGATATATAGGTTGCTAATGTTTAAACTGGTATCTTAATGTGTTTTTTTTCATTTTTGTGCATCATAGGGACTAATCCGTCTTAATTTTTCTTAGTGCAAATAAAAATATGCTTCTTAGGGCTTCCCTGGTGGCACAGTGGTTAAGATCCCGCCTGCCAATGCAGGGGACACGGGTTTGAGCCCTGGTCCGGGAAGATCCCACATGCCGTGGAGCAACTAAGCCCGTGCGCCCCAACTACTGAGCCTGCGCTCTAGAGTCCGTGAGCTACAACTAGTGAGCCCAAGTGCCACAACTGCTGAAGTCCGCGCTCCTAGAGCCCATGCTCCACAACAAGAGAAGCCACCACAATGAGAAGCCCGCGCACCGCAACGAAGAGTAGCTCCTGCTCGCCGCAACTAGACAAAGCTCATGCACAGCAACAAAGACCCAATGCAACCAAAAATTAAAAATAATAAATAAAACAAATTAATTTTTAAAAAATATACTTCTTAAATATGGTAGCAAAACAAATATCTTCGGTGCACCACCCAATGTTTGGCAGATAGTAGGTGCTCAATAAAAACCTGCTAAATTAAAAAATAAAAGGAGTAGGGCAAAAGGTAATTTCAGAAGGAGCATTTCAGAACAAGTGCTCTGGTAAAGATAAAACTATACACTAAAAAAAAAAAATACACAGCCAATACTTCTTTCTGCTAATCACACTGTCTCTTGTAATGACTTAGATTCATGGTTCCACTTTTCAGGTTCAAAATCAAATGCTTCTAATGCTAATGACTTAACCTAGATGACGTATCAGGGACTCACCATCAAAGTTCTACACACAAGGCTTCCCTGCCCACCCTCTGATGGTGTGTCCTGGTTTTGACTACAAATAAAACAAAGAATATTAATTGAGTGTAGTTGTAGCAACCCTGAGTTTTCAGCTGAAAAAGTAACACATATAAGGACTCTCAAACTATCAAGAAACTGCTTTGACTCTCTTCTTGCTCAGTTGATTTGGATTTTGTGGGCAGATACTTGTAGCAGTTGTTTCTTTCTTTAATATTCTAAAATATACTCCCTCTAGAGATTACTCCATTCATATCAAGCTTAATTTTAACTAATGAGTTAGCTGTTAAATGGGCCATTTCTGAGCTATCATCATTTTAGTAACAGTAACATTTAAAATCTCTGGAATGAGAATTCAAAATAAGCCAACTATAATTTCCTAATGCAGTAGCTAGCTTTTTCTTATAAAACAAAAAAGTTATCCCACTGAAGAAACTACACACTTTGACCATTTTCACCTTGCAATATGTATTCGTCTTGACTCACTCTTTTCTATTGACACTCTTACAAGTTTGTCCAATATTAATGCTCTGTTTGGAGAATAGCTGGAAGTACAGAAAAGCTGCATCCATCATATAGCTTTACAGTATCTCATAACAACGAATACTAAAACTGCAACTGCCCTACTCTCTGGATATTTCCCCAGTGGTGCTCATGGTGAAGGAGATGGGCTTCACAGCAAACCCAGGAGAAATGAAAGAAAGCTACTATCTTAAAGGAAAGCAGGTGACAAAAATATCATGACTTTTATGATATAGGGCAGCATTCTCACACTGGTGTGCTGAGGACTGCTTCCTTGGTTATATGAGATATGGAAAAACATGTTAATATATTAACATGGATATTAATGAATACATTAACATAAATGTCAACCTATCAAACGTTAAATATTAACATCTAATAGTTAATATTGGTATAGTAACGTTAATGTTAACATAGTAAAGCCTTTGAGAAGTTATGGAGTAAAAAATCACATTTTTAACTCTTTTTATCCCTATATCTTCCAAACTTTTTGACCCCAAAACCCTTTTTTTAAATGTAATACCCACAGAGCTAATGTTTTACGGAACACAGTTAGGGAAACTCTGATATGCAATAACAAACATGATTTATTTGATTTAAACAGTGCATTTCATTGGTGTATTTCATCAACAAATATTTCCTTTATCGATGACTGATATCTACTAACATGAGGTTCTGGAATGCTTTCCCCAGCTCACATGCTTCAGAGAAAGAGTTCTGGACCAAAATTCAGTTCCCCACCCCTACAAATGGCCTTGGATTTAGTCCTTACAAACTGATAAGAAACTCTCTGCCCTGCGGCACTACCACCATCCACTTGAGTCAAACACTGGGTTTGAGGACATCTGCACCTCTGTGCCTTGTAATCTGAAGCAAATATCTGAGCTGCTTATCCTGAGGCCCCATGTGAAGATGAATTATCATCAGGCCTGAAAAGATAATAAAGAAGTATTCTGAATCATCCCCCAAATTAAACTGCATTTGTATATAGTTTTTTTATTGCGGTAAAAAACAGCATAAAATGTACCATCTTAACTATGCTTAAGTTTACAGTTCAATAGTGTTAAGTACATTCACATTATTGTGCAACAGCTCTCCAGACCTTTTTCATCTTGCAAAACTGAAATTCTCTACCCATTGAAAAACAATTCCCCAGTTCTCCCTCTCCCCCAGACTCTGATAATCACCATCTTACTTTCTGTTTCTATGAATCTGACTACTCTATATTCTTCATAAAAATGGAATCGTACAATATTTGTCTTTTTGTGACTAGCTTATTTCACTTAGTATAATGTCCTCTGGTCCATACATGGTGCAGTATGTGACAGGATTTCCTTCTGTTTTAAGACTAAATAATATTCCATTGTATGTACTACATTTTTTTATTCATTCATTCATTCATGTACATTTGAGTTGTTTCCACCTTTTGGCTATTGTGAATAATACTGCAATGAACATGAGTGTGCAACTACTTCTTTGAGATCCTGCTTTCAATTCTTTTGGATATATACCCAGAAGTGGAATTGTTGGATCATATGGTAATCCTATTTTTTTTTATTTTTTGAGAAACCTCTATACTGTTTTCCACAGCAGCTGCACCATTTTACATTTCCACCAACAGTGCACAAGGTTTCCAATTTCTCCACATGATCACAACACTTATTTTCTGTTTTTCTGATAGTCATATATAGTTTCATTAGGTGTATTTTTATTGGTTCTAATTCTGAGAAAAATATCTAATAGTTCTTCATTAATCTAAATATTTAATTACCTGGAACACATACAAGTGGTGTCTAAAGAGAAATAAGTCTTTTCTCCAGCATGAAAGGAAAGCACAGTAAGAACCAGTATCTACAAATATGCAATTAAGGGAAACTACGCCCAAAAATCAGAACAAAACAAGTTAATCATTTTTTGCAATTGCTTGATCTTTCATATGATTAAGATGACAAGGATTTAAATCTGTTTTTATTTAGCTATTTGTTTAAATAATAGCATTGAACATTGAACATTGCAAACAGTATTGTATTCTGCATTGTAATGTGTTTAAAGATATTAAATTTTAAACTGACTTTTTTAACTGTTCATGAAATTCTATGGAAATAAGCATATCAAAATGAATGAATGGTGTGTGTTCCCTGAGACTCAAGGGATTTCTAGGAAGTTTTCCTATCAACATTAACTTAATCTTCCCAGCATCTTTATGGGCTGAAAAACAGATACAACAATCTGCCCAAAGATGTATATTTAATAAGTGGTTAACTGAAACTCAAAGCTAGGTGTTCTCTCTCCAAATCCCTACTTCTTTTCATTCCTCCATTAGAAAACATAGTTCTATTTGAATTAGTTCAGTTTTGCAAATATTATTTTTACCTCTTTTTGGGGTCTCTAAATACACCAAACACATCTTTTCTTCAAATAAGGGCTCAATTAATTACATTTTGGACTCTGTGTGGGAAGTTAAAACAAACTTTCGGTGCCAGTACAGCTCCCAGCTGTGAAAAGTCAACATGAAAACAAGGCGTTGTCACACATCCAGAAACAGGTCAGGAGCACACATCCACACACGGGACTTGGCTTATGACAGAAGGTTGTGGACAGGGCCAGGGCCAGGCTCTCCACTCCCTCCTTCCTGCCTGCTATGCCTCAGATCGCCCTTGGATCTCATTAGATCAGCAGAGAGGCCCTCCAAGTCTTCCAAAACCACCAAAGGTTTGTGCAATTTTGGAAGAAGCTGCAACACCATGTTCTGCTAGCAGTCTGCTGGATTGGTTGCCTCCGTTTTTTTTCTTTTTTAAATGGCTGCCTGGGCCTCTTTCTCTTGTAAGAGAAAGAATTAAAAATTCAGATATTGAATTGTTGATGGCAAATTATGGTTTATCCATAAGAGTTTTGGAATAAGCCATGTGAATTAAAGATACTTATAAATGGCTCCTTGTAGATTATATATATATCTATATATATATAAACTTATAGATATCTACTACATATTATCTATTATATGTATATAGATATAGATATACCTACCATGAGCCAGGTGTATCTCCAAAATGTGTTGAAAAAATCAGTAATTGAGTGAATTCTTATGAACTTTGGAAACTTAGAGAGAAAACAGTGGTTAAAACCCTGGACTTTAAAGTTAGACATACCTGGGCTTGAGAACATTGCTGAACTTCACTAAGATTTCTTATCTGTAAAAGGAGAACAGTAACACCCACCTTTTAGGATTTCTGAGAATTAAATGTAAAATAATGACAGGCTTTGCACACTTCCTGGCACATAGAATGTGCCAATATGTTGTAGCTGTTATTAGCACTGAGCCTTGGGATCATTTCTCTTGGCATCAATTCCTGTAGAACAATCCTATTAATGTTGAAAATGTAGGTGATTAAGTTGAATCTATAATGACACTCTGACATACCCTGAAATTACATCTTTGAATAATCCTTGGGATCAGTTAGTTTATTCAACACGTCTCTAGGGTACAAGAAAATGTTAGTTATTTGAGCTTTCTAAATTTAGGATCCCAAACCAACAAACACTTACTACTTATCCAAAAGAGATTTTGATAGTATTTTCTATTACTCAGAACTGTTGGCAAGTTACTTTTGCTTGTACCAAGTTGATCATTCTCACCTCTAGATGAAAAACAATATCCAAAGATCTTTTGGTTGAAAATAATAGAAATACAACTCAAATTAGCTTAAGTAAAAGGGAATGTATTGCCTCCAGTAACTGAGGACTTTAAGGGTTGATCTAGCTTCACATGGTGCTAAATGCTGACAAAGCTCTAGTTCTCTCCATGTGTTGGCATCATTCTGCAGAGAACTTCTTCCACGAAACCTGAGGTTAGGACCATAAGCTTCAGGCAAATACGGTTCTTTCAGCTGGAGAACCCAGAGAAAAGGAACTCCTCTCTCTCCTAGAAGCTATAAATCTTACAGAAACAAATCTTAGAGAAGATTCTTCTTGTTTCAGAGTAGGTGGGACACTATAGTCATTTCACTAGGACCACATGGCCTAGGGAGAGGTGATTCCCAAAAGAAAATCAAGACCTGATTCCTGACAAATGAAGATGGTAGAATGAGCAAGTAAAAACGTTAGATGCCCAGAGCAGAGAGTAAGAGTTGGATTGTCTGAGACCAAAGACCTCAGCATGGCCATCATGGCAACTATTAAAATACGCACTATTTCATGGAACCACATAAAAATGTTTCAAAAGGGCATTGGGGTGGGACATTCTTGATTCATGCTTATTCTTCATGCTAAGCTCCACATGTGGTAAACATCTGCAAAAAAAAAAAAAAATAGTTATCCTCATATGTTCTACATCCTAAGCAGTATAGTATGTGTAATTACGTGAAAAAGGGGGAAATATATCTTTCCATATTGAAAAAGCAAATAAGACCAGTAATAAATAATAATGTACAATTACATGAAAAAGAAAGGAAAAAATTTCTCCGGATGAAAAAGCAAATCAGACAATTGATAAAAAATAGTCTAAAATTTTGCCTGTTTCAAAATAAGAACAAAAGAGTTAACATTCTCTGGGCAATTTACATAATACTAAAAAATAAAGTAAAAGGAAGACATTAGCATTACTTGCATTAGCAAATGACTATTGACTAAATTTTTCTAAGTGAAAGAGAAATACATTTGCAACAGAAAATGTTATTTTGAATATTAAAAACTACAAAAAAGGAAAGCCCTATCTCCTTTGTTTAGTCCCGATGTCGAAAATAACTTTTAAACTCCTGATTTCATTCTTCAGCATTTCAGCACATGAATGCATAAAATACTGATGCCTCTCAAATTAGAAGATTCTTGCTGAGACCTCAGTGTGCACTGCAAACATGATCTCATCTTTTAGCTTGGTTATGTTCCAAATCCAGGAGTGAGGGCAAGTTTATGATCAGGGAGGAGAAAAAGGAAAATATTTACATAAGCTCCATAATACAACTTTTTTTTTAAGCCCAAAAGAAATCCTCTCTCTATATACATATGTATATATATAAACTCTCTGAACTTCACATATGGGGGTACACAACCCAAACAGGGAATAGTCACAAAATATGGGGAAAGAGAGAGAAAAAAGCAAAGTCATCCTCTGCGATGGAAACACAAAAAAGAATGAGATGAGCCATCTGAAGATATCTTCCCAAGAGTGACACACCCAAAATTTGAAACCTTATTACTGATAACATTAGAGTCTCTTCCTAAATCACCAGAATATTGCATAAAAAAATCTCATCTGATCCATTTTTATATTGATTTCTTATTTTACAATAAAACTTTGCTACCAAAAAAAAAAAAAAATCTCATCTGATGCCAATCTCTTAACTTGAAGTTGTGTGGAAAACTGTTTTGTAATGAAGGATCTTCACTGGGGAATTGAGCAGGATTTAATAAGTCTGTGTTTGTATTTTGCCTTAACAACCACAACAAAATCTCATCTGGAAGGCATCAAATTCAAACATTAACTACTTAATTAATATGTAATAAACTGGCATCCGAGAAGTGAAATATCGTCAAGACTTTTTTGGTTTATATCCAGAGCCCTTTTGAAGGAGAATGGACATAGTATGCCGTATTATACATGGTAGTTAACTAGAATCACTTTATTAAAATCTAATTTTTCCTCTAATATTCTTAAAATATTTACTAAGTTCTACCATGAGAGTTTCAGGAACTCACCTGTGCCATCCTAATTTACCTAAATAGGGTATAAATGTAATATCCTTCAGTGATGATATTCATACAACCAAATGTGAAAAGTTGACTGTGCAATCTATTCAGTCAATGTAATTAAGATAGATATTTATTCTATTCTGGATAATTCTATGTTAGATCTCTGTTTGAATTATCAAGTTTCTTCTCTAAACATTCTAATTTCGTTGTAAACTCCCTCTTTCATTTTTGATTTAGATTGTTGAATTCATTCAGATTTGGCTTAAGATTCAATCTGCCTTTTTTCACTTCCAATCTCCTGCAAAGTATGCCTTCATGTCCCCCACCTTGCCTAGCACACAGCCACTTATACACAAGGTGTTCAGAAAGTTTGCCTTAAATGAATGACTAAAAGCTCTGAAAAGTTACCAAAAGGAGATACTGTCCCCAACACATATTTTCAGCCAGCATTTACACTGCTACCAACTCCCATCTTGCTGTGCAAATGTGAGGAAACCATTTTTTGTTCTTTCACTGGAGCATTTAGGAAATGCTCATGACTCACGCAGAGAACTACTCCTTTCTGTTACCTTCCAGGTATACTCATTATAGATCCTCACTTCACCCACCCAATCTACTACAGCCAGTCTCCAGCTGCAGTTTCCTTTCTTTAAGTCTCCTTGAGTCAGATCAACGAATTTAAGGGTTGGAAAGAAGGGGACAGCCCACCTCACTGTGCATCCTACTGGGGATTTTCCTACTAGGGAAGAGGTTGTCCCAGCACGTGTGATGTTGTCCCAGAAGTAGCAGTGCTCCCTCAGTTGGCCCCTCTTTCCATTTCCTTTGGGTGACATTTACTGAAGAAATCAGTTGAAGTCTGGCCTCTAGCGTGCAACAATCTCAAGTTTGAATCCTGACTCTACTAACTGTGTGACCAAAGGTCACTTAACTTCTCTAAACCTCACTTTCCTCATCCATAAAAGTGGGATAATAATTGTTGCTGTGAAGATTAAATGATACATTGCATTTCATTTAAAGCACCTAGCACAGCACTTATTAAATGTTAGTTATCATTAGAATCTGTTGTTAGACATTAATTTAAAAGTTGATTATTATTCCTATTTTGGATTCAAAAGGCAATCTAAATTTAAACAGATGTACGGTTTTCATTTAGCCCTAGCTTGGCACAGTAGAAAGCTAAAGGCCAAGGTCCAGACTTCAGCCTTGTTACCTATTATCAATTTGTATTCAGAGAGGTCTCCTCCTTATGAGGAATTATGAATTATGTCTGATCATACCTGCTTCTCCACATATGTCAAGTACCTGGCTCATAGTAGATACTAAATAAATGTCAGTTCCCACTCTCCAGTTCAGAACAGATCACTCTAACAAGGTTCTAAATTTAAAGTAAAGTGACTAATAAGATCAAAGGTATCAGATAAAACATCAAAATCTATTACCAGCTCCGCCACTAACTAGTTAGGTAACAAACATTTTGGTTTTCCTTTGTAAAATACAGAGAAAAGCATAATTTTCTAAGATGTAGACAAATTCAATCATAAAGTTACCACTTATCCGGCAAACTTTAAGTGAGCTAACAGGATGAATTTCATATATTTTTTTAAAACAAGAAAAGTAATATATTGTAGTATAATATTTATCTCATAGGTGTCCTTGAACTTAATCCATGATGAAATCTAGGGATATTTTAATAACATGTGATTGAGTATTGGATTAAGAAAAGATATGGTTAAATGTTAAGCATTTCACTTCCACCTAGCAGGATAGAAGATCCCTGAGGCTGGATTTTAAACTCTTTAGTTCACTTCTGTATCCTCAACACCTTGAACAGTGGCTGATATGTAGGAAGCACTTAAGTACTTGCTCAGTTAGTGAATAAAAGAGGGATGAAAAACGGTTCTTTATGACATGCTGTCAGAAATCCTATTTCAGATTGCCTGATGTTTAGAAGCTGTTATCCTTCTACTTCTAGGCATTCTCTTCAATCTTTAAATGGTCTGTTAGGCTAGAGTGTCTACGTCTCTGTAAACCTAGTAACACAGGTGAGATTTGTTGAAGTACTGTTTTTTTTTTTTAAATAAACTTTTGTAGGTACAAATTATAGTGCAATTTTAACAAGAAACAAAGATTTGAGGCTTTGACTCTGCAAAGTCAAAATAACTAATTAAAAAATATACTTTTAGGGACTTCCCTGGCAGTCCAGTGGTTAAGACTCCATGCTTCCAATGCAGGGGGCACAGGTTCGATCCCGATCCCTGGTCCGGGAGCTAAGATCCCACATGCCCCACGGCACGACCAAAAAAAAAAAAAAACAAAAGACAAAACTTTTAGCTTTAAAAAGATGGCATTACCTTATCTCAATCAAATGCTTTGACTTGTAGCTCTACTAAATGCCTTCTTGTTTGGGCAGTACATTAAAACTACCTTAGTTATGCCTATTTTGAGACTGTTAACCCAAGAATTCTATTTTGTTTGAGATAAACAAGATGTCTTGTCATCCAGAAGACAAGACACCTTGTTTTTCTGTTCAGGCAATTATGGATAGGTAGCCTGCTCTTTATCCTCCAAATACTTTAAATACGCCCCAAACAATGAGATCTATGAAACTGGAATGAACCTTTAAAAAATAGGAATAATAAAGATAATTATGATAATAGATTCTGTTGAGTACATTTTCAATATTTTCTCAGGCACACTTTTATTTTTTAAAGTACTCTACTAAAAACACACGCTTGAAGTATCAAAAAATATCAATTGAGACAAAAAATAAGCACTTTCATTTATTTGCCTTTTTACATCCACAAATACATAGAAAATACAGCATCCACATACAGAATTTTTTAGAGGAACGAAATATGTTCGCAGTGGAATGTCTCTGATGTTTACGTTAAAATGAATGCAGATACCAATCTCTCAAACATTCTCAAGACTTCCTTTATGTCCTAGACAAAGAAGAATCCTCTGATTTAATATTTAGTTTGTTCATCAATCATCATAGTTCTGCATTAAAAAAAAAAAAGCCCAATATATTTTACAAGGTAAGAACTGCTCATTCCTTGTTTACTTAAAATACGGTAGAAACAAGCATGAACAAATCATAGGAAATACATTTTAGTGATCAAAATATGAAAGATTAAAAACATACTCTGGCTACATTAATAAAACTTTCAAAGGGATTGCAACCAATTCTGTCAAAGCCTCAGAAGTTCCTGTTTTGGCAGTTAAAAGAGAAGAACATGAAACATTTTGTGAATCTTTTTTCTTTGTGGATAATTAAACACAAGCCATGAGAAAACAAATGTACAGATGTACACCATATTTTCATCACTCTGCGGACTAGAGCCATGTATTGGAGACTTAATATTCAAAAGAAAGAGCATTTGAACTACATTTGAGATGTCACTGGCTTTTTTCCCCTTAATTAATGTTTTTTGGTAGTTTTATCACGCTTAGCCCCTGTGTTCTTTTTATTTAAAGTGATTGAGTTTGGTTATCATCTTCTTCCAGGGAGGCCAAACGCATTCTCAAATAACCACTGCACATCGTTAAGGTGTGAGGGCGGGGTGGGGGTGGGGGCAGGAGGACCTCCAGAGGCTAGGAGGAAAAGCAAGCCCTTCACTGGGCTTTCTTTTCATTCAAAAGTGACTGTCACAGAGCAATTCGTCCTGCTGGTTGCTATCAAAAAGAGACTCCATTTCTCCTGGGACCAGCAAGAATTTCTCTCCTTTCATTTGGGGGTGTGAATTGATGATCATAAGTGAAAACTGATAGATAACATTATTCTCCTTCCTGCTGTCTGGGAATGAGCATTCTCCCCCAGCAAACAATCAGACTCAATATCATTACGAATCACTTTTCAAACCCTAAAAAGCCACACAGAAGAGACCCATCCTGACAATTCTTAGAATTCATCTAGCAGCTCAATAATTAGTGGCAATATATGTCCATTCATTTCATCTCTTCAGCCAACGTACAACGTGACCCTGTCACAGGCTAAAGGTGGCTGGATGCTAGGGATGCCACTATGAACAAGACACCTGCCCTGGCGAAGACTTAAGTCTAGTAGGGAGAGACATTAATCAAATAATCCCACCAAAGGACTTCCCTGGTGGTCCAGTGGTTAAGAATCCGCCTTCCGGTCTTCCCTAGTGGCGCAGTGGTTGAGAGTCCGCCTGCCGATGCAGCGGACGCGGGTTCGTGCCCCGGTCCGGGAAGATTCCACATGCCGCGGAGCGGCTGGGCCCGTGAGCCAATGCAGAGGAGTCGGGAAACTAAGATCTCACATGCCTCAGGGCAACTAGGCCCACGCGCCACAACTAGAGAGAAGCCTGAGAGCCGCAAAGAAGATCCCGAGTGCCACAACTAAGACTCAAGGCAGCCAAAATATAAATAAATAAATAAGCCCACTAACAAAAATACAAATATATTTTTAAACAATTATTATATATACAACTACAACTATCAAAAGGACTAGGCAGAAAAGGTATACAGAGCTATAAGGCTGAAAATAGGGGGATTTGATATGGTGGGTAGAGGGAGCAGTTAGGACAGCTTTCCCTAATGAAGTGTGTGATTCTGTGTTGGGGCAGGGGGTAGGGGAGGGAAGGCCAGTAAGGGAGTGGGAGGTGGAGGCAGGGAGAACATTCCAGACCAGGGAGCAAGGAGAGAGCTATGCAGCTGGAAAAACTGAATGAAAGTCCTGCAGCTGGGTCTCAGAGAGCAGTGTGTAGAGGCAGGAGATGATATGAAGCCGGAAGTACAGAATAGTTAGATCAAGCTTTATAGTTTTTTTATCCAAGGATTAGTGCGAAGACACTGAAGGGTGAGAAGCATGCTTCATGTTGAAACCCTCCCTCCAATAGCAGAGCTAGCAAGAAGGTCCAGGGCTGGTGGAGGGGCTGCAGGGAATCTGGCCTTGTGTGGGTATCTGATGCGGTACCTCAGGAGTCCCAGTGGGCTGGTGCTAGACTGATGATGGTAGCCTTGGAGACAAGAGGAGATAATATCAACAGGCCAGTGAAAGTAGCCCTTGCCTTGGAAAGAGGAGAAACTTCAGAACAGCCCTTACCAGAAGGCTGCAAAGTCCATGCCATAGATTTCTCCTTATAATTGTGGAAAACCATCTGCTGTATACCACTGGTGATTCTCTGACTTCTCATACTGGAGAAGGGCATGTCAGCTCCGATTCCATCAGGGGTACTCCAGGGGGTGAGGGAAAGAAGTTTGAGCATGAGTTTTAGGTACAGAAGGGGAGAATCTTTCTCTCGCTGATTTCCCCCTCACTGGCAAAGCAGTGGAGCAGTCATGGCCAGGCTTCAGGGTCCCTGCGTTCTGATTGCCTGTTTGTACTCAGCTGGCCCAGCTTAAGCCCCAGGCTTTATGCCTTTGTTCTCTCATACTCCTGTCACCACCAGGTCGTAACCTGCTCTGAGGAAAGCATCTGACTGATAAACAAATTCTCACTGAGGTAGATGTAAAGGAAAAGGTGGTACCTGACTTCTCCAAAAGAATATTTACATTTTAAGACCTAAAAAATCTCTAATCGTGGAAGGCCAGCCATCAGTCAACAGATAAATTATTTGGGAAGGCATATGGCATTGTTTTGCCCTGAAGTTACACTACCATCCCAGTCAGCCATGCTCTTCCTATAATTTTCCTCTCTTACAGCATGTGGGCAGTAGAGGTGAGAAAAGAAAAAACATGAGGCAAAGATTAAGGAGTTTCCCACAGATGGACTGAACTATTGCATGCAGCCGTTCACAAATTTTTCGAGGTTCTACAATATGCTCTCTTTCTAAAATAATGCATCAGTTTCTGTGGTTTAAATGTAATCTGTACGCTGACGAGTTTATACCTTCCCTCCCAATCCTTCCTCTGAGCTCCGGACTCCTCCATCCAGCTACGTACCGACCTATCTCTGCTTGGACATCTCGCAAGCATTTCAAATTTAACACATCCAAATTAGAACTTTTTTTTTTGGATCATATGATAATTTTATTTTTAATTTTTTGAGGAGGTACCATACCGTTTTCCGTAGTGGCTGCACCATTTTACATACCCATCAACTGTGCACAAGAGTTCCAATTTTCTACATCCTTGCCACTACTTGTTATTTTTTTGTCTTTTTTTAAAAATTGAAGTCTAGTTGATTTACAAAATTGTGTTAGTTTCAGGTATACAGCAAGGTGATTCAGTTATACATATATATATATTCTTTTTCAGATTCTTTTCCATTATAGGTTATTACAAGGTATTGAATATAGTTCCCTGTGCTATACAGTAGGCCTTTGTTGTTTATCTATTTCACCTAACTAGAACTTTTGATGCCCCCTGGACCCCCTCCAAGCCCATACTTCCCCAACTCAGTAAATATCAACACCAAACACCCAGAAACCTGAGGGTCATCCTGGACACCTCCCTTTCTGTGTTAGTTTCCTGTGGCTGCCTTAACAAATTACCACAAACTTGGTAGCTGAAAAACAACAGAAATGTATTTTCCCACTGCCCTGGAGGCCAGAAATCTGAAAACAATGTGTCAGTAGAGCTGTGCTCCCTCTGGAGGCTACAGGGGAGAATCCTTCCTTGCCTAGTCCGGCGTCTGGTGGCTCCAGACATTCCCTGTGGCCACATCACTATAACCTCTGACTGTCTTCACATTGCCTGCTCCACTTTTGTCTGTGTCTCTTATATAATCTCTTGTCATTTATGGCCCATGTGGATAATCTAGGATGATTGCATTTGGAGATCCTTAATTACATCTGCAAAGAACTTTTTTTCCAGATAAAGTCACAATCTGAGGCTCCAAGGATTAAACCATGGATGTATCTTTTTGAGGGCCATCATTCAACCCACTACACTCTCCATTACCCCTCACAGCCAATTCATCAACAAGTTCTGAAGAACCTACCTTCACATCTTCTCACTCAGCCAAGCCCATCTATCTTCATTGCTTTGAAGATGCGATGCTTCATTGCTTCATTGCTATGACCCCAATTCAAGGTACCTTTGTCTTTCTTGAGAATTTCTGCCATGGCCCCCTAGCAGCACTGGTCTCCCTGTTTCCACTCTGGTCTCCTCCCCCCTCCATAGTTCATTCCCTATAGAGCAGCCAAGAATGGCTTTTACAGTTTTTACGTCAGACTATATCACTAACCTATAACTAAACTTCCAGCACATTTAGAACTCCCTTTGCACTTAGAACAAAGTCCCGCATTACCCAACCCAGCTCCCTTCCCCAGCTGTCCTCCAGCCCCAAACGAACAGTGTTCTAGCCACGTGGGCCTCTTTACTTGCTCAGAGAGGCTGCCCCTGGCTTCCCTGTGTAACGAGGCATTCTCCCCTGCTCTCTAAGGCAGCACCCTGTCCAGGACTTCCATTGGCATTTCTCAGTTTTTATTGACTTACCAGTTTACTGTCCATCTCTCCAAACTAGATTGAATGCCCCCCAAAGGTAGGGCCAGAGCCCCTTTTGTTCAGCACTATATATCCAGTGCCCAAGTGAACACAGCGCACAGTAGATGCCCAATAAACCTTTGTCAAACACCTGAATGAATTGCTTAAATAATGGTTCTCATTGATTATAGGATTAAGAACAAATCTTGCCTGGTATCCCAGGTCCCTGGCCTCTAGTCCTCACCTACCACCCATCCTCCCTCATTTGCAACTTCTCCTTAAGGGGAAGCTTTAGTGTCTGCAATTTCCGTATTCTTATCTTCCTCCCCTCTTTGAATTACGCCATTTTCTCCTGCAACATCTATTCCCTCCTTTTGTTTACCACGTCCTAGTTGTTTTTCTACACCCAGTTCAAATCTCTTCTCCTGCAGGAAGCCCTCCACCTCTGTTATTCTCTCTTACCACTCTGCTCTCTCCCACAATTTCATCGCTACTCATCCCTCCAACCATACTAAAAGGTACAAGAGTAACTCTCCCTTTTGCATTTCTTTGAATTGACATTACAGGAATTGAGACAATGAAATGCCCTGGAAACCAGCCTGACTATTTTCTAGTCTCAGCTGCCCTCACAGCTAACCAGGTGACCTCAGCACTTTACCTCATCTCCTGAGTGTATTTTCTTCATGAATAAAACAAAAGGGTAGAGCACACTAGTTAAAGACTCCGCTAGCTCTGATATGCCAAGATTTTAACAATTAATCAATTTTAACAAATCCACTTCAGAAGTAGGTGTAGAGATTAAGTCAGTTATTATGTCAGGAACTTAGACAAGTGTCGGGCACTTAGGAAGTCCTCAATAAATGAGTTGCTGATTATTTCACCATCCACCCCTACACACACACACACACACACATGAAAATGGAGGCTCAGCAATTTGAATAAAGTAACCCAAGGTCAACAGCTAGTAATGACAAAGCCCAATACCTCCAGTTTTATTAAAAAAAAAAAAAGGAAAGAAAAAAAACCCCAAAACAATGAAACAAAACGAACAAACAAAAAAACATGCTTTCTCCCTGCCTCTCTGATAAAAACAATAACTTTGTATACAAGGATTTTAGTTTATAAACATTTTTCATAATTACTATCTCATTTCATCTCCATACTGCCTCTGTGAAGCAGTTATTATACTCATTTTACACAGGAGGAGTGAGGTTTAGAGGGGCTGAATCACTTGCTGAAGATCACACAACCACTAAGTAGCTAAACTAGAATCACACCCCAGAATTTAGCCTCGAAGCCTAAGTTATTTCTAATATGCCACATGGCACTGTAGCAAGGTGCAATTAGTAAAGGAGACTTTGTTACATCCCATTTCTGTCAATAGAAATCTGTGCTAAAAATACACCAGTAGGTTGCTTATGATAAAGCTAAGAGCAATATTTAATGAATTTAAGTGATATTTTTTATGTGCAGGTGATTTTTTTGCTATTCCACGAGCGTTCTTCCAGATCCATCCAGGGCTCAACACATGTGCAGTTCCCATTGATGCTAATGGGGATCACACACCCCAGCTCTTCACAGAAAACAGCCCCCAAACCACTCAACCATTTAGGAGGCAGAAACTTCCAAGAATCAGGCACATGTTGTCATGTGCCTAGGCGCCCTGCTACCCACCGAGACTGTCTGTTGACACAATGTGGAAGCTTCATAACTTAAACTATTTTTTCCCCTAAACGTATTTTGAAGTCTGGGGAGATCCAAAAAGAGAAGCATTTCAGGATCTGTCCCAAGTCAAAAGGGAAGGTTGGGGGAATTCCCTGGTGGTCCAGTGATCGGGACTCAGCGCTCTCACTGCTGGAGCCCCGGATATGATCCCTGGTCGGAGAACTAAAATCCCATAAGCCGTGCGGCGCAGCCAAAAAAGAAAAAGCGGGGAGCGGGGAAGGTTGGAAAGCTTTTATGGTTCATTTACTTTTTAAAAGCTGGAAATTATTTGTATTTTCAGGCTCTTTCATCACGACAAGTTTAGACCCAACAGCAAATTTCCAGGACTCAAATTTCCCATCTTTGAGTGGAACTGTGAAAAGATCCCTGGACTAGGAGGCCCAGGATATGGGTTCTAGGCCTAGCCCTGCTCTTTACTCCCTTGGGCAAATCCCTTAAACTCTGAGCCTCAGTTTTCCTATTTAAAAACAGGAAACGGGGCTTCCCCGGTGGCGCAGTGGTTGAGAGTCCGCCTGCCGATGCAGGGGACACGGGTTCGTGCCCCGGTCCGGGAACATCCCACATGCCGCGGAGCGGCTGGGCCCGTGAGCCATGGCCGCTGAGCCTGCGCGTCCAGAGCCTGTGCTCCTCAACGGAAGAGGCCACAACAGTGAGAAGCCCGCATACCGCAAAAAAAAAAAAAATTAAAATATAAAAAATAATTAAAAAATTAATAAAGGAAACGGATTAAAAGTAAACAAACAAATACCTGTCTTCCCTATTTCACAGGGGCTTCGTGAGATAGTTTTTGTGAAAGTGTTTTGTCTACTATAAAGTACTCTTCAAATAGAGGGGATTAGTATCACTGCTCCCAAAAGGTGAACCCGAAGACAAACTTCCATTTTCAAAGTATGTGTGTATATTCTGTCACCTAGTGGCCACACAAAGAATTCATTTTTAACTATGCTAATATTAAGAAAATTAATGAAACAAATCTTGTTATTATTTTTAGGAACTTTGAATCAGTCTTCTCAATTTATCAAATTTTTATCAACTTTTACTGACTTGATCAATGCTGTATCACAGAGCCAGCAGAAAAAACAGCACCAGCAACATAATTACATAAGTGTAATGTACTCGAACTAAAATTTGTGATCTGACACCACATTTTTTCAAGTCAGATCTGGGTTTTTTTGTTGTTTTTTTTTCCAGCACATAGTCATTTAACATGCGAGTACTTATTGGGTGCTACTTTGTGCCAGAGTTACAGCAGAGAAACAAGCAAATTTCCTGCTTTCAGTGGAGCTTACGGTTGTAGTGGGGGAGAAAATTAGTAGATGAATATGAAATATATTAGTTGATGATGAGTTCCATGAAGAGAAACAAAACAGAGTTGAGGGACTTGAGAGTGAACAGAAGGGCGATGTGTGTTCCACTTCAGGTAGGGTTATCAGGGAAGGCCACTCAATAAAGAAAATCCTGAAGGAAGTGAAGAGGCAAAGCATACTGATATTTGGGGGTCAAAAGTATTTCAGGCCAAGAGGACAGGAAGTACAAAACCCTGGAGGTGGAATATGTTTGATGTCATTGAAGAACAGCAAGGAGGCCCGCGGAGCAGAGAGTAAGGAGGCGGTAGGTATCAGGATCAGAGAGGTGGTAAGGATGCCAGCTCCGTATAGGCCATGGTCAGGAATTCACATTTGGCATTGGGAACTCTGAGTGAGACGGGAAGGCACTGGAGGGTTTCTTGTTTTTTTTTTTTTTTTTGCGGTACGCGGGCCTCTCACTGTTGTGGACTCTCCCGTTGCGGAGTGCATGGCTCACGGGCCCAGCTGCTCCGCGGCATGTGGGATCTTCCCAGACCGGGACACGAACCCGTGTCCCCTGCATCGGCAGGCGGACTCTCAACCACTGCGCCACCAGGGAAGCCCACTGGAGGGTTTTAAGTAGTGGAACGACCTAATAATTCTGAGTAACTCTCTGACAAAACAACATAAAATACCAAATAACCTGACAGACAAGTTTAATGGAATGCCTGGGGAGAAATGTTTCCCATAAGAACATAAATTTTTCAAAACGTTTATAAAGACAGTTCTTTTAGGGGAACTCACAAGGAGGGTTATAGAGGAAGAAAGCATAGTATCTTTACACTGAAACAAGTTAACTCAGGCAAGCCAGAGCTATGCTATTTTTACTAGCTTGTCTCAAAAAAAAAAAAAGAAAAAAAGCTTTCATAACAATGGTACATAAATTCTCAAGACACTCTTCAATGAAGAAACATTTACTGAATGTCCACTATAGGCAGGTGATCTGGAAAGGTCGGTTTGGGTTAGAAGTCAGGGCTCTAACCTTAAAAGCACTTAAGATATACCTGAGGAGATAAAAATGCATGCACATACAAACGTAACACAAGGCAACATATAAATGCAGGAGAGCTGGAGCCAAGCCCATAGCATTTGGGAGAAGAGGCTGTGCTCATGTATGAGCTGCAGAGGGACACACGTCAAGCAGGAACTGAGGCAGGGGAAGCAGGGCAGGGGCAGGTTCCAGGAGCTGTGGCCTGGCTCTAGGACAACACCCAAGAAAGTCAAGAGGTTATGCCTGGGATTGCTGACTCAGAATTTTAGGTCTGAAAGGAACTCATCATAAGAAAAACATTTTTGTAACTATGTATATTGACGGATGTTAACTAGACATCTTGGGGTGAACGTTTCGCAATATTTACAAACATTGAATCATTATGTCGTACAGCTGAAACTAATATAATGTTTCATGTCAGTTAAAAAAAGAAGAAAAGAAAAGAACTAGAAGGAAATTTGGAGATGATTGAATCCAGTGCTCTTGTTTTACAAGAGGAAAATCAGATCAATTAAGGTCCCACTGGTTAGTGAAGCTGGACCTAGAACAGAGGCCCCTGTCCATTGCTTTTGCACATCACCATCAGGAAAATGACAGTGAGCCTATGGGATTCCTAAAATTACTAACCAAATTGGGATGGAGCCTTATGGAACCATGGGACCATGCTTTAATATAGTCTAATATAGTCTTTAATATAGTCTAATTTATCTACATTCTCTTTTTATAGATAGTGGTTTTTATGTCTTAAGACATTTTTCCCTCAGATGACCTATATTTTCTATTAAAGTTTTGAAGTATTGTTTTTGAGATTTAACTTCTTAATCCATCTAGAGTTGATTTTGTTTTTTGTTTTTTTTTTTGCCACACTGCATGATGTGGGATTTTAGTTCCCCAACCAAGGATTGAACCCGTGCCCTCTGCATTGGAAGCTCGGAGTCTTAACCACTGGACTGCCAGGGAAGTCCCTAGAGTTGGTGCAAATTAGAAATCCAATTTCATCTTTTTCCAAATGGACAACCATTTTTCCTCAGTTCTATCTATTTACTAATATACTTTAAAACCTTCTTATTAAGTTCCATAAAAAAGTTTTTGAGATGTTGATTGGAATTGCACTGAAACTTCAGAGCAATTTGGGAAAAAACGACACCATTACTATACTGATCCTTCTTCCTTTCTGTGGGCATGTTTTATCTCTACACTTATTTGAATCTTCCTTCCTTAATGTCTCTTAGTAAAGTTTTATAATTTTCCCTTTAGAAGTCCTATATGTCTTCCCTAAGTATTTAATATTCTCTGACACTATTGAAAACAATGTCTTCTTTCAAAAACATTTTCTAGTTGCTTATTACTGTTGTATAGAATCTTGTATTCAGCCACCTTGCTAAAATCTATTATTAATAATGACAGATTTATTTCCTCCTTCCCAGTCCTATGCCTCTAATTTCTTTCTTTTAGCATATTTCACTGACTATGCCCTACAGTGGAAGTGATGGTGAGGACATTGTTATCTTGATGGGGTCCAGGACATGCTACCACAAAATATGGCACCTTGGCACATTGAAGATCTTAAGCTGAAGAAGTTTGAGAAAAAGGCAGAAGAAACAGGAAAGTCACGCTAACTTCACCCTCTTGCCCTTCTTCCCTGAAACACGTCTTAAAACTCCCAAGTGAAATGTACCCTCCCTCTACCAGGAGGAAGGGAGAAATTCTCATCACCAGAATCAGGGAATTTGGGGCCAAGAAATCTGTATAAACCTCTCATTAAATTAACCCCTGTCCTCCTAGTTACTTCTTCACCACTTACTACCCCTAGCTCAAACCCCTTTGTCCTGTCAATTTTACACAAATTTCTGGTTTCTTTGTCTAAAGGTACAAAAGCTTCCTGCTTTGGTCACTTCCTTGGGTTTTCACTCTCATGTGAAGGTTCCCATGTACATGTAAAAATTCGGTAAAATTTGTGTGCTTTTCTCCCATTATCCTTTGTTATTTTAATTTCCAGAACAGCCAGGGACCCTAAATCGTGGATTGACTTGCATCTCCCAAAAAGATATGTGTAAGTCTTAAGCACACACAACCCCCCATATCTGCAAATGTGACTTTATTTGGAAACAGGGTCTTTGTAGACATAATTAAGATGTAACATGGAATGTCCATAAGACAAGGAATGCCAAAGATTGCCGGAAACACTAGAAGCTGAAAGAAGAGCATAGGGCAGTTTCTCCCCTGGAGTACGTCCCTGTGGACACCTTGATCTCAGACTTCAATCCTCTAGAACTGAGAGAACACATTTCTGTTCTTTTAAGTTACCCAGATTGTGGTACTTTGCTATAGCAGCCCTAACAAACTAATGCAATATCTCTTAAAAATAACTATCTTAAAAAAAGTAACAACTGCACAAGCCAGAAAAATTCCCAATTTACTTTGAAATTACCATTCCTAGCTTGCTATATAAAACATTTCATTTTGTCAAATAAATGTCACATAAATATCCTTAAAGATCAACCAGACAAGAAGAAAACATCACCTTTATTTATGGACTCACAACTTAAATTTACTCTTTCTGAGGAGTGTTTTAACCTACTGACAATGGCTTTTATAAGGTCTGCCTTCTTAGAAAGTACTATCACTTAGTCTTTTATTCCTGAGATAGTGTTTTATATCCTTCTCCACTTTAAGAAAATTGTTATGTTATGGACATTTGCTAGCCAAGTACTAATCATGGTAAATCAGTTAAAATTAAAGCACTTCTTTTGATTATGGTTCATATAAAACACTCATTCTGCTTTTGTTTTTTTTTTTCCTTTTTTGTTTTAATTGAAGTATAGTTGATTTACAATGTTGTGTTAGTTTCAGATATACAGCAAAGTCATTCAGTTATACATATATATATATATACATATATATGTATATATGTATATATATATGATTCTGCTTTTAAAATGAACTTTGCTTGACAAAAATTTCTGAATCAGTGAAAGGCAGACAAATCACTACAGCTGCAGTTTCATGTTACATAGCCACTTGTTAACTTTCACACCCAACAAGACAGATAAAATTTAGAGGAGGAGGACCTTTCATTCACAAAACCATGACAAATTTTGTATTTTTTAAATGAAATTATGGTACAATAAAAATTAAATACTTGGTCTTTGTTCCAGTTCCTGGCACAGAGGTCCTAAAACCCTTGGAATCTCTGGATTGATAAGAGTGTCTTTTGTATGATAATGAAATATTTCGGGTGGGTGCCCCTAGATAGCTCCAAGATGGGGTGCTGATCGACAGAAAGAACAACCAGGTGGCGAGAGGGTTAGAAATTTCAGCCCTACTTCCCTGACTCCTGGGAAGGTGAGAGGGACCTGGAGTTTGAGTTCAATCATCGATGGCCAGTTATTTAATCAGTTATGCCTGTGAAATGAAACCTAGTTAAAAGCCCCTAAATGATGGGATTAGGGAGCTTCTAGGTTGGTGAACACGTTGATATGCTGGGAGGGTGGTGTGCTCCCCACCACCACACTTTGCCCTATGCACCTCTTCATTTGGCTGTTCCTGGGTTGTATCCTTTAGAATAAACTGGTAAACATAAGCAATGTTTTTCTGAGCTCTGTCATTTAATAAACGCTCTTCCTATTTATTAGCTAGGGTGGATTCTGTTCTTTACAATTAGAAACCCTAACTGGTGCAGTGAGGTATCCTGGGCATAAGTGGGAGCTAACAGTGGTACCCTTACCCAATTGTTCACTTTAAGTACATCGCAGTTGCAATTTACGTGGGCCTGGTTAAGAGTCATATAGAGTATTACGTGGTATAATATACATATTTATATAGTATATATATATAATAATATATATTATATAATGTATGTTATTATATATATAATAATATATATATTTGGTCTTTTTCTCCCATTCTTAACACAGAGCACCTAAAACCCTTGGAATTTCTTCAGTGACAGAAGTGCCTTTTGTTATTCACAAGAGGCCTCTGGGACCACACCTGAGTTTATGCTAATAAGGTGGCTCAGGGTGAGGCCCCTTAGATCGCTAGGAGCTGGTCACTGGAAAGACCAAACCCTTGATGAGAGGGTTGGGACTTTCAACCCATCCCTGACCTCCAAGGACGGGAAGAAGGACTAAAGATTGTATTCCTTAAAGACTCTTAAACAAGGAGATACAGAGAGCTTCCCTGTTAGTCAAAAGGTGCTGGGAGCATGGTCACTGGGAGAGGGCATGAAATCTTTGCGCACCCCCTGCAATACCACGAGTCCCCATATCTCACCCTATGCATCTCTTCCTTTTGACTAAACCTTTAAACCTTTGACTAAACCTAAACCTTTAAACTTAAGTGTTTTTCTGATTTCTGTGAGTAGTTCTAGTGAATTACAAATCTGAGGAGGGGGTCATGGGAACCCCCAAATTTGTAGTTGGCTGGGCAGAACTGTGGGTAGCCTTGGTACCCTATTTGTGGATGGCATCTGACATAGAGGCAGTCTTGTGGGACAGAGCCCTTAACCTGTAGCTAACTCCAGACACTTAGTGTCAGAATTGAATTAAATTATTGGAAACCCAGTTGGTGTTGGAAAATTGGAGGACTGTTTGTGTCAGGAAACCCACACAGTATATTATCTAGTGTGACTTTAAAGTTTCCTGCAAAGTAGACACATATTGAAAATAATAATAATGCAAACAGAAGCTAATAAGAAAATGACAAAACTGACATATTATGAGCTTTCCATCAGGCAGTCAAAAGAGTGTGTCAGTCTAATTAGATATTACAAGCAGTTATCCAATGAATAAGAAAACATCTGCTTTTTAAAAGAAACTCATGTTATTGAAAGAACATTAGAAAATTGATGTGTGAAATTATTTCCGTTGTTTGGTAATTTTTTCCCCCCAAACAATGTAACTATCTAAAGCTCACCTGCATGGTAAAAAGACTTGGAGACATAATTTATCATTTGTTTAGAAATTTCAATGGGTTTTGTTAAAAATATTACAACCTATTTGTTAAAAATATTAAAAATGGGGCTTCCCTGGTGGCGCAGTGGTTGAGAGTCCGCCTGCCGATGCAGGGGACACGGGTTCGTGCCCGGGTCCGGGAAGATCCCACATGCCGCAGAGCGGCTGGGCCCGTGAGCCATCGCCGCTGAGCCTGCGCGTCCAGAGCCTGTGCTCCGCAACGGGAGAGGCCACAACAGTGAGAGGCCCGCGTACCGCAAAAAAAAAAAAAAAAAAAAAAAAAAAAAAGCACAATCTCCCAGTTCACAAAAATATTGATTGACACCAAAAAAGAAAGAAATTTACTAGCCAGATTTTAACAAAACCTGAAAAATTGGTAAACTGAACTGAAAAATGAGTATCAAGATTCAGTAAGTACAGACAACTGTGTATTTCCATTTGACCCTTTGTATCTTGGTGAGATAGCTTTATCAGCTAGGGCTGTCATTAAAACTAAATACCAAAGCTGACTGAACTAGATCTTTATCACAAAGCATTAACCAAAAAAAAATTTTTAACTAGCAAATATGTGTAAATGCTACATTGCTTTCACTATATCACTCATTACATTAAATATTGTGGGTTTTGCTAAACTTATTTTTACTAATGGGGTATTTGATCATGCAAAACAATATTGTATTTGTCTAGGCCAGGGTTTTCCAAAGTGCAGTCTATAGACCTCTACACCAGAATCCCCCAACAGTACTCCTTAAATGCTGTTGCCTGAGCCTTGTGTCCAAGACAAACAGCTTTCAACAAACGGAGGTATTCTCCTGGAGGTATAATCAGAATGACTGAAAGAGAAACGTGGAATAATTTTATGACCATGTGATTCCCTGTAATTTAATGCTTTGTCTGTGACGCATTTCAAGTCAATGGTGAAATGCTTCCCATAATTTAATCCAGATTTGCAGCATTTCAACATAGACTTCATGATAAATTAAAACCAGCATTAGTGAAAAACCTGGATTTCATACCACCGGCTACTTTATTTAAGGGGTTTTGTCTACTTAGTGAACTGGAGGAAGAAACTAGAGACAGAAGACATGGATGGAAGGAAATGAATGAATATGGCCAGAAGGAGAGCAGCAGAGATGGCCCTTCTACAGGAGACTCTTGCGTCCCAGTTTCTGAATTCCCTAAAAACAGACTTTTATTTCCACTGCTTTTTATCTACCCCCGTTGTGTTACTGAACCAAACTTGGCTCGCCCAATGCACAGCAAAGCCAATCTACTGACACTGGGTTGTGGTGAAGGAAAGTATAGCACTTACCGCAAGGCACCCCACATGGGACCAAGCATGGAGAATGAGCAGCTACTGTTCAAAAGACCCAAACTCCCCGATAGGTTTCAGGGAAGGATTTCTAAAGACAGTGTGAGGTAGAGGGTCACAGGGTGTGTGATCAGCTTGTGCACAATTCTCTGATTGGTTGATGGTGAGGTAACACGGTGATGTTTCTGGAATCTCAATCATCAACTTTCTGATTCCACCTGGTCTGCGGTCTACTCGCTGGTGGTCAGCAAGCAGTTAACTTTTTCACCTAGTAGGGGTTTTAGCATCTCCAAAACAATTCAAGGATATTGTTCAGGATATTATTTACAGCCCTTGAGGAGGAAATAAAGGTCCCTGACTTTGTTTTATGGCTAAACTATTATTATTTTGTCTTGTTTGACTATTTTCCTTTGTTTCTGCATTTTCTCACTTCTCTGATTAAATTTGTTCTTTAGAAATCAGGGTAGGGGGCTTCCCTGGTGGTGCAGTGGTTGAGGGTCCGCCTGCCGATGCAGGGGACGCGGGTTTGTGCCCCGGTCCGGGAGGATCCCACATGCTGCGGAGCGGCTGGACCCGTGAGCCATGGCCGCTGAGCCTGCGCGTCCAGAGCCTGTGCTCCGCAACGGGAGAGGCCACAGCAGTGAGAGGCCCGCGTACCGAAAAAAAAAAAAAAAAAAAATCAGGGTAGGCCTAGGAGGCTAAAGCTTTTCTACAAACAAGAGGGAGGGGACACAGTGGGAAGGTGGGGAGGTTGTCCCCAGGAAGGCCCCACAGGGTCCTGCTAGCTGTTTCAGTTGGACTGGTCCTCACTTAGAACTGCATGACTGCCAGGACCTCAAAGGGAGCTTTCTTCCTCTGTTCACATCCCTCTCCTTTCCCCACTCCCTCAAGCTTTTTTTTTTTTTTTTTTTTTGGTGGAGTTCTAACCACTGGACTGCCAGGGAATTCCCCCCTCAATCTTCTTGAACAGTTCTTTCCTCTCATAACTTATGGTCCCTTGCCCTTGTCTTTCTATCCACCCAGCAGGGCAATCTCATTTCCGGTTTCCCTTTCCCTGACCCTTAGCCTGGAAGGGATCTAATATTGGGAAAGGTTATAGAACCCTGTTCCAACTGCTTCAGAGCCCAGAGCCCTTCATGCTAGTGACCTCATTATTTTGTGCAGAGTGCCCTGCAGGTCCTGGTTAGAGGTTTCCAACGTTCCCAGGACAGACACTTTGGCAGGGGCACAACCCAGGGACATGACCCAAAGCTCTAAAAATTGAAACCTCCCATCTGGAATTCTAAGATGTTTTTTGAAATTGACCTTACTAAGTTACTCGAATGCAATCCAAAAGCATAAAAAGGTAGGTATACCAATTAGATTCTATACTCAAGTATTCGTTAAATAAATTATGGTGGAAAAAACCCCCAAATTATTCATTCTTCAACAATTGTATTGAAGACTTACTTTTATAAAAGAGACAGCAACAGCATTAAGTAAAATAAATGGAAAGGCACATGTTTTCCAGATTAGTAGCATTGGTAATTGTATCTCTGAATATTACATTACCTTACTGTGCTTTTGAGAGACAATTTGTTTATTAACCTAAGAGATTTTATAACACATTATCTCATCACTTTTAATTTGAATTGCATCATTTTCTGGTGAACCTTATGACCAAGAAACATAAGCATTATTGATTCTGACTTATTTGCAAATCTCAGCCTTTCTAGGTAAATAAATACATAGAAGTTATATGTTTGAGGTTCTAGCTATACAAAAATTTTTTTAGTCAAGAAATTTTATCATGTTAAATATGGTCAAAAATCTTTTCACCACTAGTAACATTTTAAAATTTACCTATGTGTTAATAATCATCCCTCAAAAGTACAGTAAAACAAATTCAAAGGAAAACAAAGCAAAATGAATAAGAATTTCTTCCCCTTTCATGATCTGTGTTCCAGCTTGTCAAAATAAAATTCCCCTATTGCTTATTTGTTTCTTAGGAGCCTTCATGTACGTTATAAATTTTACCTATGTGTCAACAACAATTTAAGAAATGGCCAAGTTACAATGTACAATTCTCCAATAGAAATGCATCCTTAGAATTTGTTAAGCCTAAACAAGGGGTCAGAATTCACTAAAATTAACAACACAAAGCCTCCTAAGAAACAAATGAATAAGCAATAAAAGAATTTTGACAAATTGGTTTGCTTTACTTTGAATTTTTTTTAAACACTGTAACTAATTTTGCTATCATGGCTCTTTTTCTGATTTGGTCAGGGGAGATTTTTCCCCCTTATGAACCACTATTTTAGTTCTGATCAAAGAATTCAGATATTGGAAGGACTCATTGGATTACTGAAGGAATCTTCTTCTTTTCCATTACATGGATCATGACTGTCAAAGGCAGCCAAAAGACAAGGTCATTGCTCCATGTGTAAATTTTTCCCTTTGGTTTGTTTGATTTTTCCATGCAATAGAGAATATATTTGCCAATTTTCAGCCAATTATTAGAAGTTTAGATACATAGGGTTTATACAATTTCAACAATATTTGAAAGCTAGTTGCCCGTTTAAATTGCTGGGCAATCCCAGAAAATATATAGGAGCTCCCTAATCCACTCTTCAGTACAAGAATATCTCTTCTGCAGTCAATATAGAGCCTCATCAGGGAACTTCAGGCCTCTTCTCAGGCCAGTTAAGGGCACTGTCTCCTACTTTTCACTTTGGCAAGAGGATTTCTCTGTTCCCTTTACCTCTTTTGTCCCCTACATTCTCACCTTTGGTGAAGAGTGGGTCTTTACCTGAAAATACATTTTTCCAAAGAAGACATACAGATGGTAAACAGGTACATGAAAAGATGCTCAACGTCATTAATCATCAGGGAAATGCAAATCAAAACCACAAATCTCACATCTGTCAGAATGCCTATCATCAAAAAGACCACAAGTGGGGCTTCCCTGGTGGCGCAGTGGTTGAGAGTCCGCCTGCCAATGCAGGGGACGCGGGTTCGTGCCCCGGTCCGGGGGGATCCCACATGCCGCGGAGCGGCTGGGCCCGTGAGCCATGGCCGCTGGGCCTGCGCGTCCGGAGCCTGTGCTCTGCAACGGGGGAGGCCACAACAGTGAGAGGCCCGCGTACCGCAAAAAAAAAAAAAAAAAAAAAGACCACAAGTAACACATGTTGGTGAGGATGTAGAGAAAAGGGAACCCTAGTATACCGTTGGTGGAAATGTAAATTGGTGCAGCCACTATGAAGAACAGTATGGAGGTCTCTCAAAAAATTAAAAATAGAATTACCATACAATCTAGCAATTCTACTCCCAGGTATACATCCAAAGAAAATGAAAACACTAATTCAAAAAGATAAATGCACCCCAATATTCATAGAAGCATTATTTGCAATAGCCAAGATATGGAAGCAACTTAAGTGTCCATAAACAGATGAATGGATAAAGAAGATGTGGTGTATAAACACAATGGAATACTACTCAGCCATAAAAAAGAATGAAATTTTGCTATTTTCAACAACATGGATGGACCTGGAGGATATTATGGTAAGTGAAGTAAGTCAGACAGAGAAAGACAAACACTTATAAGTGGAACTGAAAAAACAAAACAAACAAATGAATATAACAAAACAGAAACACAGATATAGAGAACAAACGAGTGGTTACCAGTGGGGAGAACGGTGGGGGGAGGGGCAAGATAGGGGATTAAAAGTTACAAACTACTATGTATAAAATAAGACACAAGGATGTATTGTACAGCACAGGGAATATAGGCAAAATTTTATAATAACTTTAAATGTAGTATGATCTATAAAAAATATTGAATTACTGTGTTGTATACCTGAAACTAATATAATATTGCAAATCAACTATACTTTAATGATAAAAAAGAGGAGGTCTTTAGGAACAAATCATTTGTTCATTATTAGATCACTATTAACTGAACACCTGCTATATGCCAGATACTCTACTAGGTTAGTGAGCAAAACAGACAAAAATCCATTCTCTGAGTTTCCATTCAAGGAAGAGATAGATATTGAACAAACAAACAACTATATTATGTGTCAGATGGCTATATATGCTATGGAGAAAATTTGGGAAATGGACAGAGTGTATAGGGGTGGCAATGGTGGTTACTCTTTTAAATAGGATGGTGAGAAAAGCTCTCACCAATAAGGTGAGTAGAAAAGTCATGGATTAGGAAATACAGTACAATTGGCCATTAGCGTTCGTGGACATACATTTAAAGGAATACTTAACCGCACAGTTGTGCATTTTCCTTTAGTCAAACGGAGCTGCAAGGCACAGGGCAGATATAAGCTTAATAAGGATTTAATTTAAGTTTTAATAAGGGCTTAATAAAGGTTGTGACCTTGTCATGCATGAAATGAGGAGGAAGCAAGAGGAGACAGAGGAGCTGAGGGTGATCACAAGAAGGGATTATCATGATTGACCACAGCATTAAAGTTGGATAATAAGGGAAGAGAGGACGTAGGTAAGGGATAGTGAAAATGTGATAGGGTTAATGGATTACTGATCCCAGTGGAGGTGAAGGATTGCTGGATTCTGATTCTCTTCTCGGATCGAAATCAGAAGCACACTGGGGTTTGATCCTCTATTTTTTTTTTTTCAGAACATCCGTTTATTAATTTAAAGGGATATTTTAATTTTCCAGAAAACCAGATAATGATTGCAGCATGACATAGAATTCTCATTTTCCTGTTTATCTGTGAGGAAGAAATTTTTTTTTAACATCTTTATTGGTGTATAATTGCTTCACAATGGTGTATCAGTTTCTGCTTTATAACAAAGTGAATCAGTTATACATATACATATGTTCCCATATATCTTCCCTCTTGCATCTCCCTCCCTCCCACCCTCCCTATCCCACCCCTCTAGGTGGTCACAAAGCACTGAGCTGATCTCCCTGTGCTATGCGGCTGCTTCCCACTAGCTATCTATTTTATGTTTGGTAGTGTATATATGTCCATGCCACTCTCTTACTTTGTCACAGCTTACCCTTCCCCCTCCCCGTATCCTCAAGTCCATTCTCTAGTAGGTCTGTGTCTTTATTCCCGTCTTACCCCTAGGTTCTTCATGACATTTTTTTTTTCTTAGATTCCATATATATGTGTTAGCATATGGTATTTTCTTTCTCTTTCTTACTTACTTCACTCTGTATGACAGTCTCTAGGTCCACCCACCTCACTACAAATAACTCAATTTCATTTCTTTTTATGGCTGAGTAATATTCCATTGTATATATGTGCCACATCTTCTTTATCCATTCATCCGATGATGGACACTTAGGTTGCTTCCATCTCCTGGCTATTGTAAATAGAGCTGCAATGAACATTGTGGTACATGACTTTTTTTGAATTATGGTTTTCTCAGGGTATATGCCCAGTAGTGGGATTGCTGGGTCATATGGTAGTTTTGATCCTCTATTTTTATTTTAGAGGGTGGGGCTCACCAATACCTCTCTTCAGTTCCTTTTCTCAGGAGGTGACTGAAAATGCAGTCAAGCCCAAACAACAGAAATCCAGTTGACTCAAGAGGGCTAGGAATTTCTGAGGACATCCAGATTAGGTTATAGTGGTTTCACAGAGACATTTTCTGTAACTTTCTACTGTACATGATTTATATTTTTTATTGCGGATAGAAATTCTCTGTGTCATATAGTTTTACCATTCTATATGCAATTAACTTTCTTTTAGTGTTTTCCAGTGTTATTGTGCTATTTACAAAATCTTGATATACAGGATTAATGGGGAACAATTTTACAAATAAATTTTCTTAGGCTGATTAACTAAATTCTTCAGTTTTGTGGTAGTACTATACAAAATTTTTGGCTTCTCTTTTCACAGATGGAGTCCCTGTCTACTGCCCAGCCTCCCAAAATTATTTATGTATAATCTTTACTTATTTGAAATGAATATATTAAAATAATTATTTACTATACATGTTAATTCGCATTCAAATTTGAAACTTCTATACTTTAAGCACTACCTGAGGAGCATTATTTAATTGTATTTAATACTATTTCCAAAATAAATAAATTTGTTAGAGAAAATTGTAAGCTTATATCTATTGGTAAATGTTATACATTTTATTGTCAAAATAATTTAAAAACTGGTTTAATTTTACTTTTTAAAAAATGAATGGATATATAAGAGCTGAAAAGCTGCTAATAAAAATATTAATGTCTAAGGCAAGTAAGAAGTCAAAATTTTAAACCATGAAATTGAATAGGCAGAAAGCAAGACTAGGATTACAAGTCATGTCTCCCCTTGAAGTTAGTATATGTGCTATTTGACTCAAAACCTTTTTGCATGCTTTGTCAACTAATTGGCTCTGTTTCTTCAAACATTTATGGAGGAACCTATGCATCACAAGTATTATTCTTCTGTCTTCTCTCAAAATCATATTCATAATTCTTCTTAGCATTTTGCATCCCCCAAATTTACTTATTCTTAATATATGACTCACTAAGTAGGTCTACCCAGGTAAACTTACCTATGATGATGTATATATAAACACAGGTTATCCTAGTTCTTTATTTCAACTGTCTTTTTTCCTGTTATATGGTCATAGGTACATATCTTCTTTCTGTGATAGAGAAGAACAATCCAAACATGTGTTAACTAATTCAATTATCAAATAATTATTAAGGGTCTGCTATATGCCAGGTAGTTTTAGGTACTTGGGACACATCATGAACAAAACTGATAAAACTCCTTGTCCTTATGGTGTTTACAATCTAATAGGGTAAGGAGACAATAGATAAGATAAATAAGTACAAATATATAGTATGTTAGTGACTAGAATTAAGGAGAAAAGTAAAGCAGGATGGAAATAAGAAATACATGTATGTGTACCTATATAATGCTTTAATTTAGATAAGCTAGCTATGGAAGATATCACTGAAAAGCTGACAAGATCTGAAGAATTTGAGGGAGTAAGCCATTCAGCTCTCTGGGGAAAAGGCCTCCCAGGCAAAGGGAACACCTAGAGCAAAGGCTCTGAGGCAGGAGTGTGGGTAGGGTGTTCTAGGAGCACCAAGTTTGGCTGCAGTGGAGTGAGCATGGGAGAGAGTAGCAGGCAATAAGATCAAGTATTAATGGTGGGGTGGGGGGGTAGGAAGGAGGAGGATAAAGAGCAGTTAATGTTGAGCATTGAAGACCATTGCAAGGACTTTGTTTTTTACTATGAGGGAAGTGGGAAGCCATTAAAACATTTTGAGAAGTGGAGTGACATGAATTGATTACCAACATCATTCTATGGCTGTGTTGAGTCTAAACTGAAGAAGGCCAAAAGGAGAAGCAGAAGCATTGGAGATTAGTTAGGTTAGAAGTCTGTTGCAATAAACTAGATGAAAAATTATATAGACTCAGAATAGTTTGGATTCTGGATAGGTTTTGAAAATGTAGCCATAAAGATTTGTTGATGAATCAACTCTTTTTGGACTTCACTAGCTGTCAGAGGTGAGAGAGAGAATGACTGAAATTTTTGGCCTGAGTAACTGTAAGATTGCAGTTGTCATTTACTGAGATGGGGAAGACTGAGAGGAGGAGTTCGAAGGTGGATATCAAGAGCTCAGGTTTGGATATACCACGTTTAAGATGCTCTGTAGACTCTCCACGTGGAAGTATCCAGTTGGCAGTTGGGTGTATGAGTCTGGAGTTCAGGAAAACGTTCAGGTTAGAAAGATGTAAATTTGGTAGCTAAGAGCAGATAAACCTTGGGACTGGATACACTGACAGATGTATCAATTGGGAGAAGGTCCAAGGACTGAACATTGGAGCATTTCAACACTGAGAACAAGGATGAAGAAGGAACCAGCAAAAACTGACTTTTAGATTTAGCAACACAGAGGTAACAAGTATTTTTATTTTTAGTGATGAATCAACTCCTATGTCTATATGTATTTTATTGCCTCCAAATTCCTATACAAAACCATTTGTACATTTAAATTCTTTTAACTCTGAGTTCTGGGGATACTTGTGAATCCATGGAAGACCAGAGAGCTAGGCTTCCTCTTGTTGAATCTGATGCTAGAATGAAGGATGGAAACTTTAAAATGTCTTTTAGCTATGTTCATGTGATATCTGGATTTAAACTAAAATGCATATCTCATGGAACTACATTTGTTGCTTTTCTTAAAAAATGTAATTACAACTATTTACATTTGTCTTAGAATAGTCCTGTGATATCCTAGTTTTACTATCCTGGTCTTCAGCCACTTTCTTTTCAATATTTTAGAAGCTACTTTTCTCTACATGTCTGTGCCACACATCCCTGGCAAATCTCAGTGTTGGATAAAAGCAACTATCTTACTTCTCCATGAACAGTCACCAATTTCTGGGTCTCAACTGTCTCAGATATGTCTTACTAACACCTGTCCCCAGTCAGCTTTTTCTCCTGTTCTCTATAATTATTTTAAACCTTTTTCACCCTCCTAACCTCCTTCTTGCATTCCTCTCCCAACTTCAGCCTAGATTGTATTTTGAACTCTATAATAAACTCCCTATTCAAAATCTCTACCCAGATATCTTACAGGCACCCTGAATTCATCATGTTCAAAACTGAAAGGTCAGAAGGAGAAATTAAGGAAACAATCCCATTCACCTTTGGAACAAAAAGAATAAAATACCTAGGAATAAAGCTACCTAAGGAGGTAAAAGAGCTGTACTTAGAAAACTATAAAACACTGATGAAAGAAATCAAAGATGACACAAACAGATGGAGAGATATACCATGTTCTTGGATTGGAAGAATCAATATTATGAAAATGACTATACTACCCAAAGCAATCTACAGATTCAATGCAATCCCTATCAAATTACCAATGGCATTTTTTACAGAACTAGAACAAAAAAAATCTTAAAATTTGTATGGAGACAGAAAAGACCCCAAATAGCCAAAGCAATCTTGAGGGAAAAAAATGAAGCTGGAGGAATCAGACTCCCTGACTTCAGACTATACTACAAAGCTACAGTAATCAAGACAATATGGCTCGGTACTTTGTGACCACCTAGAAGGGTGGGATGGGGAGGGTGGGAGGGAGACGTGGGAGGGAGGAGATATGGGGATGTATGTGTGTGTATAGCTGATTCATTTTGTTGTAGGGCAGAAACTAGCACACCATTGTAAAGCAATTAATACTCCAATAAAGACGTAAAAAAAAACAAGCCTTGAAGGAACAAAACTGAAGACAGTATATGCAAATCAGATGAACCATTGGATTAAGAAATAATATAGTATGGAATGGGCAAACTGAAACCACCATGGATTAATAATAAACTCTGTGATGAGCAAAAAAGAAAAGACAATATGGTCTCTTACAGAAAGACCTGCATATTTTTATATGCAGAAGTATAGATCAATGGAACAGGATAGAAAGGCCAGAGATAAACCCATGCACCTATGGTCAACTAATCTATGACAAAGGAGGCAAGGATATACAATGGAGAAAAGACAGTCTCTTCAATAAGTGGTGCTGGGAAAACTGGACAACTATATGTAAAAGAATGAAATTAGAACACTCCTAAACACCATACACAAAAATAAACTCAAAATAGATTAAAGACCTAAATGTAAGATGGGCCACTATAAAACTCTTAGAGGAAACATAGGAAGAACACTCTTTGACATAAATCACAGCAAGATCTTTTTTGACCCACCTCCTAGAGTAATGGAAATAAAAACAAAAATAAACTAATGGGACCTAATGAAACTTAAAAGCTTTTGCACAGCAAAGGAGACTATAAACAAGACGAAAAGACAACTCTCAGAATGGGAGAAAATATTTGGAAACAAATCAACAGACAAAGGATTAGTCTCCAAAATATATAAACAGCTCCTGCAGCTCAATATTAAAAAAACAAACAGCCCAATCAAAAAAATGGACACAAGACCTTAAAAGACATTTCTCCAAAGAAGACATACAGATGGCCAAGAGGCAAATGAAAAGCTGCTCAACATCACTAATTATTAGGGAAACGCAAACTGAAACTACAATGAGGTATCACCTCACACTGGTTAGAATGGGCATCAACAGAAAACCTACAAACAATAAATGCTCGAGAGGGTGTGGAGAAAAGGGAACCCTCTTGCACTGTTGGTGGGAATGTAAATTGATACAGCCACTATGGAGAACAGTATGGAGGTTCCTTAAAAAACTAAAAATAGAATTACCATATGACCCAGCAATCCCACTACTGGGCATATACCCAGAGAAAACCATAATTCAAAAAGACACATGTACCCCAATGTTCATTGCAGCACTATTTACAATAGCCCAGTAATGAAAGCAACCTAAATGCCCATCGACAGACGAATGGATAAAGAAGATGTGGTACATTATACAATGGAATATTACTCAGCCATAAAAAGGAACGAAATTGGGTCATTTGTAGAGACATGGATGGATCTAGAGACTGTCAAAGAGAATGAAGTAAGTCAGAAAGAGAAAAACAAATATCATAGATATATGTGGAATCTAGAAAAATGGTACAGATGAACCGGTTTGCCAGGCAGAAATAGAGACACAGACGTAGAGAACAAACATATGGACACCAAGGGGGGAAAGCGGGGGGTGGGGGTGTGTGATGAATTGGGAGATTGGGATTGACACTAATTTGTATAAAATAGATAACTAATAAGAACCTGCTGTATTAAAAAAATAAAATTAATAAAAATCAGTAGAATGAATGGGAAGATAAAGTTAAGGAGAACTCTTGAAAGTAAATCTGCTAAATGATAGAAATTCCACTAAGAACAGAAGGAAAAATAAACTGCCCCCCCAAAAAAAAACTGAACTAATGCTCTCCCCACTCCATCAAACTTGCTTTCCCCTCCTACAATCCCCTTCCCCGTAAATGGTGCCTTCTTCAAGCCAGAAACCCCAAGTCATCTTTACATCTCATCTAACACCAAATCCTGGGGAGTCTACTCCCAAATAAATCCATTCTCCATATCTTTTCAATTTTGCAACCATTTTAAGTTTTTCAAAAACTCAAATCTGGTTTTGTCACACTTCCTTTCCCCACCCATCCCCACCCTTAATTCAAATGTGATTTTGTCACAGTTCTTAAAACCCAGCAGGATCAAAGGATAATATACTCAATGATAATACACTTTAGAGGCTTTTGATACCTTGCACTCATGGTGCTTACTGCCTAGTGGGGAAAATAAGACATGAAATATAACCCGGCTATATAAGTACAATTTAGTAATAAGTGCTATGTAATTAAGTTGTAATGAGAGTGTAATGAGTGTAACAGGAAGACCTAATCTAGTGGAGGCCTCCTTGAGGAAATGACTTTAGGTTGACACCTGAGTGTGGGATGGAAGAAGAAGAGAGAAGAGCCCAGTACAGAAGCAGAGAGAGAGAGAGGAAACAGGGTACTGGGAAGAGCTGAAAGGTAAGTGGCTGGAGATGGGAGCATTGCTGGAGGGGTGGTTGCCGCTGAAGATAGATAAATCACGTAAGACCCTGTAGTTCATCCTAAGAGTTTTGATCTTTATCTTTAAAATAATGGAAAATAATTGAATGGTTTTAAGAGTGTTAACATGATGAGATTTAGCTTTTTTAAAAAGATTACTCAGGCTTCTCGGTGGAGTGTGCCTTTATCCCTTCCACTGGTTCTCAGGAGGAGAGCCAAAAAGTTGACACTGAGCAAGATTTGCACTGTCATTCCTGGGTTTTATTTCCCTTGACCTCCCTTAGCTCTTTTTTTTTTTTAAACATCTTTATTGGAGTATAATTGCTTTACAATGGTGTGTTAGTTTCTGCTTTATAACAAACCGAATCAGCTATACATATACATATACCCCATATCTCCTCCCTCTTGCATCTCCCTCCCACCCTCCCTATCCCACCCCTCTAACCCTTAGCTCTTTCATGGTGTGATGGTCACACCAGAGGTCTGTACCTAGGTTACACCCTAAGCCTTACCTTTTCCCTGCATAATGAGATTTTATACAACAAAAACAAGAACACAAGTATTAAATCTAAATAAAGTAAACGCTATGGTATTAACTCTTCCACACAATTCTTGGTCATTGGGTTACTTGGAAACAAAGACCTTTAGTCCTTTCTTTCACTAAAGAAAAGCATTTTCAGCTTTTTGAGTAAGAAGAGTCTCTCTAATGTAAAAATGCCTGCAGCTAGTTATTTATGTTGACCTCTAGTAGTGTGTGGCTTCCTTGTGAACACTTAGTCCTGAGGACATTTTCTCTCACATAAAAACGACTGAATCAAGCCATGCCAAGCTGTTAATGACCCTCAGATTTGCGCTTCAGGAAACTGGAGGTTGATTGGTTTTTGACGGGTTTCTCAAGCAGTTTGTCATCTGTTTTTGTCCTCCCCTCCCTCTTCCACCCTTCCATCTAGGAATGAATATTAACGAATTTAGAAACACTGTTTGCGGTTGGGTCCAAAAGACAACTCCTGTGCTGAATACATTTTTCTAATTCACATCCACAAATAATGATGAGGTAGTGGTCAAGACTCTCAAAATCCAAACTCAGTCTCCTTACTCAGCTGTTGTGAAACAGATCTTAAGTGCTATTTTAAACCCAATGAACCATGTTGGCTCCAACCTCAGCTGCTACCACATGCTGAGTACTCACTACGTTCAAGAGAATGGAGCTTTGGGGAGGGTGGGAGGAAAGTATGAAAAACATGACAACACCGCAAGGCAAAACTCACGAATCCCCTAAACGACATGGGGGCTAATCCACTGACTTGTTTTGAGGGTAAAAGCCTTCAGGGCGGCGCTCCTACTCCTAAATCCTCAGCTCCCTGTACGGGGCCTGGCATTCAGAAAGCACACAGCAAACGTGCACGTGGTGAGTGAACGATCTCCGATCCACGCTCAAGCCTGGGGCCGCAGAGCTCAGACCTCAAGCACCTTTCAGGCGGTCGAACTCCAGGCCGGGCCACGTGATGCGCTCCAGCCAATGGGCAGGTTGCCCCCGGAGGATCGCCAATAAAGGCGCCAGTTGCTGCCTGCTAGCGGCCGCCATTGGGGCGAGAGTTGGTGGCGACGGGTGGTGGAAAGGTGCTTCCCTGCAGCGCTTCATCTCGTGAAAGCTGAAGCGGACAGTCAGAGAAGGTCCTTTCCACAAGGGGTAAGGGAGCCCCTTGCGGGAAGCACTACTCTGGGATCCGAGCCCTCGCTGTCACCCTGGGTGGGGAATAACCGTTTTTTCCTCTCTTCCCCTCCCCCATCAACATTGTGCGACAGCAGAGGCCGTTAGAGAGGCCATCCCGGCGTGTGCCTTTAGCCCAGGTGAGCTGCCGATTGCTTTTCTTTGGCCTTACCAGCTGCAAGCTCATTGCCCCAGTGGACCCTCTAAAATGTTTTTGGCTTTTCTCTTACGCTTGGTGGTGGTGGTGGTTATTTTTTTTTTCCAAGGAAGGGGTGAGAAGAGGAAGGTTGGTCCAAGGAAGGGCTGTCCAGCCACCTCCCCATTTGAAAAACAGTCATGGCCTTTGTAGTTCTCTTAGGTCTTGGATTGATGGATCGCTGCTTGTACTGTAGTTTCGGGAATGAAGGAGAAAACATGGAACTTTAGCTGTAGCTGACTTTTTTTGTTGTGTTTATTCTGGGCGTGATCATTTGGGACAGGAAATTTCCCATCCTTGATTCATTTATTCATTCAACTAACATTAAGCCCTTGGAACATATTAAACCCTCTGTTGGGTGTTGCGGAATCTGGAGTTAGGGCAGGCCTCAAGGCGCTGGATTGTGTTAAGAATTAAAATGAGGTACGTACAGGGTGCTTTGGGACCTGTGGGAAGGGCCCGGGTGGTTGGAAGGGAGCAAGGGAGGGTTCTGGGTAGGCAATAACTGAGCTGGGTCTTGAGATGAAATAGAAGTTAGTCTAAAGAGTGAGGGGAGCTCTGGTGAGGAGGGGAAATTTTCCAAAAGCATAGACGTGAGAGCACAAGAGTAGGTGGGACAGTGGAAAACTGGCAAATTTTTGAACATGGCTGGCACTGTGTTGGGAGAGTAGGAAGAGATGAGTCTAGTGAGATAGGCAAGGGGCCATAAGAGGGTTTGTTTATTGGTATGTCATGAAGGGCTATAGGTTGAGCAGTATGATCTTAAGTTGCTGAACAAAAATCACAGCATCACCATTGCATGAATTCAGGTGGGAGATAACAAGTGATTGAACAAAAGGAGTGGTTTGGGAGATGGAAATTAGGAACACCATAAGTATTCAGAATATGTAAATTTATATTCAAGAGTCAGTTGTTTAGAGGTATTTGATGCCTTGGAGTGGCTGAGATCTGCAGAAAAGTAGTAAAGAAGACAAAGGAAAAACTGGAGGATATTAATGGGTTAGCAGAAGATGAGATTATGGATTTCTCTGGAATTCTAATCTGACCCACCTATTTGTTCCCTTAGCACCCTCTTAACCTCTGTCACAGCAATAATTATATGTATCCTGTTGGAATTGCCTATTTTATAAGTCTCTGTAAAGAGATTATTGTATCCCCCAATTCCTAGCTCAGTGCTTGCCACCATTGTAGGTGCTTTGTAAATATTTAGTAAGTGAACAAACAGAATCTGGGGAAAGTGGTATCCTGGAAACCAGAAAAGAGTTTCAAGAGAGTCACAATAGTCTAGTGACAGATATAGCTGAGAGGTCAAGTAAGGTATAAGATTCAAAAAGAATCCATTGGATTTAACAAGTAAATATCGTAAGTATTAACCTTAGTGTAAGGGAAGTTTTAGAGGAATGGCAGGAAAAAGGCATGTGTGATGTGGGGAGTAAAGACTGTCATTTTTTAGGATGCTCTGGTGTGAGATACAGAAGAGAGAAGATTGAGACTACAAGGATAGAATAGGATCAAGAGAGGAATTTTTAAGGAGACTTGAGAAAGTTTATATGGAGGGTAAGCTAGTATAGAAGTATTGAAGATACAGGCAGAAGAGAGCAAGGACCTTCAGCAGGGGTATTATCTAGAGTATCTGGGAAAAGAGTTCAGACAAGAAGATTGAGGAAGGAGCAGATGAGAAGATTGAAGCATTGTGAAGAATATACATTTTCTACAAATTACCTGTTTGACCTTAAATAAAGCCTGATTTTATTTCAAAGAAACCATTTTCTCCCTTGAACTGGAGATGGCTAATTTGATGGTGCAGGATTTGTAGTCAGTATTTGAGCTCATCACAGGGCAGATTGCTTTTGATCTTTCTGAGCCCTAGAGGCATCTGATATTCAGAATCCAGACTTTTTTTTTCACCTCACTATCACCACTTTTATTCAGGATATACAGGAGATAGGAGTATTTGAAAAGAAACTAATAAGCAGACTTTTACAAACCTAATAAACACACAAAACCCAAATAGAAAAAAAGAGAATGCTTTGAGGGATATAACACCAGAGGCTTTTAAGAAAAAATAATTTAAAACAGGGAAAAAAAGGTAAATTTCAGGACATGTTAAGTATACGAAACCAAACTAAATTAGAAAATCAGACGAGACCAATAGATTCTTAGACAGTGGTTTCTTTTTATTGTTTTCTTTTTTCTTCCAGTTTTATTGAGATATAATTGACTTACAGAACTGTATACGTTTAAGGTGTACAGCATAATGATTTGATTTACATATATCATGAAGTGATTATCACAATACATTTAGTAAATGTCCATCATCTCATATAGGTACAAAATTAAAGCAATAGAAAAGAAAATTTTTTTTTGTGATGAGAACTCTTAAAGAATCCAAGCTTTTTATGCTGTACTGCTTCCCTGCATGTGTAAGATCTATGAACCCAACCAGAAGTGCCACCACACAGCAAAATAACTTATATGTTTCTTATAACATTTTGGAAACATTTTTTAGCTTGTGTGTGCATTTCAGGAAATCTTTGGCCTATATGTATTTGTCAGGGATGACTGAAACATTCACAACAATCCCAAAGGCTCTCTTTTTCTTAGAAGTTTAAAATTTCACTCTATAAGTTGGAATAACCTATAGAGAACAATTAAACATCTAGCAAAATTTAAATGCATTGGCCCAGAAATTGCCAATAGAAATAAATCCAGTAGGCCAGGCCAAAAGAAGAAAAAGAAGAAAGGAAGAAATATATCCAATAGGTTTTGGCATACATATGCAACAATATATTTACTTATTAGTGAGTAGATATTCATTGCAACATTGCTTATAATATCCATATGTCCACATCCATAAGATTATATACTACGCAGGCATTAAGGAGGGAGGGGGCTGCTCTGGGACATTTTCTAAGATGAATTAAGTGTAAAGAACCAGTTTCTAAAAGGATACCCAAGAAATTGCTAAGAGTAAGGAGGGGGATCTGGTTGGCTGGGGGACAAGAATGGGAAAGGAAACTTTGTTGTATACCATTCAAACCATGTGGATGTTAAAATTCAAATAAACTTGTTTATTTTTTGAAATCCATAAATGATATATTATCTTTAAGAATTTCTCCAGAATTCCCAAGATTATTTTATAATGAGCTATTGTGTGGACGAAAGGGATCTGATTTTCAGGCAACTTGCCCATGGAACCGTAGAATAATTGACAAGGTGATGCTACATTATTATGTGATTATCTTTATCAAAGTAAACCAGAATTTTTTTTAAATTAATTAATTTATTTTTGGCCACGTTGGGTCTTCGTTGCAGTGCGTGGGCTTCTCATCGCAGTGGCTTCTCTTGTTGCGGAGCACCGGCTCTAGGCATGTGGGCTTCAGTAGTTGTGGCTCTCTGGCTCCAGAGCACAGGCTCAGTAGCTGTGGCGCACAGGCTTAGCTGCTCCGCGGCATGTGGGATCTTTCCGGACCAGGGCTCAAACCTGTGTCCCCTGCATTGGCAGGCAGATTCTTAACCACTGTGCCACCAGGGAAGACCCTAAACCAGAACTTTTAATAATCATTTATGATACATTGTTTTTGAGCAGTTGTAACTGGTGGTTGTTACATAACATTCAATTCTTAGTGACATTAGATTTCATCTGCCCATGCTATCTTTCTTTTTAGAAATATATCCATGGGTAAAAAATGTTTTGAAAGCAGAAATAACAATAAAATGACAGCTCATCATAACCATTAGAAACAACAGTGGATTTTCACATAAGCAGTATAGGCCATGGATTATGCATAGTTCCCAGTAGACTTGTAACTCCATAGTTCAGTAAGTTGGAGTGAAGTAATTTTAGAGAAAATCTTGAAGTAACCAATCTATTTAAATGACAAATTACTTCTGACACCTTACTAATTGTGACCTACCATTATGTCAATTAAGGTGAATCTTTTAGAGGGTATGTTGCTGGACCATGATGCTGGCATTTTTTGTTTATTCTTAATTAAGAGTAAAAGCTAAAAATAATAACAGTCTTTAGAGAATGTAAAATAAAACAGTGAAATTGGCAGCTATCTAACAGAAATTTGCCAAATATCTTTTAAAGCCACATAGCTCCTTTTTAAAAAATTTTAAATAAGAAAGAAAAGATTAAAATAATTTGAACAGTAAGACTGGGATAATTACAAAGAATATTTTATAAAGGGGATAATTCCTAGCTCTCTATTGCTGGACAGAATTTCACCTCAAAGAAACCAGGGCCTGTAGCCAATGCAGAGCACTTCTGAGATCATCATCAGATTACCAAATATTAGCTATTCTTTTGCCCAATGATAATTACCAGAGCTCTTGTCCATGGTCAGTCCATCTGCTGCCTTCAATCGCAGTGCACTTTAAGTTTATTATTAAAAATTTCTGACATATAGAATAACGGATAAAGTAGTACAAAGGACACCTGTATAACTACCAACAATTGTCAACATTTTGCCATGTTTGCTTGTCTGTATAGGTTTTTCCCCAAAACCATTTAAACTTATTTCACAGATGTGGCTATTCACACCAAATTTTTTGAGCATGTATTTAAACTTTTTTTTCCTTACATAATTACCCTACTGTTCTCACACCTATCAAAATTCCCTCGATTTCCCTAGTTGTCCCCAAAAATGTCTTTAGTAGTTGATCTCAAACCAAGATTTGATATAGGATGGTAAGTTGAGTTCAGTTGTTATGTCTTTTTTTTAAAAATATTTATTTATTTATTTGGCTGCATCGGGTCTTAGTTGCGGCACACAGGATCTTCGCTGCGGCATGCAGGATCTTTCGTAGTGGCAAGTGGTCTGTTCATTGCAGCGTGCAGGCTTCTCTCTAGTTGTGGCATGTGGGCTCCAGAGGGCACGGACACTAGAGTGCGTGGGCTTAGTTGCCCCGTGACATGTGGGGTCTCAGTTCCCCGACCAGCTGTCGAACCCACGTCCCGTGCATTGGAAGGCGGATTCTTAACCACTGGACCACCAGGGAAGTCCCCAGTTATTATGTCTTAATTCAGAGCAGTTCCTCATTTTCTTTAACAATCTTGCTTTTTATAAAAGATGGGCCATTTGTCTTATAAAATATTCCGTATTCTACATGTGTCTCTTTCCTTATGATTTTCGTTTCATTTGTTCTAGCACGTCAAAAAACTTCTGCAATGATGGCAGTGGTCTATAGCTGCACTGTCCTGTACAGTAGCCAGTAGGCATATGTGGCCATTAAGCACTTAAAATGCTGCTGAGTTTTTAACTTAGGTAATTTTGGTTAATTTAAATTTAGAGTTACATGTGGCTAGGGACTTCCCCTGGCAGTCCAGTGGTTAAGACTCCATGCTTCCAGTGCAGGGGGTGTGGGTTCGATCCCTGGTCATAGAAGTGAGATCCCACATGCTGTGTGGTTTGGCCAAAATAAATAAACAGAATTACATGTGGCTAGAGGCTGTCACATTGGACAATGCAGCTGTAGCCCTTGAATTTTCTGTTACAGAAAAGTTAAATCTAGAAGCTTGTTACACATTTTTGGCAAAAAGCCTTTATAGATGCTATATAGATTGTATTTTGTCTTATCAGGAGATACATATATATATATATATATATAGGCTTTTAACCCAATATATGCTATTTTAAGTTCTTTCTAGTTAGTATTATTTTCCTAAATACTACAAAAACTTCAGTATTGGATTTGACTAATTTGGTGCAGATATCTGATCAAAGTACCAGAAACAAGAAAATGTGGACTAGTGTGGTTGAAATATAACGGTCATATGATGAAGTGGTATGAGTAGCTAAGGATGTAAGGGATGCAAAGGAAAACAATTTTAAGAGTGTTGCTAACCATTTCAAATACTACAGAGGAGTCTGGGAAGATAGCTTAGGAACAGTGAGGGATTTGGAATATTTCAAGGTATTAGTGGTCTTTGGTAGAGCAGGTTCAGAAGAGTTGGAGAAATCAGATGGATGTATTTGACCTTTACAAGATTTTTTGCACCCAAGTTTTGTTTGTTTGTTTGTTTGTTTGTTTTAAGAGCAGTTTTAGGTTTACAGCAAAATTGAAAGGTACAGAGATTTCCTGTATATCTCCTGCCCAAAAACATGCATAATCTCCCTTGTTACCAGCATCCCCCAACAAAAGGGTACATTCGTTACAATAGATGAACCTACAATGACACAGCATTATCACTTAGTCTGTTGTTTGCATTAGGGTTCACTCTTGGTGTTGTAATTCCTAAGGGTTTGGGCAAATGTATAATGGCAGTATTTTCACTGCCCTAAAAATCCTCCATGTGCCATCTTTTCTCCCAGCTCCTGGCAACCACTGATCTTTTTACTGTCTCCATAGTTTTGCCTTTTCCAGAATGTCATATAGTTGGAATCATACAGTATGTAGCCTTTTCAGATTAGCTTCTTTCACTTATTATGCATTTAATATTCCTTTATGTGTTTTTGTGGCTGTATAAATCATTTCTTTGTAGCACTAAGTAATATTCCATTGTCTGGCTATTGCTTCACAGTTTATCCATTCTCCTACTGAAGAACATCTTTGTTGCTTCCAGGTTTTGGCAATTAGGAACAAAGCTGCTATAAACGTCTGCGTGCAGATTTTCGTATGGAAAGGTGTTTTTAAGAAAAAAAAATTTAAGACGCTGATTAGAACATGTCTGTAGGCAGAGATATCAGCAGAAGCTAATAATGTAAACAAATATAGAAAATGAAGCCTTAAGACAAAGCAGGAAACAGAACTATGTGTTGCATAATCTTTAAATAGAGGAAAGGCTTCATAAACCTAATAAAAAAGAAACATACAATAATGGAGATAAAGGAATTATTAATGAAATAATAGGTTTCTGGAAAAAGGGAAAGAAGGTCCTTATGGAAAAGAGGTGAGGCACTTATTAAATAAGAGGTAATAGTGTAGGAAATAAAAGAAGCTAAGAAATTAATTTTTAAAAGTTTCTCATGTAAACTAAGATGAGATCCTCTGCAAATGGGTATAGTGGGCCTGAGGTTTTGAGGAGTAGAACAGGTTTGGAAAAAGCATTTTATAATTGATGTATATTCATTCATTCATATATTTTTTTTTGAAGGCGAATTCCTGAGCAGTAGGAACTAACTTAAATCATCCTTGATTTCTCTCCCTACTTCTCCCTGTATAAACAAGTCACATCTGCTTTATTTCTAACATGAAATTGAACCTGAACACTTAAATTCAGCATATGTAGGCTCTGTCCTATGCATTGGATCAATACAAACAAGGTCCGTGGCCGGCATAGAGTTTACATTCTGGGAGTTGGTGGGAGGGTGGGTTGGGAGACAGTAAGCAAGTAGGTAAAAATATATTGGTGAAGCAGAGAAATGGCTGATGGATTGGAATTGGGGAGGATGGGTAAGTATGCCTATTTAAAATGAGGTTGTGAAGGAAAAGTCTCCCTCAGGAGCTGATGATTTTGAATCAGTCTGGAATAAGAGCATTTCAAGCAGAGTGTAAAGGCCCAGAGACCAGAACTGGCTTGATGCAAAGAACTCAAAGAAGAGGATGGCTGGTGTGAAGTGATTGAGCTGGGAGAGTAGGAGTGGAGGTGGAAGGAACAGAACAATGAACCAGACCTTGGGAGGTTTCAGATCAGTTTGGAGGCGATGGCATTAGTCTTTGTTAGAGGTGATAATGACTGGGGCTAGGGTCATAGTGGTGGAAGTAGTGAGAATCTGAGATTTATTTTGGAGGAGGACTCATCAGAGAAATACAAATTAAAATCACAATGAGATCCCATCATACGCCCACCAGAATAGCTAAAATGGAAGAAGCTGATAATACCAAATATTGACAAGGATATGGAATAACTGGAATTCTTAGACTGCTGTTGTGTATATAAGTTGGTACATTTTGGAAAACTGGTGGTGTCTATTAAAGCTGAACATATGCATAACCTATGTCCCAACAATTTTACTTCTGGGTTTATACCCAGCATAATGCATGTACGTATACACTAAAGCATTTCATAGTATTATTTGTCATAGTCAAAAACTGGAAACCACCCAAAAGTCTCAACAGGAATGGATAAATTTTGGTATAATTTTACAATAGAATACAGTATAATTTTACAGTATACAGAATAGAATACAGTAATGAAAGTGAAAGTGAACAAACAACATAGGCAAAAACATGGATAAATCTCAAAAACAATATTGGTGAAAGAAAGCTAGGCACAGTGTAATACATAGTAAATAATACTATATTTATGTAAAAGTTCAGAAACAGTCACAATTTAATGTATGGAGATAGAAGTCATCGTAGTGGTTATCTCTGTGGAGAAGGGAGGGTGTAGTGATTGGGATATTCAAAAGGTAGGCTAGCTTTAAATAATTGCAAAGCCAGGATAAGAGCCAGTTGCAGTTGCAACACTAGAATAGCACCTTCTTTCTTCTCAATGACTTTTTAAAATTTATTTATTTATCTATTTATCTGTTTATTTATTTGTTTATTTTGGCTGTGTTGGGTCTTAATTGCTGTGCGTGGGCTTTCTCTAGTTGTGGTAAGTGGGGGCTACTCTTCGTTGCAGTGTGGGATCTTCCTGGACCAGGGCTCGAACCTGTGTCCCCTGCATTTGCAGGCGGATTCTTAACCACTGCACCACCAGGGAAGCCCCCTCAATGACTTTTTTTTTTTTCTCAATGACTTTTTATTGAGTTCTAGTTCATATTTGTATAAGATGAGGAGAAAAGTGAAATGATGAGATAAAATTATAAGTCATCTCCAAGTTAATTCATTTTAATGTAGTGGTTTGAAACCTGACTGCACATCAGGATGTCCAGGGAACTTAAAAAAGAAACAAAACTGATTCTCAAGCTGTATCTCCAGAGGTTTGGACCTAGGCATTGTTTTCTTGTTTCTTTGTTTTTTGGGGGGTTTTTTGATAGGTAAGAAGTGGATTTATTTAGAGAGATACACATTCCATAGACAGAGTGTGGTCCGTCTCAAAAGGCAAGCGGACCTTGGAAGATGGGCCATCTCAGAAGGGCATTGGTATTTTTTAAATGATCCGCAACACCTCACACCCATTACATTGGCTGCTGTTAAACAAACAAAGTAACAGGTGTTATGAGGATGTGGAGAAACTGGAACCCTGTAGATGGTGGGAACGTAACACAGTGTTGCTGCTGTGGAAAACAGTATGGGATTCCTCAAAAATTAAAAATAAAATTACCAAATTACCATATGATCTAGCAGTTCCACTTCTGCACCCTGGGGATATATCTCTAAGTATTAAAAGCAGGGTCTTGAAGAGATATTTATACATCCGTTTTTTTTTTTTTTTTACATTTATTTATTTATTTTTGCTGTGTTGGGTCTTCGTTTCTGTGCGAGGGCTTTCTCTAGTTGTGGCAAGCAGGGGCCACTCTTCATCGCGGTGCGCGGGCCTCTCACTATCGCAGCCTCTCTTATTGTGGAGCACAGGCTCCAGACGCGCAGACTCAGTAGTTGTGGCTCACGGGCCTAGTTGCTCCGCGGCATGTGGGATCCTCCCAGACCAGGGCTCGAACCCGTGTCCCCTGCATTAGCAGGCAGATTCTCAACCACTGTGCCACCAGGGAAGCCCCTACATCCATGTTTTTATAGCAGCACCATTCACAATAGCCAAGAGGTGGAAGCTACTCAAGTGTCTGTCAATGAATGAATGGGGAGACAAAATGTGTATACGTATAATGGAATATTATTAAACCTTAAAATGAAGGAAATTCTTACATATGCTACAATATGGATGAACCTTGAGGACATTGTGCTAAAATAGATAAGCCAGTCACAAAAAGACAAATACAGTATGATTCTACTTATGTGAGATTCCTGGAGTAGTCACATTCATAGAAACAGAAAATGGATTGGTGGTTGCCAGAGGCTGGGGAGACGGGAGAATGAGGAGTTGTTTAATAGGTATAGTATAGAGTTCTGGTTTTGTGCGATGAACAAGTTCAGGAGGTTAGTTGCTCAAAAATATGAATATACTTAACACTGCTGAACTGTACACTTAAAATAGTTAAGATAGTAAATTTTATGCTATATGTAGTTAGCCACAATTTTAAATGAAGGATCCACAAGTGATTAATATGCAGCAGGAGCTGAAAACTAACACTGCTTTAATGAAAAAAAAAGGTAAATTGGCTAAATGTTAACACTGAAAAATGGACAATTTATTTAATAGTCATACTTCGCTGATACACTTGGTAGTACCTTTGCTCTTTTATCCTTAAAGTAATAATGTTGTCTAGGAATGTTAGATACCATCTTTCTGAAATACTCGTGAAGCTTTAAAGTATTTTATTTTAGGTATAGAAATATCCACTAAAGAGTAGCATATTAACACTTGTCATTTTTCTTCCTAATAATTCACTTTTAAAATAAATCACTTTATTTACATTAGCCAGAAAAATTCCTTTGCCTTTCTCCCTTCACTGATTAATAATTGTAGAATAATGATGTACTCAGATAGTTATTCTTTAACCATCTCTTTAACATTCCCTGTTATTTCATTTTTACCAGGAATTTATAGACTTTTCCTGCTGAGACCTCAATTTGTGTCTAAGAAAGACAGAAAGAAATTACTGTAAAAGATTGGAATAACTTAAATCATCCAAAATGGAAGCGTACATAATGAAACAACTTTTAGTACTTCCATAGAAAAAGGTTTGTATTTGTTTACAAATAAATTTATCATTTGGCTTTTCTTTTTTCTTCTTCTTTTTTTTTTTTTTTTTTTTGCTGCCCTAGTCATGATATGCTTTAAAATATGAAATCTGCTACTCTTGAAGAAAACTTTTCTGTTCCTATAAAAACCATTTTAAAGGTGCTTTGAAAATAACTCAGTTTTTTTGTTGCTTGTTTTCTGGTTTCTTTTTTTGTTTGTTTTTTAGGGCATATACCTATAGACAACATTAGAATATAAGGACTTGAAGCAGTTGAGAATGTCTCTGCCAAGTCGACAAACAGCTATTGTTAACCCTCCACCACCAGCATATATAAATACTAAGAAAAATGGGCGATTGACGAATCAACTGCAGTATCTACAGAAAGTTGTCCTGAAGGCTTTGTGGAAGCATAGTTTTTCCTGGCCTTTTCAGCAGCCTGTGGATGCTGTCAAACTAAAGTTGCCTGTGAGTGTATCTTATAATTATATTAGTTTAAAACAAGTAAAACCCTGTAAATATCCTCTGATAGAAATATTATGAAATATATTTAACTTAATAAATAAATTATTCAGCACCACTAAAGAATATCCCAATGACTATTTTTTCCTAAAACAAAAAACTCATTCTTCTGAGCATTGAAATTCTCATTTTAGCAAGTTGTGGTAAATTTTAAGTATCAACATATGCTTTCTTGTTTATAGCATATGTCCCTTGACCTTTCGGTGTAAGGTTGTCATAAGTGTTCCCTTCTCCAAGAAGTCACTCTTGACACGTCCTGACAGACTTAGGTGTTTCACATACAGAATTCAACTTTAGGTCTTATATTAAGAATTTTAGCCATCTGATAACAGAATGGTTAAGTAATTTGTAATATAACTTGTAAACTGTAGAGCTGGGATTGTACTCTGGATTTGTCAGACTCCATAAATTCTAGTTTCTTTTTCTTCATGCCCTTGTTATTTTCCAGGATGGTTCTACTCTTATATTCTTTCGTTATTCTTTCTTTATTGGCTTTTTTTTTTCTTCTCTCTGAAGAAAAATGCCATGGTAATCAACTTTGTTTCTCATCGCAAAAGGTTTTGGTTTCTATATTATCGCTTTTAATCAGTTGCTCTCTCTAGTTACAGGTGTATAGCTTCTTAAATTTGTGTACCAATTGTTGTAGTGAATTCATTCTTACTACTAACATTTAGAATTTCTTCTTACACCATAGGATTATTACACCATAATAAAAAACCCAATGGATTTAAATACAATCCGGAAACGCTTGGAACATAAATATTATGTGAAAGCTTTGGAATGTATAGAAGACTTCAATACAATGTTTTCAAATTGTTATTTATACAACAAGGTCTGTAAGCCTTATGCTATACTTGCTAATTCTTTTCTCTTACGTACAGAGCAAAGAGATATGTATAAACAAGTGTGCTGATTTCAAATTTCAAGTCTTGATTTGGGGTACATTCCATATTTTTAAAGATAATGTTTTTTACTTTATTTCCTAATTTTCATGTATCAATATTTGTTCATTTTGCCATATTTTTTGCTATATTTTTGTCTGAATAGCTATAATGGCTTATTATGTTTTAAAAAATAAAATACTAATGATTGCTGGTTTCTGTGAATAAAGTGTTATCTCAAAATGTTCTCTACTACACTTCTGCCTTTTTAGTTAAAATATGAATGATAAATCTTATTATACACTAATCTTGGTTAAATTTTTATGGTATGGATCTCTAGTTATAATCTAAGAAGCCAAACAAATGACATACTTATTTTTTCTTTCAATAAATTTATTTATTTATTTATTTTTGGCTGAGTTGGGTCTTTGTTGCTGGGCGCGGGCTTTCTCTAGTTGCGGTGAGCGGGGCACACGGGCTTCTCATTGCCGTGGCTTCTCTTGTTGCGGAGCACGGGCTCTAGAGCGCAGGCTCAGTAGTTGTGGCGCATGGGCTTAGGTTGCTCTGCGGCATGAGAGATCTTCGCAGACCAGGGTTCGAACCCGTGTCCCCTGCATTGGCAGGCGGATTCTTAACCACTGCACCATCAGGGAAGGCCAAATTACATACTTCTAAACTTCATACAAGTTAACTTAAAGATCAGACACACTGTGTTATATCTCAGTAGTAGTTTTGCATTTGTGTTAATGTGTTAGCCTGTATGATAATATATGTGGACATTTTGAACTTAATCTTCACTTTTGTCTTCATCCATAAAATTGGATTTGTGTATTCAATTTTCCTCCATATAGGATTCCTGTTTCCCTAAGTACTGCATCCTTTTCAAGCTGTTCTATGCTATCTAAAATTTTTAAAACTTATTTTCCATTTATTCAAAATCACTAGTGACACTGAAATGTAATAGAAATGTTGGTTTAGTTTCCAAGGTAATCATCAGTGCCACCTTATGTATAATAGATTTAAGACTATTAGCTACTATGATTTTTTTTAAAAATCAGAGCTAATGGTATTCTGTAAGTACCATTGGCAAATTCATTTTAATTTAATAATTGTAAGGAGTCCTCTTACATTTAATATTTTAAAACAAAATTCAGTAATTTTCCTGAACTACCTAACTTAGAAATAGGTGTCTGCTTTAGGCCTTGCTTTGTAATTTAGTTTTTTCTCAGTAGTCAAGTAAAGCAAGATGAAGACTTCTAAGCAGATAGTTAAGATTTAAAAACTTAGCTCTACAGTGTCACTTTATTGCTTAGTTAATTGAAAATTGAATCACATCAAGTCAAACCATGAGGTACTTTTCACAGCCATGAACAAGTTTTACTTTATCCTATTTGTAAGGTAGAAATTCTAATTTCTAATACCTTTTTGTATTAGTAGGATTGGTTGGATTTTAACCCTTAGTGCTCAGAATGGCATCCTCAGTCCTTTTTAGAAGTTATAGGGGTAGGATGTTAGAATTTTAAATGCGAGCTGCTATACTTAATTTAGAAGTGATAAATACTGTTTAGTAAATATTGTCTAAGAGTACTATGGCACTGCCTTCACTAAGGCAGCCTGAATTATAGAAATTTGATACAGTGACCATACTGTGTAAACTTATGTTACATTTTATATATTTTCTAGCCTGGAGATGACATCGTTCTTATGGCACAAGCTCTAGAAAAGCTGTTCAGACAGAAATTATCTCAGATGCCACAAGAAGAGCAAGTTGTGGGTGGTAAGGAAAGAATAAAGAAAGGTAAGCAAGAAAAGGTTTATGTTCTCTTTCTTTCTCTTTTCCATATATATTTGAATGTGTGTATAAGTATAATGACTATAATTAAATAATAAATCCCTGGGAATTCCCTGGCAGTCCAGTGGTTAAGACTTGGCACTCTCACTGCCAAGGGCCCGGGTTCGATCTCTGGTCGGGGAACTAATCCTGCAAGCCATGCGGCATGGCCAAAAAAATTAATAAATAAAAATAAAAAAATAAATAATAAATACCTGAAAGGAGGTAGACATCTAGAAGTCCTTTTACATCTAAAACGTCCCTTTAAACAATCTGCTAAACCTTGAGCACAAGGATGGCTATCATACAAGATTGGGAAGACTGTATAGATTATGGCCTTGGAGCAAAGTTTCCTATAGAATAGTGCCATTCACTTAGTAGGCACCAAGTAATTCACAGTTACTATTTTAGTAGATCATGTATCTGTGCTATACTAATTAAGAGGGCCAAAATTGCCAGCATTTCTCTGTGTCAGAAGATCCCATAGCTAAGAATGAAGTGTTGCTGGTGGGTCTGAAGATTCTCTTTTCCTAGATCTTAACTCAGAACTTTAGGGGGAGATGTTTTACAGCTAATAATCCTAATATTTAAATATGAAGTTATAAAATTAATCTTAAGTATTCAGATGGGTTTATTGTAGAGGTTAATCAAGATTGTCATAGGTCAAATGTTGGTTTATCTTTGGGTCACTGAAGCTGTAAATCTTGGTTAAGTTACTTAATCATTCCATGTTAGTTTCCTCATCTATAATATCTGGAAAATATTTAGCTTTCATGGTTGTAAATTTTTGTAAAGTATATGTTAAGTGGCTGGGACATATGAGACTTGTACCAATTCAGGTGATGGTTGAGGTTGTTTTATTGATAGTATGATGTACTTTTTTGCTGGTTGTTAATAGATCTTTAGGATGGGTCATGACTTATAGCTTGCTTTCCATCCATCCTGTGAGATACTCACTGTTTAATAAAGTTTTTATTTTATTATTTTTGGAGAAGATTGATCGTAAGTCTGACCATATAAGCATAGGTTTCCACAAGAGGTTTAAAATAAGCCCTTGTGAGGCAAAAAACATAGATCAGTATGTTACTTAAATTGTTAAAACAAGGTGATAATTATTGCTGACTTAAAATATTATCTCTAGCAAGGTGAAAATTACTTACCTTTAGAATGTTTTCCTTTAAAACAACACTTTAACAGTTTCTTGATGGTTAAGTTGTAGCTACTTATTTCAGGTGCTCAGGTTATTGTTAAAAGCATAGGTTTCCCTTAGACAAAAGTTCTTTGACTTTGTTTTTCTGTCAGTACCTACTTGGATGTTTGTCCCTGTAAGGCACGTACTTTGGGACTACAAAAAAGTATAACCACCCTAACTCTCAGTTTAAATTTAAGTTAGAAATAAAACTTTTTAAAATAATAAGGCAATGCATTACAATAAGTGTCAGGTGAAATTACACGTGGTGTGTGCTATGGTTCAAGAGTGAGAAATTGACTTGCACTGGAAAAGCTGGGAAGGGCTTTAGAGGTGATAGAACTTGATTTTGGCCTTGACAGATAGGTAGGATTGGGCTTTGGTGTGAAGGTCTAGGTTTCCAAGTAACTTTTAGTAGGAGCTTTCTACTGCCTAAGTCATGTCATTTTTCATGCACAGTGGTAGGGAAACTGCCATGTGACAGTAGCTAGTCTAAATAATGTGGTTACATGTTGATACTTTATGGCAAAGAAAAAAAATTTTTTAAGTAGTACATTGAATTGGTGTTGATTTACTGATTGAACAAATATTTGGTTACCTCTTATGTACCAGAACACTGTTCTGTATTCTTGGGATATATCAATGAACAAAACAAAAACTTTTGCCATCTCGGAGGTTACATTCTAGTAGTGAAAGAGAGACATACATGATAGGTTCAAAGTAGGCCTCATTGAGAAGTTAAGATTTGAACAAAGAACATTCCAGGCAGAGGGCTCAGCTAGGGCAAAGGCCTTTTCCCTTCCATCACTTTGGGCCATTGCCTTCATTTATGACCTGGATCTTGCTTCCCTCCTTACCTTCTTAAGGATTTTATTCCTTTGGTTATCCCCTTTGTTTCATGCGTCATTAATCTTTCATTCTCTATCAGGTTAGTTTTATTATACTATAAACATGCTCTAGTATCTCATCTTTAAAACTCATCTTTTCCCTATATCCTTCCAGCCACTGTCCTGTTTTTTGCTTTCCTCTTACGTACTCATGAACTCACTTCAGTATAGGTTCTAGCCTTACTACATCACTAGAAAGGTTCTTGTCAGTAGTCTTTATGTTGCTAAATTTAAGTAATATTTTTCTGTTCTCATTTTACTTGATCCCTATCAGTTGCTTTAGAAGGCTGCTGTCTCTTGAAATGCCTTTATTTCTTGGTGCACACTAGTTGTGAGGGTTTACTTCCCATTCTATAGTCTTCTTGGCCTTATCATCCTCTTCTACTCAATCTCTAAATATTGAGGTATTTTTCAGGGCTTGATATTAGATATTTTCATAAAATCCATCTGTGTTCTATTAACTCCCAGATTTATAGAATTTGGAGAGTCAGGGATACTATATGTTGTATGTCAAATGATAATGACATGGAAAAAACAAGAGAACTAAAGAGTAGTGGAATAGAGAGGGTTGCTTTATATAGGGTGGCTTGAGAAGGTGACATTTGAGTAAAGCCTGAAGGGAGTGTTGAAGTGAGCCATGAGGCTGTCTCCTGCCGGGCAGAGCAAATAGTCTGCCTATGGTTACCAAACTTGAGGACAGCAGGCCAGTAGTCTGGAGTGAAATAAGTGAGGGGAAGGGTGATAGAAAGTGAGGTTGGAAGGAGCGCAGAGGTAGGGGGAAAAAGTAGAGAGGTCACATGTTTCCTTACAAGCCATTGTGAGGGCTTTGGCTTTTACTTGGAGAGAAGATTAGAAACCACTGGACATTGAGCAGGAGTGTCATGATCTTATTTGAATTTTAAAAGATCCCTTTGCTTGCTGTTTTGAGAACAGACTATAGGATGTAAAAGGCAGAAGGGGGGGGGGGCTTCCCTGGTGGCGCAGTGATTGAGAGTCTGCCTGCCGATGCAGGGGACACGGGTTCGTGCCCCGGTCCGGGAAGATCCCACATGCCGTGGAGTGGCTGGGCCCGTGAGCCATGGCCGCTGAGCCTGCGCATCCGGAGCCTGTGCTCCGCAACGGGAGAGACCACAACAGTGAGAGGCCTGTGTACTGCAAAAAAAAAAAAAAAAAAAAAAAGCAGAAGGAAAGAAGGCCTTGTAGGATGCTACTGCAATAATTCAGGGTTATTACCACCTATAATAATAGTTGGATTCTGGATAAGAAGATAGAGCAAAAAAGTTTGCTAATGGATTGGAAATTAGGTTTGAGAGAGAGTGGAGTCACAGATGACTCCAAAGTTTTTGGCCTGGGCAATTAGAAGAATAGAGTTGCCTAGATGGAAGGATGGGCTTTTGAAATAGTCATCCCTCAGAATCCACAGGGACTGGCTCCAGGACCCATCCGTGGATACCAAAATCTTCGGATGCTCAAGTTCTTTATATAAAATGGTATAGTACAGTGGTCCCCCGTATCCGTGGGTTGCCTCTGAGTGTTGTATCCAAGGTTGGTTGAATCCGCAGATGTGGAACCTATGGATACTGAGTGCTGACTGTAATAGATTTCAAGGTGATGTGATCCAAATGTCTCCAGTCCTAGCACTGTCTGGGAACGTATAGGGCAAAAGAACATGCACAAATGTTCCTTTGATAAGAGAATTATGTTCACATCTGTTGTTCTGTGTTAGCCAGTGATGGACTATCTGAAACAAATGTCCTAGGATATTTATGCAGAGCATTCTGAAGACCTCACGTAGTACCACATAGTTATCACCAGGGCGTCTGAAATTTTTGCTCGGGTTTACAGCAACCTGAAGCTAAAATCACAGAGCTCTGTTAGTCTGAGTTTAAGCCAGGCACCTTTCTGAATAAAATTGATAAACCTACCATTAATATAACAGGTTTTGAAGTCTCCAGTATTATATCTAAATCAGTCTAACTGTCAGCAAGTATGTGTGGGAGGGTTTCAAAGGGGAATGGGAGTGTAAACTGTGTTTATATTTTTAAAAGCTGAACTAAATGTATTAAAATAGAATGCTAAAAGAAAAATAGTTTTATGTTTTACTCAGATACTGACTCTGGTTCACACTTTACTAGATACTCAACAGAATGCAGCAGTTTCTGTTAAAGAAAAACAATCCCTCAAAGCACTGGAAAAAATAATTAAGCAGCAAGCAATTCCCTCTGTATTTCCCGAAACATCTATTTCTCCTTCAAACATGGCACAAAGTGCTCCACTGAACTCTGCCTCACAAACAGGCACCCAAGTAAGTTTACTGTAGCATTAAAATGTTTCAGTGTAAGTTTGATGTGATGTCTGTACCTTTTTTTTTAAACATCTTTATTGGAGTATAATTGCTTTACAATGGTGTGTTAGTTTATACCTTTTTATAAGTTGATAAGAAAATTGATCTTCAGCATACAGCAGTCAGTCTTTTTGTCTGTGTACATTTTGTGAACAGAGACCTGGGAGGCAAACCAAATTTTAGAGATTCCTTAGGTAGAATTTGAACTGATTTAGTATCTTTGTAGTATTAATATCAGTTGTCTAACTACTTTTTTTTTTCTTTTTTGGGTGATATAACTTTTATTGGCTCACAACTTGGTGGGTTGATAATTTTCTTTTTTAAAATTGTATACCCTAGCTGGTTTCAGGTGTTCAGAAACTTTTTGATATAACCATGACTTTTTCCCCCCATCTTTCATTGGTCTCAAAGGTTTGTACCAGACAGTTCTTTGGGATGTGGGAAGGAAATATCTGAACTATTTATTTTACCTATGAAAGAAAAATTAACCTTTACTAATACACGGAAGAATCGGTGCTAAATATCATTTCCTTTTTTTAACTGATAAGGGTAATGATCAAAGTGTGAAAACTGTTGCTCTGAATGTCACCTTATATATAGTTTTCTTTTTGTTTTTAAATTGTTTTGTTTTAGGTTACAAAGGGTATGAAGAGGAAAGCAGATACAATTCCTACAGCTTCAGTAGTTAAAACAAGTGGTGAATCTTCCCCAACACTTACAGAAAAAAAATCAGGGAAAATGCCACCTATAAAAGAAAATGTGTTGACGAATGTTTTGACGGATTCTCAGCAACAATATAAAGTTGTAAAGAATGTTCAAGTAACCGAACAATTAAGGCACTGTAATGAGATTCTTAAAGAAATGCTTGCAAAGAAACACTTGTCATATGCATGGCCCTTTTATAATCCTGTTGACATTAATGCTTTGGGACTGCATAACTACAATGATATTGTAAAAAATCCAATGGATCTTGGAACCATCAAGGTAAATGTTGTGTTAATAGGAGGAACTTCTTTTCTTGATTATAAAAGTAATCTTGTCATCATAAATTTAAAATTCAGAAAAGGATAAAAGAAAAAATCACTAGTAGTCATACCACCTGAAGTAAATCATGGGAACATTTTTTTTTTTTTTTTTTTTTTTGCGGTACGTGGGCCTCTCACTGTTGTGGCCTCTCCCGCTGCGGAGCACAGGCTCCGGACGCGCAGGCTCAGCGGCCATGGCTCACGGGCCCAGCCACTCCACGGCATGTGGGATCTTCCCGGACCGGGGCACGAACCCGCGTCCCCTGCATCGGCAGGCGGACTCCCAACCACTGCGCCACCAGGGAAGCCCCATGGGAACATTTTAAAGTGTTATGTTTTTATTTTCTTCAGTTCAAACACATTCATGGTTATTTACCACAATGTTTGAGTTACAGTATGTAATACAACTCTACCCTGAATTTTTACTTCGTAGATATTTTCTTGTTATATATTAAAAGTATTTTTAATTTGCATAATTATAATACAAAAAAGGTTTTTTTGGCAAGGCATTTATGTGGTTTCTAATCCTCTCTGCATTTTTTGGTCTTCTGCCAGATTGGTAAGTTTTCTTTATTGCTGATTTGGAAGCTTTAAATTATTGGAAAAATTTAATTATGTGTATTCATTTTAAGGGAAACTACTAAAAGAGTAGAACTGTAGCATTTTCAAAATGATGCATTATCTCAGTGTTCCTCCTGAATGACTACTCATTGTACTCCCTGTTCTTTATTATTGTCTAGAAGTTTGGTTCTTTTAAACACAGTTTTGTTTTATTATTTCATCATCAACATTGTTTATTAACATGTTACTAATTTTAGTGCTTACCCTCATTTCTTGCTTCTTACTCTTTCCCCTCTTAGTGTTTCTTTTTGCTGAAGTGCCAACTTCAGTGGTTCTTCCATGAGCATTTATAGGTAGTAAACTCTTAATAGCCTTATCTCTGAAAGTATCTGTATTTTGTCTTTATTCTTGAATGGTTCTTTAACTGACTATAGAATTCTAGAACGACCAGTTATTTTCCCTCAGCACTAGGACAATATCCTTTGGCATTTATTGTTGCTGCTAGGAAGTCTGCTGTCAGTCTACTTGTCATCCCTTTGTAGGCAGTCTGTCTTTCCTCTCGCTGGTTGTGCATTTAATTTTATTCATCTTGATTGGAAATTATCGCTTTCAATCTGAAGTTCATGTTTTAAGTTCTAAAAAAATTTTAAGCATTATCTCTTCAAAATATGCTTTTCTACTTTCCCCTAATACTTACATGAGAGGTCATGAAACAATACCTGAAATAGGTAAACCTGAGCTGAGTCTTAAAGGATAAGTAAGACTTAGTAAGTTATAGCATCGGTCCCCAACCTTTTTGGCACCAGGGACCGGTTTCGTGGAAGACAATTTTTCCATGGACGGGTCGGTGGGGGGATGGTTCAGGTGATAATGCAAGCGACGAGGAGGAGCAGATGAAGCTTCGCTTGCTCACCCGCCATTCACCTCCTGCTGTGTGGCCCTATTCCTAGCAGGACTGGGGGTTGGGGACCCCTGAGTTATAGGACATTCCAGGCAGGGGGAGCAACTTGGAAGGCCCTCAGATCATAAAAGCATCCAGAATACAATATTTAAGCCAACATGAGACACAATATGAAGCAGTGAGTAGGGGAAAATGAGACTGGATGGAAACGGGGGCTTGAACATGAAAGACCCTCATTGTAGAGGCCTAGAGCTGGCATTAAACATGAGGATTATGTCCTCATATTTGATTCCTACAGCAACTTCTGTAGCAGCAATGTGGAGACTGGGTTATTCAGGAGGCTATCATAGAATTCCAGGGATAAGAAGATAGTGACTTTATTTAATTTAGTTCTCTGAAATCATTCCCAGTTGCCAGTGATCTGAGTGGTAGAAAATTATGTTTCTTGTGTTAGTTTTGTGTTTCTTTAATTACAAATGATGTCTGGCATGCTGTATTTGTTTATTGGCCTTTTGTATTTATTCATGGATTGTCTGTTAATATACACTTGTTTTGCCCAGCAGTCTATAGGATTTTCTTGACTGCTCATTTTTCTTTTTATAGTGGCTGCCTAACTGGCTACTCTGTATCCTCACTTCTATCCACTTTATATGCAGCTACCTAAAAATGTAACCCATCCTGATATTTCTCTTCTGTTCAATTTTTAATGTCTTTTCATTCCCAGGAGAATTTTAATACAGTATAAACCTTTCATTTAGATGTTCAAGGCTCATTTAAGGAGTTTATTTATTCATTGTTTTCCCACAATCAAACTGGTCTGTCCAAGATTATCTGGAAACACTGTTTTTTTCCTGCTTTTGTGGTTTTGTTCCTGTTCTCTTCTTTACTTGAAACACCCTCCTTTGTCTCTACTTGTCAAAATTTACTGGATTTTTTCAAAGTCTAAAAATACAAAACAAGCGTAGCAGAATTTTAATGTTTGTCAAATCTGGATGGTGGGTATCTAGTTTTGGTATTATCTATTATTCCTCTGTATGTTTGAATTATTTCATAATATAAACACTTAACATAGGTGCTCAAACAATTATTGAACTATATTGTTGATGAATCCTGTAATTTTTCCTTAATTTAGGCAAAAATGGATAACCAAGAATATAAACATGCGTATGAATTTGCTGCAGATGTTAGATTAATGTTCATGAATTGCTACCAATACAGTCCTCCAGATCATGAAGTAGTTACAATGGCAAGAATGCTTCAGGTGAGTTTTTACTTGTGCTCTGAAAGTGAGTTTCCTCTGAACATAGTTTAAAAATTTTAGAACCATAACTCAAGAGATAAAGAATATACCCCCCACCCCCACCAAGTAGTAAAGCATAATTTAGACTCTTAAAATTGTGGGGGTTGTTTGTTTTCTGAGGCATAGCATCCATTCGTAGTAAATCTGTTAATGAAGCTGCCCTACATATAGAAGGTACTGGGGAAGTAGTAGTGAAGAGAGGACAGTAGGTATCTGAGAGAGGGTTGACTGCAGTCAGTGTCCCACTGAAGGGAAGGCTCAAGGACTTCTGAGGCTAAGCCATTGGCAGGTAGTAGAATGATGCACCAGCCACAGGGCAGATCTTAAAAGGACTTCCCCTATATAATCTGAGAGGTCTGTCTTACCTGGAAAAATGGAGAAAAGTTGCTAAGGTTGGTAGGCAGGGAAGCATGAGTCTTATTATATTTCTGGTAAATCTTTTTGTCCTCCAGTTTTATAGGGATATAATTGACATTGTATTAGTTTAAGGTATACATTATGATATATGTATATATTGTGAAATGAGTACCACAAGGAAAAATAGAATTCTCATCAAAATATGACACTGAGGGGCTTCCCTGGTTGCGCAGTGGTTGAGAGTCTGCCTGCCGATGCAGGGGACACGGGTTCGTGCCCTGGTCCAGGAAGATCCCACATGCCACAGAGCGGCTGGGCCCGTGAGCCATGGCCACTGAGCCTGTGCGTCTGGAGCCTGTGCTCCACAATGGGAGAGGCCACAACAGTGAGAGGTCCGCGTACCGCAAAAAAAAAAAAAAAAAAAAAAAGACACTGAGGGAATTCCCTGGCAGTCCAGTGGTTAGGACTCTGTGCTTTCACTGCCGAGGGGCCGAGTTCAGTCCTGGTCGGGTAACTGGGATCTGGCAAGCTGTGAGGTACAGACAGAAAAAAAAAAATGACACTGTAATGTACCTTTTCTTAAAAGGTGTTATTGCTGCATTAAATCAGAAACGCAGAAGACCTTAACAGTCTGATTTTCCATTATAGGATGTTTTCGAAATGCATTTTGCAAAGATCCCAGATGAACCTGTTGAGAGTATGCCTGTATGTTACATCAAAACAGATACCACAGAAACCCTTGGTAGAGAAAGGAGTAGTGAAGCTTCCTCTGCAGATGACTCTTCTAGTGATTCTGAAGATGAACAAGCTCAGAGTCTTGAAAAGCTTCAGGAGCAGGTAGTTGTTTATATTGATACAAAGTTTTTATATTCTTTCTATGAGCTGCTGCTGCTGCTGATCTATTATAAAATCCTATTTGTAGATTAAAAGCTGTTATATTTAGATCACGTATTAACTGTGACTTTATTTACTTCTTGGCACATTTTTAATGTTTAATAGTCTTTTCCCACTCAAAAATATATACATCTTAAAATTCTGTTATTTATATTCCTAATCAAAATAAATGCCTAATCACAATTCTCATTGAAACAATTTATATGACATAACCTGGATAGTTTATGGATGAGATCTTTATTTAACATTTGTTACCTTTTGTGATAAAATGTTAACCTGCTTTGAGCTCAATCCTGAAAAATCAATGATTTAAGACTTAAGACTGCCTGGAAAAATTAATGATTCTTGTTCTGTTTTTAGATGAATATTTAAGTTTATGGGTTGAGTACATGGTAGTCTTTGAAATTTAACATACGCCTTTCAAAATAATGAATTTGTGAAATGAAATATCAACCTGAAGGAAATGAATTTCACAAAGGATAATGTTGACTTTTGAGTGCCTTCATTTTTTTCTACTGTCTTTAATTATTTAGAGCCATGAATGTTTAAAGAATTTTTCCTTTATCAGCTTAAAGCTGTTCATCAACAGCTACCGGTTCTGTCCCAAGTACCTTTCAATAAGCGAAAGAGAAAGAATGAGAAGTCTAAAAGGGAAAAGAAAAAAGAAAAGATTGATAATAGAGGTGAAAATCCAAGGAAAAAGTTTAAGCAAATAAAATTAAAGGAAAAGTCCAAGTGCAAGTAAGTATCTTTAATGATGCCTTATTAAAATAACATTATCTAAAATACATTTGATTAAATTTAACTTTTGTTACAGTCAGCCAAAGAAGGGGAAACAACAGGTCTTCGCTGTGAAATCTGAAGATAAAGATAATGCTAAACCTATGAACTATGATGAGAAAAGACAGTTAAGCTTGGATATAAACAAACTCCCTGGAGATAAACTTGGGCATGTCGTTCATATAATACTGTGCAGAGAGCCTTCACTGAGAAATTCCAGCCCTAATGAGATAGATATAGACTTTGAAACACTGACAGCATCAACACTGAGAGAACTGGAAAAATATGTTGCTGCATGTCTGAGAAAAAGACCAGTAAAACCTCATGGTATGTATTTCTTTGTATTAGTAGAAATCAGTCTGGTATTTGTGTTAGTTTTTGGTCGTACTCACTCTTTTTTTTCCCTCCTAAATCACACAGGTAAGAGAATAATGAAGTCCAAAGAAGAACTTCATTCACAGAAAAAACAAGAATTGGAAAAGCAGTTACAGGATGTCAGTAATCAGTTAAATTCTAGAAAACATCAAACAAAACGTAGGTACCGGTTTTTAAAATGTTCCTGTAACTATTTAATGTCTGGCATTTAAAAAAAATACATTTATTTATTTATTTATTTTTGGCTGCATTGGGTCTTTGTTGCTGCACACAGGCTTTCTCTAGTTGCGGCGAGTGGGGGCTACTTTTCGTTGTGGTGCATTCGCTTCTCATTGCAGTGGCTTCTCTTGTTGCGAAGCATGGGCTCTAGGCATGTGGGCTTCAGAAGTTGTGGCACACGGGCTCAGTAGTTGTGGCTCGCGGGCATCAGGAGTTGTGACTCGCCGGCTCTAGAGCACAGGCTCAGTAATTGTGGCACATGGGCTTAGGTGCTTCACAGCATGTGGGATCTTCCCGGACCAGGGCTCAAACCCGTGTCCCCTGCACTGGCAGGTGGATTCCTAACCACTGCACCAGCAGGGAAGAGCCTAATGTCTGCCATTTTTAATGTCTTTTTGTATTCTGTAGCTGAGAAAACTCAATCATCCAAGGCCATTGGAAGTGGTTCCCGACTGAGTGAAAGCAGCAGCAGTAGCAGCAGCAGTAGCTCATCAGAGTCTGAAAGTAGTAGCAGGGATTCAAGTTCTTCAGACAGCAGTGATTCCGAATCAGGTTAGCTGTCCCCTTAAGTATACCTCTGCTTGTGGGGAAATATTTTTCTTGTAATATTGAGACTTATCATTTGAAGAAATGTTCATTACTTACCCAGAATCTATGGTTTGGATGCCACACTTATTATTTAACTGCATGTTGACAATCTGAACTATTTTCCTTAAAAGAGATACTGTGTAAAGTGAAACTTCATATTATACGTATGTGACTTACAGGCTTGTAATGTTGAAAATAATTTACTAAAGGTGGGATAGTCTGATATATAATATCAGGTCCTAATACCAAAAAACAGCACAGAATAAAATGCTGATTTTCACTTTTTAATAAAAGATTATTTGAGGACATCTTTCACTTTATTCTCTGATATATCAAATCACTCTAATGTTGCAAAGTTTGCTCTGTTGTGACAATATATTCTGAATTGAATAATCATTTTGAATTAAGAAACCAGTCATCCCAGAAAACGTGTAAAGCAGATTTTTTTCACTTCAGTGTTTTCTTCACTGTCGATTATTGTCCATTTATAGAAAAATGTACTTTAAATTCAGATTCTCAGTTATGCTAAAGTACCATGTTACCTTATATAGTTTATCATCAACTATATCAAGCTTAAGGCATTCGTGTTTCCTTTGTACTCTTTCACTCTTTCTTTGTACTCTTTGTACTCTTCACTGATGGTTGTGTAGTTGACAGCTAATCCCTGCCCCAGGTTTCAGACTTGGCAGAGGCATTCCATCATTGTTCACCAAAAGGCACATTCAAATACAGGGCACTTCCGGGCCTAAAATTTTGCTTTATTTTAAATGAGACATTTCTTGTTTGTCATGAAATTCAGCTCTCTTTAAAACATCCCACACAGAATATTGTCACATTAGGAATTCTTACCGTTTGTAAGAATATCCCTCCTATTTCAGTCCGGTAGTAAGGGTCTGCTCCGTTACAGTACATTGTTTCACTTTTGGTTCTCTTTAATTTGTGGTGCTGATGTCTGCATTTTGTTTTTACATTTCTGAAGTATATAGTGGTAAACATTTTTGTTAGAATAAACAGAGTTTTTACTTTTGTTGAAATTTGTCACACTAGAAAATTTTTTAATTAATTTAGGACTCAGATTATACATTATTTTCTTATAGTTGACTTTTTAAGCATAAAAAAGTACTGAAAAAACTCTAGCTTGCATTTAGTATTTTAAATTGTGACTAGCATTTGTAATTTCATCTAATAAAGAATTTATGGCCTAATAAGTTAGAGCACTTTGTCTTTTATTTGTAGAATAAAACTCTTATTAAATTATCTAATTATATATTGACTACTGATCAATAAATACCTTGAGTATTAGCAGAAAAGTACTTCAGAGTGCTTCAGTGAAGTACCTTAATTTTAATTTGAATTATCGGTTTCTGATAGAATCTTCCAATATGTTGCTTGAAGGAAAGAATGTTTTTCATCTATTGTGTTCTTAAAATAGTATAATATATATTATGTTTTCCTAACTTTCTAGCAGAATAACTCAGCCTCAGAATTCTGATTTTAAAACACTATTTAATTTTTATTTTATGACTATTTTATTTTATTTTATTCTTGTTTGATGTCATCTTTTCCAAGTAACTGGGGATGTTTTTAAAAACACTGTTAAAATCAAGGTAGCAAATTTTTATATTTCAATCTACTTTATGGATAATGTATAGGTTTGTGACACTAAGGTCAGTTTGTCTACTAATAGGATAGTATGAGTTATCATTTATCTTTGAAATTTTCATTGTTTTATGAACCAACTACATACTTCATTGGAAAAACACTGTATATGTAGGTTATAAGTTGCAAATGCAATGCTTACCTTAACAGGGAAAGAACAGTTATCTCTTTGCTTAATAAAATAAATTAGTAAATGAAGCAATGGGACCTTTTCTCCTGTTAACTTCAGTTGTACCCATTAAAATACTGTAAGGCTCTTGATTTCTAGTGTGTAAGCTAACAGCATTTTTTTAACTTTCCTGAGAACAACAAAAACTATAAGTAAAAGGACTGCAAATTGTGAAAAATAATTAATTCAGACTATATCAATAGCTATACCTATTGTAAGAATAAGCAAAGCATCTACCATTCTTAATAATGCACATGATGTTATCAAGAAGCAGATGACAAATCCCAAGTCTAAGTTTCAGGGTGAGGGGAAATGGGGCTGTGGAGAAAATATAATTTGTGAAAATTAGATATATTAGCAAAAACTTTGTTACATAAGTAAAAATTAACTGAAAATGTAAATAAGATTTTGTAACTTTAAAATTTATTACGGGCTTCCCTGGTGGCGCAGTGGTTGAGAGTCCGGCTGCCGATGCAGGGGACGCGGGTTTGTGCCCCGGTCCGGGAAGATCCCACATGCCGCGGAGCGGCTGTGCCCGTGAGCCATGGCCACTGAGCCTGCGCGTCCGGAGCCTGTTGCTCCGCAACGGGAGAGGCCACAACAGTGAGAGGCCCGCGTACCGCAAAAAAAAAAGAAAAAAAAAAATTTATTACAATTTGTCAAGAGCTGAAACTTAAAATAGGAATATCTTGATTATCAGAATTCTGATTAAATAAGAGTTTTGATTATTTAAAATAGGACATATGCATATAATTTCATTTCCCCAAAATTTTAATAGTGGAATCTTTTCTGAAAGCTTCTGTGAGAAATTCTTTTCTGATAGAAGGATATTGATCTTTAGTAATTTTTCTTAATCTATTTTTTAATACCTGTCTTCCTGGATTTTTTAGAAACTTGAGACTGTATGCAGTTTTCTTAACGAAGTCACAATCTTTTATTTATTTATTTATTTTTTTGTCACAATCTTTTATAATTTCTGTTATCAAGGACAGCTCTCTAAATTAACTTTTCGAAATTCTTTAATAGTATTGACTCTTAAGGTTCTTCTGTAGTTTTCTTGTATTATGAGTTTCTCTCTTTACTGCAATATTATTCTGTTTAGGTATGCTGAAATGTTTTAAGGGTGACATCTGTGAAAAACACTTAAATGTTATAAAGAGTGTTAGAGCTGTTTACACATTAATTATTATGTTCTATGTAATCTTAAACCTTATTTTATGCATGTTTGAAAAATATGGAGTAATTCTGCTTCATTAAATGGGATTAATTAAATGGCAGGGGAGTAAGTGCCAAGGAAAGATTCATTTTAAAATTTCTTTAGTTATAATTTCAAACAAGATACTAAATCAGTTCCAAGATAGACTTGTAATGAAATCCCAAATCTTTGAAAACTATAAGCAAGAAATCTGTGGGCTAGAAGCAGTACTTAATTGCAAATTTCAATGTGATTCGATTTTGCCGTTTAAATTATCTTCTTGAGTTACATTGGCATATGCAAATTGTCATGTGCCAAGAAATCAAGAACGATGATTGGGAATTCCCTGGCAGTCCAGTGGTTAGGCCTCTGCGCTTTCACTGCCAAGGACCTGGGTTCGACCCCTGGTTGGGGAACTAAAATCCCACAAGCCGTGAGGCGCAGCCAAATAAATAGATAAATAAATAAAATAAAATCCTATCTAAAAAAAAAGAACAATGATTAAACATTGGTATAAATATAAAACCTTTCTAAACTGTTTTTCATAACCCAAAATATCATTAAATGCCAGATCAAAGATATAAATGAGGCTTGACAATAAAATGAATTCCAGATACATATATCCTATGTTAGCTGGGCTGCGCTAGAATGTACACACAAGCAACTGAGAGTTTTCTAATGCTCAACAAGGTTGGCTATCTTGAGTGATATAATAGGGAGGAATATTATTAACAGATTTAATACTATTACTGAGAAACCATCAAATGGAGCAGCTCATAGGTAATAGTGCTTTTTTGATGCTATCCTTGTAGGAAATAACTTCAGGAACTGTCTAAATGTTAGCTCAGATACTTGATTAGTGTGGAATAGAATATTTTTCAGGAATGATTATCATTTCAATTCTTACAACAGTTATACACAAAGAAATTGAATGGTTATGGCATCAATTCTTTACCTGGTTAAGACAAAGTGAATTTGTCACTTCATATTTTGGACTTTTTGCTTTTATTGGCTTCAGTGTAATGTTCTAAAAGTGAAATTTATGAAATTCTTTAAGTACCAATTGTTCCTTTTTTTTTTTTAACTTTCTTAATTATGGTGACTTAAAAGGAGTAAAATAACCGTTTCTCTTTAGTACTACAACCCACATCTTCTGTAGAAGTGACAATGATGCATTTTTTTTTCATGCAAGGGAAAAAGGACAAACTTTGTCCAAGTTTAGATTTTATTTTACCTTTTAAGGGGGAGAATGGTTTAGTAAATGTAGGAAGTATGAAATGATAGTTTGGAGTACTTTTCATCATTCAAGCTAGAAAGTTTAAGAGAAATGATTAGTACTCATCATTTAAATATTTTAAACTTTCATTAGTTTCTCATCAATTAGAGTGTTTTTAAAGCCCCAGAAGGATAAATTCAAGGACTCAGACTTGATTAAAAACTTGCATATATTGAGGTCTGTACTTGAGCCACGAGTCTTAGAAATAGGGATAAACTTTGTCATGTGAATTTAAAAATATTCTGTTCAAACTGGGTCTTACTGAATAAACAGGCTGTCTAGAATAGTGTTTCTCAACCTTGGCAGTACATTAGAATCACCTGTAAAACTTTAAAAAATAGTGTCCAAATCTGAATTGAATGGAGAGTGGGGCCAGGTAAATGTAGTGTTCAAAGTATCCCATGTGTGGACTTACCTGGCAGTCCAGTGGTTAAGACTCCACACTTCCAATGCAGGAGGCCCACATTCGATCCCTGGTCCGGGAACTATGATCTCATGTGGCGTCGCCAAAAAAACCCAACAAAAACAAAACAATGTATCCCATGTGACTAATGTGCTGCAGTGTTTGAGAATCATCAGTCTAGGTGTTTTTTTGTTTGTTTCCACTTTCTAAACTCTAGTTAAAATTACTTTGGTAAAAGGAAGAGGCAGCTTATAATCGGTTTGTTCTTCTATATTACATAAGCACCACACACTTAAATCAAAATACCAAAACATTCTTTAAAGGGAGCAGATTTCTTTCGTTCAAAGTACTTGATTTTTATCAATAGAACATTAGGGGATAAGCTTGGGCAAATCATTCAACATCTCTGGACATACTTTCTTTCCTATAAAATAAGGTAATAACTTCCAATCACTTTTCTGTACCCTGTCCTATAGAACAGAAGTGTGATTTGTTTTTCTAATTTAAAAATCTTCAGTAATTTTTTCTGCTGTAATGGCATTACATTCTGGTTTTACATTATGTATGGTATTATATTCATATTCAATTTATCAAATTTTTTAGTCAGTACTGGCTTGCTGATAATATTTGGTGTCTCTGGAGCATTGATCTCAGTGCTTTGATAGGTGATGGTTATTAGCAAACCTTTCAATCAAATATTTGATGCCAGATCTCTCTCTTTTTCTTGATTCTGTGATTAAAATTTTTGCTTAGTTTGAAATGAAAGTTTTCCAATGAAAGTTTTATATTGAGGTTTTTGGGGAGCTGTGAAAATAAAACACATTATATAATGTGCAAAATATTCATTTGTTTAGTAGTTAACATATTTTATCCAATTGGATCCTCACAAGGTAGGTATACATATTATCACAGATCCCTGGTGAAGTTAGTTGACAAGCGTGTATGTTGTCACTATAGTGCTCAGTTTTATTAATGTTTGTAAGACCTGGTAGGGCTTCTTCATTTATTGAAATGTGGTCTTAAGCTTGATAGTGAAAATGTGTATGTTTGCCTTTTAATTCCAAAGGCCAGGAACTCATAAATAAACAGAAATATGCAGTTTTATTTTACTATGTTCCTGGAAAGTCAGCTACATAAGAGTAGAATGAGAAGCAAAATACTGAGTTTTAGGCTATCATTATTCATCTATCTATAGTCTGTAAGACTTTTTTGAGGCACACTGTATTTGGTGTTTTTGATTTTTTTTTTAATTAAAAATCTTTGATGCCTTTTGCTAGTGCTTTTTAGATTTTGAGGTGCTAGTTTTTATAATAGTCCTGAGCTTTAGTTTTATGTCAGAGAACTAAGATAATGCCCTTGAATTTTTCGTCAGAACACTAATGTGGTATGTTGTATTTTTACTGTAGTTAAGAGTTTATATCATTGAATAATTTGTTTAGGTGCATATTTGGATAATTAAGACAGATGTATATCACTAATCATTAGAGAAATGCAAATCAAAACTACAATGAGATATCATCTCACACCGGTTAGAATGGCCATCATCAAAAAATCTAGAAACAATAAATGCTGGAGAGGGTGTGGAGAAAAGGGAACCCTCTTGCACTGTTGGTGGGAATGTAAATTGATACAGCCACTGTGGAGAACAGTATGGAGGTTCCTTAAAATACTACAAATAGAACTACCATATGACCCAGCAATCCCACTACTGGGCATATACCCTGAGAAAACCATCATTCAAAAAGAGTCATGTACCAAAATGTTCATTGCAGCTCTATTTACAATAGCCCGGAGATGGAAACAACCTAAGTGTCCATCATCAGATGAATGGATAAAGAAGATGTGGCACATATATACAATGGAATATTACTCAGCCATAAAAAGAAACGAAATTGAGCTATTTGTAATGAGGTGGATAGACCTAGAGTCTGTCATACAGAGTGAAGTAAGTCAGAAAGAGAGAGACAAATACCATATGCTAACACATATATATGGAATTTAAGGGGAAAAAAATGTCATGAAGAACGTAGGGGTAAGACAGGAATAAAGACACAGACCTACTAGAGAATGGACTTGAGGATATGGGGAGGGGGAAGGGTAAGCTGTGACAAAGCAAGAGAGAGGCATGGACATATATACACTACCAAACGTAAGGTAGGTAGCTAGTGGGAAGCAGCTGCATAGCACAGGGAGATCAGCTCGGTGCTTTGTGACCGCCTGGAGGGGTGGGATAGGGAGGGTGGGAGGGAGGGAGACGCAAGAGGGAAGAGATATGGGCACATATGTATATATATAACTGATTCATTTTGTTGTAAAGCAGAAACTAACACACCATTGTAAAGCAATTATACTCCAATAAAGATGTTAAAAAAAAGACAGATGTATAGATGTACATATATTATATGATCGTATTAATGAAGTCTGTTTTTTTGTTGTTGATCAAAGCTGAAATCATAATTTTTCCCCTAAATGTGAAAGCTACCTGGATCTATACCCTCAATCTTTGCAGTCTGTCTTCTTCCCTTCCCCTTTCCACCTAACCCCCAACACTTAAAATAATACTTAGTGGAGTGACATTAAGATGGTCCATGTCATTTTAAATACTTGAATTCTTTAAATTAAAGCACGTCATTGAGTAGCACTTAGCAATTTTAACAGTGTCCAGCATCAAACATTTTAGGAAAGAACAGTAACACATCCAGCGGAAACTGATGGCATTTCAGGAGGCAGAAGGTAATTATTAAAATTAGAATGTTTTAAGTTTGAATAAGACCTGGTGTTGACCAGCCTTGGTGCCCTGAAGCCTGAGGCAAATAATGCTCAGGAGGCTCATGAAAGCTGGCTGGAGAGGTGAATCAAGGCATTAACTACCAGTTTGGTGCTTTACCACACTGACGTAGGCTTCTTACTGGGGAGGATAGCACCAGAATCAATTGTAGGATCAAGAAAGAGGAACCTATGAGCACCATGTCAGAGAGATCTCTTTTTATATCTACTCTACTGCCAGCGTCAGCTGTAAAGGCATTTCTAAAGGTAAAGGAGGTACTATAAAACCCATTTGTTTCTCTGTAGTTGAGGCTGCCAGATAGCTCGGAAGTAAAACAGGGTATTAATTAGATGGGATCTTTATTATAATGCTTAGCAAGCAGATCAGACTTTATCATGTATAATCAAATAGCTTCACTTTTAATAAAAGACTGTATCCTCTCAGGTAATGACATACCCTTCTCTTGTAAATTCTCAATTATTTTAATTAAGCCTCTTAATGGCTACTTGGTTAAAGATGATTTTAGTATAATTGGTACTGCTTGTTTAAACCCTTATCTCTGTTGTAACTTGTTTCTTTTTAAACTGTCGCTTATTCAAGCTCTTTACTCTGAAGTAACACATTGTTCTTTTTGCCTAATAATCTAAATTGAAATTTGTGAGGGGATATTTATTCCATTATGTGGAAAAGAAAATATCCCTTTTCAAAGCAAGTATCCCTTTAGAAATTTTGACTGATTCCAAGAGGGCAAAAAAATTTGTAAATAAAAGAATTTCTTGAGTTAAGAAGTTGACCATTTTCTTAAAATCATCACTTTCATTCTAATGTGAAAAAATCTGTCATTTAGATGATGGTAATTTTTTAAGTTGGCAAATATTAAAATATTTATATACGTTTGCAGAAATGTTTCCTAAATTTACTGGAGTAGAACAGAATGATTCTTCTTCTAAAGAGAAAGTAAAGGTAAGTTAATTCTTCATTTTTACCTTAGAATTTTAAAATTATGTAGGTTATAGCTCACTGATATAGTAGTAGCTTTCTTTAAAATTGTTCTTGATTTTATTTACATGAAGAGTTGTCACTCATTTTAATTTGTCAGCTAAATGTTCAAAGATTTCTTTGTAAAGAAGATTGAATAGTGAAATGATTTGGTTACATTTTTCTAACAAGATGTGACTTTTTTATGATTTAGTCAAACAGGTAAGTAGAACAAATTATAGAAATTTCAGCTTAGTCTTGAGAGTCTAAATACAGAGAGAAGGTCTTGGTGTCCCCATGTGCGTACCAATTACCAACTATTCATTTTTAGCACATCTATGTTTGATTAGTAGTTGACATGCTTTAAAAAGGATAAAAGTACTTTTATCTTTTACTACTAATCCTCATAAAATTTTTAATCCTTTGTACCCATCCCAAATATAGAATTACAGGTGTATACCTTTTATTAAATCATAAACTTACTTAACAACATCTAACTCTAGGTTAGGGGAAATACAACATAAATAATACTGTCTTGAAGTATCTCTTAGTTGTGAGAAGAGAGATAATCATACCGTTAAGAGATTGTATGATTAGTGCTATAATCATCTATATTCATAATATATTGAGAAAATAAAGGAGGAATATATATATACTGCCTGAAGGAGGGAATGCTTAAAATGGGTTTTAAATTATAGGGAAAGGGAAGAAATGGTTAGTATATTGACATGCTGATTAGGGACTTACTTTTTTAAACAGAGGTAGTAGCAGTAAGAGAGAGGGCGGGGGTGGGGGGTGGGGGAAGCACAGGAGGTGTGTTCAGGGAAATATGGTAGCAGAGGGTGTTTGTATGGGATTAGTTGGCTTTGGAGATATAATAGGGAGGGCTTTGCGTACCTAGATAAAGTGTTAATATTTAATTTGTTAGGTAGGCGTGAGCTCTCACCGGTTTTTGAGTGGAAGGAAGATCCAGATGATCTGTCTGCCATAGGTATTAGTGGAATCAGAAAATTATGTCAAGTTATGAACAAACTTTGGAATAATTCTCAGTACATAGCACATAGAATGCTATGTTTATGATCTGTTTGTGACCAAGTGTTTTTCAGTGTCACTCACTGAAGAACAAAATGCTCATTTAAGACAAAAGAGGAAATATATTTATAGGATCATGAATAAATGCACATATTTGTGTGTTTCAGAAAGTGTTGTTTTGCTGATTTAAATCTCAGCATTTGCCTTTAAGCTTTGGGCTTGGGTCTGTATTATTGTTGGGATAAACATTCCTATGCCCTTTGTTTTATTCAAACTAGCATAGGTATTCATACACTTGCCTTATCGGCTCACTCACTCTAACCCCTTTATTAGATGGAGAAGGAAGATTGTCTTATTCATCTCTGTACTATCTATAACTCAGAGCTTAGTAGACAAGGTACCTGGGCTTTGGTACTGTAACTTAGCTTGCCACTGAATAGATGTGAGATTTTAGGTTAAGTTACCTTCCTTATATCTAAGTCCTATTGTAAACTGTAAATGGGGATAATAATTATACCAAACTCATAGGATTAGTGTGAGAAATTAAGAACTATATAAAAGGCTTACCCTGGTGCCTTGCACATCGTAAGTGTTAACTAAATATTATCTATTATAATACACTTTTTCTTAATAAGTAGTTAACAAGAGTTTGGAATCAGAATTTGTTGATAGTCTATGGCTCAACCATCATGTTATTCTTTTTTTAAACACCCCTCCTTTTATATCTATAATTCACTAAGGAAAAGGGGGTAAAGAAAGTGGATTAGTCTCTAGATTTGGTATAAAAGCTCAGTTTTTATTTTCAGTAGATCACAGGGAAGCATTTGAAAATAAGCAACACTGTTTAATAACATGTATAAGTCTATGTGTACTAGCAACTAAGATCATAGACTTTGACTCTGCTTATAAGCTATATAATGGCCAAGTTATTTAATCGTTCTAAACCTTAGTTTTCTCATTTGTAAGATAGTGATATTTATACCTTATAAATTCGTGTGACTTAATTTAATATCATATTCAAAGACAGTATTAAATTATATTCTATCCTCTTGTGTTTCTGTTTTCTTAGTTATACTTCTTGTGTGGTTAAGCTCTGAAAGATAGTTTTGTTTAACTTTGTCTTAGCGGATACAATCATCTGTGCAATATACAGCCTCTGGGAAAACTAGTCTTGTTCATCAGACTACATGTTCAGGTGGAACACCACCAAATCCCTACCAGTTAGTATTTAATTATCAAGAATCAGAATGTTTACAGAGTGTGGAAAACATTTCACCTTTGCAAATTCTGCCTCTTTCAGGTAAGAAATTAAGAAGTAAATGACTGTGATTGAACAACTGACTTCTAAATGAAAATGCCAAGATTATCTTAAATGTTATGTATCTGGAATACTGACAATCATAACTAGTAAATTCCAGGTTAGAAATAATCCCTGAAGCATATTGCTTTATACCCCAAGGTACTCGTTACATTTGAATGAAAGAAAATTGTATGTGCAGTTCACACACAACTTACTTTCATACAGATTATATACATTGGCATGTGAGCCATGCATAAAAACCTGTCACTGCCATAGCTCATAGCAAGCTCTGAGCAGACTTGCGAAATGTTGCTCTAATTTCCATGATGTCTGTGTGGGTTGGAAAGGTAGATTAGAATAGGGAAAAGATAGAGATTCTATAGGTAGAGAAATGAAGTTATAAACATTAAAAACAGTTTACAGTTAAAGAAACTTGGGCTAGAAATACTTGCCTAGTGGTGCTTCCTATTTACTAAAAACATATTCTAAAACTGGAAATTTTTGTATTTTTAGGTTCATTTGACTTTATAAATGTCTTATCTGTTAGTCTTATCAGAAGTGAACGTATCACCTTTCTCAGCCTGGTCCTCCTGGGGATGTGTGGCACAGGAGCATACTTCTCTGATAGTGATGAGCCCACCTTATGGAGTGCCTGAACTTTGAGACACAAATGTGTTCAGGCCTAGACAGAAGCAGATGTGAATATTCCATATCCATGTCTCCTTCTGTCTAGACTGCTCCCTGGCCTTCCAATGGCAGGGGTTTCTCCAAAACAGAAGAAATTTCTAAGCTGTTTTACTGAAGGACAGATTAGGAGGAACACAGAAGTTTTGATCCTCCTTTATTGCTTCCAGTAAACGCTCCCTACTATTCTGTGTTTGAGTATTCCGTTTTGCATTTAACTCGAGTTATAGCTCTTGACTCTGGAGAAGGAGTGGAGATCAAGAGAAAAAATATCTGAGGCAACACTGGGGGGCATCCCAGGAAGAAGTATAAGCAAAGATCCAAAGTATGAAATATTTATAGCCATTCTTTTCTGGAAAAATATTTTCAAGGTACTCAGGAGAATAACTGAAGATGTAGTTGTTCTAGGTCATAAATTACCTTAAATACCAGTGCTACATTTGGATCTTTTATTTTGCACACAGAAAGTAGCTTCAAACAAGAGCATAACAAAATCAGATTTTACATTAGGAAGAGATTGCTGCTTGCTGTGTAAGGGATGGACTAAGATGAAGATGCTCTGATATAATTGGGACCAAGTAAGGAAGCTGGGTGCTATAGTCTAGGAAAGAAATTATGAGGACCAAAACTAAGGCAGTACGTACAGAAAGGATGTGGCTAAATTAGATATTTTTGTGGCAGAATTACTAAGCTTTATTAGAATAAGTGTCTTACCAGAGTATTATCCAACAGTTGGCTTGAAAATAAGAGACATTGTTCATTTTGGACATGTTTAAGATGCTGCAGAATATCTAATTGGAAATACATAACTAGAAATAGGTTTCTGGAACCAATAGGGTGTAACAAGAACTACAGTTAGGAATTACCAATATGTAGAAGCTACTTGAAGCCATGAGAATGAAGGAAAATGTACAGAGCAGGAGGAGAAAGGTCAAGGACAAAATTCTGGGTAACCAAACTCCCTCTCTGTAAAAGTAGAAAAAATTAATAAGTTAAAAGAAGAGGTAATCAAAGCTAAGAGGAAAAGGAAAAATGGTATAATAGAAGCCCAGGAGATACGTTTTTCGAAGGAAATCATCATCACGAGTATCATGTCCTACTATATACAAAGCCTTAAAGTACCGTGAGGAATGAGGAGAGAAGATTAAAATTGGCAATGTGAGATTTTTTTGCTTTTACAAAAGCTTCTTTTATGGCTACTGTGATTGAGATGGAAGCAGATTCTTGTAAACTGAGAAGTAATGGAATCTGAATGTAAACCAGTCTTTCAAGAATTTTATTGAAGAGGATGGGAAGATAGCTGTGGCTTTAACAGGAAGATAGGTATTTTGTTTTTGTTTTTTTAAGACTGGGAGAGAGGTTGTTTTGTTTTGAATTTTGAAATCGGCGAGATTTGATCGAGTTTGGAGGTCAATCGCAAAGAACCAGAGTAGGGAAAAGTTGCTGTTTTCATTATAGTAAGTTCCTAGGACAATGATAGGGATAGCTTTGAAGAAGAATAAAGACATTGAAAAATAATGGAAATAATGCAGTCAAGATGGTCTTTTGTTCCTATTTTAAGAAAACGTCCTATCTATGAAAAGTCAGGCTTTAAATATCTAAATCTTCGTTCGGGTTCCGTTTCTTGTATTCCTTCAATTTCTGTTTATACGTGATTGTGAGTAATAATATTGTGTAGAGGGGAAGTTTGGATGATGCTGAATGGCTGTTCTACTGCACTTAAGCAGATTTTTCAGAACCAAAGTGGTTTGCATTTGCCAACTGTAGGTGGCACTATGCCCAAGGGAAACTGCAAATATATATAAGCTATAAAATGTATATAGAATTTTACTTTTCTGGAGTGTAATCTTGGTGGAAATAAATTAGAGTACATAAATTAGAGTTACATAGAGTACATAAATGTATGTTAGAGTACATAAATATTTAAGAAGTTGAAGTTTTTAGTCATGAAGGATTACCAAACTTTATAATTTATCCTTCCAGAGCTCTTTAAAATCTTCTTCACTCAGTTGTATTAAGATATCTTCACTCAGTTGTATTAAGAAATTTTTTTAAAAAAAACATGCTGTCACATCAATGTGAATTAACATGGCAAATGAGAAGGTAAATCAAGGAGTTTGCCATCTAGTAGGAGAAGTAAACAACTGGTATATAAAGTAAAAATAGGGACTTCCCTGGTGGTGCAGTGGATAAGACTCTGCACTCCCAATGCAGGAGGCCCGGGTTTGATCCCTGGTCAGGGAACTACATCCCACATGCATGCCGCAACTAAGAGTTCACATGCCACAACTAAGGAGGCCACCTGCCGCAACTAAGACACCAAATAAATGAATATGTCTGTGGATATGTGTGTATGTGTATATAAATTTTTTTAATTAAAATAAAGTAAAAATAATGTGCCCTAAAAGAACCCAAAATGAAATTTAAGGAGATGAGGAAGGCAGAATTACCTGACCTCTTTGAAAGATGTGTATTGATGTATAGTAGGATCAAAAGGCATTTTGGATAGAGGGAACAACATGAATGAGTGTATTTAGGTGACCAGTAATTCAATGTAATTAAAGCTTTGCTTGAATAAATAAATAGGAATACAGGGAAATAAATTTGGGAAGGTAGATCAGGATCAGATCATAAAGAACCTCAATACCTAGAGACTTTTGGACTTAATTATAATAGTATAGTCAGTGGGGAGCCAATGAAGATTTTTTGAACAGAGTGTGCTTCAGTGTAATTACTCTGCCAATATTGTGTAGGTCAGTTGGAGAGATGGGGAACAGAGACCAGAGAAGGAAAAGACCAACTGGGCTGTTGCAGTAGTACAAAAAAATTAAGTGATGGAACGAAAGAAAAAGGTATAGTTGAAAGAAATCACAAGAGTGGAGTGAGCAGGTCTGCAAAAGATGAATATATGCTGGGTTTTAATAACAAAGGGGTGTATAAGCTTTGGTGGCTCAGAGGATAGTGGCTGGATACTGGTCCAGGTTGACAGACCTGGAACACAGATGAAGAACAGATGTCTGAGGAAAGATGAGTTTTGTAGTGTTTTGAGGTGCCAGAGGGCATCCATATGAAAATGTTTTTCCAGAGTCGGTCCCTTGACACACTTCCCTTGGCTTCTGTGACACTCTTCTCTTGATCATCCCATCTCTGAACGTTCTTTACAGACACCTACTTTATCTGCCTACCTTTAATGTTGATAATACTCTGAGTTACATCCTTAAGCCTCTTTTTACTTTACTACAGGCTTTTCTAGCTGTATTCCAACGCATAGGCTTACTAAGCTAGGACCTCCCCCTCAGCTCTCATAGCAATAGGCTTGGAGAAGACCTCCCTTTACCCAGGTATGCCATACATTGATCATTTTCTACTTATTATGGCATGTAAAAGGTTGGAAGGCAGCAATCTATACATCCTTCCTGGATGATCTTCTTGGAGTCTATGACTTCTAGTCTCATTTTTACAACTCAAGCATCCAAGCCCCAGGCATGTTTATACAACTCTACTGAATACCTTAAACAGCACATAGGCATGTCAAATACAGCATGTCAAAACTGAATTTCCCCCTTTTAATTCCTACATTTAAATCTTTCCTCTTTAGTTCTTAATAATGGCATTGTCACCACTTACTAACTTAGAGTCAACAAACTGAGTCGTTTAGAATATACTTCTCTTGACATAATACTCTTTCTACTTCTTAAATAATATCTGATCCCAGGCAGAGAGGGGATGTAGTTCTGTACTTAGACTTTTTCTCCCTATTTTTCCATTCCCTGTTGAACTGAGAAAATAGGTGCATTGGGCCACATAGGAACACACAAATTTAAACTTTGTTCCTTCATTCATCCGTCCACTGACTGTTTTGTCTCACCCTCCTGTGCTCACTCCTATCCTTTAGTGTTCCTCCCTTCTTCAAGCCTCACATTCAACTAGTGTGATTTAGCCAGAGAATCAAAGGAATTGATGGGTGATAGAAGCTTAAATGTAAGTTCCTATAACTCTAAGTGGCCAGGATTTTATGAGCTTGAGCCAATTAACAAAAAGATAGCAACTCAAGTTTTCATTTTTCTCCTCTGTCCTTTTGCTACTAGTTAGGACCTATAGACAAGAGCTGGAGAGACCTGAAACAGAAATGACCTAATTAAATTTCATACCCCAGGATGCTTTTGGTCACAAATGCAGAAAATTCAGCTCCAAACTGGCTTACACAAGGAATTTTGTTATCATACATACTGTAGTCCAGAAGTAGGTCAGTCATTTAGACATGTTTGACAAAGGCTCAAGCTCTATTTCTGAAATTATTTTCACCTGTAATAAATGAAATATTTGTATGAAAGCTTTACAGTCAACAGGATTGTGTGGTTTGTTCTCTTCACCTCAAACAACATTTTGCATTTCTTACTCCTATTCCCCACTGGGTAGTTTAGGTTTCTGGTATCTTCGTTCTTCAATTCTTTGTATTTTCTTTGTTCTCAATTTGGCTACCAGGAAGCATCTTTCCTTAGAAGCCCTACAGTGGCTTAAGGCCTCCTCTTTTCTAAATGATTCACTGGTGTGGGGGTAGGATTACCATAATTAGCTTGGCCAATGAAGACCCATCTCTGGAGCTGAGGTCAGTTTACAAGCTGAAAGACTGCTATACCATGGGGAAAGCTTAAATAGGTCTTGGTAGGTGAGCCACAATGTCAGCTATACTTTATGCTGACAAAAAAGAAGAAGAAGAAGAAGAAAAAGAGAAGAAATAAAGGAGGTAAAGTTTCAAGTGAAAATGTTTATTTTACAGTATTACAATTCTCCAACTAAGAATACTCCAAAATTAAGCGTAAAAAAACTAGTTATTTTATTTTCATAGTTTCTGACCTGGCGGGGGGGTGGGGGGGTGGTGGAAATGTCAAATTCTGGAGAATCAAGATGAAATAACTTGACTATACTATTCTAAAAATGTGTGCATTAGATAATCCTGAACAACACTTGAATGGCCTAACTGTGATGCATCAGTCCGGTGATAATGACACAGTGGTATTAGAATCAGAATGTCAAGTTCCAGTGCAAAAGGTAAGAGTAAAGTTATTTTTTCTCACAAATATTGGGGGATTTAAAATTGAATATAGAAATGGCATGGAGGTATTTTAAGCCCTAATTTGAATGAATTTTGGATCTCTAAGCCTAATTTTTGCCTACTTATTAAAAAAAAAAGTTAACCTGTGAGCAACACTCTTTCCCACCCTCTACCTTCAGTCCCCATATTTGTGTTTAATTGTAAATTCTATAATGTTGGTATTTGCCAGCTATCCTGATTTTAAAACATGTTATAAAACTATCTTTTAGAATCTGTTGTAGGTGATTTCCTCATGGAGTCTTTGGTGCACTTAAGCTCAAACCACACATTGATCAGTCTTTCAACAAGTATTCTAGATGTTTGGGATACATTAGATACACCAGGTACTATTCTAGACATTTGAATCTAGTAACTATCAGAAATGGACTATGAATGAGATATTCACATATCCCCTCTTTTTTCTCTCCCTCCCTTCCTTCCATTCTTTCCTTTCTTTTTTCCTTGTAAGTACTTCAGAGGACAAATCTTACTGCTTGGGCACACTTAGGAATATCTGACATTTCACCATGAGGAGCATATTGCTTTGGCCCTTGTTTTTTCTTATTCTTAGAATCTTTGACTTTCTTACATACTGCTCTGCTAATAGTTATTATCATCAAAGATGACCTATGTTTAATATGGGTGTTTTGTTATTGATAAGAACCATTTAAAAAGTACCTTTCCTGGGAATTCTCTGCTGGTCCAGTGGTTAGGACTCCTTGCTTTCATTGCCGAGGGCGCGGGTTCAATCCCCAGTCAGGGAACTAAGATCCTGCAAGCAGTGTGGCCAAGGGGGAAAATAAAAAAACAATAAATTTTTTTTAAAAAGTGCCTCTCCTGATATCCAGCATAAATTTTTTATTGTTATTGTTTTTTGTTTAAACATTGAAAGTGTCATCTGTCCCCTTTAGGATGCAAAGAATAAAGCAGCAGAGTTTCTCAAATATTTGGTTTACTGTGTACTAAAATCTTTGTTTCTCATTTAAAAAAACTGTAATTTTGACTGACCCAAAATAAATTTTGAAAACAGTAAGAAAATTTTCAAAAGGGCAAAGAGATTACAGCAAAAATAAGCAGCAAAACATCAAGTATATGTCATACCATTGAAGTTTGTGTTAAAGGTAAAAGTGACATAAGTCTACTCTCTGTTGATTTCTAATGTCTAGCATGTAGTAAGAACTAGAATGTTGAAAGCTTGAGGAGGAATGGGATTATGTGGCTTGTTCTCTTCATAACAAACCGTTTCCATTCTTTTTTTTTTTTTCTTGATTTTAAACTGTTTCCATCCTTGACATTATTTCCTACCGTTGCTCACTCACTATCAGCAGTGTTATTACCACTTACTGGAAAAAAAAAAGGCTACAGAATTTTGGTGCTAGAACAGATCTTTGAGAATTAGTCTTTATGAACAAACTGTGGCCCAGACAGTTCAAGCATCTTGCCCAAAGAAGAGCTGATACTAAAATAAAACATTTCAACAAGCTCCCAACCTCTGTTGTTTTACTCAGAGCTCTAGCTTTGCTGTTCATCTCTTACTTACCTCTGCCTCAAGAAAAGGTATCCCTTCTTGCCAAGACTTCTCTATCTCTTTTCATTTTCTTTCATTTAACAGATTTTTGTGGAGCTCTCCTGCCATCTCTATAGTCTCTATTATTCCTTTTGTCTTATTTCTCCACTACCTGTTTACATTTTAAACCAGGCTTTCTCAACTATAGCACTATTGACATTTTGGGCTGGATAAGTTTTTGTTGGGAGTAGGCCTGTACATTGTAGGATGCTTAACAGGAACCCTAACCTCTGTCTACTAGATGCTAGCAACACCCTTTCCCCTACCACTACGTGACAACAAAAAACTTTGCTGACATTGCCATAGGTCTTCCCTGGGCAAAGAAGAATCACCCCAGTTGTGAAGCAGTACCTTAATTTTACCTAGAATCCAGCTGTTCCCCATTCCTGTAATTTGTCCTATCAGAGGAACCAATGATGTCTAAAATTGCTGCATCCCTCCCAAAGTCTTGATAGGGTAAGGAGTCCAGGGTCTTCTACTACTTCTCTCTCTGGTTGAACATCCACTGTGGTGATTTCAGTTACAGTCTCTCTGCAGATGACTCAAATATATAGTTCTAGACCTGACATCCTGTGAGTTTTAATCATTTTTGATTTCTCAGTCCCCTACAGCCAAGGAATTGCTAAATTCTCTGGGTTTTACTTTCAACATGTTTCCTTTTCCACTTCTGCCTCAGAGACCAGACCTCATTGCTTTCAGTCTGAGCTCTTTGTAATATTTGTAACTGGTCAGACTAACTTGAAACCTTCCTTGTTCTAATCCATTCTGCTTTTAACATTCTTACACTGTTCCTCCTGATGTATTGCTCTGATCACATTACTAATATGTATGAAACCTTCAGTAGTTTCTAACTTTGACTCCAGAGTGAAGATTAAACACCTTTACCTTATGACTCCAATCTAGCCTTTCAGTCTTAACTATATATGCCTTGTAATTCACTGAAATTGAACTCTTCATTTCTCCCCGGATATATCTAGTAATATCTTTAGTTATGATTTTCTTTCTTCAGTGAGGAATGCTTTCCATCCTCATCTCTGCCTGTCAAAAGTCTTCTTATTCTTCTCTGTGATGTCTGAAAAACTGTACTGTACTCCAAACCCAATTATGAACTTTTTTGTTTTAGGATCTGCCAAAATTTTATTGCAATTAGATAGACATTTCCGGGATCAAGCCAGAGACCAGGGTTTCATCCTCCCTTTATTTCCTATTAAGTATACTACCAGGTATTACCTGTTCTGTTTCAAATCTCTATCTGAAGGCAAGATTCTTTAACTAACTCAGTAGAAAAATGAAGTCTGGAACTAGTATTTAGCCCATTCCATGGGTAAGAACGAAAACAGGTTTTATTGGCAGCATACAGGAAAGACTTCATAAACACAACTGGGTGACCTATGGTGAAGGTCTTGTGTGTACAGTAGGGGTGAGATTACTTCAGGACGGAAATTAAAAAGGCTTATGGAAAAGTCTTGTCATAAATTTTCTTTTGCTTTACCTGGGACCCTGGACAAATTTCTCCCTAATATTTCACGGAAATAATATGAAAAGAGGAATCAAGCATAATTATTAAGGAGACATTTATCAAAAAAAATTTAAACAGAGGATGTTCAGGTATTGCATTGTCGTCTTTCCTTACCCCAGATAAGTAGGCTAACTCTTTTTTATAAATTGAGGTATAACTGATATATAATATTATTAGTTTCAGGTATACAACTTAATATATTGAGAAATGATCACCACAGGAAGTCTATTCTCTCCCTCTCCCAACATAGTTAAAATTTTTTTTCTTGTGATGAGAACTTCTAAGATCTACTCTAAGCACATTTCAAATGTACAATGGAGTATTATTGACTATAGTCACCATGCTGTACATTGCATCCCCAGGACTTACTTATTTTACAGCTAGAAGGTTGTACCTTTTGACCTTCTTCACTCATTATGCCCACTCCCCACTCCCCCTCCTCTGGCAGCCATCACTTTGTTCTCTGTATCTATAAATTTGGGGGGTTTTTGGGGGAGTGGTGTTTCTTGGGGTTTTTTTAGATTCCACATGTAAGTGAGATCATATGGTATTTGTCTTTCTCTGTCTACTTATTTCACTTAGCATAATAAATGCCCTCAAGTTCCATCCACGATATCCTTGGTTTTTTGTGGCTGAATAATATTCCATCATGTATATATGCCACATTTCCTTTTTCTGTTTATCCATTGATGGACACGTGGTGTTACTTCCAGATCTTGGCTATTATGAATAATGCTGCAATGAACGTGGGAGTGCAGATATTCTTCAAGATCCTGATTTCATTTCCTTTGGCTATATACTCAGAAGTAGGATTTGCTGCATAATACGGTAGTTCTACTTTTTTTTTTTTTCTCGGGTATCTCTATGCTGTTTTCCATAATGGCCATACCAATTTAAATCCCCACCAACACTGTACAAGGATTTCCTTTTCTCCGTGTCCTCACCAACAGTTGATAATTGCCATTCTTATAGGTGTGAGGGTGATATCTCATTGTGGTTTTGATTTGCACTTCCCTTATAATTAATATTCCCTTATGATTAGTGATGCTGAGTACCTTTTCATGGACTTGTTGCCCATCTGTTTGTTCTCTTTGGAAAAATGCCTATTCAGGTCCTCTGCCCATTTTTTTTCAGTTTGTTTGTTTTCCTGCTGTTGAGTTTTCTAAGTTCTTTATATATATCTCTTATCAGACATATGATTTTCAAATATTTCCTGCCATTCAGTAGGTTGCCTTTTCATTTTGTTGTTGGTTGCCTTTGCTAAGCAGAAGGTTTTTTAGTTTGGTGTAGTTCCACTTGTTCATTTTTGCTTTTGTTGCCTTTGCTTTTGGTGTCAGATCCAAAAAGTTATCACCAAGATGGATGTCAAGGAGCTTACCACCTATGTTTTCTTCTAGGAGTTATAGTTATGGTTTTAGGTCTTATATTCAAGTCTTTAATCCGTTTTGAGTTGATTTTTACATACGGTATGAGATAATAGTCTAGTTTAATTCTTTTGCATGTGGCTGGTCAGTTTTCCCAATACCATTTGTTAAAGACACTGTCCATTACCCATTTTACATCCTTCACTCCTTTTTGTTTGTTTGTTTTTGTAGGTCATTTTCCTTTATTTTAAATGTAACAGAAAGTTAAATTTTCCAATGAAATAATAATGAGGCTACTGGCTCTCTCCCACAAGACTCTGAGGCCAAGCCAAATTATATGAAGGCTAGCCTATCCACACTATTTTCCTTCACTGCTCTTTTAATTTCCTCTTTCCCCATCTTCTTCTGCAGCAGAACACGTGCCCAAGTATGAAATGAGTCCTTCACTCCTTTATTGTAAATTAATTGACCATAAGTGCATTTGTTTATTTCTGGGCTCTCTATTCTCTTCCATTGTGCTATGTGTCTGTTTTTATGCCAGTACCATACTGTTTTGATTACTGTAAGTTTGTAATATAGCTTGAAATCAGAGAGCATGATACCTCCAGCTCTGTTGTTCTTTCTTGGAATTGCTTTGACTAGTTAGGATCTTTTGTGGTTCCATACATATTCTAGGATTGTTTGTTCTATTTCTGTGAAAAATGTCATTAGAATTCTGATAGGGATTGCATTGAATCTGTAGATTGCTGTGGGTAATATGGATGTTTTAACAATAGTAATTCTTTCAGTACGTGAACATGGAATATCTTTCCATTTCTCTGTATCTTCTTCCATTACTTTCATCACTGTTATAGTTTTCAGTGTACAGGTCTTTCACCCTGGTTAAGTTTATTCCTAGGTATTTTATTCTTTTTGATGCAATTGTAAATGTGATTTTTTCCTTAATTTGTCTTTCTGATAGTTTGTTAGTGTATAGAATCACAGTGGATTTTTGCATATTGATTTTGTATCCCGCAACTTTACTGAATTTCTATATTCTAATGTTTTTGATGGAGTCTTTAGGGATTTCTATATATAATATCATGTCATCTGCAAATAGTGACAGTTTTACTTCTTTCTGATTTGAGTGCTTTTATTTCTTTATCTTGCCTGATTGCTCTGGCTGGGACTTCCAGTACTATGTTGACTGGAAATGGTGAGAGTGAGCATCCTTGTCTTATTCCTGATCTCAGAGGAAGAGCTTTCAGCCTTTCATCACTGAGTATGATATGAGATGTGGGCTTGTCATATATAGCCTTTATATGCTAGGATATAGTCCCTCTATACCTACTTTGCTGAGAGTTTTTATCATAAATGGCTGTTGAATTCTGTCAAATGCTTTTTCTGCATCTATTAAGATCATATTTTTATCCTTCATTTTGTTAATGTGGTGTATCATGTTGTTTGACTTGCAGGTGTTAAACTATCCTTGCATCCCTGGAATAAAACCTACTTGATCATAGTGTATCATCCTTTTACTGTATTGTTGAATTTGGTTGGCTAATATGTTGTTGGGGATTCTTGCACCTGTGTTCATCAAGGATATTAGTGCGTAATTTTCTTTTCTTGTGATGTCCTTATCTCATTTTGGTATCAGGGTAATGCTGGCCTAGTTAAGTTTGGAAATGTTCCCTCCTCTTCTATATTTTGGAAGAGTTTGAGAAGGATTGGTATTAGTTCTTCTTTAAATGTTTGGTAGAATTTACCAGTGAAGCCATCTGGTCCTAGACTTTTTGGAAATTTTTTGATTACTGATTCAGTCTCCTTACTAGTAATTGATTTGTCCACATTTTCAATTTCTCCATGACTCACTTTCGGTAAGTTGTATGTTTTTAGTAATTTATCAGTTTCTTCTAGGTTGTCCAGTTTGTTGCCATATAATTGTTCATAGTAGTCTCTTACAATCCTTTATATTTCTGTGGTATCAGTTGTAATATCTCCTCTTTCATTTCTTTCTTTTTTTTTTTTTTTTTTGCTTTTTTTCTTAGATTGATTGATTTTGGCTGAGTTGGGTCTCCATTGCTTGCAGGCTTTCTCTAGTAGCAGTGAGCGGGGGCTACTCTTCGTTGCAGTGCGTGGGCTTCTTATTGTGGTGGCTTCTCTTGTTGCGGAGCATGGACTCTAGGCACACAGGCTTCAGTAGCTGTGGCATGCAGGCTCAGTAGTTGCGGCTTGTGGGCTCTAGAGCACAGGCTCAGTAGTTGCGGTGCACCGGCTTAGTTGTTCCATGGCATGTGGGATCTTCCTGGACCAGGGCTCAAACCCATGTCCCCTGCATTGGCAGGTGGATCCTTAACCACTGCGCCACCAGGGAAGTCCCTTCTCTTTCATTTCTGATATTGATTTGAGTCCTCTTTTTTTTTTCTTGGTGAGTCTAGCTGAAGGTTTGTCTGTTTTGCTTATCTTTTCAGAACACCAGTTCTTATTTTCATTGATCTTTTCTGTGGTCTTTTTATAGTTTCTATTTCATTTATTTCTACTCTGATCTTTATTGTTTCCTTCCTTCTTCTAATTCTGGGCTTCATTTGTTCTTCTTCTAGTTCCTTGAGGTGTAAATTAGGTTTACGTGAGATAGTTCTTGTTTTTTGATGTAGGCATTTATCACTATGAACTTCCCTCTTAGGACTGCTTTTGCTGTATCCCATACCTTTTGGTATGTTGTATTTCCATTTTCATTTGTCTCAAGGTATTTTTTTTAACTTCTTTTGATTTCTTCTTTGACTCATTGGTTGTTCAGCAGCATGTTGTTTAATCTCCATATTTATGAACTTACCAGTTTTCTTCTTGTAATTGATTTCTAGTTTCATATCATTGTGGTAAGGAAAGACACTTGATATGATTTCAGTCTTCTTAAATTTATAAGACTTGTTTTGTGGTATAACATTAACTATCCTGGAGAATACGACAACTATTAGAAGGGCCATCTAGACATGTAATATCCAGTGTCCAGTATGGTAGCCACTAGCCACATATAGTTATTGAGCCCTTGAAATGTCTAGTGCAACTGAGAAACTTAGTTTTAGAACTTACAATTAACTTAAATTTAAAAACTTATACTCAGTTCAATTATTGGAGAGCATAAGGATGTTTGGAACAGTTTGATTATGCATATCTACTTTTTCAACTGTAAGTTTTATGAAGTCTAATTACAGATTAATGATTTCTAATCAAAGTTAAGCATTTGAATTGAGATGTGCTATAAATGTAAAACACCAATTTAGAAGACATTACAAAAATACAGGGAATTCCCTGGTGGTCCAGTGGTTAGGACTCCAGGCTTTCACTGTCAAGGGCCTGGGTTCAATCCCTGGGCCGGGAACTAAGATCCCACAAGCTGCACAGCACGGCCATAAGTAAGTAAGTAAGTAAATAAATAAATAAATAAAATTATCTTCAGTCTTTTATATTGACTGCATGTTGAAATAATAATGCTTTGGGTATATTTGGTGAAATAAAATATATTATTAAAAGTTTTAGTTTAAAAAAATTGTGGTACTAGAAGATTTTAAACTATATATATTTCTATTGGGCAGCACTGATCTAGACCTTGGCATATCACAGTTAAGAACAGTGATCACAATCAGTTAATTTTTTTCTTCATACCGAAGAAAGGAAAACATAGCTATGTCAGAGGGTTCTCAACAAACACTGTGCTGTTCTTCTGGCATCGTCTTACTTTCCCTCTGATTAATCACTTGTATATTTGCTTTATTTTTCTCATAAGATCATAAATGTCTTTTTTTTTTAAGTTTTGTAACTTAATTTTTTTTATTGAGGTGTGATTGATTTACAGTGTTAATTACTCCACACAGCAAAGTGATTTGGTTATACATATATATATATATTTTTTAATTCTTTTCCATTATGGTTTATCATAGGATATTGAATATAGTTCTCTGTGCTATACAGTAGGACCTTGTTGTTCATAAATATCTTGATTACAGTGACATGGGGATTTTTATATTCTTAACAGATTGTCATACCCTTAACATACATGTTTCATATTAAATTGAAGTAATTGTCAAGCATGCTATTTTAATTTGATCTTAGATGAATAGTTGAATTTAGTTAATCTGTTATCCTATTTTTTCTATTTTAGTAACCTTTAACTTAAGTTTAGTAAAGTTATGAAGCCTTTGGAATCTTTATTTTTGATCTATTACTATATCAAAAAATATTGCTTTTCTTCCAAAATTTAGTAGACATATACTGAATCAAATATTTGTTTTAGGATATAAAGATCAAGAATGCAGATTCTTGGAAAAGTTTAGGCAAACCAGTCAAAACATCAGGGGTAGTGAAATCATCAGATGAGCTCTTCAACCAATTTAGAAAAGCAGCGATAGAAAAGGAAGTGAGAGCTCGGACACAGGAACTAATACAGAAACATCTGGAACAGAATACAAAGGAACCAAAAGTATTTCAAGGAAATCAAAGGTCTGTAATTTACTGGATTAATGGAGGCTTTGAGAGATACAGACATGTATTTAAAATAAATTTCGTTTTTGTAAGTGGCTATAATTCAGCTATTTAGTAGACCACAAAGCAAATTATATTTAGAAAAAGTAAATTTTTATTGATTTTTTAAAAATTGGTAAGTAGTAGTATCTATTTTGAAGGGGATACAAATAATCAAGTGATTGAAGAAGCTATTAAAGATACCAATATTGCTAAATTATAAAGACATCATTATTTTCCAGAAATGTCTTAATATTTCCATTCTATGTGTAAGAAGATGATGGTAAACCTTGGTCATAGTTTTCTAAAACCTTCTCTTCATTAACATAGATTACCCGATGTAAAATTTGACATCAAAAATACTAAAAATAATGTCATAACATACAAAAAAGGGTACCTAGAACATTGCTTTATATTTTTCATTTAACAACGTATCTTCATAATAAAAACTTTTAAGGAGCTTGAAACCTACTTTGAACTTCACTGTTTCTTTAAGGGACCATGGCTTCACTCTAGAATCTTTTCCAAATAAAATGCAAAACAAGTGTCTTGGAGAAGAGCAGAAAGAACATCAGCAGTCACTGGAAGCTCAAGATGGAGGCAAACTCTGGCTTCTCAAAGACCGTAATTTAGCAAGGGAGAAAGAGCAAGAGCGGAGGAGAAGAGAAGCAGTAAGTGAATTTTAGTTTATTAAATCTAACGAACAAAGGAAAGATTTAACAGAGCAGTGTCTTTACATGTTCAAAGATGTATTCTGGGTGGTTCTTCAGTGACAGTTACCTCTTTGGTGAGGATCAGGTTCTAAACTCAGAGAGTAAAATTAAAATTTCATAGTCAAAAGACACAAGCATAGTGTAATAATAGAGTATCAATCCTGGAGGCTACTAGACTTTGAGTTCAAATCCTGGTTCTTCCATTAACTAGATGTTGGAGCCTGGGCTATTTATTTAACCTCCCTGTGCCTCAATTTCCTTATTTGTAAAGTATGGATAATAAAGGTAAAAGGTGAAATGAATTTACGTGTATTAAGCACATCTGAAAATGCCTGGCACAGAGGTAAAATCACTTACTGTTATTACTGTTGAAAAATCCATAAACTGCCTATGAATTGTGGCTAAAAGATATGCCATCTGTCCCTAGTCAGTGTTTATTTAGTTGAACACTAGATGAAGAAGTTATATGTCAATTATATCTTAACAAAACTGGAAACCAAAAAAAAAAAAAAAAAAAAGACTTGTGTTTAAGGAGTCCTTAATATTTAAAAACTGATGTTTTAAAAAGTAGAATTAATTCCTTTTTTTATTGAGGTGGATTATTCTTTTATCTGTGGACTATTTAGAAGTGTGTTATTTAGTTTCCAAATATTTGGAAATTTTCTGGCTAGTGAAAATAATAGAAAATTAGTGATTTCTAATTGAGCTCCATTGTGGTCAGAGAACATACAATGTCTTGAATTCTTCTGAATTCACTAAGACTTGTTTTATGGCCCAGATTATGATCTACCTTGGTAAATGTTCTGTGTGCACTTGAGAAGAATGTGTATTCTGCTGCTGCTGGGTAGAGTATTTATTAAACAGGGCAAGTTGGTTGGTAATGTTTTTCAAGTCTACTAAATTCTTGCCGGTTTTCTGCCTGTTTGCACTATCAAATACTGAGAAAGGGCATTGGCACCTACAATGGTATAATTATAGGTTTGTCTTTTTACCCTTGTAATTCTATCAATTTTATTTCATGTTATTTTGAAGCTGTTATTAGGTGCATAGACATTTAGAATTGTTACGTCCTCATGATTAATTGACCCCCTTTTCATTACAGAATGATCTTTTTTACTCCTGGTAATATTATTTCCTGTGAAATATGACCACTTCACCTTTTTTATGACTAGTGTTGGCATGGTGCAAAAATTTTTTCCATCCTTTTACTTTTAACTTATCTGTGCTTTAAATTTATTTTCTTACAGGCAATATGTAGTGTAGTCTTGACATAAAAAAAAATCCAATCTCTGTCTTTTATAGGAGTGTTTAACCAATTACCTTCAATATGATTATTGATATGGTTACGTTTGAGTCCATCATCTTGCTTTTTTTTTTTTTTTTTTTTTTTTGCGGTATGCGGGCCTCTCACTGTTGTGCCCTCTCCCGTTGTGGATCACAGGCTCCGGACACGCAGGCTCAGAGGCCATGGCTTACGGGCCCAGCTGCTCTGCGGCATGTGGGATCTCCCCGGACCGGGGCATGAACCCATGTCCCCTGCACCGGCAGGCGGACTCTCAACCACTGCGCCACCAAGGAAGCCCCATCTTGCTATTTTTTGATGTGTGTCCTCTGTTCTTGTTATTTTTTTTCCCTGCATTCTTTTAGATTAATCGTATTTTTTATGATTCCATTTTATTTCCTTTATTGGCTTATTATCAATAACTCTTTGTTTTGTTACTTTAGTGGTTGCTTTAGCGTTTACAATATATACTTTAGCTTGTCACAGTCTTCTCTTAAGTTATATCATACCACTTCACATTTAGTGTAATAGCCTTGCAATAGTGTACTTCCATTCGCCCCCTCCTAGCCATTAGACCATTGTCTAAGCAGTCAAATTGTCTCTAAAAGTTTTAAATGACATTTAAAAAAAAACCCTTGTATTTACCTACATAGTTACCATTTCTAGTGCTCTTTATTGATTTGTCTAGATCCAGATTTCCAAATGGTATAATTTTCCTTTTCCCTAAAAGGACTTCCTTCTAACATTTCTTGTGGTGTGGGTCAGCTGGTGATGAAATCTTTCAGCTGTTGTGTACATGAAAATATCTTTATTTGGCCTTTGTTTTTCATTAATAGACTTTATTTTTAAAGTGTTTTAGATTCACAGCAAAATTGAAAGTATAAAGAGTTCCCACATATTCTCCCCTTTGCCCCACCAATTCACAACCTCCCCCACCATTAACATCCCGCTTTAGTGCAGTACATTTGCTACACGATCTGTGAACCAACATTGCCACACCATTATCAATCTTATTTTATCAAGGAAAGTCCATAGTTCACATCAGGGTTCACTCCTTGTGTTGTGCTTCTTATGGGTTTTGACAAATGTATAATGACATACACCAACCATTATGGTACCATCAGAATACTCTCCCTTTCCTGAAAGTCCGCTGTGCTCCTCCTGTTCACCCCTCCCTCCTGAACCCCTGCCAACCACTGATCTTTTTACTACCATAGTTTAGCCGCTTCCAGCACGTTGTATAATTGGAATCATACAGTATATATACCTTTTTCAGATTGGCTTCTTTAACTTAGTTATATGCATTTAAGTTTCCTCTATGTCTTTGTAGGTTGCTAGCTCATATCTTTTTAGTGCTGAGTAATATCCCATTGTATAAATGTACCACAGTTTATCCATTGACAGACATCTTGGTTGCTTCCAAGTTAATCACTGGGTTTTCATTAATTGTTTTCTTCATGTGTCTTGTGCTTTGTTGAACTTACTGGAGCGATGTGTTTATAGTTTTGATCAAGCTTGGAAAAATTTGGGGCATTATTTCTTCATATTTTTTCTGTTTCCCCCTTTTCTCCTTTTTTTATATTTGTTTATGGCTGTGTTGGGTCTTCGTTTCTGTGCGAGGGCTTTCTCTAGTTGTGGCAAGCGGGGGCCACTCTTCATCGTGGTGTGAGGGCCTCTCACTATCGCAGCCTCTCTTATTGCGGAGCACAGGCTCCAGACGCTCAGGCTCAGTAATTGTGGCTCACGGGCCCAGTTGCTCCACAGCATGTGGGATCTTCCCAGACCAGGGCTCGAACCCGTGTCCCTTGCATTGGCAGGCAGATTCTCAACCACTGCACCATCAGGGAAGCCCCTCCTTTTTATCCTTTTAGTGACTCCAATTTCTTTTGTATTAGGCCACTTGAAGTTGTCCCATCTCAGACATTATAGTTGTCATATCTAGAAGGTGATTTGGGTCTTTTTAATGTTTTTAGTATCTCTATTAAACTTTTGAACAAATGGAATACAGTTATCATAACTGTTTAATGGGTTCTCTGCTAATTCTGACATTTATGTCACTTCCAGGTTGGTTTCGATTGATTGATTGATCTCCTTTACAGATATTGTTTTTCTGCTTCTTTGCTTACCTGGTAACCATTGATGCCAGATGTAAATTTTACCTTATTGGGTGCTGGATATTTTTGTAATCCTGGAAAACTCATGTGAATTCATAGGACATACAGAAACATTAGTTCCAGAAGAAAAAATCCACTGGCTTTGGCTGTGATATTGATTATGATACAAGTAAATTTCCTAGGAAATAATATAAAAAAGTTTTGTCAGCCTCTTATCTATAGTATGAAGGCAGAAACAAATTGCATTTAGCAGTGTTGTAACATATGGTGGAGTTTACTTTAGAGCAATATGGTCTTACAGAACTTTCTACAATTATAGGAATGTGCTTTATACAATCAAATATAATAGCTGCTAGTCACATATGGCATTGAGCACTTGAAATGTGGCTAATGCAACTAAGGAACTAAATTTTTAATTTAATTTTAATTAATTTAAACAGCAAAGTTTTTACATTGTTTTATTTTTTTGTTTGTTTTTTAGGAGTTCTTTATTAAAGTTTAATTAGTACTTTAATAGAAGTATTTCTCTAGTGACCTAGGAATTTTTCCTTTTGGTACTCACAAGGGCCTGACTTCGGTCACCCACAAGTGACATCTCAGCAACCTACCTGCCACCTAACAACCCAACTAGGTAACCTGATATAACTTCTAAACCCCAAGCATTTTTCTGGAACCCACTGAAATGTGACTAAAAATGCCACCTCTAGCAGCTTGACATTTGAAAACCTGACTTTGGAGCTACCTACTATCATTCTTGACAACCCAAACTCTTATGCTGCTGCTACTTGACAGATCCGTATTGTAAACAGCTGCAAAAACTTGACATCTAGCCTAAGCTCCCTACCAGAGCTTATTGCCAGTTCCTTTGACCCAATTTTTTATCTTAAATTTGAATGGCTGAAGTGTATATTAGGACCACTGAAAAAAGGAATATCCAGGTTATGGTGTCAGCTGCAGAGAGCCTTAATATTTAAATCATGGTATCTAAGGTTAATTGGTATAGGCAATAACCAGTTAGATATCAATAAGTATTCCACTAGTTCAGATTTAGTCAAGATGGAAGAGAATCTAAAATAAAGTACTTTTATTTATTCATTTTTTTAAAGTTAGTTTATTTTTTTAATTAATTCATTTATGCATTTTTGGCTGTGCTGGGTCTTCGTTGCGGCACTGGGTCTTTGTTGCGGCACACGGGCTCTTTGTTGCGGCATGTGGGCTCAGTAGTTGCAGCTCGCAGTCTTAGTTGCAGTATGTGGGATCTTAGTTCCCTGACCAGGGATCGAACCTGTGCCCCCTGCATTGGGAACATAGAGTGTTAACCACTGACCACCAGGGAGCTCCCAAAGTACTTTTTTTTTTTTTTTTTTTGCTGTGTGGGGGCCTCTCACTGTTGTGGCCTCTCCCGCTGCGGAGCACAGGCTCCGGAAGCTCAGGCTCAGTGGCCATGGCTCACAAGCCCAGCCGCTCCGCGGCACGTGGGATCCTCCCGGATCGGGGCACGAACCCGTGTCCCCTGCATCGGCAGGCGGACTCTGAAGCACTGCGCCACCAGGGAAGCCCTCCCAAAGTACTTTTACTTTTTATTTAAAAATTTTTTTTTATTGGAGTACAATTGCTTTACAATGTTGTTAGTTTCTGCTGTACAATGAAGTGAATGAGCTATATGTATACCTATATCCCCTCCCTCTTGGACCTCCCTCCCATCCCACCCCCCCCATCCCACCCATCTAGGAAGTCACAGAGCACCGAGCTGAGCTTCCTGTGCTTTATAGCAGGTTCCCACTAGCTATCTATTTTACGCATGGTAGTGTATATATGTCAATCCTAATCTCCCAGTTAGTACCCCCTCCCCCCCCTCCTCCCCATGTCCACAAATCCAGTCGCTGTGTCTGTGTCTCTATTCCTGTCCTCAAGTAGGTTCATCTGTACCATTTTTCTAGATTCCACATATATGCATTAATAGACAATATTTGTTTTTCTCTTTCTGGCTTACTTCACTCTGTATGACAGTCTCTAGGTCCGTCCACATCTCTACAAATGATCCAATTTCATTCTTTTTTACAGCTGACCAATATTCCATTGTATATATGTACCACATCTTCTTTATCCATTAATCTGTCGTTGGACATTTAGGTTGCTTCCATGTCCTGTCTATTGTAAATAGTGCTGCAATGAACACTGAGGTACATGTGTCAAAACCTTTTGAATTATGGTTTTCTCAGGGTATATGCCCAGTAGTGGGATTGATGTGTCATATGGTAGTTCTATTTTTGGTTTTTTAAGGAAACTCCATACTGTTCTCCACAGTGACTGTATCAATTTACTTTCCTATCAACAGTGTAAGAGGGTTCCCTTTTCTCCACACCCTCTCCAGCATTTATTGTTTGTAGATCTTTTGATGATGGCCATTCTGACTGGCGTGAGGTGATACCTCATTGTAGTTTTGATTTGCATTTCTCTATTAGTGACGTTGAGCATCCTTTCATGTGCCCCTTGGCCATCTGTATGTCCTCCTTGGAGAGTTATCTATTTAGGTTTTCTGCCCATTTTTTGATTGGGTTGTTTGTTTTTTTGATATTGAGGTCCATGAGCTGTTTCTGTATTTTGGAGATTAATCCTTTGTCTGTTGTTTCATTTGCAAATATTTTCTCCCATTCTGAGTGTTGTCTTTTCATCTTGTTTATGGTTTCCTTTGCTGTGCAAAAGCTTTTAAGTTTAATTAGGTCCCATTTGTTTATTTTTGTTTTTTTATTTTCATTACTCTAGGAGGTTGGTCAAAAAAGATCTTGCTGTGGTTTATGTCAAAGAGTGTTCTTCCTGTGTTTTCCTCTAAGAGTTTTATAGTGTCCGGTCTTACATTTAGGTCTTTAATCCATTTGGAGTTTATTTTTGTGTATGGTGTTAGGGAGTGTTCTAATTTCATTCTTTTACATGTAGCTGTCCAGTTTTCCCAGCACCACTTATTGAAGAGGCTGTCTTTTCTCCATTGTATGTTCTTGCCTGCTTTGTCATAAATTCGGTGACCATATGTGCATGGGTTTATCTCTGCTTTCTATCCTGTACCATTGATCTATATTTCTGTTTTTGTGCCAGTACCATATTATCTTGATTACTGTAGCTTTGTAGTACAGTCTGATCCTCCAAACTCCTGAGGGTCCCTCCAGGCATGGGAACCCCTCCCCTCTCCCAGCCACCCCTCAGGAGCGCCAGTCCCATCCAGTCTCCACTCCTCCCCACTCGCTCCCCTCCACGTCCTACCCGGTCACTCAGGGGTTCCTCCCATCCCCTTGGGTGTCAAGGTCCCCCACCAGTGTCTGGTATGTGCCCTAGTTGTGGGGAGATGTGAACTCCGTGTCTTCCTACTCTGCCATCTTGACTCCAAATTGCCCAAAGTACTTTTAAACAAAACAAGTTTCATTACATATTTTTGGAATTTTGCAGTATGTTTGGATACTTCTAGGAGTATCAGTGATATTTAAACTAGGACAGTGTATCCAACTCTCATTGGAGGGTTAAAATAGAACTTTTAAGGAACTATTCGGGCTAGATATTTGGTATCCTAAGAGCTGGCATTAGGAAAATAGCCTGGGCTAAGATCTAAGAATTTACCCTTTTGTCTCTAAGGCATGTTTAAAGAAATTTTCATAGTTTTTAAGAGTCACACATAGCTTCTTAATATCCTTTTGGTAGCTAAGTCATAATTCCAAGTCTTCTTCCACATAGCCAGAGAACACCGATTCCCATCCAGGAAGTCAACCAACTGGTTGCAAACTGGTGCTTTTACCTACTACTCTGGGCTGCTACTCTTCACTGATTTAAAAAAACAAAACAAAACATTTTTTGAACTTTCCTAGTTGGTATCATTTCAGATGTGGCAAATACTATCTAACTTGTATCACAAGGACTTTTAGAGAAGGCTTCAGAGTATAGTAAGAAACATTTGTTTCTTTTGTCTTAATTAGCTTTTCCTATACTTTAGCTTATTTTATTTAGCTTTTTAGCATTTAATAAACAACATTGTACTGAGTGTTATACATGCAATCTGGTTGCTCTTCATAAATACCTGTATATAAAATAAACTTGGTTAGATCATTTGCCTTAGGTTACACAGTAATTGGCAAAATCATGGAAAGCCCTTGGCTTTAAACATAGTATAGTTCTCTCACATAGGTAAGATACTAGTTCATTCAGAAAATAATTTTATGTGTCTAGCACTGTGTTGGCTGGAGAGATACATGAAACCACGTAATCTCAGTTCATGTTTATATATTAACACTGAGAACTTTATTGGAGAGATAGGTTAAACTTGTTCTTCGTGTTCTTGTAAGTTTTAAACTTATTTTTATTTATTATATGAACAGTATTTTAACAAAAATCAGATAGTATTTGAACAGATATTAAAAGTTATGTACAAACTCATTATGTTAAATAAATTGCATTCATTTTGTATGTTCCAAATGTTGCATTATCATTTTTTCATATAGATGTAACATAATGAAGGTATAAACTTTTTAAGTAACATTTACGTTTTCTCTTCTTTTCTGCAGATGGCTGGTACCATTGATATGACTCTTCAAAGTGACATTATGACAATGTTTGAAAACAACTTTGATTAAAACTAGGTTTTTTAATTAACCATCAACTTAAATGAATAATACAAAAGATTAAAATGCAAATGGTAAAATAATTGCTTTCAGACACCAAGATACCAGTCTTATACTGTATTTTGACTGCTCTTAGATGATTAAACAATTTTCACTTAACATTTTTTAATAGCTATATGTTCATTTTTTTAATGACATAATTTACAGGAAATTTTATAGTTCTGGATCCCTAAAAATTGAATAAATTCCCAAATGTTATTCATTTTACAAATAGTCTACTATATATTATAGGCCCTGTCTAATCAATGAAAATCCTAAAGAGATGGTGTCTTCCTGTTTAAAATATGAAGACTATACAAGGGTATCAAAAATATAGTTCTTGTTGAGTTTCTAATTTTGCTTTTTAGAGGGAGTTGTCATTTAATGGAGTTCAAACCTTATTTTATGGAGTGATGGGCCCTTTTGTAATGCAGATGTTTCAGTATTTTATTTATTTTTTAAAATTGAAGTATAATTAACCTACAACACTGTTATTTCCAGGTGTACAACATAGTGATTTAATACGTCTGTACATTACAAAATGATCACCATGAGTTTTTAACTTTTAAAACAAATATTTGTCTGCCTTCAAAAATATTTAGAACCTCTAACAAACCATACTTGGTTTCTTTGAGTGTCAGGTTACATAAGATTCTCTATTGGTTCTATATTCAAAATTTATATTACCTATGGTTTGAAAGATGTTGAATTTGAGGCAAAATAGCAGTAGATATTAATTATGTATGCAAGTTTTTATAAGAATCTATACATTTCTTAATATGCATATGTGATAGCAATGGAAATCTAAAGTTTTACTTACTAAGTATTTAAGTCTGTAAAATAGTTTTGTTTCATCATTCTCAAGTTGGAATTATGTATAAGTCATGTATATCAGCTTCATGTATTTTAAAATTTTGATCTCTTGAAGTGTAACATTCAGGCACTATTCCAGTATCATCTAAAGTGAAAATTCAAAGTGTATGTGTATTGTAGAAAAAGAAAGTTTTCTTGGCTTCGTTTATTTTTATAATCAATATGATAATTTTTTGCAATATCTTTAAACTATTGACCATTTTGAAAACATGATTAACTAGTAGCTAAAATGGTGACGATACCTTCATGAAACATAGCCAGAATTAAAGTGAAAATCATACCTATACCTATTAAACTATATTTTTAACCAAGAAATTAGTATGCATATACTAAACAGCATGCATTGTTTTTCCTAAAAGATCATATAGATATATATTCTAATGTTTATTTATATATATAGTCTTAGATACTTCAGAAATGCATAGTGGTTACCTCTAGGTGATGGGATTACAGGATTTTTTTTTTGCTTTTTGGTTTTTTTCCATTTTCTGTAGACTTTTCAGTATTTTCTGGTTCATTTAAATATTGATTGTGTAATGCTTTTATGATCTGTGGGAAATTTTCCATTTTGAAGAGAATAAAAATAGTAAATAAGAATTTAGTTCTGTCACATACACATTAAATCTTTCAACAACTGCCTTTCAATAACTAATAAAACTGCTCAATGAATGATCTTTGTCTATATCTAAAAAGAAAGTTCAGCTTCATTAACATATCCTTTTACATTAAATGGCTTACTTGAGGTTTTCCTGTAAACATTTGCAGCAGTCCTTATAGAGAGCTATGTTATGGTGATCAGTGTTTAGTTTAACCAATTTCACGCTTGAACCTTTGCTCAGTCTGTAAGGGGCCTGGCACATTGCAGATACTCAACAAAATTTTGGTAGGTTGATTGAAGGCAGTTCTGCAGAGAAATTATTGATGTATGACTGATCCTTCCTATGTTACGCATTATTTTTTAGTACAAAATTGTTTGGCTTCTCTTAACTTCTTGCACGGAGTTTACTTGTGTTAACAACATTCTCTATATAATCAACCTTTTTCCTTTTTTTTCCTTTTCGTTCTTGAGTTGTTCTGGAAGTGTGGTCCATGGACCAGCTGCATCAGCATCATCTGGGAACACGCAGATTCTCAGACTTCAGACTTACTAAATCAAAACCTCTTGGTTTGGGGTCCAGCAACCTAGAGTTGACCCTCCAGGTGATTCTAATATACACTGAAGTTTGAGAATCACTGCTCTAACTGAACCCTGGCTCTCTCCTGCAGGCTGTCATTTAGTACTTGTTTCTCCACTAATGGTTTTCTTATCTTGGGAGTGCTACTTGCAGACCATTCTCTCCTTCCCTAAATATCCCAGCTTTAAGTTTTTCATGATCATCAGACTATACCACCCATAGTCATTTAGCATCCCTGGTTCACTCCTCCTCGTTCCCCAGAGATTTTAGTCTCTGTTTCACTGTCACTGTCTAATTGATGCTTCTCAGTCCCTTGACTTCTCTGCTAATGACCTTAATATCTAATCAACTTTAGCAACTCCTTTGTCATTGCCAACAACTATAACTCTTCCTTAATCTCAGTTTCAAGCATCCTAGTCTCTCACTATTTACTCCTGTCTTTTTCTAGCTTAATCTGGAAAGGCCCTGACTCCAGCAATCATTAGACCTCACTAGGACCTACGATCCTTTAACTCTAGTGCCTTTTCATAGTACCTCTCCCCTCACACCCTCACATCTCTCCTCATCCAGAGTCTGTAGTACATTATCATTTATAATCGCTCCCTTGCATACACTCTCAACTCCATTGTTCCTTTCTTTGTTGAACTCACTTGGCAAAACTCCAGTCTTTATTAATCTGCCTGCTTGGCATCCATGAAACTGGTTAGAGAAAGACATACACCTCTAGCAAGAATAACAAAAAGAAAAAGACACAAATCACTACAGATCCTATAATCATTGAAAAGATAAAAGGGGGGCTTCCTTGGTGGCGCAGTGGTTGAGAGTCCGCCTGCCAATGCAGGGGACGCGGGTTCGTTCCCCGGTCCGGGAAGATCCCACATGCCATGGAGCGGCTGGGCCCGTGAGCCATGGCCTCTGAGCCTGTGTGTCCGGAACCTGTGCTCTGCAACGGGAGAGGCCACAACAGTGAGAGGCCCGCGTACCGCAAAAAAAAAAAAAAGATAAAAGGGAAATACTACAAATAACTTTACATTCATAAATTTGAAGAAATAGACCAATTCCTCAAAAAACATAAACCATCAAAACTCAATCAATGTGAAATAATCTAAATGGCCCTGTACCATTAAAATTTTTTTAATTCATAATTTAATGGCTTCTGAAAAAAATCTCCAAGCCCATATGATTTCACTGAAAAATTATACCAAAGATTTAAAGAAGGATTAATACCAGTGTAAAACAATCTCTTGCAAGAAAAAAATCTATTTTAGAAAATGCCTCTTCCAGAAATTGGCCTATTGTGTAATTTTTGTCAACAGGACAAATTTTATCAACAGGAACAGGGAATACTTCCCAACTCATAAGGCCAGTAATACCCTGATACTACAATCAAAGACAGTACCAAAAAAAACAAAACAAAAAAGCTGCAGACCATTACCTCTAATGAACTTAGACACAACAATCTTCAACAAAATACTAGCAGACCAAATCCCATAATGTATGAAAAGAATTCTACTCCAAGTGTGATTTAGTTGAGTTATGCAAAAAAAACCCAAGTTATACAAATTGGAAATGAATAAAACTTTTTGGTGTTTTTTTTATTTCTTTAGCTATAATTTCCCAAAATGTTAAATAATAGAAGCAATAGGAGTCATTTATATTTCCAATTTTAAAGTAAATGGCTGCAGGATTTCACCATAGGCTATTTTTGGGGGGTAACTATAATGTTTAAACAGTTTCTAAATTAATCTTGCTTTAAGGAACAGCTGCTGAATTTTTGCACATGATTTTCTACACAGAAAATCCAAGAAATCTTAAAAAAACTACAGCTAATCAGTGATTTAAGTAGGGTCACAGGATACAAAATCAACATACAAAAATCTGTTCTCTGCAGGCTAATGAGCATGTGGAAACAAAAACAGTAACGTTTATAATCACTCGAAAGAATATGGAATATTTAGGTATACACTTAACAAAACGTGTACAAGGATCTGTATACTGAAAAGTACAAAATGCTTATGGAACAAATCAAAATAGAAAGACCTAAATAAATGAAGAAACATACTGTGTTCATTAATTGGAAGACAACATAGTAAAGATGTCAGTTCTCCTCAAAATCACATCCTATCAAAACCCCAGCAGTTTTTCATAGACCTAAACAAGCTTATTCTAAAATGTATGTGGAATGGGAAAAGCACTAGAATAATTAAATAATATTGACAAAAAAGAATAGCATGAGGAATCATTCTGTGTGACATTAAGGCTTACTAAAAAGCTATAGTGGGGACTTCCCTGGTGGTCCAGTGGGTGAGACTCCGAGCTCCCAATGCAGGGGGCCCAGGTTCGATCCCTGGTGGGGGAACTAGATTCCGTATGCATGCTGCAGCTAAGAGTCCGCATGCTGCAACTAAGAAACCCACATGCAGCAACAAAGATCCTGCGTGCCACAACTAAGTCCCTGTACAGCCAAAATAAAATAAATAAATATTTTAAAAAACTACAGTAATCAAGAAATGTATTAGTGAAGCGGTAGACCCAGAGATCAGTGGACTAGAACAGAATAGGGAACCCAGAAGTAGAACCATAAAAATATGCTCAATTGATTTTTGACAAAAGTGCAATTCAGTGGAGGAAGGATGGAAGGATAGTCTTTGTGGGGTTTTTTTAGTTTATTTTTGACTGTGTTGGGTCTTCGTTGCTGTGCAAGGGCTTTCTCTAGTTGTGGCGAACGGGGGCTACTGTTTGTTGTGGTGTGTGTGCTTCTCATTGTGGTGGCTTCTCTTGTGGAGCACAGGCTCTAGGCGCACGGGCTTCAGTAGTTGTGGCACATGGGCTCAGTAGTTGTGGCTCGTGGGCTCTAGAGCACAGGCTCAGTAGTTGTGGTGCACGGGCTTAGTTGCTCCGTGGCATGTGGGATCTTCCTGGACCAGAGATTGAACCCGTGTGCCCTGCATTGGCAGGTGGATTCTTAACCACTGCGCCAACAGGGAAGTCCTGGAAGGATAGGCTTTACAACAAATGGTACTGGGGCAACTGGATATCCATAGCCAAAAAAAAACCAAACAATCTCAACCTAGGTCTCACATCTTATGCAAAAATTAACTCAAAAACGCATCTTGGACTTAAATGTAAAACCATAAAATTTTAGGGAAAAAAAGAAGAAAAATCTTTAGGCTCTGTGTGTTAAGCAAAAAGATTTTAGACTTGATACCAAAAGCATGATCCATAAATGAGAAATTGATAAATTGGATCTCTTCAAATTAAAACTTTTGTTCTATGAAAAGATAAACTACAGATTAGGAACAAGTATTTGCAAACCACATACCTGACAAAGAAATATCATATACAATAAAGAACTCTCAAAAAAATTGTAAAAAAATTAAGAAATGGGCAAAAGACGTGAACAAAATTTCCTCAAAGAGAATATACCTATGGCATATACACATGAAAGCATGTTCACCATCATTAGCCATCAGTGACATGTAAATTTGAACTGCAATGAGATATCACTGTACATCTATCAGAAAGGTCAAAATAAAAAAATAATGACAACATAAAACGCTGGCAAGGATGGAGAAAAACTGGGTCACTCATATATTGCTGGTGGGAATAAAACGGTAGAGCCACTTTAGAAACCAGTTTGCAGTTTCTTACAAACAAAACATGCAAAGCCATGTGACACAGCAATTGTACTCTTGGGCATTTATCTAAGATAAATGATAACTTATGATCACACAAAAATGTGTACACAAATGTTCCTAGCAGCTTTTTTCATAATAGTCAAAAACTGGAAAACATCCAGATGTCATATAATAGGTAAATGGTTAAACAATTTGTAATATATACATACTGTGGAATACTACTCAGCAGTAAAGAGGAATGAACTATTGATATATACAATAACTTGAATTTATAGGAAATTATTATGCTGAGTAGGAAAAAATCCCCAAAGATCATATACTATATGATTTCACTTATATAACATTTTTGAAATGACAAAATTTTGGAAACAGAGGACAGATTAGCAGTCACCAAAGGTTAGGAATGAGGTGTAAGTATGGTTATTACAGGGCAACATGAGGGATACTTGTGGAAATGGAACTGTTCCGTATTCTTGATTTTGGTGGCGGGTACACAAAGCCACATATATGATACAATTAGAAAGCGTAAAGTACACTGGATAAAGTATACACAGGTTCTATTATTTCTCTTATAACTTTGTGATTGTGTCACTTGAAATGTCAATTTAAAAAAGGTAATACTCAGGGCTTCCCTGGTGGCGCAGTGGTTGAGAGTCCGCCTGCCGATGCAGGGGACATGGGTTCGTGCCCCGGTCCGGGAGGATACCACATGCCACGGAGCGGCTAGGCCTGTGAGCCATGGTCGCTGAGCCTGCACGTCTGGAGCCTGTGCTCCACAACGGGAGAGGCCACAACAGTGAGAGGCCCGCATACCGAAAAAAAAAAAAAAGGTAATACTCAAAACTAAAAACTAAGTACTAAACTTATAGTGGTAATCATTTCACAATATATACAGATATCAAATCATTATGTTGTACACTTAAAACTAATACAATGTTATAAGTCAATTATATCTCAATTTTTAAAAATTAGGGAATCGGACTTCCACTTAGGATCTAGAAAACTGGAAAAAGCATTTCTCCCATTATTACAATGAATTAAAAAGCCAGAAAATCTTTAAATTCACAAATTAATCTGAGGGCTGACATTGCAGGGTAACCCAAAATCTAAAGAAACACAAATGCATCAAAGGAGAGACATGACATAGCACTGGCTTACCTGAGGTGGGTAGCACCAAATGCTATATAATCTGGCAACAAAAACAATAAAAAATTATCTAAAAGTTCTAACAAATTGCTAAAGGCTGGTGTGGGCTAGCTTGAGAATAGAACCATTGGGAGCACAAGAGAAATCTGCCATCACTTTCAGGCTCTTCTCCACAGACCTCATCAGTACTTAAAAGAAAGATTTGGGGGTGAGGGTGGGGCAGGATGAGCATTCTGAGAAAGCCATCCTCTTGATGCAGGCCTAGAAGAGAAGAGCAGCAGATACAGGAAAAGCACAAAGGCCCCCCAGATCCTTCTCCCCCATCTTCCCTAAAAAATATAAGGCTTAAGCTTCCGGAGGAAGAACAGCAAACTCTATCAACTTTAGGGCATAAATGAAGACCCACTGCAACTGGGGGAAGGAAATAGAAATAAAACTTCTAATCCTGGGAGAGGGGCAGGAAATACATTGTGGGTCCAGACCATTAGAGATACCGTGTCACTGGGGGCAGGGAAGGATCATTGAGAAGGTCCCACTCTGATATCCAAGGACATACTGCCTGCTGATGAGGCTGAATTAGGACAGCAGAGAATGCCCTGCCCTTCTTACCACCAGGGTAAAATGCAGTCAATGACAAGTAAAAGCAGTCTACTGCAATCAGAGGTGCAAGAGCATGGAAAGAGACTGTAACTAACACTAAGCATAAAGAAGGACTTAAAGATGAGCATGTAGCAACTATTGAGAAAAATTCACTGGCAAACCAGGATCCACCCTCATGATTCACACCAGATCCACACCAGAGAAATTTGAGAATCTGTGGTGTACAGAGGATAACCGTAGCAACAATAAAATCCAAATCCAGCTCAACTTCTGACTAGATTGACTCAACCTCCAGACTAAAGGCCTAGCAAAAGAAAAAATGTGTCAATTTCCAGGCATAAAAAGTATATACTTTTGGGCTTCCCTGGTGGTGCAGTGGTTGAGAATCTGCCTGCCAATGCAGGGGACATGGGTTCGAGCCCTGGTCTGGGAGGATCCCACATGCCGTGGAGCAACTAGGCCCGTGAGCCACAACTACTGAGCCTGCGCGTCTGGAGCCTGTGCTCCGCAACAAGAGAGCCCGTGATAGTCAGAGGCCCGTGCACCGCGATGAAGAGCGGCCCCTGCTTGCCACAACTAGAGAAAGCCCTCGCACAGAAACGAAGACCCAACACAGCAAAAATAAATAAATAAATTACTAAACATCTTCAACATCTTCAAATATCCCCAACATCTTCAAAATAAATAAATAAATAAAATAGATAACCAACAAAGACCTACAGTATAGCACAGGGAACTCTGCTCAGTATTCTGAAAAAAAAAAAAAAAAGAGTATATACTTTTGTCTCTATTGTCTTACACAAAATGTCTTTCAAGAAAAAACTATGAGGCATACAAAGGAGCAAGGAAAAAAAAAAAAATCACACTGTCAAGAGACAAAGCAATCAACAAAAATGGACTTAAAGATGACACACAGTTGCAACTATCAGAGAATTTTTAATTACTATGATTAATGTATTAAAAGCTGGAAAGGAAAAATGGACAATGTGTGATCAGATGGATAATTTCAACAGAGAGATAGTAACTGTAGGAAAAAATAAAATGGAAGTGGTAGAAAATGAAAAACATGGTAACAAATCAAGAATGACTTTGATGGCCTCGTCAATAGAATCAACACAGCCAAGGAAAGAATCAGTGAAACTAAGTATAGATCAAAAGAAATTATGCACACAAAAAAGCAAAGAACACAAAAAGTGGGGTGTGGTGGGACCAACAGAACAGAATATCCAAAAGCTGTAAGGCAGCATTATAATCTAACATATGTCTAATTGGAATCTCAGAAAGAGAAGAGAGAGAGAATGGGACTGGAGAAATATTTGAAGGGACACCAGCTAAGAATTCTCCAAAATTAATTTGTATTGGAGAAAAAAAAACCTCCAGTTTTTCATTCTCCTGAGTAGGGAAAAACCCTCAGTTCTTCCTCCTGTGTGTTTCCTTTATTATTCACACAGAACGCTTCACTTCTGGTCACCAAATGTGTGGGGGATTTCCCCCAACCAAACAATTCTCTGTGACATCATCTAGGTGTCCTACAATTTAACTCAATTCTGAAAGTATCTACCTGGAGATAGTATCAGATCCCACAGGTTAAGGGCTCAGTCCCACAAGACTGATGCACCTTTCAGACACCAATCACAAGTAGTAGATCCCCAGATTATCCACAACTGCTGTCTGACTTAGACAAATCAGAGGTTCCCATGACATTTTCCCCCTTAGATTCAATTATTTGCTAGAGCAGCTTACAGAACTGAAGGACACACTTATGTTTATCGGTGTATTAAAGGATGTAGTAAAGAATACAGATGAAGAGCCAGATGAAGAGATAACATAGGGCATGAGGTCTGGCAAGGTCCCAAGCACAGGAGCTTCTGTCCATGTGGAGTTGGGAGTGTGTCACCCTCCTGTATGTGGATATGTTCACCAACCTGGAAGCTCCCCAAACCCCGTACTATTGGGATGTTTTAGAGGTTTCATCACAGAGGCATGATCAATTATTAGCTCCATTTCCAGCCCCTCTCCCCTCTGGAGGAGGGAGGTGGAGCTGAAGATTCCAAGCTTCTAAACATGTCTTGGTCTTTCTGGTGACCAGCCCCCATCTGGAGCCATTCAGGAGCTCACCCAGAGTGAACTCATTAGAACAAAAGATCCTCCTGGGGCTCTTATCACCAGGAATTTACAAGGGTTTTAAGAGCCCTGTATCAGATATGGGTCAGAGACCAAATATTAGAATAACAGATGCTCCTAGTTCTCTTATCACTTAGAAAATTACAAGGGTTTCAGCATCTATCTGTCAGGAAGCGGGGCAGAGACCAATATATATTTTCTATTATCTAACATAGTGACAGATCCAAAACCACAAATTCAAGAAGCTTAGAAAATGGTAAGCAAGATAAATACAAAAAAAAAAAAAAAATCCCACACACTTAGATATATCACATTTACACTGCTGAAACCAAAGTCAAACATGACACAATAAATACAGAGGAACAAAGAAAAGAATATGGCAAACTTCTCATCAGAAACTGTAAAAGTCATAAGACGGTGGAATGGCATCTTTAAAGTTCTAAAATGAAAATCTTGTCAACCTAGAATTCTATATCCACTGGAAACATTTTCAAAATTGAAAGAGAAATAAATACTTCTTCAAACAAACACAAAACAAAGTATTTATTGCCAGCAGACCTGTATTACAAGAAATGTTAAAGGAAGTTCTTCTGGTAGAAGGGATGTGATTCCAGTGAGAAAATTGTATCTATACAATGAATAAAGAACACTAGATATGGCATAAATGGAGGTAATTATAAAACTCATTTTTTATTATTTATAAATGCTCCAAAAGACAACTGGCTAAAGGGGAATTCCCTGGCAGTCCAGTGATTAGGACTATGCACTCTCAATGCCAAGGGCCTGGGTTCAATACCTGGTCGGGTAGCTAAGATCCCACAAGCACGCGGTGCAGCCAAAGGAAAAAAAAATTAAAAAAAGATAACTGGCTAAAGCAAAAACAGTAGCATTGATAGATCTAAAAAGATAAATAGGCAAATCCACCATTACAGACAGATTTCACCATTCTTCTTTCAGCACTTGATAGAATGAGTCGGCAGAAAGTAAAGATCGAATAGTCCTGAACAACATTGCTAACCATCTTTACCTAATTGACATTAATGCCACACTCTAGCTAACAACAGCAGAATACACTTTTCAAATACAGCTGGAACGTTCACCAAATAGACCATATTTAGGGACATAAAGCAAACCTTGACAAATTTAAAAGAATAGGTAGTTTATAAGATTCCGTACCAGATTTAAAGTAGAAATTAATAATAAAAATATATCTGCAAAATATTTGGAAATTAAGCATTTCTAAATAACCCATGATAAAAGAGGAAATTACAATAAAAATTAGAAAATATTTTGAATTGTATGAAAATGAAAATGCAACACATTAAAATTTGTGGGATGCCATGAAGTGGTAATATTTAGAGGAAAATTTTTAGCACTCAGTGTTTATATTAAAACAGAAGGAAGATCTCAAATCAGTCATTTAAGCTTCTACCTTAAGAAACTAGAAAAAGCAAATTAAATCTAAATCAAGCAGAAGACAGGACATAATAAAGAACAGATATCATTTAAACTTAAATGAAATTAAGTTTCATTAAAACAAAATTAAAAATAGAGAAAAAAATCAATAAAACCAAAAGCTGTTTCTTTTTTTAAAAAGATAATAAAATTGATAAGCCCTCTAGACAGACCTACCAAGAAAAAAGAGAAGACACAAATTACAAATGTCAAGTGTGAAAGGGAGAATATTACAGATCCACAGACATTCAAGAGATAATAAGGGCATGTTATGAAAAATTCTATGGCCATAGATTCAACAACTTATATGAAATGGATAAAATTCTTAAAAAATACAAACTGCCAAAGAGGAAACAGATCACCTGAATAATCCTACAAATATTAAGTAAATTGAATTGTATTTTAGAACCATTAAAAAAAAAACAAAAAAAAAAAACCCCAGGCATACATGGCTTTTTTGGAGAATTCTACCTAACATTTAAGAAACAAATTATACCAATTCTATATAAATTCTTCCATAATATATAAGAAGAAAAAATATAAATGCAAAAATCATTAACCAAATATCAGCAAATAGATTTCAGCAATATATTAAAAATACACTACTTCATGATCAATTGGGGTTTATTCTGGGAATGAAAGGCTGGTTCAACATTCAAAAATTTTATATGTAATTAACCATATCAGTAGGTTAAAAAGGAAAAACTGTGATTATCTCAAGAGAAGCAGAAAGCCCTTTTAGAAAATTCAACCCCCATTTGTGGAAAAAAAAAAAAAAAAACTCTCAGAAGCTAGAAATAAAAAGGAACTTCCTCCGGCTTCCCTGGTGGCGCAGTGGTTGAGAGTCCGCCTCCTGATGCAGGGGACACGGGTTCGTGCCCTGGTCTGGGAGGATCCCACATGCCGCGGAGCGGCTGGTCCCGTGAGCTATGGCCGCTGAGCCTGCGCGTCCGGAGCCTGTGCTCCGCGACGGGAGAGGCCACAGCAGTGAGAGGCTCGCGTACCGCAAAAAAAAAAAAAAAAGGAACTTCCTCAATATGATAAATGACATCTAAAAAAATCTTAAGGGAATTCCCTGGTGGTCCAGTGGTTAGGACTCCCTACTTTCACTGCCAAGGACGCAGGCTCAATCCCTGGTCAGGGAACTAAGATCCTGCAAGCTGCGTGGCTCAGAAGAAAAGAATCTTCAGCGAATATTATGCTTAATAGTAAAAGACTAAATGATTTCCCCCTATGATTGGGAACAAGGTAAAGATGCCCATTCTAACTCCTACTCAGTGTTGTACTGGAGGTCCTAGTCAGTGCAATAAGGGAAGAAAAAGAAATAAAGGGCAAACATATTGGAAAGGAAGAAATAAAACTGCCTCTATTCACAGATAACACGATGGTCTACACAGAATATCCCAAAGAATTTTTCAAAAAGCTACCAGCACTAAAAAGTGAGTTTAGCAAGGTCTCAGGATTTGAGACATAAAACAAAAAAAAATCATGTAAGCACTAGAATCAGCAAGCAACTGGAAACTGAAAAATAGCATTTACAATAATATTTTTTAAAGAAATACTTAGGTATAAATCTTACAAAATGCATGCAACATCCATATGTTTAAAACTATGAAAAACATAAATCAAAGAAGATCTAAATAAATGGATAGATATGTTCATGGATTGAACAACTCAATATTGTTAAAATATCAGTTCTCTCAAAATTGATTAATAGATTCAATTCATTCCAATCAACAATTTTTGCCAAAATTGACAAGCTAATACTAAAATCTGTATGGAAAATTAACTAGAATAGCCAAAACAATTTTGATAAAGAACAAATCTGAAGGACTCATACCACCTGAGTTCTAGACTGACTATACTTTCAACAGTCATGACAAGTGTGTATTAGAACTTCCCTGCTGGTACAGTGGTTAAGACTCCTCACTCAGACTTCCCTGTGGCGCGGCTCAGTGGTTAAGAATCCGCCTGCCAATGCAGGGGACACGGGTTCGATCGCTGGTTCAGGAAGATCCCACATGCCGCTGAGCAGCTAAGCCTGTGCACCGCAACTACTGAAGCTGGTGCACCTGGAGCCTGTGCTCCCCAACAAGAGAAGCCACCGCAATGAGAAGCACGTGCACCGCTACAAAGAGTAGCCCCTGCTCTCAGCAACTAGAGAAAGCCCCTGCACAGCAAGGAAGACCCAACGCAGCCAAAAAAAAAAACAAAAACCTTTAAAAAAAAAAAAAACACTCCACACTCCCAATGCAGGGGGCACATGTTGGGGAACTAAGATCCGCATGCTGCACAGTACAGCCGAAAAAGAAAAAAAAAGTGTGTATTGGAGAAAATATAGACGTATAGATCAATGAAACAGACTAGAGGGTCCAAAAATAGTCCCACATGTCAAGCGACTTTCAATGAAGGTGCAAAGGCAGTTCAATAAAGGAAGAATATTCTTTTCAACAAATGATACCGAAATAATTGGATATCCACATGGAAAACATAAATGTCAACCCATACTTTGCATCTTATGCAAAAATTAACTTGAAGACCTAAATATAAAACATGAAATGATAAAACTTCTAGAAGAAAACATACGGGGAAAAAAACCCTTGTTGACCTGAAGTTTAGGTAAAGATTTCTTACATGCAAGACCAAAAGTACCACGTATAAAAGAAAAGTGATAAATTGGATAACATCAAAATTAAGGAATTCTGCTCTTCAGAAGTCCCTAAAACTGAAAAGAAAAGACAGACTGGGAAAATATTTGCAAACCACATGATGTGTGATAAAGGATTCATACCCAAAATATATAAAGAACTTTCAAACTCAATAGTAAGAAAATAAGCAACCCAATTTTTTAAAAAATCTATAAAAGATTTGGACAGCTGCTTTGTCAAAGAAGAATATATTCAAGTGTCACACAAGTACATAAAGATGCCCAACACTATTATCATTAGAGAAATGCAAATTCAAATTTCAATGAGATACCACACTACACAACTCTTAGAACGGCTAAAATCGGGATTTTTTTTTTTTGACAATGCTAAGTGCTTTCAAGAATATGACCTAATCATAACTCTCACACATTGCTAGTGTGAATTAAAATTGCAGCCACTTTGGAAACCAGTTTGACAGTTTCCTATAAAGGTAAATGCACACCTAACGACCTGACCCAGCAAGCCCACTTCTAAGTGTTGACCCAAGTGAAATGAAAACTTAAGTTCGAACCAAAAATTTTACATGAGTCACTTTATTCATAACCACCAAAAACTGGGGAAAAACTGAAATGTCCCTCAACTGGGGACTGTTCCATATACAATTATGGTACATCCATCCAACAAAACACTTATGAGCAATAAAAAAGAAACAATATATGTAACAGTGTAGTTGAACCTCAGATGCATTATGCTAAGCGACAGAAGCCAGAAACAAGAGGTTGCATACTACGTGATTCTATTTATACAGTATTCTTGTAAAGGAAAAACTCAGAGGAACAGAAAAAAGACCAGGGATTTCCAGAGGCTTGACTTTAGAACCAAACACCTGGCTGGGCAGATAACGACTCTGAATCTAGTTGGAGAATATCAACACCTTCAGATGATTGTTTGGAATGAATAAAGAAATAATGTCTGTCAGGTAGTATGAAAATCGTTTACTGCTCCTCCTCCACGCGCCCCATTAATTCCATGATCCAGAAAAAGGCCTAATTGAGGACAATGGGAGGATTTGAACACTGGTCAAAATGAGTGGCTCTTCCGGCCACAGTACCTAGGATGATTTGGGAAAGTCTCACCTTCATTTTCCCCACATTTTACCGATTCTGAAATGGGATTTTACTCTGCGGAGGAAGGTCGTGTCTCCACCCTTGCCTACCTAGTCCGGGGCGGACGTCGCAGCGTAGTGGGTCTGCGACGCGGCGCTCCGGGGCTGGGCGCAGTGGCCGCAAGAGCTCACCGTGAGTGCGGGAGCCCGGGGCTGTGACACCGGACCCGCGCCAGGCACGGACGCCCGGGGGCCCGCGGGGAGGCGCGCGCGGAGCCGGCTACCGCGGACCGGCTGGAGGGGCTGACGCGCCGCCGCGCTTGCAGTCTCGCTCCGTAGCCGAAGTGCGCGCCGCTGCTCTCCGCGCCTCGGAAGTGCAGCGGACCCCGCCGTTGCCGCCGCCCGATGGCGAGGCTGCGGGATTGCTTCCCCCGCCTGATGGTCACGATCCGGTCCCTGCTCTTCTGGTCCCTGGTCTACTGCTACTGCGGGCTCTGCGCTTCCGTCTACCTGCTCAAACTTTTGTGGAGCATCGGCAAGGGACCCACGCAGACCTTCCGGAGGGTCGCCCGGGAACACCCTCCAGCGTGCTTGAACGACCCCTCTTTGGGTACCCACTGCTACGTGCGGATCAAGGTGAAGGCCGGCGCGGGCCCGGCGCTGTCGCGAGGGAATGTGACGACTGTGAGAGCAGAGGGCGCCGGGCTGATCCTTGCATGACTCCAGGCCCAGCGTCCCCTAGTGTTCTCGGGGTTCGCAGGGCGTGCGGCGGGGACGGGGAAGGTGCCAAGGGGATGCAAGAGGGGCAAGGTGTCGCGGGAGAAGGTCGGGATTGTGTGTCTTTACGGTCCCTGTTTGTTGCGTGCGTGTGTGTGTGTGTGTGTGAGAGAGAGAGAGACAGAGAGAAGGTTATGTGGAATTTCTCTAATAATCTGGGTCCTATTATATTATTGTCCCCTCCTCCTCCACCACAACAACCCAGAATAATTCTGCTCCCTCTCCTCCTGTAAGGGGAAGCTGTGGTCTGTCACCTCTTTGCCCTTTAGAGCTCAGATAAGCTGTAGGGAATTGTTACTGGTGGCGCCCTACTGTCTCAGGAGGCTGTCCTCGTCCAAATTTTAGAGATTGAAAGAGTAAATAGAATAAGTCATTGGAAATCAGGAGTTTATTCAGATCAGCAGAATGGAGCATTCACAGATGACCTAAGCAACATGAAACAATAAATAAATTGTGTACGTTTGTGGGGAAGGAAGCAGACTTATGGTGCCAGAGACCAAAGGAATGGCACAAAAAGTAAATGTCAACTATGCATGCAGACTCTAATTGTCCGTGCTTGTCCCAAGCTTTCTTACAGCCCTCGGATATTCTATTTCCTGAGGCTCCAGGTGGTGAAGGGAGATGGCTTCTTGAAATGCACCCTGCAGTCTGACTCGCAGGCCTTTCAGAAATAGCCTACGTGAAAGGATATTTTTGTCACCAGGTCTGGGATTCCTATTAGGAACTAGATTGCCCAGCAGCTGAAGTTCAGAAAACCAAGGGGCATGTCTTTCTTACACTTTTTCAGCCTGGAGTTGATATGAGAATTTAAATGAGTTAATATGTGTAAAAACAAATGAACGAAACCAAAAAACTTAGAACAGTGCCTTGCACATAGTAAGTGAAATGAAGTATTTATTCACTAAATCTAATCAAGTGCCCACAGCCTTTCAGCTTCCAAGACTCACCACCAATAAAAGAAGTTATTGAACTTCTGGGAAGGCATTCAGCAGTGGAGGGCAGGGCTTCCCTGGTAGCGCAGTGGTTAAGAATCTGTCTGCCAATGCAGGGGACACGGGTTCAATCCCTGGTCCAGAAAGGTCCCACATGCCACAGAGCAACTAAGCCCGTGTACCACAACCACTGAGGCTGCGCTCTAGAACCCCTGAGCCACAACTACTGAAGCCCCTGCTCCTAGAGCCTGTGCTCCGCAACAAGAGAAGCCACCACAATGGGAAGCCCGCACACCGCAACCAGAGAAAGCCCACACACTGCACAGAAGAGTAGCCCCTGCTCACCGAAACCAGAGAAAGCCCGTGCGTAGCAATAAAGACCCAATACAGCCAAAAATAAATAAATAAATGTTTTAAAAAAGGAAAAGCAGTTGCAGGCAGTCAGAGTTGTTATCTTCATCCTACCTGAAGGGGAAAAGCAGTTTAAGAATCATCTGGAATTCCTCATAATGCACTTTTTCTGACCCTGGCCACCTAAAGAGTTTCCCCAGAGACATAGAACCAAGGAGTGGAAAGAGCATTGTGCTGGGTGGCAGGACAAGATGGAGGTTCTAGTCATAGCCCTGCCCCCAACCACCTTTACGACCTGTGCTAACATCTTTGGACCTCAGTTTCTAACTCTGCAAAAATGATAGGGTTGAACTATATGACCTTTAAGATTTTTTTCACATCTGGAAACCCAATTGCTTGGGTTATCTAATAAAAAACCCAGTCTCTGGGTTTTGGGTCTTGGTTTCTTTCCTCACTTCCTTCTGAGTTTTTGTTTTTCTTTCTTGCTTTTTCCTCCACTTTCCTCTTTTCTGTTTGCTTTGTATTTGCTGTATTCCTGTCTCATTCCCATGATTTTTGTTTTCCTTGGGCAGTTTTTCTCCCATATGCAGAGTGAAGGCTTGAGCACTCAGATCATTCGGCTGTTAGAAATACACTGATATGGGGGCTTCCCTGGTGGCGCAGTGGTTGAGAATCTGCCTGCCATTGCAGGGCACACGGGTTCCATCCCTGATCCAGGAAGATCCCACAACCACGGAGCAGCTAAGCCCGTGCGCCAAAACTACTGAGCCTGCATGCCGCAACTACTGAAGCCTGTGCGCCTAGAGCCCATGTTCCGAAACAAGAGAAGCCACCACAATGAGAAGCCAGCGCACAGCAACGAAGACCCAACACAGCCAAAAATAAATAAATAAATTAAAAAAAAAAAAAAGAAATACACTGATGTGACATGAGGAGCAGGCAGCCAGGGGAACTGTACGTGCAACCTCAACAGAAAATACTAACGTGGGAAGGAGAGAACTAAAAATAAGGAAAGGTGGTGTGAATTATGTAACTGATGGCACAGCTCTTGATGGGCAAGCTGAGAAAAGTACATGAGTAGGAGGTAAATATGGCAGGAATATAAATGCAGATCAGAATTATTTACATGTTCTGCAGAATTTGAGTGCGATGAAATGTGACACATCAGTAAGAAAATTGTGACTGTTTCAGAAGCTCATAATATATAAATTGAACTTGTAAATAGGAGAAGGGAATGTTGACAAAAGTGAATCATTCAATTCACCCTGTTAATAAATCATGGTTATTTTTTCTTTTTGAAAATTAATATACTTATTTTATTTCTTTATATTAAAAATAATGCAAGTGAATTTTTTTTAACGGCATGGAAATACTAAATGTACCACTTTTTATAGTCAACACAAAACATCGCTGAAATTTCATGCCCTCTATTTCGTGCTGCAGGATTCGGGGTTAAGATTTCATTATGTTGCCGCTGGAGAAAGAGGCAAACCACTGATGCTGCTGCTTCATGGATTTCCAGAATTCTGGTAAACTTACCAACTAACTTTTTCTTTTGCACTAAAGACTCGGCTTATCATAGAGTCATTTTCTTATAATGACTTTTAATAGACCCCATGCTATGATCAAGTACTGGTCTAGAGTTATTATTCCTAAATGTTCCTCAATCACAGGAATGGTGTTCCTCCTGTTTTAAAGAAACGTGCATATTATCATCCTAATTTTTTTTTATATAATTAAAAGAAGTATCATTTAGTGTTTCAAATTTCTGAATAGCCAATTACAAAACAGTTTTTATAGTACCTACTGCGGACAAAATACAACATTGCATAGAAAAGGAGATTTGCAAGAAACCAAAGAATTAGAGTGCCTGTTACCTGGCAGCTTTTGGTGAGACTTGGGGTGTGGGAAAGGCAGAGGGAGAAGAGGGCTCATGGAATCTGAAAAGGAACTCTTTCCTATGCACATAGTAACAGGCTCAGATGAATGCAGGACAAATTAAGGATTGGAATATTTCACATTGAGAAGAAAACCTATAGCCAAAAATATGCAGTTGCTAGTTACCTAGAAGAAAATGTTCTGTTCTCCTTTGAACCCCACAGAGCCAAGTAAGTACAGATGAAACATCACATGATTAAACTTTAAAAAAATGAATATCTTTTTAAAAGATGGTACATATCAAGGTGGTAAAAAGAAAATCATATTTTTGATAGCTCAAGGGTATGATCTTGAGATAGCTAAATGGACCAAAAAAAAAAATCATGTTCTCTGAACTGACTCAAATGTAGAATATATGGTATGTTTTTAAAGTTCTGGGACAATGCCCTGTCCCTAAATGTCTCCCTTACTTTTGCTCTTAACACCTAGAATTCCACCATTACATATTCCTCACTTCCTTTAGAGTTTTAAAGATTTTGGGTCATCCAAAGTCCTAATTTAAAATACATCTAGCTGTGAAAGAGATATTACCTTAATACACTTTAGTTAATACTTTTCAAATGAAAGGGGCTTTATTAATAAATGCATTGAGATTGCTAGCACACTAGGAAGTATTAGGCATCGAAGAAAAGAATGGAGAATGGCAAAAACCCATCTAGCTAATCATTTTCCCAGAGCAAAAAGTCTATGACCTGACTGGCTCACAAGTAAAATGTTAGTCTGCAGCGTTAGTCAAATCTGCATAAAGTAACATGGGCAGTGAATTCTGGCTCAGCCATTTAATTGCTGCAGGACCCTGCACAATCTACAAGAATCTTGCAGAGTTGTGGGGATAAAGGGAGTCAAAATATGTGAAAGGCCGTTCCCATGGCCCCAGTGAATACTCAATAAATGTTCATTTTCTTCCTTCATTCCCATTCACTCAGTGTGGAGATCCATGTGCCACCACTAGCATCCTCAATGCATTTATTAATAAAGTCCCTTTCACTCATAAAGTATTACTAAAGTGTATTAAGGTAAAACCTCTTTCAGAGCTAGAGCCTTTTTAAATCAGGGCTTTGGATGACACAGAATCTTTAAAACTCTGAAGTAGGTGAGAAATATGTAATGGTGGAACTGCAGGTTAAAAGTGAAAGTAAGGGAGAAATTTGGGGACAGAGCATTGTCCCAGACCTTTAAAAAATAATTTCCTGATTCTGCTGATGATAGTTAATACTTCCTGAGCATTTACTATGTGCCTGGCACTCTTCTGAGTGTCACAGCTACCCTTCTGCAATTGGCAGTGCCAGAAAGTAAGGTATACCTTCTTAAACTTCAGAGCTGACCTCTGCTCTAATATATCCTTGGTATATAGGAATGATAATGATCTGATAACATACATGGATTTTTACCTTTCAAATTTCACACCTTATAGAAAAATTCAAAAGTTAACCAACAATGTAAGTATACCTTACTTTAACATTTTAAATCATCATTCTATATAAAATTCATGATCTGAGTGGGGAGACTTAACTTTTTAGAAAGAAAAGATTTAAAGGCTCTTCTCTTTCTGTACCTCATACCAACCCCGATACTTGTCCGTGCTCTTTTTCCTCCTGGAACGTCACTTCTTTATATGTGGAAGATACAGATGAACCTGCAACCACTTCAGCCACTTGGTAATTGTTCTGAGGAGCCCCAGAAAATAGCAGTGATACCCATTTAATATAGGACAGTAGATGCTCTGTGTCATATTTTAAGAAATGATACTTTTGCACATTTTTCATAGCATTGTCCCTTTATTTACTCTCCATGAGACCCCTTTTGCAAAACAGAAACGTCTGGTGATTCTTGTCCATGTCCTAGAATCTTCAGTGGATAGGACAGCCTAGGAGGGGGCCCAACACCAGTCACTGGACATCAGACCCATTTTCTCCAGCAAAATCAAGTCTTGGCTTTGTCCAAAAGGGTTATTGAGAGGAATGGTTTAGTTTTGAAAAAACTCCTAGAGATATTTTTACTTTAAAGAGCATATATTAGGAAATATATGCAGATCATGGGAATGAGCCCCCTCTGTTCACCAAATGTACTATTTGTTACTCCAGCAAGAGGCTTGCTATAATTTAAAACAACAAACAGCAAACCCTGAAAACTGAGTTACTCAAATAGACCATATTGAATTCACTGAACTTTGCTAGCCATTAATCTGAAAGCTACCTGGTTGTTCAGGGAGATTCCTAGAGCAACCACATGGAGATTGCTGTTAATCAAAAACTTCTATTTGAGTGTGTCCTACCCTAAACCAAGACCTCTATGTTGACACTTACTCTGTCTTTCCTTCCAAATTACCACTGTTCCCCATCATACAATCTAGTCAATTCCATTCATGTGCTCCATTCAGGAAAAAGTCAATTTGAATCAGAATTTAGGATAAAGCTGTTTTGATTAAGCCACTTCAAGTCTCTCTCTCTTGAACTTCCCCTTTTCTTTTTCCAAAAACCCCTTCTCTTGCACTTCTCCCCTTTTTAAGAGCCAAAAAACTTTATCTGGCACTTCAAACCGATTTCAATTTACATTATAAATATAAATATTATTCCTCTATCATCAAGTTTTGCCTAAATACACATGAATTTATAAGCATCTTTGTAGATCAGGTAGGCCAGATTATTTGGTACAGTGAAAACAAAATAATCATAAATTGGCAATGTGTGTAAAAGTGCTTTTTAAACAGAAAAGTACTATACAAATGTAATGTATTATTTGCATTTATCATCATTAACTAAGAATAATTGTTGAGAATTGGTAACATTTAATGTATACTATTAGATGTTACGCAGAAATAATAAAATTCTCTGTCTTCTTTCTTAAAATATAAAGGAAACATCAAACAATATACACATCTATGAGAACTTTAGCTAAACTAGCCCAAAATAAGGCTGTTTGTCAAAGATGGTTTTTCTCCCCCTCTATCTCCACCTCAATTTGCATTGCTTTTAAAAATATCTTGAGCTGATGCAGGCAATTTCTGGCAATACACCAGCTGTATGGGACGCATTCGTCATTACTCAAGTGAGGGCTCGTCATCCATACAGCTGAGCAGAATCTGATGAGTGCAACTTTTTCTCTCTTGTGAAGGGGAAGAGGGTATTCTACATTTCAAAGAGGCTAGCCTGGTAAACCAGGGGTCCTCCTTACGTTAAGAATAATAACTAAGAAAGAGGTTGTTTTTTTTGAAGTGTCCTCTGCTATTACCTAAAGCTACCAGAGGGGGAAAAAACAATGTGGATGAAAATAGCTAGATTTGTTTATTTATAATATTGTCAGGAGTTACTGATTTTGCAGTATGTTTCATTCCTCTATCAAGGGGGTTGTTTTGTTTTATTCATGTGAATGACATACCCATCAGTCTATCGCTGGGGTGATTTCTTCTTCAGTTTACAGTTAATGTGTAAATCAAATATGATTTATTTATGAACTCTAGGAAGATTGCATTTAAAATTTATTTTGTACTTTATTAAGATAGCAGTTGCAATCCTTAAACGTTCTTAGAAATGTTTAAGATATTGTTTGGCTCCACTCATTGACAATAGCAATAGCTGAATTTATTTGGAAGGCAATTTAAATTATTAATAAGGTAATGATGTGCAGGTATTATGTTTGCATAATCTCTAATACATTAAATGTAAAATGTTACAGGATTGCACACATTTTTTTGAGTCAAATTTCTACCTTGAAATCTCTAATTAAGTGAATTCTAAGTGAAGACACAAGTATTTAAGATATAAAAACAATGCACATTTTAATAGAAATTGAGTATAAATTCCCCAACAGGAATCTGGGAACTTTAGTTCAAGGTCGTCTCAAGGTTTGAACTGAGACAGAGTTTTATGGAACAACTGGTATTTCTAGCACTATCATAATTCAGTGCTTTCATTTGTTCATTGTTTTACTCAGTCAACAAATCTCTATTGAGCACCTACATGTCTACCAGATAATTCAGGGAGCTCACCATCAAATGGAAGTGCCAGGCACCAACAGACTAGTGTCTAGTACACTTGTCTGTACACTCTTCCCAGTGCACTGAAGAGTGTACAGACAAGTGGGAGAGTATGGAAGGGGCCAACCAACCCACCTGTGAAGGAGGGAGACTGGGAAGTCTCCTGGAAGAGGAGGTGCCCAGCATGAGGAGTTCAATGAGGGGTGAAGGACAGGGATTGTGGGGAGTAAGGGAATGATGTGGAGGGATGATGTTTCAGACAAGGAGATTATATAAACAAAGTCATAAAGACAAAACCCATGTTTATTCACTGCAAGTAGATAAGTGCCGCAGAGGCAGCATAGCATGGGCTTTCAGGCCAGACCACCTGGGTTTGAATCCTGGCTCTGCTGTTTGCTAAATCTGTGACCTTCAGCACATCCAGGAACCAGTCTGTGCCTCTGTTTCTTCATCTGTAAAATGGGGATAATAATAGTACCTACTTCATAGTACTGCCTTGAAGATCGACATCCCTATGTGTGAAGCACTTAGAATTGTGCCTGGCATGTAGTAAAACTGATATAGATGTTAGTTCTTTTTATTATATAGCAAATGATAGAGTATAAAGTAGTCAGGCTGGAAGATCGGGCAAGTCAAATCTTGGAGGTTTTGTCTGCCAGAATAACATGCTTGGGCTTCACATTATGAGTAACAGAGAGTCAAGAAAAGCTGTTAAGCTGGGTAATGACCTGAGAGAGTTTGTGTTTTTGCTAAACCACTCTGGTTTGTAGAAGACAGAGCCAAGGGGAATGAAATGGACACAGACCAATCGATAGGCTGCTGTGTTAATGGAGGCCTGAATGAAGGTAATGGTACCAGGGATGGACAGGAAAAGTGATTAAATAAATATTTAAGAGGTTGAATCTACTGAACTTTATTGATTGAGTATGAGGGATTATAAAGAGTGAAGAGTTGGGCTTCAGTTATGAAGACATAAAAAAATCAATTCACAATGTTAAGTAAGGCTATGAGAAAATAATAAAATCATATGTGTTGACAGATGAGTATCTTTAAGGAATGAAACTGCTTCATTTGTTTATTACAAACCAGAGACAAGATTGTCAATATTGCTATGGCCTTGCTAAGAAAGACACTTTTTGTTAACATTTTCAAATCCATATTAATTGGCAATGCTTTTGCAGATATTTACAAATTATAGGTATCCTAGTAATAGATCGAAGACTCTATCCATTCATAATTCCAAATATATATCTGACACCCTTCTTGATAATCTACCTGCTGATGTAAGGTGTTTGATTTGCTTCGTTGTTCTCATGGCTTTGTGTCACTTCACACTGCAGTCCCCTTGCACTATTGGTTTATAATCTCAGATCACTCTGTTCACTTTCCTATTGTGCTCCAAAAATCTTTCCAGACAACACTCTCCCATTTGGTTTGTGTCAGATAATTTTGCACTGTGTTTTCATGGACAGATGTGCATGCAGATGCTTTTTGATAAATGCATATTTTGAGCTCCATAACATAGTGAGTCACTTTGAAAAATCCATGTCTCTTTTTCTGTTTGTCATCCATAATGATTTTGCTTATTAGAAGATAATCTCATGGATCTCTGTATTTCAATTAATTCTGCAGTTTTATTATCAAGCACAGGGGGAACACCTGGCCCAGCAGAAACGTCTAGGACTTGGCTGTCACTATGGTCATTCTAATTAGTCAGTTCCTGTGCCATTTTGGTTGTTAAATGTTTTAAATATCACACTAGCTTATGCTGATGGTTCAGGATCTTCCCCCCAAGATTTTGTTTTAGCAAGTGGAGGTTTATCTTTTTTGTTTGTTTTTATTTTTGGCTGTGTTGGGTCTTCGTTGCTGTGTGCAGGCTTTCTCTAGTTGTGGCGAGCGGGGGGCACTCTTCATTGCGGTGCCCGGGCTTCTCATTGTTGTGGCTTCTCTTGTTGTGGAGCATGGGCTCTAGAGCGCAGGCTCAGTAGTTGTGGTGCACAGGCTTAGTTGCTCCATGGCATGTGGGATCTTCCCAGGCCAGGGATCAAACCTGTGCCCCCTGCATTGGCAGGTGGATTCTTAACCACTGTGCCACCAGGGAAGCCCAGAGGTTTATCTTAAGTAGTTGTTTTATTGGATTCTTTCCATGAAAATATTTTTTTAAATCGTCAGACATTTTCATCCGTGAGTAACCCATTGTTATTACTAAAAACATTGAGTCCTATTTGACAGTGGACTAAGGTGAGTAAAATCTCCCTTCTAGGAAAATATATTTTCATCTCACAAATTTTTTGAGAGAATCAAATGGTGCAGTATGCGGAAGCATTTATAGGTACAGACTCAGTGATAGTAGTGAGCATTATTTAAGAAAAGCTTAGAAAATTGACTTCTTAAATACATTTCTTAAGGTTTTAGTATCTGATATTTTGTAGTTTCTATAAACCCTGGCCCTTTGTTACACTTCACTGGACCTGGTTAAAAAAAACAATATAATTTTAATAAAGAACGTCAGTGCTTATTTCTCAAACAGTTCTTTTCTTTCCTGCCCACACACAGCTATATAACCTTTCTCAAAAATGAGGGGGTTCTTACAGCTTTCCACTTAGAAAATCTGTAATGTTATTCTTTGTATTAGTTACTGTGATATTTTTAACGTTTCTTATTTCCTGCAGGTATTCTTGGCGTCACCAACTAAGGGAATTTAAAAGTGAATATAGAGTTGTAGCGTTGGACTTGAGAGGCTATGGAGAAACAGATGCTCCCATTCATCGAGAGAATTATAAATTGGACTGTCTAATTACAGATATAAAGGATATTTTAGACTCTTTAGGTAGGTTTTAAAAAACAGTGTTAATTCTTTTTAAGGGACTAACATTCAACAAACTGTAAACTGATTACCACATTTCTTCCATCTACCTGAGCTGTTGTCTAGATCCTATCACCTTGGTTCATACAGCTCAAAATATTTATAGAGGCAACTTAAAATAACACAACCAGAATAACTATTCTGTCTAACAGCCAAAAGTGACTCTCAAAATTTGTTTTTAAAAATTGACTTAAGGTATACTATCTATTATTTTCAGAACTAATTATTAGAAATTTGATTCTTGTTCACAGAAAATTTATTTCTTCAGAACCAACACCTAAATATTTATTTAAACATGTTGTAAGATGCAGAAACACTTGCATTATCTTTCTTGTATTGATCAGCTAGTGCCAGCTAGTGCCACAATAATATTGTGTAACAGACCACCCCAAACTCAGTGGCATACAGCCATAGGCATTCATTCCTGTGCTCCTGGATCTTCAGGTCAACTGTAGGCTGGACCCCTCTGGGTCTTTGCCTCAGGCTACAGGTCCAGCTGGGATTGGCTTCTCACTGTGAATGGGGCTGGAGCCCCAGCTAAAGCGGAGTAGCTATCTGTGGGAAGCTCTTCTCCTGGCTATGGTTGAAGTGGCAAGAGGATGAGCCCAGTTGCAAAAGCATTTCAAGCATTTCAAGTTTCTGGTCGCAGCTCATTGGTCAAAGCAAGTCATATGGCTGAGCCCCAAATCAAGTCATACACCCACCACAAAACCAAAGCAAATCACACTGCCAAGTCTAACATCAAAACATCAAACAGGTGGTGAAGGAACTTCCCTGGTGGTCTAGTGGTTAAGACTCTGCACTTCCACTGCAAGGGGCACAGTTTGATTGGGGAACTAAGATCCCGCTTGTCTTTCGGCATGGCCAGAAAAAAGGTGGGGTGGGGGGGACTTCCCTGGTGGCACAGTGGTTAAGAATCCACCTGCCAATGCAGGGGACATGGGTTCAAGCCCTGACCTGGGAAGATCCCACATGCTGCAGAGCAACTAAGCCCATGCACCACAACTACTGAGCCTGTGCTCTAGAGCCCATGAGCCACAACTACTGGGCCTGAGTGCCACAACTACTGAGCCCACGTGCCACAACTACTGAAACCTGAGCGCCTTGAGCCTGTGCTCCGCAACAAGAGAAGCCACCGCAATGAGAAGCCCACACACCGCAACAAAGAGTAGTCTCTGCTCACCGCAACTAGAGAAAGCCCACGCACAGCAACGAAGACCCAACACGGCCAAAAATAAATAATAAATAAATAAATTTATGAACAAAAGAGGGAGGGAGCAGTGAAGTATACTACCTCTATGGCAGTGGGGAGAGGGGAGGAGTAAATATTTTTTAACAATAATCTAATACACTATATCCCTTTTGACTAAAACCCAGCTGCTGCCATCGATATGTTAACAGAACCAGTATAGTGAGAAACCCATGAAATCAAATTAAAGACCCTTTTCTACAACAATCTAATGAGAACGTAGATCAGGTCAATATTCTTAGAGGGGAAAAAATGGATGAGGTCTGGGGGTGTCAATGCAGTGTTGTAATTTACTGTGATTACAGTAAAATAGACTCAGAGACACTGATTTCCGACAGCCATATTTCTTTCACATTTTGTGGTAATTCAGTCAAACTTGGCCTAAATTTGTAATCATGAAATTTTCGAGTTAAATCAATAATGTAATCTTGCTTATGACCTAATTATGTGTAGTCTTTACCATGGTTTTCCAAACTCAGGTTTATGTGACCAGAGCTGAACTATTTCTAATTTTTTTTAAGAGTATAAATTCCCAAGAGAGATTCTGAGGTCTATAATGGATCCTGGGCATCTAAATTTTCTAAAAAGCTACCCTAGGTGATTCAGACATACAGGGTTTTGGAAGCACCAAACTCAGTGTCTGCACAAAGTGCATAATTAGGGTAGGAGAGTAGAAAGATTAGTTTTAGAAACATACCTATTTTATGTGCAGTAATGATGTACCCACCTGTTTCTTTTCAATGATGCCAACATTCATTTCTCAATTACAGGGTATAGCAAATGTGTTCTTATTGGCCATGACTGGGGAGGCATGATTGCTTGGCTAATTGCCATCTGTTATCCTGAAATGGTGATGAAGCTTATTGTTATTAATTTCCCTCATCCAAATGTATTTACAGGTGAGTTTAAATTTCCTTTAAGACATCTTTGATAGCGTGACAACTCACTATTGTCACTGACACGGATTAAAAACAGCAAAAGTTGATTAACATAATATTTTTTAAATTAAATATGATATTATCACATGATAATGTCAGCTATTTCAGCTTTAAATATTCCTGAAGAGTCACAGGAATTGTTGCTTTATATTTGCTTGCATAATTTTATTTATTTTTAGAAAACATTTTACCGCTAACTTAGGGAGAGTTAAAGAGTTAAAGGGAAAATGCAGTAACATTACTTTGACAGTAATGAATCTTGACAGCCTAGAAATAAATTTTCCTCTTGCCTGACTCCTTTGGCTGTCAGGAATGGCAGCATTCTTTAAAGCAGCAGTTCTCAAATTTTTGGCCTCCTTTATACTCCTAAAAATTATTAAAGACCCCATTGAGAATTTGTTTATATGGGTTATATCCATAAACATTCACTGTATTGGAAATTAAAAAAGAGAATTTTTAAAATGTTTATGTATTAATTCATTTTTTAAAAATAATTAATCCAGTACATATTAGCATAAACATTTTACTGAAAACTAGCTACATCTTCCAAAACAAAATTTTAGTGAGAGGAGTGTCATTGTTTTACATTTTTGCAAAACTCTTTAACTTTTGGCTTAATAGAAGACAGCTGGATTCTCATATCTGCTTCTATATTCAATCTGTTGCAAATGTTTGAATTGAAGTACATGAAGAAATCTGGCCTCACACAGATTTGTAATTAGAAAAAGGAGGAGAATTTTAATAGTCTTTTCAAATAACTGCATATGTTCTCCTTTAATACTACACCAAACTCAAAAATTAGGTATTTCTTAAAGGTTAGTAACAATGTGGAATCTGATGTCATATTAATGAACTTTTTGTACTCTGTCACATTAAAATCCATTGGCCTCTCTAGCACTTTGAATGGATTTTTTCTACCTATGCATGATTTTGCAATCATCACGCATTGGAAGATATTGGTTCATTGAGTTATGCAGGTCTTCCATAAGTGGACACATTTCATTATATGCTATCAAATCATGTTCATTAATATCACCCCAGTTTCATCAAAAAAGCCTTTGCAAAGCTGTCAAGCTCACAGTAGCAGACACAAGTTTCCAAAATTCTAATTTTCATTTGAAATCTTGAACTTCATCATTGACAACAAACACTGTTGATTGTCTTCCCTCAAGTGACAGGCTCACTTTGTTCATTTTCAAGAGACTATCTGTTAAATACCCAATCTGACTGATGATAGTTAGTCGTTCTCTCAAGTAAAAATGGTGTTCCATTAAAAATACAGCTAATTCAACTTATCAGACAATTGCAGAAGTGCTTTTCCTCGAGACAATCATTGTATTTGGGTGTTCAACAGAACTGCCTTATTTTCTATTTCTTTCTAACAATGTTAAAAAGACGTATACAAAAAGGTAGAAATTTAATAAAATTAGTAATTTTTGCTATTTCATCAAAGACATTCTTAAGTGAAACCGCCACTTAATTTTATGTATTTATGTACTTGTTTGTTTACAGCAAGTGTGTGGTGGTGAAGAATACAATGACTGCGGGTATTGTTTAGTGTCACTGCCTTGATTTGTGCTCAGGCAGCAATGGCTTTATCTACTATTGCCTTTGTACCATCTGTGCAAATGGCAAAATGAGAAAAGTTAATTGTATTGTTTTGAAATAATTTGACCATCTGTATCCTTTGAAAGGGTCTTAAGGATCCCCAGGGGTCCACATGGACTATGTTTTGAGAACCTCTGCTATAAAGAGAACCCTTAATCTTAAGAGTGATTAAAAACAAATAAAAAAACTGAACAATGGCTAGGCACACTTTTATTTGGTTTTGACAAAAATTATAATTTTGTCCTCTTTAACTACCCTTGTCAAATTTTCTGAGGTTCAGTACTGTCATGACCCACAGTAGCCCTCCAGGGAACAAAAAATTCAGAAAAACATATTTTTATTTCTTCCTCAAAATTAAAGTAGGTGAGGGAGAAAGGGAACATGACTACATAAATACTGTATAAGTATAAAAGTTAAATTTCAGATACATATTCAATTGTCCTATCTCAGCTGAGGTAATAGCATGGCTGCTTAGGAATCAAATATCTAACTGAGGTTCATCATATTTCTCTCAGTTGCATTAGTCAATAGAAGTTGTGCTACATGCTTGTTCAATTGATCAGGACCCTAGAGTAAATGTTATTTTGTTGGTGCTGCTATATGGACAAACTGTAATTGGTCATTTCAGTAAGAAAATACTTGGATATTTCTGGAACTATCTTATCAATAATAGGTTCAACCCTGGTCAGGTCAATATGAAGTCTTCAAGTAATATGACTGTATTTTCCCTTAACTGTATTGATATCTCTAAATGCAGAGCTGAATAAATCTTATTCGATGATGACATTACAAAAAAGTATAGCACAAGAGTGCTCCACTTACCTGAGAATCATAATTCTAAAAACTCTAACCATGTTGAGTACAGTTACACAGTTAGAAATAAGAAAAAAAAATCACCTCTATAGCAAGGAAAATAAAAGTATAGTATACAATACACAAAAAATATGTACATTTAATATGTATGATCACATTACTCCCTAGTTTAAAACTTGTGTCTTCCCAAAACACTTAAAATCTTTATCATTCTGGCCTTACCTGACTGGGTTTCTGCGTTTTTTTCTAAAACTCATACCATCTCCCCCTCCTCATTCACTACACATCAGCCACACTGGCCTTCTTTCTGCTTCTTGAATGTGCCAAGCCCAGTACCTACTTTCTGTTCTTGATGCTCTTCCTAGATCTTTGCGTTCAAGGCTTATCCCACATCCCCAGAGAAACCTGTTCCACCACCTTTACTAAAGGATAGTCCCTTCACACCACCCAACCATTACTTTCAATCAGATTACCTTGTTCTATTTTCTTTATGGTATTTTTGCTAACTAAAATGATCTTTTAAGTATTCATTACTTATTTATTATGTATGTTCCTTATGAATGGGAACCTCTTTTCTCTTGTTCAATGCTAAATCCCCTCACACACAGTAGATATTCAAAGATTCATTGAATGGATGAATTTTCTCAATACATGAATGAATTTAAAGGAAAGGCTTTAGTTTCTGTTGAGGCCAAATGAATAAGATATTCAAATCAGCCTGTAAGGAAAATCTTTTCAACAAGGGAAAATTACTTCCCCATGTATCCTTAGGAAAAGTGTTTGGTCACTGATAATGACCTTGGAGAAAAGGGAGTGTTGTTTTGGGTTTCCTGTTCCTTTCTGAGTCAACATTTCATAAAGTGGAACTTTCTTTTTATTTAAAGTGCTTTAATTATTTAAAATACCAAAAATATCCAAAATAAAATATAAGAACATAGAAATTGTTCCAAAGAGAAATATACAGAAGCCTTATTTGTAGATTCTTTTATGGGATCATCTCAAAGGTGAAATTGCCTTAAAAAGAAGTTATTTCAATAGTAAGTAATTCATACCCCTTGGATAAGGTCTAACACGATATTTTAATTTCAGAATATATTTTACGACACCCTGCCCAGCTGTTCAAATCCAGCTATTATTATTTCTTCCAAATACCATGGTTCCCAGAATTTATGTTTTCCATAAATGATTTCAAGGTAAGTCAAACATGGTGATGGATGTTACAGACTTATTGTCTGTGATCATTTTGCAGTGTATACAAATATTGAATCAGTATGTTGTACACTTGAAACCAATATAATGTTATATATCAATTATACCTCAATTAAAAAAAGAAAGACTGGTGCCCAAGAGGATGACAAAATTAGGAGGTCAAAAATAAAACATAGACTGAAACACTAAAAGCAAACAAAAAACCCAAGAAAACCAGTTCTGCTTATGTTGTTATGATTTATTTTAAATAATCATTTATTGTACATCTGTTATGTGTTATGCACTGATAGGCATTTCCTCCTATGCAAAAAAATAAGTCAAACAAATAATGTTAATGAGAAACATTTTAAATTAAAATCCATCTTTAAGAAAGAAAAACAGGGAATTCCCTGGTGGTCCAGGTGGTTAGGACTCCACCCTTCCACTGCAGGGGGTCCGGGTTCAATCCCTACTTGGGGAACTAAGATCCCAAAAGCCTTTCAGTGCTGCCAAAAAAAAAAGGGAAAAGAAAACAGACAAATGCTAAAACTTAATAAATGTTTCTAAGGCTTCATCGATAGGCTTACTTATTTTTACATTCTCTATTCATATGTTTGAGTGCCTGGGTGTTAACTCAATTTTTTTCTGAGAGCCTGTTCCCCTACAGGCATACTTCTTTCTAGAGAACATTCCATGGGGAGTTGAAAGAATATGAATGCCAGGTAAGAGAATTTGACAGTAGCAGAAGTGGAAGCCCTTGGGATTAAAAAAACCCCCAAACAAAATTAAGCCTGCAGGTATTGGTGTACCATATACACTGACACCAGGAGTCATATATAGTATCTATTTCTTCGAAGTTAATTAGTTGCTTCTTGTTTGTCCAGCATGATGTTAAATATTTAGGGAGGTTAAAAAAAGACATAATATTATTTTACCTGGAAATACTTCTGCATGTACCTCTGACAATAAGGACTATTTTTAAAAAAAGAACATAACTCCAGTGCCATTATCAAAGCTAACAAAATGAACAACTTGTTAAAATCATTTAATGCCCATTCAAATTCTCTTAATTGTCTCAACTGTCTTTATGCACTTTATTTGTTTGAATCAGGAACCAAACAAGGTCTACATATTGTATTTGTTTGTTATGCATTTTAAAATCTTTAACGGTTCTTTCCTTTTGTTTTTTACCATCACTTTTTTAAGAAGAAATTTGTTCATTTGCCCTGAGGAATGGTCCACATTTTGGATTTGACTGACTGCTTCATCATGGTGTTATTTAACTAGTTCTGCTAAGCCTTGTCTTTCCTACTTCATAGGTGCTACTGATCTAGAGGCTTGATTAGACTGTTTAATTTGACAAGAATATTTTATAGGTGGTTCTGTGTATTTCCTAATGCGTCACATCAGGGAAGCACATAATGCTTAGTTGTCCCAGTTTTAGTAATGTTAACACTAACCAGTGGACTCACAAATTGTCAGCCTATCCAAATTGCCTAACAACCAACCTTTCACCAAATAACTTTAGCATACCTTGATCGTCACGGCCTAGGTTCATTATTTCTTTAGAAAACAGTGATTTTTTTAGTTCTATGGGGATGCCTAAAAAGTTCCCTCAGTTTTTAAGTAAAAATAAAAGACACATTTTTCATTTTCACCAAGAGCTTTACTGAACCCTTTGGTTCCCCTACCTTCTGCCATTTTTCAGGCAACTTCTAAATTCCATCTTCCCAAAATTTTTTATCCTTTTGCGCAAAGAACTGTTCCGGGTGCCTTTTACAGTCTTCCGGGGTATTGACATTTTTTCCATTAAGAGAACTTTGTAAAGACCGAAATAAATGGAAATCTGAAGGTGCAGTGTCTGGTGAATATGGCGGATGAATCAGAACTTCCCAGCCAAGCTGTAACAGTTTTTGCCTGGTCATCAAAGAAACGTACGGCCTTGGTTATCCTGATGGAAGATTATGTGTTTTCTGTTGAGTAATTCCGGATGCTTTTTGTTGAGTGCCACTTTCAGTTGGTCTAATTGGGAGCAGTACTTGTTGGAATTAATCGTTTGGTTTTCCAGAAGGAGCTCATAATAGAGGATTCCCGTTCAATCCCACCATATACACAACATCACCTTCTTTGGACGAAGACCAGCCTTTGGTCTCTTCCGTTCCACATTATTGTACAGTATCCACTTTTCATCGCCCATCACAATTTGTTTTAAAAACGGAACATTTTTGTTACGTTTCTGTAGAGAATCGCATGCAGCAATACGATCAAGAAGGTTTTTTTTCACCTAGCTTAACATCAAAGCGATTCACATAACCAGGGTGGTGCAAATGATTTTCAACGCTTGATTTAGATATTTAGAGTATGTCGGCTATCTCCTGCGTGGTATAACGTTTATTGCTCTCAATTAATTTCTCGATTTGATCACCATCAACTTCAACTGGTCTACCCGACCATGGAGCATCGTCCAGCGAGAAATCTGCAGCAAGAAACTTCTCAAACCACTTTTGCCACATTCGCTCAGTCACAGCACCTTCTCCATACACTACACAAATCTTTTTTTGAGTTTCAGTTGCGTTTTTACCTTTCTTGGAATAATAAACATAATATGCCGAAAACGTTGCTTTTTTCCTTCATCTTCAATGTTAAAATAGCTACACAAAAATTCACCAGTTTTGATAAGTTTTTTTTTTTTTAATGCATGCTAGTATGACAGCAGTCACAATACAACAAAATTATTTCGAATAAAGTTAAAGACAACTAAGTGCTACTAGAGCCATCTTATGGAAAAAACTGAACGAACTTTTTGGCCAACCCAATATTATTCTTTCTGCTTTTATTAACTGGAATTCATGTATAAAGAGGAATTTCCACATCTATATTTGGTTATTCTGAAATACAGTTCCCACAAGAATGGCAGGACAAATGCTTCATTATTTCCCTTTGTAAACAACTTCCAGAGTAATGAATTGGTGCCCTAGAAACTTCCACTGATAACCAATGAGGGTTTTTTTTTCATATCGTTATGAGCTCATGATTTTTAAAAATATATTTGATATTTATCAATTGATTACAGTCATTATTCTCTTTGATGCCCAAATTGTTGCAAGTGTGAACTCCTTCAGGTTGGCTCCTATGTCCTCTTGACACAGGAGCCCTTTAGTCAGGGATAGCTTGCTTCCTTAATGTCCTAAGGTCATCATTTTTTTCCTGTTCCAGATCTGGAATCAGTCATTTATTGAAGGAACTCTGGCTCCTATTAGCAGGAAATGATATTTAGAGACCACAGTTTGGGTATCAAGGTGATCATTGTTACTGAGTTTTCATTGCTTCTAGATCTTTCCATTGGACAGAATGTAGACATACACATTTTTTAGAAAAAAAATATGAGTTCTTATTCACATTTCCAAAGCAAATTTAAGATGACAGCATTTTCACTTAACTTCTATGACTTTATATAAAACATTATATGGTTCTAAGTCAAAACTCTAGAACAAGGTACATTCAGAGAAGTCTCACTTGTCTCTGTTTCCTCTGTTTCTCTGTCTCCATCCTATTCTGTCTCCCATCGAAAACCATTTTGGTTAGTTTTGTTTCCTCTTTTTATTGTTTCTTTTTAAAAATATAAGCAAATATGTATATATTTATCTTTTCCTTCTCACACAAAAGATAACATACTATAAACACTATTTCTACCCTTGCTTTTTTTCCAGTTAACAATATACCCTGCAGATGACTCCATCATCAGAATAGAGATTATCTCCATCTTCTCTTAGAGTACTAAGAACACATAATTCACCAATGTGTATCTATACCATAGTTTATTCATCCAACCCCCCACAGACATTTGTTTCCATTCTTTTTATTTTCTTAATTAAAAAAATGTTTTTGGCTGTGCTGCACCACGGGGCATGAGGGATCCTAGTTCCCCAACCAGGTATCGAACCTGTGCCCCCTGCAGTGGAAGCATAGAGTCTCAACCACTGGACTGCCAGGGAAGTCCTCCATTCTTTTTCTATTACAAATAATGTTTCAATGAATCACCTCCTGCACATGTCATTTCATATTTTTGCAAGGGTGTTTTGGGGTTGAGGGATCTAATTTTAAACAAGAATCCCAATAATTCTGATTCAGATTGTTTAGAGACACACTTTGAGAAATGCTGGTATAGAGCAGTATTTTTCAAATTGTAGGTGGAGACCCATTAGTGAGTCATGAAATAAGTTTTGCAATTCAGTAAAGTGGCTTGCAATTTGAGTTTTTAAAAATAAAGTAGAACAGAATTGAAAATATCATTACATGCTGTAATAAGTGTAAGGGCTATTTCTTTAAACTTTTGTTTCAGACATATATGTGTAGAGATACGAACTGGATCATGATGTAAAATGTGTTTGTTACTCTAGGTTGTGATCAAAAGAAGTTCAAACAATTTAGGGGGAGGTGTGTGGATTGGTTGTCAGTAAATAGATAAACTGTTAACTGGAATATCAGGCTTTAGAGCAGGGATAGTACTTGAGCTCAGCCTTGTAGAATGTGAAGAGACACCAAGAAGACAGGATACTTTTCATAAGGGTGAAGTGTCCATGGGGGATTAAAAGGGAATAATATCAAAAATAAAGCCAGGAAAGCAGAAATATATAAAATGTGCTTGTAAACAATGAGGTCTCCAACCTGGCTAGAGCAGAAACTGGGCGCTATCACTGCACACTGACCATCATTCTCTTTCAAAAGCCAAGTATTTAGTTACTATTAGGTAACTGAAGAGTTTTAATTATTCTCTTCTCACTTATCAGGCTTTGAAACATCTGTTTACTAGTCACAGCACTGGCATTGGAAGAAAAGGATGTCGATTAACAGCAGAAGATCTTGAAGCTTATATTTATGTTTTTTCTCAACCTGGAGCGTTAAATGGTCCAATCAACCATTACCGAAACATCTTCAGGTCAGTATAATTTGCTCTTTTTAACTAAACAAAATATTAATTCCATACAGAGCCAGTATTTGATTTTTGTTAACATCTTTATTGGAGTATAATGGCATTACAATGGTGTGTTAGTTTTTGCTATATAACAAAGTGAATCAGCTATACATATACATATATCCCCATATCTCCTCCCTCTTGTGTCTCCCTCCCACCCTCCCTATCCCACCCCTCTAGGTGCTCACAAAGCACGGACCTGATCTCCCTGTGCTATGCGGCTGCTTCCCACTAGCTATCTATTTTACATTTGGTAGTGTATATATGTCCATGCCACTCTCTCACTTCGTCCCAGCTTACCCTTCCCCTCCCCGTGTCCTCAAGTCCATTCTCTATATCTGCGTCTTTATTCCTGTCCTGGCCTTAGGTTCTTCAGAACTATATTTACTGATTATTTTTAATAAGAATTATTTTATCAAGTATTTTCCATTAAGTTCTTTAGCTTAGTATACTAAAACCTACTCTCTTAAAATATTTAATGTTTTTCTTTGTTTCATTTATTTATTTATTTATACTGTAGTATAATTGACATATAGCATTATATTGGTTTCAGGTGTACAACATAATGATTTGATATTTGTATGTATTGCAAAATAATCACCACAGTAAGTCTAGTTAATCATCTGTCACCATACATATAATTTTTTTTCTTGGGATGAGAACTTTTAAGATCTACTCTCTTAGCAACTTTCAAATATGTAATACAGTATTAACTACAGTCACCTATCTGTACATACTTTGTTTTATCTGTAACTTACGTTTCATGTGACATTTAACAATTTGAAACCTCAGGACCAGAGAATATGCTTTTCTTTTAGTTTTCTGAAAACTCCTCCCTTTTACCCTCAATTCGATCTGGTGAAGAATTTATATTCCTCTTTACTTTTTCATTAATAGTCCTTTTAATAGGGACTAATAGTCCCCTTTCCTTACTAATTCAACTATTACATGCTCACATGTTGTTAAATATGCAGGTAACTATTAGAAAATGTTTTGTTTTGGAACACTTTATGAGCTCCAGAATTTAAGTGACTTGCAAGTTTGTATAGCAATCCATGTATCAATAATTAAGTATAGATATATTTTTATATCAGTTTACCCATTCACCAAGAACTTAATTTTTAGGAGCATTAGAACCAAATGATGGCCACTTGCATGGGAATCAAAAGTTAAGACCTTGGTGGACATATGTGATATCCTTCATATTCCAGCAGCATCTTATCAACCCCAAGTAGCCTCAAGTCAAGCTTTTTTGTAACTAGCAAAAATGTAATTCAGTGCTGGAGAGTGTCTAGTTAGATGTTCCTTCTCATTCTTAGTTAACAGGGTTGTAATTAATACCATCCCGCCTTTCTGAAAAACAGCTTAGCAGAAGTTGTCAAAAGCTTTAAAAATATGTATCCTCTTCAGCTCAGGAATTCCACTTCCAGGGCTCTAGCCCAAAGAAGTTATCTGAAATGCCAACTAAGATTTGGGCACAAAATGCTAATTGCAGCATCACTTAAAACATCCCCGGGCTTCCCTGGTGGCGCAGTGGTTGAGAGTCCGCCTGCCGATGCAGGGGACACGGGTTCGTGCCCCGGTCCAGGAAGATCCCACATGCCGCGGAGTGGCTGGGCCCTTGAGCCATGGCCGCTGAGCCTGCGCGTCCGGAGCCTGTGCTCCGCAACGGGAGAGGCCACAGCAGTGAGAGGCCGGCGTACCACAAACAAACAAACATCCCCTTCTTTTAAGTGATGCTATAATCTAAATATTCCATTATACAGGAACAGTCATTTATGGGTTATTATGCCATAAAATAGTATGTTTTACAATTATTTTTGAAAAACTATATGAAACAAGAAAGTTATTATAAATTAATATGAAATTTGCATGTGTATACTGTGTATAAACTGTATATTTACTGCATTGTACTTATGGTTTCAACGATATGCATAGAAAATGACCATTTTTTAATGATGGAATTATGCATGATTTTATTCTTTATACTTTTCTGTATTTAAAAAATACACAATAAAAACTTTATATTTTAAAAAGAATCTTCTTGCGAAATAAATATAGTATCATGTAGTATTAAGGCTCATTCCGTATATATGTTCTGACTTTTCAGTTCCAATTTTCACATAAAATTCATTAGATTATCCAACAGATAATTGAAATACGTTTAAATAGTAACACTGTTTAAAGCTCCCTTTCATCACACTATTCAGAAATTCTGTTATCTTTTTGAAGCAAATTATTCTTCATAGTGATGAATTTCATATTTAATTTATAGCCTGCATTATAAGTTTTGCACGGCTGATCCAATTAAAACTTTTATCTGGCCCTTTCTTAAATAGACCATTAATTTTTTTTATTGTACAGATTGATTGCCTAATGCAGTGTTTCTCAACCATTTTGTTTGTCATCACTTCCCTTCAGAGGCTTTTTAGGCATTTTTTTTTTCCTAATTGCCCCCCACCCCATGAAATTTTAATATCTGTTTATGTACTGTGTGTATACTCATGGTTTATATATAAAAAGCATAATTTTTTTTTCACTCTCCCAAGAACAAATTTTCATCCCTTTGGTGGTGATATTGCCCTCCTTAAAAATCTGTGGCCTAAAGAAACATTTTGGGGGAATGTTATTTTAACGTTTACAGTGAGTCTCAAGCCCACGTGTTTTGTTTTTATAGCTGCTTGCCTCTCAAGAATCACATGGTGATCACTCCAACACTACTACTGTGGGGAGAGAAAGACGCATTTATGGAGGCGGAGATGGCTGAAGGCACGAAGATTTACGTTAAGAACTATTTCAGGCTAACTATTTTGTCAGAGGCCAGTCACGGGCTCCAGCAAGAACAACCTGACATAGTGAACAAATTGATATGGACATTTCTAAAAGAAGAAACAAGGAGAAAAGACTGGCTTTTTCTGTGACGAGTCTGTAATGAAATCTCTAAATAATTTTTTTAAATTGTTCATCAACTTCTTTAAGCTTCATTAGGAAAAATTGTTTTAATATGCTTTATCATAAATAAATATCCTGACAAATGACATCAAGAAAAATCTGAGAACATGTGAACTTGTAACATAATGTTGGTTTTTTTCTTGTTGTATTTTGCCCAGAAAAGCATCTGCCTTAAAATGTACACACTTGTACAAAAAGGAAGTTGGAGAAAGTGGTTCAGTTTTGGTTTTTCGTGTTATTTACCCTGTTAATATATGGTGCCTTTTACAAATGTATATTAAAGATTAGCTGTGCCATATTAAAAGGCAAAACTGCAATGGTATAAATTTTTATTTTATTGTTCCAAAGTTCTTTTTACTATTTTTTGACCGTTAAAAAATTCTATTATCAAATCTCTTGGATTTATAGTATATTTATTAGTCTGAAGGCAGATATGACAAGATGAATGTGCATCTTAAAATAGGCCATAAACACTACTTACACTGGGAAGAGTAACAAAAGAGGATATGAAGATTCTATATATACATATATATTTATTAAACATTGTAGGGAAGCAGATCCATTAAATTACTTGCCTTAATTCTTCAGCTAAATTGGTGAGAGATTTAGAAAAAAGATCAAAATGTGCTTTTGCCCCATTTAATGCAACAAGGATTGAATACTGTACTTCCTATGTGCACTAGAATCTAAGCTCCACAGGGCAGAGATTTTTGCTTTATTAACTGACATATATCCAGCATCTAGAATAAGAGCCTGACTCATTGTGGGAACTCAAATATTTGCTAAATGAATAAATAATATATTTGATACACTGCTAGGCACTGTGCGGGAAATATGAAAGGAAGATGGCATGGTAATGTTGATCTTTCCCTTAAGAACCATATACAGAATGCAGTTAAATCAAACAAGGGTTCAAAAGTATTAATGAGCCTTACAGATAAGAGTGGGAAGGGAACTCCCCGGCAGTCCAGTGGTTAGGACTCAGCCCTTTCACTGCTGGGCCCAGGTTCAATCCCTGGTCAGGGAACTAAGATCCCACAAGCCGCACGGCATGGCCAAAAAAAAAAAAATGGCAGGAAGAATTACAGAATAGAGGATGAGACCAACTCAAGGGATTACTACTCATTCTCTTGGGTTGCTCTCATCTGGCACGGGAGACAACCTGTAACACTGCCAAATCATGGCTCCTTAAAGACTACAACTGTGTTCCCAAATAAAACTAAGCTGGTGAAAGGAATGTTTCCCTCACTAAGCCTAGTTCTGATAGTGACAGAAGAAAGTGGAATGTCCCTAAGAATTCTCATCATTGTATCCTAGCAACGTGTATTTACCAATAAAAGCCCAGTTTTCTATGTACATTGTACTTGTGCCTCATAACATCTCAAGGTAGGGAGTACTTGTGCCTTATAACATCGCAAGGTAGGGAGTATCACCACTTTACAGATGTGAAAATGAGATTGGCCAGTGCCCACAGTACAAGGGTTGGAACCAGGATCTGACCTAGATCCATCTGGTTGTAAAGCCCATAATCTTTCCACTTAGATCACATTCTGTTTAACCGGCTTTGGTATCCACACTGCTCTTTCTGTTTTATGGGTAACCTGTTGTGTTCCAATAATTAGAAACATCTTTCAGAAACTTAAAATTTGACTTTTAATTCTGGAGGAATTTAAATTAGCAAAGAGGAATATTTGATACAGCAAATGCTACAAGGTTTAGCAGAGAGCCTCGTTCACACCGACTTGAATTATGCTTCCCTCTTGATCGTTTTCAAAGGGCAGCAACAAAGGAAGGAACAAGACTTTATTGACCGTGTGTGGTGACACAATGAAGTAATCCTGACTTATTTTAATGAAAACGTGTTTCTGACAAAGGTGATTTTAAGGTTTCTCGTTGTTGTTACTTATGTCTGTTTGGAATGCTGACCAGTTCATCTGGACTAATATTAACAGTACGCATCAAAACGTGCCACGGGTAATCCTGGCCTATGATAATGGATGTATTCTAATTTTCAGTGGATGTAGAAGAGTACTTGTAACAGATATAAAGGCTCAAGGTTGCCATCAGTTGGACCTCTTAGCATAAAGAGATCCATTTGTAGGAAGAGTAAATGAATTTGACTTACCAACTGCCAAAGCATCTCACTGTAAGTAAACTTGACTGGTAATGGCATTTAAATTAAAAAATTGTGATTAATAAATATTCATCTATTTAATTCATCCTTAGTAGGTATATAAATATGCTTAATGTAAATTTCAGAAATTATGTGAAAATAATTTATTAAGCATATATGTCAAAAGGAGGCCATTTACAAAAAGCAAAAAAGATTGTGCTGTTGATATGATTCTAATTCTCCTGTTACATCATTTACCATTTTTTATTTTTCTTACTTTAAAGGTAATATATCATTGTCTATTAACCCACAGTTGCCTCAAAGAGTTCTAATTGTGCGAACGGAAAGAGCACTTAAATATGGGGCAGGGGTATACTCCGGGGGCCGCCCCCAGATCCAAGCTACAGGCGTCCTGAGACTAAGGAACAGTGGGCTTCATGGCACAGCCCACCTCGGACTCCGAGGCTGCGGTGTTGGAATCCACCCTCAGCCAAGACACAAGCAAGTCCCTGTACCCACCGGCCGTGGACAACCCCTTCACGCAGCAGACGCACATCAGCGCGTGGCGCTGGGCCTACATCGTCCTCATGGGGGCTGTGCTGGTGCCGGTGCGCGTGTCCTACATCGCCGTCCTCTTCATCTTCCTCTGGCCGGTGGCTGCGCTTTCCACCATAGGTCGTCGTGCTCGACCAACCAAGCCCGCCAGGAGTTGGAGAAGAAGACTGGTGCAGCCAACTCTCAAGTTCTTGTTTCAGGTGACTTTTTTTCAGCAGGGTTCCTGGTTAAAGTGAAAGGGATAAAGGCAACCCGAGACGAGGCCTGCATCTTCGTTGCAGCACCGCACTCCAGTTTCTTTGACGCAGTCGCCTGTGTCGTAGCAGGGTTCCCCTCGGTGGTCTCTGCGAGTCAAAATGTGCGTATCCCCGTGGCTGGGAAATTCTTACTGTCAACGCAGCCGGTGCTTGTGACCTGAGATGACCCCAATTCGAGGAAGAATACCCGGGAGGAAATCCTGAGGCCAGTGACATCTGATAGGAAGTGGCCACAGATCCTGATTTTCCTGGAAGGAGTGTGTACCAACCGCAGCTGTCTGGTCACTTTAAACTAGGGGCCTTCTCTCCAGGTGTTCCTGTGCAGCCAGTGCTGCTCAGGTAGCCAAACACCCTGGACACCGTGACCTGGACCTGGCAGGGGTTTACAGGCTTCCAGACCTGTATATTGACCCTGAGTCAACTCTTCACCAGGGTAGAAGTTGAGTTTATGCCCGTTTATATCCCAAATGACCGAGAAAAAAAAGACCCCGTCCTTTTTGCCAATAATACAGTGAGGATCATCATGGCCAATGCTCTTGGGGTGCCTGTGACAGATCACACTTATGAAGATTGCAGACTGATGATTTCTGCAGGTAACCTTCGACTACCCATGGAAGGCGGTTTGGTTGAATTTACAAAAATTAGCCAGAAATTAATGTTAGATTGGGATAATATTCATCAGTGTTTGGATGAATGTGCTACAATTGCAGCTGCCTCAAAAGGAGGGAAGATAGGAATTACAGAGTTGGCGAACTATTTGAAACTCCCAATTTCAGAGCCCTTGAGACAACTTTTTGCCCTCTTTGACAGGAATAATGATGGCAGCATAGACTTCAGAGAGTATGTGATAGGTCTGACTGTCCTATGCAATCCTGCCAACACTGAAAAGATTCTGCACATGTCATTTAAGCTTTTTGATCTTGATAGTGATGGTTTCATAACCGAACAGGAGTTAGCTGCTATACTTCGGGCAGCTTTTGGAGTGCCAAATCTTGATGTTTCCAGACTCTTTCGATAGATAGCTGGACAGAACTCAGAGTACATTTCATACAGGACCTTTAAGAACTTTGCCCTGAAGCATCCAGGATATGCCAAGTTATTTAGTTCATACTTAGACCTCCAGGCAGCCTATATATATTCATTACCACAGCAAGTACAGGTTTGATGGTTGTATTCAGATGTTAAAGGCAGCCCTGAAAATGGTGAAAGTTAACATCCAGGTTGAAATAAAAATTATCCTTTGAGGAAAGACACAATAGTTTTTACTCTAAGTGGCCTGGGCACTTAATTATGATATTTAAAATGTGCTTAAGGAATATATATATTTCAATTTGATTTTATAGTACCTAATTTTCTTCTTCAGGTAGTATGTTTGTTTCAATGTGGCCTAAAAGTAGAAAAATATCTGCTTATAACTTTGTTCACCCAGCATGGTTCTAGTTAATGCCTTTATTCTGCTTAAAGTAAGAAAAAAATAAGTGAAATAAAGGGCCTTCTTTTTGCTAAATTAAGGTCAGAGAAATATTACAGCCCACCACCTCTCCCTCATTTTTACAGAGAAAATACCTCATTAAGAGCTCTACTGGGGCTTCCCTGGTGGTGCAGTGGTTGAGAGTCCGCCTGCCGATGCAGGGGACACGGGTTCGTGCCCCGGTCCGGGAAGATCCCACATACCGCGGAGCGGCTGGGCCCGTGAACCATGGCCACTGAGCCTGCGCGTCCGGAGCCTGTGCTCCGCAACAGGAGAAGCCACAACAGTGAGAGGCCCGCGTACCGCAAAAACAAAAAAAGAGCTCTACTAGCAATAAATAAATACTTTGTTACCATTATTCTTCCCTCCAAAAAGGATCTGCTGCATAAATGCTTCCTTGCTCTTTCTCAAAGTAGCCCAAATGTTCTTATTGTACAAGACAAAATAAAAATAAACATCAGGAAGATATAGTATTGGGAATACCATTGAAACACTTATATATGGCATAGCTGCCCTTTATTTATTTATTTTTAAGGTATAAAAGTGATTATTTAGAATGGGAAATCATGAGAAAAGAAAGCTAATATAATAAACATAGGTTATAAATACAGGAATTCTGATAAATTCTGTTATGTATGACCCTCACCAAAAAGGAAAAGTTTGTGTTTATAGTCGAATGTTTTGCATTACTGAGAACATTTCTTTTGTTCTGACTAGGCACCCATGAAACTTCTGCTTACTGTTGTGTACCTCCTTCACTATCCATGTACTTCCAGCATCATTTGCTGTAAGACATCTTCACATAGTGATGTGACCTTGAGCCCTACCCCTTCATGTCACCTTGTAGGATGAATCAGTGAAGTATTCCTAGAAGCCATTCCTACAACAGGACAGGGAGCAACAACTTATCTAGATGTGGAAGTGATTTTGAACCAATAACTATGCCTTGCTAACCCAAACTACTGTATCCCCAACTCAGCTTCATTGTGGCTGAATCCTCAAAATGCCTACAGCCACTCAATGCCACCAGATATGAGGGGATATATGACTAAGGGGGAAGAGTCTTGATCACTTGTAGACCTTACTTATGCAGACCTTACAAAAACATACCCAAGTAGACACATTCCTAGGGACCCTACTAGACCTTTGCAAGGGCTTGTACAAGTGGGGCCCCTAAAGCTTAAGGGTCATTAGTTAGCTTCCTGGTATTTTGAAAGAGTAGAAAGAAGAGATAAGAGTGGGAGAAAGGTGAGCAGATGGAAAAACTTAAGGAAAGGGAAAGAAAAAAAATCATATTATTTTGAAATAATTTCCATGCAGTTCTGATCTGAAAAAAGGAGATGGATAAGTGATATTTCATAATCCCCATTGTTTTAGTCCATTCAGGCTACTATAACAAAACTACCATACATTGGGTGGCTTAAACAACCAAAACTTATTTCTCACAGTTCTGGAGGCTGCAAGGTCAATGCACTGGCAGATACAGTGTCTGGTGAGACCCTGCTTCCTAATTCATAGATGTCTTCTCACTGTGGGCTTACCTTGCAGAAGGGGCAGAGGGAGTTCTCTGGGGTCTCTATGTATTTATATTTTTTTTACTTTTTATTTTTGGCTGCTCAGTGCTGCTTGTGGAATCTTAGTTCCCCAACCAGGGATCGAACCTGCACCCTTAGCAGTGAAAGCACAGAGTCCTAACCACTGGACCACTAGGGAATTCCCTGGGGTCTAATTTATAAGGGCACTAATCCCTTTTATGAGGACTCCACCCTTGAGACCTGGTCATCTCCTAAAGGCCCCACCTCCAAATACCATTACATTGGGGATTAGGTTTCCACATATGAATTTTGGGAGGACACAAATAATTCATTCTGTAACAACCCCCCGGCTTGATAGTTCCATGATAATAATGCATGCATATGTAATTCAAATACAATGATTTTTTAAAGGTAATGGAAATTATTCATTTAAATAAGAGATTTTCACTTAAAAATAGTTACCAAGATGTATCTTTACTCAAACAAGGGTACTATTACTCAAATATTCACTGAAGTTTGAAATTATCTCTAATTAGATAGTGAGCTATACAAAATGTCAGGGTCATTACTTCATTATATTCTACCTTTTAACTTCAAAATGTTAAACACTGCTTTATTTAAACCCTCTTTAATATATAACACTTTTTAATTGAAGTATAGTTGATGTACAATATTATATAAGTTACAAGTGTACAATATAGTGATTCACAATTTTTAAAGGTTATACTCCATTTATAGTTATTATAAAATATTGGCTATGTTCCCTGTGTTGTACAGTATATCCTTGTAGCTTATTTTATACATAATAGTGTACCTCTTAATCCCCTACCCCTAACTGCAACCCCCTTCCCTCTCCCCTATGGTAACCATTAGTTCTCTACCTGTAACAGGTAACACTTAAACTTTTTATTGTAAAGTGCTTACAGTTAAAAACTATACCAAACAAATCTGTAGCTAATAATAATTATTACATATTGTATATTATGAATATAATCTGTTTTAAGATAAACACTGTTGCAACTAACTCAGGTCAAGACATTAAAACTTTTCCAGCCACCCTATAAGTTCCTCTATGCCCCCAATCATAATTACAACCTCTTTCTTCCTCCCAAATTTAAACTGCTTTCCTGACTTTTATAGTTTCACTTCTTGTATTTCTTTACATTTTTGTTATCTAAATATGCATACTTTGACACTGTGATGGTTCCTTCTATATGTTGTGAAATAATAGAAAATGTATATTGGCCTTTGCCCCAGCTCCTGGCACAGAGTTCCTAAAACCCTTGTAATTTTCTAAGTGATAAGAGTATTAGGATCATCCTTAGTTCTAATATTTGGTCTTTGATTCCCGTTCCTAAGTTTCTAAACCCCTTGGGATTTCCTGGGTGATAGGAGCATCTTTTGTTCTAATGAGATGACTCTTGGTGGGCTCCTGGATTGGGGCTGGTCACCAGAAATCAACTCATGATTAGAAGCTTGGAATCTTCACCCTTCCATTCTCTAGAGGGTTAGAGGGGCTGGAAATAGAGTTAATGATCAGTCAGGCTTATAGGATGAAGCCTCCATAAAAATCTTCAAACTATGGATTTTGGAGAGCTTCTGGGTTGGTGAACACATGGAGGTTCTGGGAGAGTGGCACACCTGGAGAGGGCATGGAAACTCCATGCCCCTTCCTACATATTGGGTTGGCCAAAAAGTACCTTTGGTTTTTAAGTAAAAATAAAAGACACATTTTTCATTTTTACCAAGAACCTTATTGAACAACATATTCAACCTTCTGCCAGTTTTCTGGCCACTTCATAATTCCATCTTCCCAAAACTTTTTATCTTTTTGAGCAAAGAACTGTTCCAGGTGCCTTTTACAGTCTTCCAGGGAATTGAAATTTTTTCCATTAAGAGAACTTTGTAAAGACCGAAATAAATGGAAATCTGAAGGTGCAATGTCTGGTGAATACGGCAGATGGATCGGAACTTCCCAGCCAAGCTGTAACAGTTTTTGCCTGATCATCAGAGAAACATGCGGTCTTGGTTATCCTGATGGATTATGCATTTTCTGTTGACTAATTCTGGATGTTTTTGTCGAGTGCTGCTTTCAGTTGGTCTAACTGGGAGCAGTACTCGTTGGAATTAATTGTTTGGTTTTCCAGGAGAAGCTCATAATAGAGGACTCCCTTTCAACCCCACCATATACACATCACCTTCTTTGGATGAAGACCAGTCTTTAGTGTGGTTGGTGGTGGTTCATTTCGCTTGCCCCACGATCTCTTCCTTTCCACATTATTGTACAGTATCCACTTTTCATCGCCCGTCACAATTTGTTTTAAAAACGGAACGTTTTTGTTATGTTTCAGTACAGAATCACATGTGGAAATATGGTCAAGAAGGGTTTATTCGCTTAACTTATGTGGAAACCAAACATCAAAGCGATTCACATAACCTAGGTGGTGCAAATGATTCTCAGTGCCTGATTTGGATATTTTGAGTATGTTGGCTACCTCCTGCGTGGTATAACAATTGTTCTCAATTAATGTCTCGATTTGATCACTATCAACTTCAACTGGTCTATCTGACCATGGAGCATCATCCAGCGAGAAATCTCCAGCACGAAACTTCGCAAACCACTTTTTTTAAAATTAATTAATTTATTTATTTATTTTTGGCTGCGTTGGTTCTTCATTGCTGTGTGTAGGCTTTCTCTAGTTGTGTCAAGCGGGAGCTACTCTTCATTGCAGTGAGTGGGCTTCTCATTGCAGTAGCTTCTCTTGTTTCGGAGCACGGGCTGTAGGCACGTGAGCTTCAGTAGTTGTGGCATGGGGGCTCAGCAGTTGTGGCTCATGGATTCTAGAGCGCAGGCTCAGTAGTTGTGGTGCACCGGGTTAGCTGCTCCGCGGCATGTGGGATCCTCCCAGACCAGGGCTCATACCCGTGTCCCCTGCATTGGCCGGTGGATTCTTAACCACTGTGCCACCAGGGAAGTCCCCACAAACCACTTTTGATGTGTTCAGTCAGTCACAGCACCTTCTCCATATACTGCACAAATTTTTTGTGTGTTTCAGTTGCATTTTTACCTTTCTTGAAATAATAAAGCATAATATGCTGAAAATGTTGCTGTTTTTCTTCTATCTTCAATATTAAAATGGCTACACAAAAATTCACCAATTTTGATAGGTCTTTTTTTAAATGCACGCTGATATGACAGCTGTCACATACAATCTAACAAAATTGTTTCAAATGATAAAGACAACTAAGTGCTACTAGAGCCATCTTACAGGAAAAGATGAACAAACCTTTTGGCCCACCCAATACTTTTCCTCTCTCGACTGGATGTTTACTTGTATCATTTATCGTATCCTTTTATAATAAACAGGCAAACAGTAAGTAAGTCAGTTCCCCTGAGTTCTGTGAGCTGCTCTAGCAAATTAATTGAACCCAAGGATAGGACTGCGGGAACCTTATATTTCTAGATGATTGGTTAGAACCATAGTAACAACCTGGCGTTGCAATTGGCAACCGAAGGAGGAGCAGTCTTGTGGGACTGAGCCTTAAATCTGTTGGATCGGATGCTGTCTCCACATAGATAGTGTCAGAATTGAGTTTAATTGCCTGACATCCATCTGGTGTCACAGAATTGCTAGGTGTGTGTAAACCCCCCCCTCACATTTGGTGTCAGAAATACTGTGAGTGTGACAGTGGTGTGAGAGTAAAGGAGATACACAAGAGGAGAAGAGTATTTTCTAAACTTATGCCAACTTGGCTAGGGCATGGTACCCAGATATTTGGTCAGTCATTATTCTAGATGTGAAGGTATTTTTTAGATGAGATTAACATTTAAATGAGTAGACTTTGAGTAAAGCAGATTACCTTCCATAATATGAGTGGGCCTTTGAAAAAAGGATAATTTAAATAAGAGAATTAAGCATTTATCCTGCCTTTGCAGTGTGAAGTGTATTTCTGGATATCCAGTATTTCTCATTGATGAGGGAAAATTATTCTTTACAGAAGATTTCCAGCAAATTTCTAGCAAATAAATGTAGAAAGAATGATAGAATTATAAAATCATTTTGTAATCCCTAGTTAATTGATTAAAGTAAGAGTCATCAACAGACAAAACTATCAGATGAAAATTAATGATACATTTTAACAACATTAAAATGGGGATAACCAAAGATTATGTGCCTTCTGACAGGATTCAAAATGAATTACTGCTTGTGGGAGGCAGAATAATGCCTGCTCCCCCTGCCCTGCTCCCCCTGCCCCCAAAGATGTCTATTTCCTAATTCCAGAATCTGTGAATATGTTAGGTTACATGGCAGGGGAATTAAGGTTGCAGATGGAATTAAAGTTGTTAATTAGCTGACCTTAAAAAAAAGGAGATTATCCTGGATTATCCACTTGGTCCCCAGTAATCACAACAGTCCTTAAAAGAGGGAAGAAGGAAGGAGAAGAAGAGTTCAGAATGATGCAATGTGAGGAGGATTCAACCTGTTAACTTTGAAGTTGGAGAAGCGGAGACGAGAACTGAGGAATATAGGCAGCCTTGAGAAGCTGGAAAAGGCAAGGAAGCTCTCCCCTCAAGTCTTCAGAAGGGGATGCAGCCCGGCCCAAAGAGGAATTTTAGCCCAGTGAGATCTATGTGGGACTTCCAACCTATAGAATTGAAAGTTAAAAAAAGTGTGCTTTTTTAAACCACTAAGTTTGTGGTAATTTGTTAAAGCAGCAATAGAAAACTAATATACCACTTATAAAAGTTTTTTTTTTCACTGGGCTTCCCTGCTGGCGCAGTGGTTGAGAGTCCGCCTCCCGATGCAGGGGACACAGGTTCGTGCCCCGGTCCGGGAAGATCCCACATGCCGCGGAGCGGCTGGGCCCGTGAGACATGGCCGCTGAGCCTGCGCGTCTGGAGCCTGTGCTCCGCAACGGGAGAGGCCACAACAGTGAGAGGCCCGCGTACCGCAAAAAAAAAAAAAAAAAGAAAGGTTTTTTGCTAAAAAATTGAAACTGAATATAATCAAGCCTCTAAAAACAGCTTCCATTTACAGAAAATATATGGGATAGATGAGCACAGTGCGTGATGCTACAAAGAGGCAAATTTAAAATGTGGCATACTCTACAGCTCAAATTGCTCAGGCTTCTGCCACAATGTCAGTGTCATGAGGGAAAATACAGGAGATTAGAAGAAACTCAGGAGATGTAAGAACCAAATGTAACCTTGTATCTTGTTTGAAAACCGATTCAAACAAACCAACTGTAAAACATATTTTTTAGGACAGTTGGTAAAATTTTACAATGGGCTACATAGGAAATGGAATTATTGTCGATTTATAAGGAATACCATTAATGGTTTTGTAATGTTATGTAAGAAAATGTACAGTTTTTAGTGATGCAAACTGAAGTATATAGGAGAAAATGAAATGGTGTCTGGGGCTCTACTTTTAAAATTTTTAGAAGGAAAGGAAGAAAGAAAGAAAGAAAGAAAGGAAGGAAGGAAGGAAGGAAGGGAGGGAGGGAAAGGAAGAAAGAAAGAAAGAAAGAAAGGAGGGAGGGAGGGAGGAAGGGAGGAAGGAAAGAAGCAAGGAAGGAGGAGAGAAGGAAGGAATAAAGAAAGGAAGAAAAGATGAGGAAGGAAAGAAAAACTGATACAACATAATGCCCAAATCTTGATAATTGTTGAATTTTGGTAATGGGTATATCGGGGTTCACTGTAGCTCTCTCTTTGTTTCTTTGTATGTTTGAAATGCTTCATTTGAAAACATTTTTAAAGAAAGAAAAAATACATCTAAGAGAATCACTTTTTTTCATGAAATTGTAGTACTTAGATGAGTTTTTTGCCTTCCAAGGCAATTTTACCTAAACTTATATTTCACACATAAGGATCACAGTTAAGGCCAACCCTAAATAAAATTATGGATTTAGCAGTGTTTACCTTCAGAGCTCCTGTTGCTAGCTTCCCAGGACTTTCTAGTGTTCCTGATCATAAAGCCTTTGAGGAAAAAATTTTTGATAATTTCACTCACATTAAGGTGTAAATGATTACAGATATAAATTAATTAAAATAGAAATAATGTTTTAAGTAAAAAATCTCTAATGGTGGAATGTGAAGCATCATTAAAACTCTTTTTTTTCTCTTTTTTTTTGCGGTACTTGGGCCTCTCACTGTTGTGGCCTCTCCCGCTGTGGAGCACAGGCTCCGGACACGCAGGCCCAGCGGCCATGGCTCACGGGCCCAGCCGCTCCGCGGCATGTGGGATCCTCCCAGACCGGGGCACGAACCTGCGTCCCCTGCATCGGCAGGCGGACTCTCAACCACTGCGCCACCAGGGAAGCCCTAAAACTATTTTTTTGTTTTGTTTTTTAACAGGGTACTTTTTCTTCAATTACTTCACAAAGCTGCCTAAGCTGCCTAAGGTAGTTTAAGAGAATTAAATTTACATGGACTAACCACTTCACACCAAAGGGCCCACATCATTAAAAGGTGAGGAACCCAGCAGATGTGACCTCACACCAGAGGGCCCACATCACAAAGGGGATGGGAACCAGGCAGGAGTGACCTCACACCAGAGGGCCCACAAAAAAAAAAAAAAAAATTTACATGGACCAGAAACCATCTGTCATCCATTCCCAACCAGAGAGTAGCCTAATTTTTGCTTCATCAGCTGATAAAGGGGCATGGTAGAAGTATTACAGGACTTTGGAGGGAAAGAATCTTGTACTGAACTGTCTGGGTTTTAATACCTAGACCACCACTTACTGGCTGTGTGACCTTGACCAAGTTATCTAGCCTCTCATGCCTCAACTTCCTCATCTGTAATTGGGCTCATAGCAGTACCAACCTAAATGGTGGTTGTGAGGATTGAGTTAATACATAGAAAGCAGGTAGAGCAATTTTCCCACCTAAAAAGCACTCAATAAATATTAACTATCATATTATCTTTGACACTCCTCTTTTCTATAGGAATGATTAAAAATCAGTTATCCAGTATATTCATAATTAAGGTATCTGAACAATTGAGAAGGTCATTATTTGGAGAAATGGCTACTACTTGGCCAATCTTCTGGTACAATATCCATATATTTTCCAAGCAATTAGTATGTACTTGTTACCTTGTGCAGAGCTTCTGAATGATGCAGAAGGATTGAATCTTCTTCCTTTGGAAGAAGTAATCAAATAAAAAAACAAAAGACTTTGTAAGTAATTTCGCTCCAGCTCTTTTCTCCACACCAAAATTTCAAAATTCTATAGCTCATCAATCCACCCAATTCCTTGGTCAATTAAAGGCTCTACCCCTACAACATTACTTCCTTTCTTCCACCTCATAACTTTTATAGCTTTATATGCAAAGTGGGGGAATATAACTGACATTTCTCTGCTTAAGTCCAAGAGCAGTTACATGAGCCACTCCCTGGATTAGAAGGGGAAGGAGTCTTCTAGACATTATACCATACCCTTTGCAGGGGGCTCTGGAGTGTTGTAACTCCTGCTGATTTTACGAAGTTCTTCCCGCGCCCCTCACACCCCCAATTTTTCTTGCCCAAAGCAGTAAGTGAAGGAGTGTGACGCGCCGCAGTAAAGGTCTAGTGAACTTGTCTTTCCTGGGAAAAAAAGCGCTGACACCCCAGGAAGACAAAGTGCTGAAAGGCTGCACTGGTTGATTTGAACTCAGTTCTTGATAAAACATTTATTTAAATGACTGGTTAGCACCAACTGGAAAGCAGAGGGATAGGGATAAAGCGCAGACCTGGTTAGCAGCGCGGACCTGGTTAGCTCCGCAGAACAGTTGGCTCCCTGGGCAGTGCTGCGCGGAGCGCCTGCCGGCGGGGTTAAAACACAGCTACTACGCCTGCGCACACCCTCCCGGGTCACGTGCCGGCGCTGTTCGGGTCTCCGAGATTCTCCGTGACTGAGGTTCGGCAGCCATAAGGGACCGTCAACAAAGAGACGAGAGGCGTCAGCATTTTCCTTTAGGGGGCGGATTCGGGTAGGAGCAGAGCTTTCGGTATGAAACGCCCGTTTCTTCCAGAGGCGGGGAAGTGAGACCGTGTACTGGGCCTGCGGGGCGCCGCCGTACCTTTGTGGAACATGGCCCGCCGTGGGGAGGATAGCGTGGCCTCCGTGGTACTTCTGGAGTCCCCTGGAGTTTCCAGTAAGGGCTTGCAAAGGAAGGGGCCCAGTGAGCGGCGCCGGCTGAAGGCGATGGTGTCGGAGCAGCTCAGCCAGGATCTGCTCAGGTAGGAGGAGGCGGGAACTCAGGCTGCTTCAGTTCTTAAGGCGCCCACCTCCGTACCAGAAACTGTGGCTCCTCGGTTTCTCCATCCCTCCCTGCTTTGTCCGCCTCACCTCAGGCCACTGCAGGACGCTCACTGGTGTCCTCACTACAAAGAGGATTCTTTCGCCCTTATAACCAATCCAGAGCACCTCGGAGACCACGTACCAGATTCAAGAAGAAAACCAAAATTACCGTCATAGTTCTGTGCAGCACCAGTTTATGCCAAAATACTCTAACACGGGTAGGCTTAAGTCTTGAAAGACTCACTAATGTCGGGGTGGATACAGGTTTCGTGGTCCTGAAACTTACACAACTTTTTATAAGCTCAAACAATTCTAAGAACAATGATACAATTAGATATATATATTTTTATATTTATTTTTTATATTTATTTTATATATTTTTTTTAATTTTTTGAGTATCTATTTAGAATGAGTAAAAATGGATCAGATTACTGGAGCGCTGGAGGTCTCTTTTGAGCGCTCTTTAAACGATTTAGCACAAATGCTTTCGTAGAAATACTACCTGATCACAACCTGGCTTCCCCTCTCCTCCTAGAATACTCTACAGCCCGCAGCAACTCCCAGCAATTCCCAGTTCCCATGAGGACTCTAGCAAATGGAGAGTTGTTGTGAAGCTTAACTCAGGCTATAGTGAATCCAGGAACGTCATCTCAGTTAATAAAGAAAATGAAGCTTAGAAATATTCCCTAGCTAGTTACCATTTCCACCAAAACATTGATTCTTGAACTTTAGTGTGCATCAGAATCACCTGGAGAGCTTAGATTTACTGAGACCCAGACCTTAATTCTGATATAGTTGGTCTGGGATGGGGCGTGAGATTTTTGCATTTCTAGCAAGGTCCCAGGTGATGCTGCTGGCCTGGGTCACACTTTGAGAACTATTGAACTAGTGTAAACATAATTACTATTAATAACAGTTGTGCAGCACTCTACATTTAAAAAGTGCTTACTGTTGCCCACACTTAAGGCTCCACCATTTATAAACTGAACTTTATAAAGCAAAAAAATTTCCTTTTAATTTGGGCCTGTCTATGAGAGATTCTGCCTTGTCTCCACCACTGGGGGAATTGATGTACAACATTAAAAAAAAATGAGAGTGAAGTTGTTCTGTTTCTAGGATGAATCTCTAAGGATGTGGTACTCCTCTTCAGTGGCTCTATTCTTCTGGCTGTATTGTGAGCCTTGAAGTGTCATGAATTTAAAGAAGATAATACATCTAATTTATATAAAGAAAATGAGGTCATAAGTATAGTAGGTGAACAATTTATCCTCATCCTAGCAGCAATGAAAGGATAGGATCCTGAAGTCTCAAGTTCCTGTTACAAGCAAAAGTGTTTTTGTGTGTGTGTTTTTTTTTTAAACAACTAAAAAATCTCATATACTCACCCAGCCATACTCTTCTACAAACTCCTTGAGGGCAGATACTATGCTTTAGTCCCCTTTATGTCCCCAGTGCTTCGTACATGGTACATGCTCAGTAAATTTTTAGTGAGAATTGGGTTTAATCAGTAGTCTAAAATGCTTTAGATAGGTGAATACACTAGGTGACAGAGAAATAAGATGGAAAGAAGCTGGGCCTTGACACCACTGAGCCTTTGCTCCAGCCTATCCTTCCTCTAGAGTTTATTATGAGATGAGCCAATAAAACCCTCCTTAATGTTTAAGCAGGTCTGAGTCAGATATTGTTACTTGTAACAGATAACAAGATATGCTTATAACTGATACAGGTAGTTTTATAAAATAAAAAGCACTGTATTTTCACATTAACATTTTTTAAAACATTAACTTTTTTTTTATTTGACGAATACTCATGAGCATCTATTATGAACAAGGCAGATTCCCTAGTGACAGTTGTATGGCTACCAGCTGCAATGCTTGTTTATTCACTTGGGGAGAAGTGGGGGATGGGTAGAAGGTGGGTGGGAAGGAGGAATAAATGGTGTATTTGTATTTGTACAATTTGAGTTTTTATTAATGTTTGGGAGACCAATACATTCTTGTATAACTTTAACAATCGCTTATGAAATAACTTACTGATTAAAATATTGACTAAAATGCATCTATTCGCTCATTGTTTCCAAGGTTCTGAAAGCTTTGTGCTCTGAAGCATTTGTTTTGTTTAGGGTAAAATACAGCCAAATCCAAAAAAGCAGATATTGAGCTCTTGCTGTCTAATGAAGGTACAGTTTTTGCCTTTGGAGAGTTCATTGTCTGAATATAATATATTTTAGTTATATTAAAATAATATAATTTTATTATTATAAAAATAATAATGATACAGTGACAAGTGCTGTGATAGAGGTATGTACGGAGGGATCAGAGGAAGGAGCCAGTAACTGGATCTTGGGGGAGTGAGTGTCAGTGGCAACATTCTAAGCTTTCACTGTAATGGATATCTTTATCCATACTTGGACCTCCTGTAGTGTACTAGTGTGATTGCTAGTTATATCCTGCAATACAGAAGTCCTCTGAGAATATATAACTTACTGATGATAATGTTATACTATATGAAGTACTATTTAACATTTACAGAGCAGAAATATATAGTTACCACACAGAAAAAACATTGTGACAGTTTCTATTATGATGCTGATTTCTGTTCTTCTATCACCTTACATGTGAGCTTTACCATAACTATGTCCTAACATTAGTAAAGGGATTTGAATGGGCTTTCCTTGAGTCCATCGTTTTAATAATAGATTAGAGCATAGTTCTATATTTTGTGGGGTGGGCAATGGAAAAGGGCTTAAATGTCACATTCTTGATAGCCAAGCCTGCATTTCAGACTTGGTATTTAACAGTAGTCAAAGTACAGCGTACCAGTTTCTAGACTGGATTGTCTGTTATTGCGTGTGGTTTGCTGGTGGTGTTGACTGTTTACTTTTTTTGCTTCAGTTTTAGTAAGATTTTAAAAAATTGATTCAATAGTCAACAATCACATTACTTTGTGTTCTCTTTCCAAAATAAATCTAAAGTACATACATTATAAAGGAAAATCAACATAAGTAGCAGAAGATAAATTTTATTGGTAGAAGGAATTAAAAGGAAAAGATATTTTTTGAAAAAATAGTCTTACTCTTTTAGTGTAATTACCTTTGTTTTCATTATAAATTTTAGAAAATTGCCTTCTAAACCAATATTAGACAATGTTCTTTGGATGAACTGAGAATAAACTCATTTTCGTACTAACTTAATTTTGTTATCTCTGTATTTTTAGTTTATGTGTTTTTTTTTAAATTTTTTTCGGTACGCGGGCCTCTCACTGTTGTGGCCTCTCCCGTTGCGGAGCACAGGCTGCGGACGCGCAGGCTCAGCGGCCATGGCTCACGGGCCCAGCCGCTCCGCGGCATGTGGGATCTTCCTGGACCGGGGCACGAACCCGTGTTCCCTGCATCGGCAGGCGGACTCTCAACCACTGCGCCACCAGGGAAGCCCTATGTGTTATTTTTAAAGCTTATTTTATAAAAATGGGCATATTATATATTAACTGTGTATAATTAATTAGTTTAATTAATTAACTAATTAAACTATGGTTCCTTTTTATTCCTTATAGGCTTCTAAGAGAAGAAGTCCATACAGATGTTACTTTCTCAATAGGTTGTACTTTGTTCAAAGCACACAAAGCAGTCCTTTTAGCAAGGGTTCCTGATTTCTATTTTCATACTGTTGGACATACAAATAACTTAACAAATCATGAACCTGTTGCTGTGGAGAACTTTGAAGCTTCAGAATTTAGAATATTTTTACAGTAAGTGCTTTCTTCATCTTTTTTTCTAGTATGTAATTGCCTATTTTTTAAACATATGTGTCTGTTTTTATTTCATGTATTTTCATATCTATTTTATAACCTTCTAACTTAAATTCCATATTATCTTAGTAATTAGTGTTAGTAGAGGCTAAGTATTAGTATTAGAGTCTTTGAGGCTTAGTATTAGGAGAGGCTAATTTCTGCTTGAGATTGATCCTGAGAGAGGAGAAATATATCTGCTTTAGAGAACTGTCTATTCACATCCTTTGTCCATTTTTCAATTGGATTATTTGTCTTTATATCATTGAGTTATAGGAGATCTTTATGGATTCTGGATATTAGGCTCTTATCAGATATATGATCTGCAAACACTTTCTCCCAATCAGTGGGTTGTCTTCACATTCTTGATGGTGTCATTTATAACACAAAAGTTTTAGATTTTTTAATGTAGCCTAGTTTATCTAATTTTCTTTTGTCACTTGTACTCCTGCTATTGTAGATAAGAAACCATTGCCTATTCTAGGGTCACAAAGAGTTATTCTTATACTTTCTTCTATGAATATTTTGGGTTTATGCTTTTAACTCTTACATTTAGGTCTGTGATCCATTTTGAGTTAGTTTTTGTGTGTAATGTAAGGAAGGGGACAAACTTTATTCTTTTGTGTGTGAATATCTAGTTGTCCCAGTACTATTTTTGGAGAGACTATTCTTTCTCCATTGGATTGTCTGTACAGCCTTGTTGAAAATCAGTTGTCCATTGCTATGGACTGAATCGTTTCCCTTGAAAATTCGTATGTTGAAGCTCTACTCCCTAATGTGATGGTATTTGGAGATTGTGCCTTTGGGAAGTAAATTAGCTTTAGATGGGACCTCATGATAGGAATAGTGCCCTTATAAGAAGAGACACCAGAGAGCTCGTTCTCTCTCTTTCTCTGCCATGTGAGGGTACAGTGAGAAGGTGACTGACTGCAAGCCACGAAGAGAGTTCTCACCAGAACCCCACCATGGTGGCATCTGATCTTGACGTCCAGCCTCCAGAACTGTAAGAAATAAAATTCTGTTGTTTAAGCCACCAGTCTATGATTTTTGTTGTGGCAGCCCAAGCAGACTAATACACACATAAACGTTAGGGTTTATTTCCGGTCTCTAAATTCTTTTCCATTGGTCTGTATGTCTGTCCTTAATGCCAGTGCCAATTATCATTTTAACTTTTATGAGAAATCAGAGTTGGATTTTTGTGTTTTTATGTCCTGAATCCTAGGTATTTTTTAGATGCTAGTCTTTTAGTTATTTGCTGACATACTATTTGCCTATAATCAAAATCATGTTGACTTTAATGTTGAAAATTCTTTTTGGATAATTAAACTTAAGTATATGTGTGTGATTTGGTGTATTTTTCTTCATTTCATGCTCTGACAGTTGCTTGAATGATCTGTTTTTATTATTTCAGAGTTTCTTATATGAAGCTCCAATAAGCATAAACAGAAAAATGGGTATCCTTGGCTTCCTCTGTTTGTAAGAACAGTATGACATACTATAATTTAAACAAATACTTTAAGTGCAATTTAGAAAATCATTATCATTTTCCAGTATAGTTCATAATAGGTTCATCACTGAGTTCCAGCCATAATTTTAAAATACACACTTTTGTTTTTCTAGTAGGTGGTATAGTGGCTTTGTTGTAGAGTAGGCTCTGTGGTCAAGCCAGGTCTACCATTTCTAACTGAGTGAACTTGGACTGATCACTTACATTTGTTTCCTCACCTGAAAAATGGACATAATACCTACCTCATAGCGTTGTTGTGAGGGTTAAATTAGATGCTTGTGAAGCACTTAGCTCAGTGACCTGAGATATAGTAAGCACTGAATACATTGTAAGTATTATTCATAGTAGTAGCCCTTTGATATTACACATTTCTCCAGCTATTGAGTGTATGTTTAGAAAAAGATGCTTGGGAAAAGTCAAATTTTTATATATTAGAGAAAGAGAAATTACATTAATGTTATCCTTTATTTGTTGTCTTTAAAAGGGTTAGAAAAAAAGATTGAATGAGAGACAGTATGGTAGAGTGGAGGAAGCACTGGACTTGGCAACAAGACAGAGATATGCCTTCTGGCTGTGCATTACCTTGTTTTATGATTTCTTTGAGCCTTAATTTTCTCATATTTAGAACAAGGACGTTGGAGTAAATGGCTTTGTGCTTCCTAGCACTTCACAATCCTCTGTTTTAAGCACTTAATCACATTCTGTTTTGTGTTAGGTTAGTGAAATATGTCTGTGGTTAAGGAAGCTCCTTGAGATTAGATCATCTCATCGATGTGAGCATTCCCAGTGGTATCTCATCAGTGTCTTGCGTATAGAAAGTGCTTGTGATATACCTCCCCCTTTTTTAAAAGGCAGATTGTATTGAAATTTCTCTATGTTAATATAAAGCATAAGGAGAGGATTATAATGTGGAGTATTGAGATAACATTTTTTAGTAAAAATTCTGATAACAGATTTTTAAATTTTTATTGTATGAAATGCAGTCCTTATAAGTATCTTCAACACACATCCTTCTCTTTAAATAACCAATAAAGATTTTGAAGTATACTGTCATATTGCTACTTATTGTAGGGTCCTTTGCTATGCACTTAAGTTAGCATAGTAAGTACAGTCTTTGAAGAAATTTTTTATGTACCGTGTCTTCAGATATGGCTCAAATGATTGGCACTGGAAAGTAGTTCCTGCTTTATGACCTCATGATTAAAATTCAATAAAAATCTTTGATTTCCTAAGATTTACCACATTATAGTTGTGTGTGCATGTTTGTGTGTGTGTGCGTGTACGTGTGTGTGTAAAGGAAGGAAAAAAGGGAAGACCTTTAAATTTTCAATTTAACATCAATAACTGGGAAATGCTAGTATAAAATGTCAATCAAGTAAACACATAGAACAGCAGCACAGTATAAAAGATTCCGTTTCCCCTACAGCTTTCTCAGGTGGTGGCTATTTTCTCTCCCACATCCCTTGCTCTAGTAGGGCTGAAGTGGGTGGAATAGGTGTCTTGTAATATTAACTATATATATATGTAACTTGGCATCTGGGGCCTCACTAACTGGGGAGAGACTGCCCGTTCCAGAGTTAGCTAATTCCCTGAGCATGACTTTGATATGCAAACCAAGTAATCCTGAAGCCATTCCTACACCCACCTCTTCTGTCTGTTTCTTATACTCTAGAAGGCAACACTCTCCTTCCCTAATCATCCCAGAGTCAGGTACCAGACAACTAAAGACCACCCTTATAGCCCAGAGCCCCTCTCCCCCAAATTACTCAAACTATTTAATCCTAAACTTGGTCAGCTGCTTACCTTGCCTCACCCATTCCTTCCCACAAAAACCACTTTTGCCTATGCTTTGCCCTCCCTGTTATGTCTCTAAATAGACCCTGTTGCTTCCCCATGTGGCCCTACCTGGCGTGGTATTCCCCATTCCTCTTGTGAACTGTAAGTTGTAAACTATCTATTCACTGGTAATCATCTCCTGATCAGTTGGCCTCACCATACCTGAATAAACCTAAATTCCCAGGTAACTTTTTTTTTGTTGCCACGTGGGCTTGCAGGATCTTAGTACCAGGGATTGAACCTAGGCCACAGCAGTGAAAGCCCAGAATCCTAACCAGTAGGCCACCAGGGAACTCCCCCCAGGTACATTTTAAAACACTTGTGAACTTCATTACTGCCTCTAGACCTTTCTCCCTCCCTTCTTCCTAAACCCCCTATCTTTGAATCTCATCTTACCAATCTGTACCACTGGTCAGTCATCCATAGACCCCTCCAGGTCAGTCCTCTTCATTCCTCAAAGAAATTGACTATTGTCAGTTTCTCTAATAACTTAATTCTTGGTAATTGCAACTGCCATACCCATTAGCAGTCACTTTCCACTCTCTCCTCCCCCCACTTCCTGGCAACCAATAATCTACTTTCTATCATTATGGTTTTGCCTATTCCAGGCATTTCATGTAAATGGATTTTTATAGTATATGGCCTTTTATGTGTGGGTTTTTAAACTGGGTGTGATGTTTTCAAGGTTCATCCATGTTGTGTTGTTTATCAATACTTTGTTCCTTTTTATGGCTGAATATTTCATTGTGTGATGGATCAAGGGTTGCCAAGACCATTCCCAGGTTTGATGATTCACTAGGAGGACTCATAAGACTCGGCATATAGTTATACTCTAGCCTCTGATTTATTACAAAGGAAACAAAGGGAAAAGGTACATGGGGTGAAATCCACGGGAAACAAGACACAAGCTTCCAAGGGTCCTCTCCCAGTGGAGCCACACAGACCATGTTTAATTTTCTTACAATGAGTTATGACAGCAACTCTGTAATGTTGCCAACCAGGGGGGCTCATTACAGGTTCAATGCCCAGAGTTTTTACCGGGAGTTGGTCTCCTGCCTGATGTGTACCCATATTCCAGACTCCTAGAAGGAAAGCATGTGTTCAGCATAAACCATATTATTTGTATAAACAATACACAAGCTAAAAACAGCTGAGCCACCCTTGTCATTTAGAGAATGCTAGGAACACCGTTGAAATAATGTTCCCAGATACCAGCCAAGGACACCTCTTACAATCAAGTCTTTCAAAAGATACCAGTCCCACCTGTGTTAACTCTGTTCTGTACATATGGATATAAATTGTGTTTATGCATTCATCAGTTGATATACATTTCAGTTGTTCTGACTTTCTGGCTGTTATAAATAATTCTACTACAAACATTCATGTACAAGTTTTTGTGTGAACATATGCTTTCAGTTCTCTTGTGTTATATGTACCTAGGAGTCGAATTGCTGGGTCATATGTTAAACGTTTTGAGGAACTGCCAGACTCTTCCAAACTGGCTACACCATTTTACATTCCTACCAGCATGTATGAGGATTCCAGTTTCTCTGTGTTCTTGACAACACTTGTTATTATGTCTTTTTGATTATAGGTACCCTAGTGGATGTGAAGCAGTAACTCATTGTGGTTTTGATTTGCATTCTTCTGATGGACAGTGATGTCGAATATCTTTTCATGTGCATATTGGTTGTTTGTATATCTTCTTTGAAGAACTATCTGTTCGCATTCTTTGCCCAGTTTGAAATAGGGTCATTTGTCTTTACACTATTGAGTTTTGTAAATTCTTTTTTTTTTTTTTAAATAAATTTATTTATTTACTTTTGGGTGTGTTGGGTTTTCGTTTCTGTGCGAGGGCTTTCTCTAATTGCAGCGAGCGGGGGCCACTCTTCATCGCGGTGCGTGGCCCTCTCACTGTTGCAGCCTCTCTTGTTGCGGAGCACAGGCTACAGACACACAGGCTCAGTAGTTGTGGCTCTCAGGCCTAGTTGCTCCGCAGCATGTGGGATCTTCTCAAACCAAGGCTTGAACCCGTGTCCCCTGCATTGGCAGACAGATTCTCAACCACTGTGCCACCAGGGAAGCCCCTGGAAATTCTTTATATATTCTAGATATGAGTCTCTTATCAGATATATGATTTGCAAACATTTCTCCCATTTTGTGGGTTGTCTTTTAACTTTCTTGATGGTATCCTTGAAAACACAAAAGTTTTTAATCTCTCTGACTTTCATTTTATTTTTTCTTCTATAACTTGTGCTTTTAGTGTCATATCTAAGAAACCATTGCCTAATCCAAGGTCACAATTACTTATCCTGTGTCTACCTTTTTAGTTCTTACATTTAGAGCTTTGACCTATTTTGAGTTAATTTTTGTATATAGTGTGAGGCTAGGGTCCAACATTGTTCTTTCACATTTGGATATCTAGTTGTCCCAGTACCACTTTTTTTTTTTTTTTTTGTATAGGTAAGAAGTGGATTTATTTAGAGAGATACACAGATACATTCCATATACAGAATGTGGTCTGTCTCAAAAGGCGAGAGTGGCCCTGGGAGGAACACACTCCACAGACAGAGTGTGGGCCGTCTCAGAAGGTGAGAGGCCCAGCACTGTTTTGTTTTGTTTTTGTTGTTTTGTTTTTTGCGGTACGCGGGCCTCACTGCTGTGGCCTCTCCTGTTGCGGAGCACAGGCTCCGGACGTGCAGGCCCAGCGGCCATGGCTCACGGGCTCAGCCGCTCCGCAGCACGTGGGATCCTCCCAGACCGAAGCACGAACCCGTGTCCCCCGCATCGCCAGGCGGACTCTCAACCACTGCGCCACCAGAGAAGCCTCCCCAGCACTGTTTTTTGAAGAGACTTTTCTTTTCCCATTGGATTGTCTGAATACCTGTAAAGGAAAAACACCCTCCTGTGTGTCTCCTTTACTCTTAATACTCTGCTCATTGAGTACTTTACTTCTGACACTTGTGGTCACCAAATTCGCAGGAGTTTTTCCCCACACCAAGCAATTCTGAGGTTCTCCAGATGCCAGCTGGGTGTCCTACAGATTTAACTCAGTTCTGACACTATTTACCTGGAGATTGCTACCTGTGCCTCAGGTTGTTGCCTGTGCTTCTGATCAACTGGCTATAAATGTAGATTCCTATGACCCCTTCCTCAGGTTCAGTTAATCTGCTAGAGCAGCTCACAGGACTTAGGAAAACTTTTTACTTACCATATTACTGGTTTATTATAAAAGGAAAAAATTCAGGAACAGCCAGATAGAAGTGATGCGTAGGGCAAGGGATGTGGGAAGGAGCTTCCAAGCCCTCTCTGGGTTCACTACTCTCCCAGCACCTCCATGTGTCCACCAACCCAGAGGCTCACTGAAACCCATCCTTTAGGGTTTTCATGCAGGGTTCATTACATAGGCATGATTGTTTAAATCATTGACTGTTGGTGATTAATTCAACCTCTCCCCTCTCCAGAGGTGGAGGGGAGAGCTGAAAGTTCCAACCTTCAAAGCCCTTGGTTGGTTCTCCAGGCAACCAGCCCCTATTTTTAGGAGCTTTCAAAAAGTCACCAACTTCACTAATGTAAACTCTGGTGTGGTTGAAAGGGGCTTTGCTATGAATAACAAAAGACATTCATTTCACCTTTATCCTTCTGGAGCTATTTCAGGACCTGGGAACAAAACTTAAGTACTATAATAAAAGATGTTCTGTGGTTTTTACATAGGAAATTAGAAGGGTTTTAGAAGCTACGTGCTGGGAATAGTGGACAAAGACCAAATATATAGTTCATATTATAAATCACAATATCACAACACCCCTGTTGAAAATCAGTTGCCTATAAATCTATATTCTAGACATTCAATTCTATTCCACTGATCTATGTGTCTATCCTTATACCAGTACCACACAGTATTGATGGCTATAGCTTTGTAGGAAGCTTAGAATTCAGAAAGTGTGAATCTTCCAACTTGGTTCTGTGTAAAGATTGTTTTGGCTATTCTAGCATTTCTGTTTGACTTTGAGGGTTGGCTTGTCAATTTCTGCAGAAAACTAGCTGAATTTTGATAGCTGTTGCACTGAATCTGCAGATTAATTCAGAGAGTATTGCCATTTTTACAATATTAAATCATCTGGAATGTGTTTCCATTTATTTAATTGCTTTCAGCATTGTTTTGTAGCTTTCAGGATATGTCTTGCACTTTTTGTGAAATACGTTCCTAAGTATTTTATTTTCTTGATGCTGTTGTAAATTGAATTATTTTCTAATTTCATTTTGGATTGTTCATTGCTAGTGATTTTTGCATATGGATCTTGTACTTTGCAACCTTGCAGAACTTGTTTAACAAATAGTTTTTGGGTGAATTTCCAAGGATTTTCTATACACATGTTTGCCATTTGTAAATGAAGATAGCTTTACTTATTCCTTTCCAATCCAGCTTATTTCTTTTTCTTGCTTAATTGCCCTGGCTAGAATCTCCAGTTAAATGTTGAATAGAAGTGGTAAGAGCAGACAGACATCCTTACTGATCTTAGGAAGAAAGCTTTCAGTCTTTTACCGTTAAGTCTGATGTTAGCTGTGAGTTTTTCATAGATCTCCTTTATCAGGTTGAGGATGTTTCCCTCTACTGTATTGTTGGTTTGCTGAGTGTTTTATTATGACAGCGTGTTGGATTTTGTCAAATGCTTTTTTTTTTTTTTTGCATCAACTAAGATGATCATGTAGTTTTTGCCCTATTGATATGGTGTCTTAGTCCATTTGGGCTGCTATAACAAGACACTGCAGACTGGATGAGTTATAAACCACAGAAATCTATTTCTCATAGTTCTGGATGCTGGAAATCCAAGATCAGAGTGCCAGCATGGTAGGGTTCTGGAGAAGGCCCTATTTTAGGTTGCAGACTGCTGACTTCTCATTGTTCCCTCACATGGTGGAAGAAGGTGAGGGATCTCTTTGGAGCTGCTTTTAATAAGGGCACTAATCCCATTCATGAGGACTCCACCTAATCATCTCCCAAAGGCCCCACCTACTAATATCATCACATTGGGAATTGGCTTTCAACATGATTTTAGGGGACACAAACATTCAGGCTATAGCATATGGTATATAATATTGATTTTCATCTGTTTAACTGCCCTTGAATTCCTGAAATAAAGCCCAGTTGGTCATGATGTATAATTCTTTTTATATGTTGCTGGATTCACTTTGCTATGATTTTGTTGAAGATTTTTTCTCTATATTAGTAAGGAATGTTAGTCTGTAGTTTTCTCTTCTTGTGATGTCTTTGTCTGCTTTTGTGTCAGGATAATTCTGGCTTCACATAATGAATTGGGAAGTGTTCCGTCTTATATCTTTTGGAAAAGTTTGTGAAGGATTGGCATTAATTCTTCTTTAAATTTGGTAGAGTTCAACAGTGAAGCCACCTGGTCCTGCGTTTTTCTTTGTGAGAAGTTTTTGATTACTAATTCAATCTCTTGTTATTTGTCTATTCAGATACCCTGTTTCTTCTTAAATCAAGTTTGGTTAGTGTGTATCCTTCCTAGGAATTGTCCCTTTCATTTAGGTTATATAATTTGTTGGCATTATATATTCCTTTTTAACATTAAAAATTTTTATGGACTACTTTTCAAACTTTCTGTTATTTTAGATTGATCTTTCCTCTAGTTAGTCCAGATTAGAAAGGTTTTAAAACTATATAGCCGTTATCTATGAAAGCAGCATGCTGGAAAACTAGCTTTTAAGAATCACTGACATTTATTTTACATTTTGTCTTTTAGGACTGTATACTCATCAAACAGAAACATAAAAAACTATGAAGAGGAAATTCTCAGGAAAAAGATAGTGGAGAGTGGAGTACCACAAAAGAAATGTGACTTCAGTGTTGGAAAGTGTACTGACAATGATGGAAGGTCATCTGTAGGTAAAAGGTCATCTGATCATTCTTTTATGAAGCATGAAATTCCAGAAGATAACAATAAAGAGGACATTCCAGAAGATAACAGCAAGGAGGACAATTTAATTTCCACTGGTGAGGTATTTTTTATGGATTTTTATAAAATTTTATAGCCATGAAAGTAATTATATTCTGATACAATTAGAGAAAATATACTTCACAAGTCAGCTCTACTGATCACTTTTTATAAGTAAATGAAATAAAAGTAAATGAAAGTCAATATAATAAAAATAAATGAAAGTAAATTATGGGTAAATGGAAATAATAATATGGTCAACTCCCAGTTTTCCTAAGTAATTAGAGATGGGGTTATTATTAAAAAATACACACATAATTCATAATTCTCCTTTTAAGCCTCCATATATTGTCATCCTTATTCTAATCTACACCAATAAAAGCTTTAGCAGACTATAGAATCAATTCTGTTATAACACAATATATGCATTCCTTAAAAAACACCATGCAACACAAAAATCACCAGTACATTTTGTCATGACACAAAATCACTGAAACTTTTGTCGTGACACATTTTTAAAAGATAGGAACCTAATAAAAATGATTAGCATAGTTTTACCCATGTTAAATGGTTCAGAAATGCGTAAGTACTACAATAGATGTGGCATTTGACCTTGAAAAACACCTCTAGTTTGTTTGTATAAGTGGGTGTCAGAAGGGTTGCAGCTTGTGAATTATTGTGAATTGGTGGAAGGAGGTTGTTAAGGATATAGATATATATACAGGAGATATTCTAACAGGAAACTCGAGACCCCTGGATCAGAGAACAGACTGTTTGTTACTTACAGAGCATCTCAGCACTACCTCCCAACCCTCAGTCCCCACGAGACTATGTGGTGAGGGCCTGATGTTACCTGTCCTGCACGTGCAGTGGGATTGCACCATAGGAGGGGAACACCAACATTATGAGACTTTTATAGGCTGCTGGCAGATCTGCCCATCCTCCTCTGCAGAGAGAGAGACACCTTTACTTTGGAAGGTAAATAAATCTTCTCTGGTTAGGATAAGGTAGCTTCAGTACCCTAGAGTGTAAGGAAATGGTTTTGAGGGGAGGGTAGTCTGAATCTTTCTGGAGCATCACATTATCTCTGACTTCTAAGACATGTTTGTTGTTTAACCATCCTTTACCCAAATTTGCCAGTGCTCTGCTCAGAAAGGCCAGACCATACAGAAGCACAAAAATATTCGTAGAAAATGGTCTCCCAGAAGTTGCTATCTGAAGTCAGATAGAAGTTTGTTACACCAGAAATGGGTAGGTGTGGGTGAACTGAGGTATCTGGTATATGTTTTAGGTGTTTGTGTGTGTTTTGTGTATTCTTACAGGGCTGAGTTCGGCTTGGTGCAGTTCTTTGCCTTGACCTAGTGTTTCTCATGGATTAGCTTGCACCTAAGAGAGAAAAATCAAGAGCATAGTGTCAGAGAAGACAAAGGAAGTTTCAAGGAGGGTGGCATTGACAGTATGCGATACTGCAAAGGAGTTAATAAGATGTGGACAAGCAAGTGTAAGATGTGGACAAGCAAGTGTCTGGTAAACCAGTCAACACGGAGGTTTCCATGGAGTGATGGAGAAAGTAGATGAAGGCAAGGGGTTGAGGGATTAATGAGCTCTATTCACTTATACTCAAAACTTGTTTGGCCACTTTAATAGGCTGCTGTGGGACCATGCGGAGCTCTAGACTATAGGCAGGAAAAATGGGTATCAAATACCAGCTCTGCCAACTGCTCTAACTATGTGGCCTTGGGAAAGTCCCTTACACTCTCTGAGTCTTAGAGTCCTCATCTATAAAATCAGTCTGAAACCACTTCTTAGGACTGAGACTAAATGAGATAATTAAAAAATATGAATAGATCTACCTCAAGCCTAGAACAGGCATACATGCATGTATTCGTTCATTCACCATAATGAGATACAGTGAACATATATAAAAGAAATCTAACTAAGCTTAAATCAGTTTGTTTTTACTGTTGTTGCACTAAACACCAGTAATAAAACTCTTTAGTTAACAGATACTTTCAAATACATCCAATTCTACTATAACACTTGTTTTCAAAACATGAGTTTGATCCAACACAATTGACATATTAGGGAACAATTTGGGCATAATGGGGCTTTTTCCTTTCCTTCCCTCTTGGTCACTCCTCAGTCTCCTTCACTGGAACTTCCTCTTTCTGCCCCTTAAATAATTGGTATTCTCCAATTTTTTTTTTTTTTTTAGCTTCGTATCTAACCACTGACTAGACATATCTGTCTAAATATACCTTAAATATCTCAAAATTTAACTTGTGTCAAACTGACCTAATCATCCGCTTTCTCAACCTGCTCTTTTCTTAAATACTGTATCAGTGTGAATTATATTACCATCTTTCTCCTCAGTTACTCTTTTACCCTTCCTTCGATTCATGATCATGTCTGTTGATTTGTCTCCTAAATATTCTTAAATACTTCTCTTCTTTACCCTCCTGCCATTTCTTTATTTCAGGAATTTGCTATTTTCCTTGAGAATTTGAACCCCAGCTGGTCACCAGGCCTCTTGTTGTGCCACCCTCCATCTCTATTGTACAGAACAACGTCCATCAATTGCAAGTGTGGTCGTGGCACTTCCCTTATTAAAATCCTGCAGTAGTCTCACACAGCCTTAATATAAATCCCAGCTTCTTTCCCATGGTGCAAGGGGATGTTGGGAACTGACTCCTGCCTAGAACGCTACTACCTCCTGTCTTCACAACCCCTCTTACCCCCTGAGCTCTATTCTTACTGACTTACTTGGCATTTCCTCCTAAGGAAGTATATTTTGCCACTTCTGTTCTTTTGCACTTGCTGTTTATTCCTGAGATGCTATTCTAATCATTACATTGAGTATCAACTTTGTGCTAGTTTTGAAGATTTGATAGTGAACAAAACAGATAGTGTTCCTATTCTGCAGTTTAGTAGGAGGTACAGTCAGGTAAGTTACGTACCAAGTGTGATAAGGACATAGATAGGGCACATGTAACCTAGGCTTAGGCCTTCAGAGAAAGCTACATGGAGGGAGTGATATCTGAATTGAATCCTGAAGGAAAAAGCAGAAGTTAACCAGGCATAAAGAGTTTAGGGGAGAAGTGTTCCAGGCAAAGGAAACAACATGCCTGGAGGCAAAGAGAACCAGGCACATAGCAAATTTGGAAAACCAGAAATGGTTTGTTGTGGGTGTAGGGTAGAGTAGGGGACAGGAATGGTCAAAGTAAGGGATGAACCTGGATATATAAGCAAAAGCCAGATAATGAAAGCCTTCTATAAAGGATGACTTTATAGTCTATGGTCCAAACTAGGATTCTTTTGAGAGAGTGAAAGATGAAAAATTATTATTGCTGTTGATAATTATTCTGGGGCAAGAGGCATTAATTGGACTGCCCCAGGCAAACCAAAAGATGTGGTCACCTTACTCATAACCTATTTTAAGGAGTTTAGGTGGTACTATTTTGCAGGCTTAAGGAGTATGAACAGAGCAAATTTAAGATAGAGTGGAATGATGACTTCAGGTTGTGGAACAGTTTTGGGTTTCTGTGATTGTGTTTTTGTTTTTGTTTTTCTGGTTACCACTTCTGACACCAAACGTGTGTGGTTTTTTCCACATACCAATTCTCCTAGCACCAAATGGGCATGCAACAGTTCAATTCTAACAGTTAACTATCCAGAGTTAGCACAGACCCCACAGGTTAAGGACTTAGTCCTACAATATTGCCCCCACTTCAACACAAGTGGAGTGCTTAGGCTACTGTAGGGGAGAAAAGAGTTCCTTCTACCCTCTTAGGTCCTGTGACTGGCCTACGAATTTAACTGAAGTAAGACAGATTAACACAAGGGGGAAAAATGGTTTTCATTACTTTCTTTTGTACCGGGAGTTTCACAAAGAAAGGAGATTCAGGAAGGTGGCCGGATGATTGAGGCTTATATATCATTTTAGGCTAAATGAAAGAAAGGACTTTTGGGCTACTAGGTGGTGGAGGCAAGTTATGGGAAGATGAGGGGAGAAAATGTATGGTGAATAAGGATTGTCTTGTTATGCAAATAAGAGTCAAGTGATGAGAATAGTAAGGAGATATCTTTACAAATGGAAATTTCCTTTACAAAAGGGAAAATTTGTACTTTTATTTTTAGGCAGTTAGGGGGATGTAAATAGCTTTTCCTGCATCTGCTCCTTCTCAAGTACCTTTAGCTCAAAATAATCCTCATGCCAAAGTGGCATGTTTCGGGGTGACATATTCTGGCGCTTTTTACTACCCGGGCTTGTGCCCAGTGACTACAAATTCAGGAGTTCCCATGACCATCCTCCTCCAAGGTTCAATAATTTGCTAGAATGACTCACAGAACTCAGGAACACATTTCTCTTACGTTTATGTGTTTATCGTAAAAGATATAATTTAGGAACAGCGAAATGGAAAAGATGCATAGGGTGAGATATGGGGTGGGGTGGGCAAGGACAGTATACAGAACAAATTCCATGCCCCCTCAGGGTGCGCCGTCTTTCTGTTACCAAGTCCAAGCTCGCTCGGCTCGCCGCATGACAAGCCAATAAATCAGAGACGAGGTGTTGAGGCAAGGAATATGACTTTATTCGGAAAGCTGGCAGACCGGGAAGATGGCATACTAAAGTCTCAAAATAACCATCTTATCGGGGTTTGGATGCCAGTTTCTTTTATAGCACAGAGAGGGGGAGGAGATGAGGAAGTAAAGTAAAAAGGCCAGAAGTTTTGCAAATATCCCCTGGAATGGCCAGCCTCAGGGAGGGGATGTGTTAATTTCTTCTTTTTTGCAGCCATCCACGGGGTGGACAGGGTCCGGATGTTTCCCTGAACAAAGGCACTTTGGTTTAACATTCAGGCAGAGGGGCAGGGTTCCCTGAGGCAGGCCATTATGTATGGACAGTATCCTTTTAGTGAACAAAAGCAGTGGGAAGCAAGGGTTAAAGTCAAAAAACATCCAATATGTAGTCAGATTTGGTTCTTCCCTGTTATATTTCCAACAAGTCAGTGTGTTCACCAACCCAGTAGCTCCCTGAATCTTATTCAAGAAATTTTATAATTCAATCTATAGCCCCCTTTCCCTCCCTGGATATGGGGGGGAACACTGATAATTCCCACTCTTTAATCACATATTTGTCCTTTCTGGTGACCAGCCCCCATCCTGAAGCTATTTAGGAACCCTACCCTGAATCGCCTCATTAGCATAAACTCAAGTAAGACATTCCTATAATTTAGGAAATTTCAAGAGTTTTAAGCTCTGTGCCAGGAATGGGGGAGAAAGACCAAATATATATTTTTATTATACTCCACTGTGATGTATCAAGTTCAGGGGGCTATTTGAGTACATAATTGAGAGTTGAGATAGGTAATCATCTATCAAATTAGCTTGGTTTTCTTTTGAAAAGTTTCTAGATTTTCCCTTTGGGTCAAAAATTATACTCTGATCTTTGAATCATCGAAATGAAGACTATTCCTTCAACATCTCCCACAAATTTATGTGCTTTAAGTCTTCTATAGGAATATCTGGAAGTGGTAGGATCTGCCTCCTTCCCCTGCTTTATTCTGGTTGGAGTTTTATGTTTTTTCTTCAGAAATCTTTTTATGTAGTATTTGATACATTAATTTATTCAACAAATATTTATTGAGGATCTATGTGTTAGGACTATTCTAGGTCTAAGGGATACTTCAATGACTAAAGTGGACTTCCAGCTCTTTTGGAGCTTAGATTCCAGTTAGAGAAGGTACGGTGGGGGTGGAGATAGACAATAATGTAGTAAAGAAGTTAGAAAGGTGACATGCTATAGAAAAAATAGGACAGAGGGAGGAGGATTGGAAGTACTAGTGATGGGAGTTGCAATTTTAAATGGGTGGTCAGAGTCAGCCTTGATTAAAAGGTGATGTTTAAACAAAGATTTGAATCCAGTAAGGAAGTTAGCCAAGTGGATGTCTGGGAGATGAGTGGTCAAGGCAAAAGAAATGGCAGTAGAAATATCCTAACATGGGAACATAACTTGCCATTTGGAGGAATGAGAGAGAGTTCAGTATGGAAATAAGCAAAAGAGTAGACAATGAGATTAGAGAGGTAGTGAGGAGCCAGATGTGGGGCTTGATAAGCCATTGTAAGACTTTGGCTTTTACTCTTAAAAAAAATGGAGAGAACCGTATTGTTTTGAACTGGAATGGTGATGCCAAAAACTTGGCCTCTGTGCACCAGTGCCGAATCAAATCTTGGAGACAGAGTTTTGGGTGAAGTAGAAAAGAATAGCTTTATTGTTTTGCCAGGCAAAGGGGGACACAGCGGGCTCCTGCCCCTCAAAAACTGTGTGTCCCAACCTGGGAAAATTTGATGAGAGTTTTATAGCAACAGTTCAAGGGTGAGGTTGCTCATAAAATTAGGGTGTGTGCAGGGCCTGCACTCCTTTAATCTGGCTTCAGGTGGTCTCCATATAAGCTTCTCTGGTTCTCGAGGCTATCAAACCATGACCTTCTCTCTGGAATGAGGATTGCTTCATCTTCCATCTATTGGGAGTTTTAGTTCTATAAGGAGCTCAAAAGATACTGTTCCTGCTCCAAGGCTGCACCATTGTTTCTTGGCTGCTCGGCCCTTGTCTCTGCATCCCCTCCCTTAAGATCATTAATTACCTGTTCAAGGGCAAGCATTGCGGCTAGGCCTAGATCACAAAATGGCTTAGGCCAAAATGGGTTCTCTTGTGTCAAGAAAGCCATTCATGGTTCTCTTTCTCCGGGGACCCCCTAACTTATCTGTTTACAGTGGTAGCAGTGGAGATATTGAGTAGTGGTTGGATTCTGGATTTCTTTTGATAGTAGAGTCAGTATTGGCATTCTGGTTTATAAATGTATACATTTGTAAATTGGTTAGTGGGAATATGTTCTTGGTGATCCATCCTCACCAGGTGTACTAACAAAAATTTCTGAACTGACAAAGCTATAGTATACAATTTAGTATTTTTCTTTTTTTATATATATGTACATGTTCTATATTTCACTTCCCACTGCCTAAAGTGAATCTTTTGAAGTAGAGCTAGTTCTTAAAGTGTTTATTTTCTATACCTCTCCATACTATGTACAGTACTAAACTCATAGTAAGTGTCCTATAAATCCCATTGATTTTAGTTGAAATTCTATTGGTTCACAGATTATCCTAGCCATAAATCCATGAACAGGAACAGGAAAAAATTAAGTGGTGAAAAAGAATATCAAAATTGGAAAATTTTCTAAGTCAGCTGTTCATGAAGTGGCTTCAGTTTTGGTATATAATTTTGTAACAATATCACCTATGTTTAAATGTGTATCTATATTTAAAGGTATATCTATATTTAAATAGAAATATATATTTCAGAGCAGAAAGGATAGATGATTTTAAAGTTTCATTTTACTTTGAATTTACCACTTAAATGTTTCAGTCACTGTTACTCTCTTTCAGTAGCTAATTGAGATAACTGTGGAAAAACATTTTGCTAGTATTAGAATACAAAATTTTGGAATATATATACTATTAAAGAAACTATTTTTTTAGTCTTGTTTTTCTCTTTTAAAGATATTTATGACTTGGAACCTGCATCTGAATTAGGAGAAGATTTATTGAAGCTTTATGTGAAACAGTGTTGCCCAGATATTGATATTTATGTTGATGGAAAAAGTTTTAAAGCTCACAGGTAAATAGGCATGTGATTAATTTGGTGTCTTGGTTGTGACAGTAAAGTGTAAAAGGGTAGCTATCTTTTTCTAGCACGGTGGTTTTCAAGCTGATTCACATAGGGTACAGGGGTTCCATGGTGATGCCTCAGGAGGTCTCTGACAGGGGAGGAGTTTGGACATTAGGCAGGATTTTCTATCTGCACATTCACACATGCACAGGTGACCCTACCCAGACATGTGCACATGCTCAGCTAGAGAAGATCTGTGCTGTGCATTGGGCATGAACGGAAGATTTTATTAGAAGAAAATATACTGTTACCTAAAATAGGTTTGAAAGCCACTGTCACAGAAAATGTAATTAAATGCAATTTTTAATTTCACAGGCATTATGCTATTGAAAATGATTATTTCTACATGAATGACATGTATTTTCTCTGAATTCATTCTGGCTCAAAGCCTTTGATTCAAAATAGCCAATTCTCCTGAATAGCATGGATTAGGAGGTTTAATATTTCAGTGTACTTTTAAAAAATTATTTTTCTGCTGTAGAGTTGGGTTGCTTAGACATTCCAGGCTTTTAGAGTTTAAATTAAAGCCTGCTGCCTGTTTTGGTTAGACTCTTCTTTTGGTAAGTAACTAAAATCTGCTTAAAGAAAGAAAAGATGTTAATAAAAATACAGGTTTTTTTCTTGGAACTCAAGGGAAAGAGGTACAGCTGGCCTCATAACAGACTAGAATTGGAACCAGAAAGCTGAGGAACCCAGAGTTCTCCTCCCTATCTCTTTGTGTTTCAAAATAGAATGTTAAGTTATTCTGGTGCTGCAGAAGAGGAAGAACCAGACTATTTTTGCAGATGCAAGAAGCAGTGTTGTAGGTTCAAGGGTACACAGCCCTTAATGAAATTAGCAGTGAGTTTAGATTACAGAAGTCCACCAAGCCAAATAGTAGTGATGTTTGTACTCTCAGAAATCATACTGGTTTTGCCAGTTAACTGACTGTAGTACATTGCTAAACTCTAGGATTGCCAGTTTCCATTAGACTACCATTCAGAATTTGAACTTTTCTTTCTGGGAACATAGGTTTTGTAAATATATATACACATTTTCCTATTTTTTATGAAATCTGCATTATGTATAGTAAAATACAGAGTGTGATACAGATTTATTCATATATTTTCCATATCATGGATATGTATTTCTCATATTTGGGAATATACAAATTCCCAAGTGGTGTGTGTGTGCACACGCACGCCTTTCTTTTTGGTTGGGGTAGGGGGACAGCACAATTTTATTTTTAGAATTAATTTACTTTGATTTTATTTTGTGCCAGATTTTTCTTGAAACCATATGGGCATCCTAGCAAAATTCTACCTATGGAGCCCTAAGGCTATTGTTGTCATACAGGGAAAGCAGGACGCTGTGATGATTTGCAGTATGTCCTCAGTGTCTGTATTTGTCTTCTCCCTGTGTACTGCCCGACAGTGGACTGTTTAAGAGCTGGATCTAGAATATTAGGTTTGTATTTTAGGACAGCTCTTGCCCACATTTCTGGCTTATTTTGTTCACCTAGCAATAAAAAATAAATTTATGTTAACTAGAAAGGCAATTTCCTGAGAATGTGTTTCAGGAAGATCTGGCTTAAGTTTTCGTGCTTTGTTGTTAGTGCCCTTATGTGAGTAAAAATGGCAAATTCTAAATCCCAAGATTACCTTCCTATTCCAAACGTAAACATCTCTTTGTACATATTTACTTTATTATTCAGTTCAAAGAATATTATGTCAGTAGTTCAGAAAACACAGGCGTACCTCGTTTTCCTTTATGGCTCTTCACAGATAATTGCGTTTTTTACAAATTGTAAGCTTCTGGCAATTCTGCATCGAGCAAGTCTGTCAGCACCATTTTTTTCCCAAAAGCATTGGCTCGCTTCATGTCTCTGTGTCACAGTTTAGTAGTTCTCACAATATTGCAGACTTTTTTCATTATTACAATATTTGTTATGGTGTTCTGTGATCAGTGATCTTTGATGTTACTACTACAACTCACCGAAGGTTCAGATGATGGGTAACATTTTTTAGCAATAAAATATTTTTAAATTAAGGTATATACATAATGCTGTTGCACACTTACTAGACTACAGTATAGTGTAAATGTGACTTTTATATGCACTAGGAAACCAAAAGATTAGTGGGACTTGCTTTATTGTGGTGGTCTGGAACTGAACCCTCAATATCTCCAATGTATGCTTGTATCATGTAATATAATCTAAAGCCCAGCAACAGAACTTTCTCAATTATTTCTTGTTCTAGATAATTAATGTCAGCATTTATCCTAGTGGTATAGCTAAAAATCCGTTTGTAAAATGACTGCTTTAATTATATGTACTCATATATTTAATGATCAATGCAAGTACTCACAAAGACCAGGATTTATGGGCAGAATTACATTCAATTTAGGTCTCAAATTTTAGAAGAGTTTAGTTTGCTAGTTTAATGTCCAAACTGGTATGGTAAAGAGATAGTTTCTTTTATTGAGTCACTGTCTTTCTCTTATGCTCAAGCTCCTTCTTCAAAAACATCCCTGGTATCCCAGTTCTTCCAAGATTATGTCTCCAGTTGCTAGTTGCTCTGTCCAGCCTTTCCCTTGATCTGCAGCCCAATACCTGGAGCCCTTTATGTGCTGCCGGACAATCTGATGACAATCACTTGCTTGTGGTGCTACAACTAAGCCAAAGAAATAATTTATAACTGAGTAGTTAAGAGTATGTGAACTATGTATGGAGCCTGTCTGCCTGGGTTTGAATTCCAGCTCTACCATCTTTAGCTGTATGAATTTGGAGAAGTCATTTAACCATTCTGTGTTTCAGCATCCTCATCAACGATGGAGATTATAATACTACTCATCTTATAGGGTTATTATGAGTGTTAAATTACTAAAAGCATTTACGTACTTTGAACAGTGCCTAGCACATTGTAAGTACCATATAAGTGTTTGCTATCATCATCCAGGTAATAGGCCTTTGATACGAGATTTTGTGTAGATGGTAGCAACAGTCTGTGTGTCCTTTACTTACGTGCCACAAGGAGAGAAAGGTGATTTGAATCACTTGCATTTCCCCCCAATCCAAGGAGGAAAGGGATAGCAGTGGGCCTCCAGGAAAGTCACATTTACTACACTGTTCTGCCTCTACACAGGCCTTTCCCTCTCCAAAGCATAACTTCTCCACCCTTCCCACATCTTTGTCCTTTCTTATCTCCAATACTTCTTCTCAAAGGAGAAACAAAGAGAGCTCTTTTTATTTGGTGGAAGAGAGGTTATAATAAAAGGACCCATTAGAGTTCATGGATCCCATTTGTTAATTATGTTACTACTTTTCTGAGTATTGCTTCCTGGAGTACTACAACACATTACTCCTGTTGTGGATCTCTGTAACATTACATAACATTACGTTCTTTCCTGAATTGCTGTCAATCACCAGATGAATACCATCTGTATATTGGGCATTTCTCTCTATTTTTATTTCCTCCTGTCATCTTTAGCCTACCTCTAAGTACCTACCTTATCCACTCCACTGCTGATCTCCCATTTCATTGTGTTAATTATTATTCTAATGTTTTCTGAGTGAAATTGAATCTGCTATATTTTTAAACTAATTTATTTGTTGCACTTCAGTATTCCATAATTAAGATTCTCTTGGGCTTCCCTGGTGGCGCAGTGGTTGAGAGTCCGCCTGCCGATGCAGGGGACACGGGTTTGTGCCCGGTCCGGGAGGATCCCACATGCCGCGGAGCAGCTGGGCCCGTGAGCCATGGCCGCTGAGCCTGCGCGTCCGGAGCCTGTGCTCCGCAACGGGAGAGGCCCGCGTACCGAAAAAAAAAAAAAAAAAAAAAAAAGTCTCTTGTGCTGCTTTATTGAAAAAGCAGGGCAGTGATTCCTAATTTTAGCTTTGTAACACTTAAGATCCTATATCCCTTCCAGAATACCTTTTTTTTTTCAGTGCCTGATATTATAACATCAGACATTCATTCATGGGGTTAAAATGCTGTCAAATCTCCCTTTAAAATGTAGATTTCTCTGAATATTTAGTAAATCAGCACTGAGTCAGGAGATCAATGTCCTAGTCTGTGTCACATGACTAATTAGCTATATATTCTTGAGTCCATCAGCTGAAAACTTTTTCAGAAGTATACAGTTTAGTAATTCAGAAGTCAGTCTTTCTGGGTGTAGATTCTGATTGTACCATTTAATAATTATTGAGAAGTTACTTAATCTCTCCAAGTCTCAAATTCTTTATCTGTAAAAGAAATAATGATAGTAATTGTAGCATAGGATGGCTGTGAGGATTGAATCCGATAATGTACATAAAGCACTTAGCATGGTTCTGTGGCACATTGGAAGCATTCAGTAAATATTAGTTTCTATAAGTATATATTAGATATCTGGGAGGGAGGCACATTGTTGCTTTTTCTACCTTATCTTAGAGTGGAGGTTGGCAAACTATGACCCAACCCAAAGCCGGTCAGTGGCTTCTTTTGTATAAAACAACAACTACAACAAAAAAACAAGAATATGCAACAGGGACCTGAAAAGCCTAATATATTTATATTGATGTTTACTATCTGGCCCTTTGCAGAAAAAGTTTGCTGTTTCCTATCTTACTAGGATTGCCAAGAAGGTTTTGTTTTTTTTTTTTTTTTAACTAAAATTAGATGAAATTATTGACTGGAAAAACAGACATATGGAAAATAGGATCTAATGGAAATATAATGCCTCTTTTCAATTGAAAGATTTATTTTATTTATTTATTTTTAACATCTTTATTGGGGTATAATTGCTTTACAGTGGTGTGTTAGTTTCTGCTTTATAACAAAGTGAATCAGTTATACATATACATATGTTCCCATATGTCTTCCCTCTTGCGTCTCCCTCCCTCCCACCCTCCCTATCCCACCCCTCCAGGCTGTCACAAACCACCAAGCCAATATCCCTGTGCCATGCGGCTGCTTCCCACTAGCTATCTACCTTACTACGTTTGTTAGTGTGTATATGTCCATGACTCTCTCTCGCCCTGTCACAGCTCACCCTTCCCCCTCCCGCCAAGAAGCTTTATGAAGTAATTGTAATAAAATTCCAGATTCCCATGCAATAAAGTGGGTTATGAACGTCTTAATACTTATTACTTTATTAATGATAAATGGTCAACCCTGTCCACTTAAAAGGTTTAAAATAATAAATTAGATGTGGGAACAATAGAGAGAAAAGAGGTGAGATTCTTTGGTACCATGGGCCTTTGAGGGAGGTTGCAATGGGGAACCAAAGCCAAAGGTACTGAGCGCCTAAAAGGAAACAAGTCACCTAGAGTAGAAACTCCTTAACTGAACGTGACTAAATGTACTCTTCAGCTGTTCTCTGTAGAGCATGCTGACATGTTAGGCAGAACTCTCAAGGCTAGGATGTCATTCTCTAGTATACCTATAACATTTCCATTCCTTTTATTGAGTTTGTGTCTCCTGAGTCACTTGGGGTTATTCCCAAACCTGTTTGATGCCATTTGAATTTCTTGTTTTGATAACATGACTTAATGACATATCATATAAACCAATGATACATGATGTATGAAAAGAATTTGTTGTTACAATGAAAACTAAAGTGAATGTTTTAGAAAGATTAATAAGGGAGGGGCACTTTTTTTTGAGCATTTTATTTAACTTTTTATTTTATATTGGAGTATAGCCGATAAACAATGTTGTGATAGTTTCAGGTGCACAGCAAAGCAACTCAGCCATACATATACATGTATCCATTCACCCCCAGACTCATCTCGGGAGAGGCACTTTTAAAATTGCTGTTGAATTCAGGGACTTCCCTGGCAGTCCAGTGGTTAAGACTCCACACGCCCAATGCAGGGGGCACAGGCTCGATCCCTGGTCGGGCAGCCGGGATGCCGCATGCCACGTGGCATGACCAAAAAATGAAAGATAAATTAAAAAATAAAGTAAAACTGCTATTGAGTTCAGTTTAGATGAAACAATATAAAAGTTTGAGGGGAAATTAAAAAAGTCTTAAATTATTCTATACTTCAGATTGCTTCATAAAATTTTTAAATCTCTTCACTTCAGAGAAGTTTGAACTAAAAATCATAGACAGGGTATATGGGTATATATAGTTTTTGCAAGAAATAGGAGACTCCAATCAGCAAACCCACAATAAAAAAATAAAGATTGGCCTTGTATGGTCAAAGATTTGTGAATGAATACATATTTATGTTTTAAGTTAGAATAAGATGATTATGATATAGACAAATCATTTAAAAAATTCTCTTCTAATTTTTAGATTAACCAAACAACCATCAGTCCTCATTGTACTGGATAACAGGGCATCCATTACACTTCACAAATCATTTTTTAACTTAGGAAAGGCTAATCCTATGAAAGCTGTAGTCAATGTATGTCAAAATGGATGTCTCAAGAGAAAGCTAACTTACCATTTTTAAAGTTTATGTTCTCTAAAATATTTGCAAAGTGTAATGGGTAATGGTGACAGCACCAGAAAGTTTGCATTCACTGTTCTGGGTTTAACCTTTATTCAGTTATGTTGAACTAAAAGGAAAAAAATATATTCTTGGAGAAAGAGTACTTAAAAAAATAGTCCTAGTGAGAAATTCTTTATTTAGAGCTTCTCTGAGTAATCCAGGCCATTATTCTGCCTGGAGTAGTGAATCCAGTTCAGCTAAAATCAGGAAGTATTGAATAGCAATGTACTCTAAAGCAAGAGCAAGGGGGAAATTAGGGCATCTCTACAGAGTCAGAAGCAGCCTTGTCAGTTGAGATTAAATTTAGTCAAAAAGAGAAAAAAATTTTGATGTGTTGGAAAATGAAAAATCTGGTGAAGATTTTTAATACACCATGCTATCTACAGCATAATTTTTTAAACTTAGGCTTGTATCTGAATTAAATGGGAATGTTTCCTAAGTTTCTGTCTTAAGGGCAGGGTAATTGTTTAAGCCTCAGATGCTTTTTGTCTTATTTAGATGGGAACGGCTAGCATGCTGCTTAGTTTAAACATGCTGTTTAGCATGTTTAGTTCAAGTCTTCCATATCCTTAACTGACTTTTTGTCTACTTGTTCTGTTAATTACTGAGAAGAATGTTGATGTCTCTAATATAATTGTAAATTTATCAACTTCCCCCTTCAGTTCTATCAGTTTTGCTTCATATATTTTGAAGGTTTGTTATTTGGTACACACACATTTAGGATTGTTATTTCCTCTTGATGAATTGACCCCTTTTTCATTATGAAATATTAGTCTTTACCCCAAGTAATATTCCTGTTGTGAAGTCTTTTGTCTGATGTTAATAGGGCCACGCCAGCTTGCTTTCTTTTTTAAAAATTGAGGTATAATTGATATATAGCATTGTATTAGTTTCAGGTGTTTAACATAATGAACTGATCATCACAATAAGTCTAGTTAGCATCCCACTCCAGCTTTCTTATGATTAGCATTTAGATGGTATATGTTTTTTCATCCTTTTACCTTTAGCCTCTCTGTGTCTTTGTATTTTAAATGGGTTTAAAATTAATTTTTTGTAGACAGCTATAGTTATGTCTTGCTCTTTTATTATCTGGTCTCATAATCTCGCCTTTTAATTGGAGAATCTAGATTATTTATGGTAATATAGGTATTAATGTGTTGGAATTTAAGGCTACTATTTGTTTTCATTTTTTCTTTGTTTTCTTTTTCCTCTTTTCTTTGTATTAATTGAGAAAAAAAAATTTTTTTTTTTGCGGTATGCGGGCCTCTCACTGTTGTGGCTTCTCCCGTTGCGGAGCACAGGCTCCGGACGCGCAGGCTCAGCGGCCATGGCTCACAGGCCCAGCCGCTCCGTGGCATGTGGGATCCTCCCAGACCGGGGCATGAACCCGTGTCCCCTGCATCGGCAGGCAGACTCTCAACCACTGTGCCACCAGGGAAGCCCGAGAAAAAAGTTTTTTTAATGCAGTTTATTTCCACTATTGTCATATTGGCTATTTTGTGTGTGTGTGTTGTTTTTGTTTTTTTAGTAGTTACTTTAGGATTTGTAATATGCATTGTTACTACCATTTACCTTCAATTAATATTATACACCTTTATGTATGATGTTAGGACATTTTCCCCCTTCTGTCTCTTGTGTTATTGCTGCCATACATTTCACTTCTATATATACTCAAAACCCCACTATAAATTGTAATTAATTTTTTAAACAATTATCTTTTAAGTAATTTTAAAAATGAGGGAAAAAGTTATACTTTAGTTATATTACCAGTTCTGACACTTTCAGTCTTTGGTGTAGGTCCAGGTTTCTATCTGTTATAATTTTCCTTCAGCCTAAAGAACTTTCTTTAAATTTCTTGTAATAGAGTTCAGCTGGCAATGACTTTTCTCAGCTTTTGTTTGTCTAGAAAAGTCTTCATTTAGCCTCCATTTTTGAAAGATATTTTTGCTGAATACAAAATTATAAATTTGTGATTTGGATTTCTTTCAGTGCTTTAATCATGTAATTTCATTGTTTTTTTGGCTGTGCTGTCTCTAACAAGAAGCCTGTGATCATGTCTAGCTTTCCATGTCAGTATTTGATGTACCTTTTTCTTTGGCTGCTTTACAGTTTTTTTCTCTATAATTAGTTTTGAGCAATTTGGTTATATCTTGTGCTTTTGTTTATTCTGCTTATGATTTATTGAGCTTCCTGGACCTGTGAGTTTGTATGAAATTTGGAAATTCTACAACTGTTATTTTTTTCAAGTTTTCTTACCATCCTCTTCTTTTTCTCCTTTCCACATGGGACTCCAGTTATGTTATGTTAGTCCCAAGCTCGCTTAAGCTCCTTTTTTTTTTTTTTTTAACATCTTTATTGGAGTATAATTGCTTTACAATGGTATGTTAGTTTCAGCTTCACAACAAAATGAATCAGTTATATATATACATATATTCCCATATCTCTTCCCGCTTGCGTCTCCCTCCCTCCCACCCTCCCTATCCCACCCCTCCAGGCGGTCACAAAGCACCGATTAATCTCCTTTTTTTTTAACGAGTTTATTTTTTCTCCCTATGTCTTGTTTGGATAATTTGTGTTGCTATATACACAGGTACACCAATCTTTTCTTCTTCAGTATCTAATCTTTTTAGTCCATTCATGAATTTTTTTTCATTTCAGATATTGCATATTTCATCTCTAAAAGTTTTGTCAGGTTTTTAAAAAGGTCTCTTCATTATGTTACTTATTTAAAAATCCTTGAGTGTATCTATAATAAGATCTTATTTTATTTATTTACTTTTTATTTATTTATTTTGGGCTGTGTTGGGTCTCCGTTGCTGCATGTGGGCTTTCTCTAGTTGCAGGAGCGGGGGCTAGTCTTCTTTGTGGAGCACAGGCTTCTCATTGCAGTGGCTTCTCTTGTGGCAGAGCACCGGCTGTAGGCACGCAGGCTTCTGTAGTTGTGGCACATGAGCTCAGTAGTTGTGGCTTGCGGGCTGTAGAGCGCAGGCTCAGTAGTTGTGGTACACAGGCTTATTTGCTCCGTGGCATGTGGTATCTTCCGGACCAGGGCTCAAACCTGTGTCCCCTGCATTGGCAGGCAGATTCTTAACCACAGTGCCACCAGTGAAGTCCCTATAATAGCATTTTTTTTTTTTTTTTGCAGTACGCAGGCCTCTCACTGTTGTGGCCTCTCCTGTTACGGAGCGCAGGCTCCGGACGCGCAGGCTCAGCGGCCATGGCTCATGGGCCCAGCCGCTCCGCGGCACGTGGGATCTTCCCGGACCGGGGCACGAACCTGTGTCCCCTGCATCGGCAGGCGGACTCCCAACCACTGCGCCACCAGGGAAGCCCCCTATAATAGCATTTTTTTTTCCTGTTTTATTTATTTATTTATTTTTTATTGGAGTATAATTGCTTTACAATGGTGTGTTAGTTTCTGCTTCACAACAAAATGAATCAGTTATATATATACATATGTTCCCATATCTCTTCCCGCTTGCGTCTCCCTCCCTCCCACCCTCCCTATCCCACCCCTCCAGGCGGTCACAAAGCACCAAGCTGATCTCCCTGTATAATAGCATTTTTAACTGCTTTTTCTGCTAACTCCATCATTTCTTTCATTTCTGGGTCTATTTCTATTGACTGATTTTTCTCCTGATTATAGTTCATATTTTGCTACTTCTTCACATACCTGATCATTTTTTATTAGATTCAGAACATTATGAATAGTATGCTGCTGAGTGTTTGAATTTTGTCGTCTCTCTTTTAAAAGTGTTGAAGTTTGTTTTAGCAGGCAATTAAGTTATTGTGGATCATCTTCATCTTTTTGAGATTTGTTTTTAAACTTAGGGTGGCTCTAGAGTAGCCTTTACTCTGAAGGGTGGATAGCTCTTCTACTGAGGTGTGACCCTTCTGGGACCTAGGAGCAGTATTCAGTCCTTGCCAGAAGGAACTTGATCTTCCTGCCCTGTATGAACAGGCTTATAGCTCCCTGACCTTTATTCTTTGCTGGGCTTCATGAAGTTTTACCCTATGTGTGCTCAGATTGTGTTCAGATGAAGGCTCAACGGGATCCCTCCTCTAATTTTTGGAGCTCTTTTTCTTGAGTTCCTCTTCTATTGTACTGTGCCCCGTAAATTCCAGCTGACTCATTTTCCCGAGCTCCCATATTTGTCTTCTCAACTCAGCAAGACAACTAGGCTCTGCTTCTGTTTACCTTCCCTGTGCCATGATCTAATTGTTTCTGGGAAGAAAAGTGATATGATTGTAGGGCTTGCCTCATTTGTTTTCTTTCTCTTAAGGATCAGAGTTCTGTACTGCCTTTTTTTTCAATGTCATATTTTATTCACTTTCCTACTTGTTAATGGAGGTGAGGCAAGTCCCATACTTGTTATCTTTCATGGGTGGAAGCAGAAACCCTAATTTTTTCTTAATATACTTTATTTTTAGAACACTTAAATTTACAGAAAAACTGAGTACAGAGAATTCCCATATGCCCCCACACCCAGTTCCCTTATTATCAACATCTTATGTGTGCATCTTAATATAGTACGTTTGTTACAATGAAAGAACCAATATTGAGACAATATTATTCACTAACATCCATAGTTTATTCAGAATTCATCAGTTTTTGACTAATGTCTTTTTTCTATTCTAGGATCCCATCCAGGATACCACATTACATGTAGTGGTCATGTTTCCTTAGGCTTCTCTTGGCTGTGATAGTTTCTCAGACTTTCCTTGTCTTTGATGACCTTGACAGTTTGAGGAGTCCTGGGCAAGTATTTTGTAGAATGTCCCTCAGTTGTAGTTTACTTAATGTTTTTCACATGATTAAATGAGTTATGAATTTTGGGGAGGAAGTTCACAAAGATAAACTGCCATTCTTATTACATCATTTCAAGGGTACCTGTAATCAGCATGACTTATCACTGTTTATGTTAACCTTGATCACTTGGCTACACTAGTTTTCGTCTGGTTTCTTCACTGTAAAGTTACTCCCCTCTCCCCCATCTCCCAGTTCTATACTGTACTCTCTAGAAGTAAGTCACCGTGTATAGCCTACACTTAAAGGATGGGGAGTTATGGTCCACCTTCTTGAGGGGATAGTATCTACCTAAATTATTTGACATTCTTCTATACAAGAAATTTGTCTTTTCTCCCCTCTTTATTTATTCAAACATTTCTGTATGTCAGCATGTACTCATGGCTATATATTTTGTACTTCAGCTCATTTTGGTACTTTGGTTTGTAATTTGGTTTATCTTGCATTTTGGCCTATTTATTTTTTACTGAAATTGTTCCAGGTTTAGTTATGGGAGCTCCTTCAATTGGTTCTTGACATACAACCCCCCCCATCAGTGTGTCTGTGTGTGTGTGTGTGTGTGTGTGTGTGTGTAGCATTTCCTTACTTACACTAAAAGATACTCTAGACTCATCTGTCCTAGAATCAAATATTTCTCTAATGAACCCTGATTCCTTTTATTCTAATGGTATTAAAAACTACTGTTTGGACACTGGGTGTGCTTGTTGCTAGTTCTTTTAGATCCTCTCAGCTGACAGAGCAAGGAAATATATGTGTATATATTAATCTTCAGATATGCACATATCTATAAATATTTCTGTATGAATCCATCTTTATTTGTATTAAGCGAAAAATGAATTCATCATGAGCTCTCCAACACTGATCACACTAACACATTGATCATCCTACTCTTACCTCCTTGCTTGTCTGTAATCTTCCAGTATAGCGGTGAGAAACTGGCTGTCATCATCCAACATCTAATACTTAATCATTCAATTCCAGTATTCATGTATAGTGGTTTCAGAATTGTTAATCCATACCTGCATGGGAAACAACTTTACCAACTAGAGCAGGGGTCCCCAACCCCTGGGCCACAGACTGTTATTGGTCCATGGCCCATTAGGAACTGGGCCACACAGCAGGAGGTGAGCGGCGGGCAAGTGAGCGAGTGAAGCTTCATCTGTATTTACAACCGCTCCCCAGCACTCACATTACTGCCTGAGTTCCGTCTCCTGTCAGATCAGCAGCAGCATTAGATTCTCATAGGAGCACGAACCCTACTGTGAACTGCACATGTGAGGGATCTAGGTTGCACACACCTTATGAGAATCTAATGCCTGATGATCTGAGGTGCAGCTGAGGCAGTGATGCCAGCACTGGGGAGCAGCTGCAAATACAGATTATCATTAGCAAAGAGGTTTGACTGCACAGAGACCATAATAAATCAATTGCTTGCAGACTCATATCAAAGCCTTATCAGTGAGTGGTAAGTGACAATTAAGCTGCATCTTACAGAGTGGACTGGACATAAGCAACACACTTTGGGTGTCACTGTCTCCCATCACCCCCAGATGGGACCATCCAGTTGCAGGAAAACAAGCTCAGGGCTCCCAGTGATTCTGCATTATGGTGAGTTGTATAATTATTTCATTATATATTACAATGTAATAATAGAAATAAAGTGCACAATAAATGTAATGCGCTTGAATCATCCCAAAACCATCCCCTCCCCACCCCCAGTCCGTGGAAAAATTGCCTTCCACGAAACTAGTCCCTGGTGCCAGAAAGGTTGTGGACTCCTGAACTAGAGTACACTGCTTGTACTACACAGTTCCTTTGCCTTTATTCGTACAGTCTATACTCATTTCCAAAGTTATTTAGGCCAGTACCTCCATCTCCCACTCGCTTCAATGAGGTTATTTCATACATTTGTAATACAGTTAGGTAATTTTGTCACAGTCTGCATCCTGGGATCTCCTGACCTCCTCCTAAGTGTTCTTGTTTTAATTAGCATACATTAAGTTTCACTTGTACTATAAAGTTCTGTGGGTTTTTTTTTTAAAACATCTTTATTGGAGTATAATTGCTTTACAATGTTGTGTTAGTTTCTGCTATATAACAAAGTGAATCACCTATATGTATACATATATCCCCATATCTCCTCCCTCTTTCATTTCCCTCCCACCCTCCCTATCCCACCCCTGTAGGTGGTCACAAAGCACCGAGCTGATCTCCCTGTACTATGCAGCTGCTTCCTACTAGCTATCTATTTTACGTTTGGTAGTGTATATATGTCAGTGCTACTCTCTCACTTCGTCCCAGCTTGTCCTTCCCCTTCCCTGTGTCCTCAGGTCCATTCTCTGCCTCTGCCTCTTTATTCCTGTCCTGCCCCTAGGTTCATCAGAACCATTATATATGTGTTAGCATACAGTATTTGTTTTTCCTTTCTGACTTATTCACTCTGTATGACAGACTCTAGGTCCATCCACCTCACTACAAATAACTCAATTTTGTTTCCTTTTATGGCTGAGTAATATTCCATTATATATACGTGCCTCATATTCTTTCTCCATTCATCTGTCAATGGACACTGAGGCTGCTTCCATATCCTGGTTATTGTAAATAGAGCTGCAGTGAACATTGTGGTACATGACTCTTTTTGAATTATGGTTTTCTCAGGGTATATGTCCAGTAGTGGGATTTCTGGGTCACATGGTAGTTCTATTTTTACTTTTTTAAGGAACCTCCATACTGTTCTCCCTAGTGGCTGTATCAATTTGCATTCTCACCAACAGTGTAAGAGGGTTCCCTTTTCTCAACACCCTCTCCAGCATTTACTGTTTATAGATTTTTTTTTTTTTTTTTTTGTGGTACATGGGCCTCTCACTGTTGTGGCCTCTCCCGTTGCGGAGCACAGGCTTCGGACGTGCAGGCTCAGCGGCATGTGGGATCTTCCCAGACCGGGGCACGAACCCGTGTCCCCTGCATCAGCAGGCGGACTCTCAACCACTGCGCCACCAGGAAGCCCTGTTTGTAGATTTTTTGTTGATGGCCATTCTGACTGGTGGGAGGTGATACCTCATTGTCATTTTGATTTGCATTTCTCTAATGATTACTGATGTGGAGCATCCTTTCATGTGTTTGTTGGCCATCTGTATGTCTTCTTTGGAGAAATGTCTATTTAGGTCTTCTGCCCATTTCTGGATTGGGTTGTTTGTTTTTTTGATATTGAGCTGCATGAGCGGCTTGTATATTTTGGAGATTAATTCTTTGTCAGTTGCTTCATTTGCAAATATTTTCTCCCATTCTGAGGGTTGTCTTTTCGTCTTGTTTATGGTTTCCTTTGCTGTGCAAAAGCTTTTAAGTTTCATGAGGTCCCATTTGTTTATTTGTTTTTATTTCCATTTCTCTAGGAGGTGGGTCAAAAAGGATCTTGCTGTGATTTAGGTCATGAGTGTTCTGCCTATGTTTTCGTCTAAGAGTTTTATAGTGTCTGGCCTTACATGTAGGTCTTTAATCCATTTTGAGTTTATTTTTGTGTATGGTGTTAGGAAGTGTTATAACTTCATTCTTTTACATGTAGCTGGCCAGTTTTCCCAGCACTACTTGTTGAAGAGGCTGTCTTTTCTCCATTGTATATTCTTGCCTCCATTATCAAAGATAAGGTGACCATATGTATGTGGGTTTATCTCTGGGCTTTCTCTCCTGTTCCATTGATCTATTTCTGTTTTTGTGCCAGTACCATACTGTCTTGATTACTTTAGCTTTGTAGTATAGTCCGATGTCAGGGAGCCTCATTCCTCCAGCTCTGTTTTTTTTTCTCAAGATTGCTTTGGCTATTTGGGATCTTTTGTGTTTCCATACAAATTGTGAACTTTTTTATTCTAGTTCTGTGAAAAATGCCATTGGTAGTTTGACAGGGATCACACTGAACCTGTAGATTGCTTTGGGTAGTATAGTCATTTTCACAATGTTGATTTTTTCCAATCCAAGAACCTGGTATATCTCTCCATCTGTTTGTATCATCTTTAATTTCTTTCATCATTGTCTTATAGTTTTCTGCATACAGGTCTTCTGTCTCCTTGGGTAGATTTATTCCTAGGTATTTTATTCTTTTTGTTGCAGTGGTAAATGGGAGTGTTCCTTAATTTCTCTTTCAGATTTTACGTTGTTAGTGCAACAACAAAAATGCAAGAAATGCTGTGCATTAATTTTGTATCCTGCTACTTTACCAAATTCATTGATTAGCTCTAGTAGTTTCTGGTAGCATTTTTAGGATTCTCTATGTGTAGTATCATGTCATCCGCAAACAGTAACAGCTTTTTTTTTTTTTTTAACATCTTTATTGGAGTATAATTGCTTTACAATGGTATGTTAGTTTCAGCTTCACAACAAAATGAATCAGTTATATATATACATATATTCCCATATCTCTTCCCGCTTGCGTCTCCCTCCCTCCCACCCTCCCTATCCCACCCCTCCAGGCAGTCACAAAGCACCGAGCTGATCTCCCTGTGCTATGCGGCTGCTTCCCACTAGCTATCTACCTTACGTTTGGTAGTGTATATATGTCCATGCCTCTTTATCACTTTGTCACCGTTTACCCTTCCCCCTCCCCATAGCCTCAAGTCCATTCTCTAGTAAGTCTGTGTCTTTATTCCTGTTTCACCCCTAGGTTTTTCATGACTTTTTTTTTTTTTTAAATTCCATATATATGTGTTAGCATACTGTATTTGTCTTTCTCTTTCTGACTTACTTCACTCTGTATGACAGACTCTAGGTCTATCCACCTCATTACAAATAGCTCAATTTCGTTTCTTTTTATGGCTGAGTAATATTCCATTGTATATATGTGCCACATCTTCTTTATCCATTCATCTGATGATGGACACTTAGGTTGTTTCCATCTCCGGGCTATTGTAAATAGAGCTGCAATGAACATTTTGGTACATGACTCTTTTTGAATTATGGTTTTCTCAGGGTATATGCCCAGTAGTGGGATTGCTGGGTCATATGGTAGTTCTATTTGTAGCTTTTTAAGGAACCTCCATACTGTTCTCCACAGTGGCTGTATCAATTTACATTCCCACCAACAGTGTAAGAGGGTTCCCTTTTCTCCACACCCTCTCCAGCATTTATTGTTTCTAGATTTTTTGATGATGGCCATTCTGACTGGTGTGAGATGATATCTCATTGTAGTTTTGATTTGCATTTCTCTAATGATTAGTGATGTTGAGCATTCTTTCATGTGTTTGTTGGCACTCTGTATATCTTCTTTGGAGAAATGTCTATTTAGGTCTTCTGCCCATTTTTGGATTGGGTTGTTTGTTTTTCTGTTATTAAGCTGCATGAGCTGCTTATAAATTTTGGAGATTAATCCTTTGTCAGTTGCTTCATTTGCAAATATTTTCTCCCATTCTGAGGGTTGTCTTTTGGTCTTCTTTATGGTTTCCTTTGCTGCGCAAAAGCTTTTAAGTTTCATTAGGTCCCATTTGTTTACTTTTGTTTTTATTTCCATTTCTCTAGGAGGTGGGTCAAAAAGGACCTTGCTGTGATTTATGTCATAGAGTGTTCTGTCTATGTTTTCCTCTAAGAGTTTGATAGTTTCTGGCCTTACATTTAGGTCTTTAATCCATTTTGAGCTTATTTTTGTGTATGGTGTTAGGGAGTGATCTAATCTCATACTTTTACATGTAGCTGTCCAGTTTTCCCAGCACCACTTATTGAATAGGGTGTCCTTTCTCCACTGTACATTTCTGCCTCCTTTGTCAAAGATAAGGTGACCATATGTGCGTGGGTTTATCTCTGGGCTTTCTATCCTGTTCCATTGATCTATCTTTCTGTTTTTGTGCCAGTACCATACCGTCTTGATAACTGTAGCTTTGTAGTATAGTCTGAAGTCAGGGAGCCTGATTCCTCCAGTTCCTTCTTTCGTTCTCAAGATTGCTTTGGCTATTCGGGGTCTTTTGTGTTTCCATACAAATTGCAAAATTTTTTGTTCTAGTTCCGCAAACAGTAACAGCTTTTTACTGCTTCTTCTCCGATTTGGATTCCTTTTATTTTTTATTTATTTATTTTTCCTTTATTCCCTTTTTCTTTTCTGATTGCTGTGGCTAAAACTTCCAAGCTGTGTTGAATAATAGTGGTGAGAGTGGGCAACCTTGTCTTGTTCCTGATCTTAGAGGAAATGGTTTCAGTTTTTCACCATTGAGAACGATATTGGCTGTGGGTTTGTCATATATGGCCTTAATTATGTTGAGGTAAGTTCCCTCTATGCCTACTTTCTGGAGGGTTTTTATCATAAATGGGTGTTGAATTTTGTTGAAAGATTTTTGTGCATCTATTGAGATTATCATATGGCTTTTATCCTTCATTTTGTTAATATGGTGTATCACATTGATTGATTTGCATATACTGAAGAATCCTTGCATTCCTGGAATAAACCCTGCCTGATCATGGTGTATGATCCTTTTAATGTGCTATTGGATTCTGTTTGCTAGTATTTTGTTGAGGATTTTTGCGTCTGTGTTCATCACTGATATTGGCCTGTAGTTTTCTTTCTTTGTGACATGTCTAGTTTTGGTATCAGGATGATGGTGACCTCATAGAATGAGTTTGGGAGTGTTCCTCCCTCTGCTATATTTTGTAAGAGTTTGAGAAGGATAGGTGTTAGCTCTTCTCTAAATGTTTGATAGAATTCGCCTGTGAAGCCATCTGGTCCTGGGCTTTTGTTTGTTGGAAGATTTTTAATCACCGTTTCAATTTCAGTGCTTGTGATTGGTCTGTTTATATTCTATTTCTTCCTGGGTCAGTCTTGGAAGGTTGTGCTTTTCTAAGAATTTGTCCATTTCTTCCAGGTTGTCCATTTAATTGGCATATAGTTGCTTGTAGTAATCTCTCATGATCCTTCGTATTTCTGCAGTGTCAATTGTTACTTCTCCTTTTTCATTTCTAATTCTATTGATTTGAGTCTTCTCCCTTTTTTTCTTGATGAGTCTGGCTGATGGTTTATCAATTTTGTTTATCTTCGTAAAGAACCTTTTAGTTTTATTGATATTTGCTATTGTTTCCTTCATTTCTTTTCCATTTATTTTTCTTCTGATCTTTATGATTTCTTTCCTTCTGCTAACTTTGGGGTTTTTTTGTTCTTCTTTCTCTAATTGCTTTAGGTGTAAAGTTAGGTTATTTATTTGAGATTTTTCTTCTTTCTTGAGGTAGGATTGTATTGCTATAAACTTCCCTCTTTAGAACTGCTTTTGCTGCATCCCATAGGTTTTGGGTCGTCATGTTTTCATTGTCATTTGTCTCTAGGTATTTTTTGATTTCCTCTTTGATTTCTTCATTGATCTCTTGGTTATTTAGTAGCATATTGTTTAGCCTCCATGTGTTTGTATTTTTTCCTGTAATTGATATCTAGTATCACAGCATTGTGATCGGAAAAGATACTTGATATGATTTCAGTTTTCTTAAATTTACCAAGGCTTGATTTGTGACCCAAGATATGATCTATCCTGGAGAATGTACCATGAGCACTTGAGAAGAAAGTGTATTCTGTTGTTTTTGGATGGAATGTCCTATAAATATCAAGTCCATCTTGTTTAATGTATCATTTAAAGCTTGTGTTTCCTTATTTATTTTCATTTTGGATGGTCTGTCCATTGGTGAAAGTGGGGTGTTAAAGTTGCCTACTATGATTGTGTTACTGTCGATTTCCCCCTTTATGGCTGTTATCATTTGCCTTATGTATTGAGGTGCTCCTATGTTGGGTGCATAAATATTTACAATTGTTATATCTTCTTGGATTGATCCCTTGATCATTATGTAGTGTCCTTCTTTGTCTCTTGTAATAGTCTTTATTTTAATGTCTATTTTGTCTGATATGAGAATTGTTACTCCAGCTTTCTTTTGATTTCCATTTGCATGGAATATCTTTTTCCATCCCTCCACTTTCAGTCTGTATGTGTCCCTAGGTCTGAAGTGGGTCTCTTGTAGACAGCATATATACAGCTCTTGTTTTTGTATCTATTCAGCCAGTCTGTGTCTTTTGGTTGTGGCATTTAATCCATTTACATTCAAAGTTATTATCAATATGTATGTTCCTATGACCATTTTCTTAATTGTTTTGGGTTTGTTTTTATAGGTCTTTTCCTTCTGTTGTGTTTCCTGCCTAGAGAAGTTCCTTTAGCATTTGTTGTAAAGGTGGTTTGGTCGTGCTGAATTCTCTTAGATTTTGCTTGTCTGTAAAGCTTTTAATTTCTCCATCGAATCTGAATGAGATCCTTGCTCGGTAGAGTAATCTTGGTTGGAGATTTTTCCCTTTCATCACTTTAAATATATCCTGCCACTCCCTTCTGGCTTGCAGTGTTTCTGCCTAAAGCTCAGCTGTTAATCTTATAGGAATTCCCTTGTATGTTATTTGTTGCTTTTCCCTTGCTGCTTTTAATATTTTTTCTTTGTATTTAATTTTTGATAGTTTGATTATTATGTGTCTTGGCGTGTTTCTCCTTGGGTTTATCCTGTATAAGACTGTCTGCGTTTCCTGGACATGATTGACTCTATCCTTTCCCATGTTAGAGAAGTTTTCAACTATAATCTTTTCAAATATCTTCTCAGTCCCTTTCTTTTTCTCTTCTTAATCTGGGACACCTATAATTCAAATGTTGGTGCATGTAATGTTGTTCCAGAGGTCTCTGAGACTGTCCTCAATTCTTTTCATTCTTTTTTCTTTATTCTGCTCTGTGGTAGTTATTTCCACTATTTTTTCTTTCAGGTCACTTATCCATTCTTCTGCTGCAGTTATTCTGCTACTGGTTCCTTCTAGAGAATTTTTAATTTCATTTATTGTGTTGTTCATCATTGTTTGTTTGCTCTTTAGTTCTACTAGGTCCTTTTTTAGCATTTCTTCTATTTTCTCCATTCTATTTCCAAGATCTTGAATCATTTTACTGTCATTAGTCTGAATTCTTTTTCAGGTAGACTGCCTATTCCCTCTTCATTTGTTTGGTCTGGTGGTTTTTACCTTGCTCCTTCATCTGCTGCATATTTCTCTGTTTTCTCATTTTGCTTAACTTATTGTGTTTGGGGTCTCCTTTTCGCAGGCTGCACCTTCATAGTTCCCGTTGTTTTTAGTGTCTGCCCCCAGTGGGTGAGGTTGGTTCATTGCCCATGTCCGGTGGTGTGTTTTGGGATGTTTGTGAATTTAGTATGATTTTAGGCAGCCTCTCTGCTAATGGGTGGGGTGTGTTCCTGCCTTGCTAGTTGTTTGGCATAGGGTGTCCAGCACTGTAGCTTGCTGGCCATTGGGTGGAGCTGGGTCTTAGGGTTGAGACAGAGATTGCTGGGAGAGCTCTTGCAGATTGATATTACATGGGGCTGGGAGGTCTCTGGTGGTCCAGTGTCCTGAACTCGGCTCTCTCACCTTAGAGGCTTAGTCCTGACACCAGGCTGGAGCACCAAGACCCTGTCAGCCACATGGAATTATCAAGGTGGTGGTCATTGGTGAGTGAGAACAGGAGAAGAGGCCTGTTCTATGCCTGGTCCTGCTGAGCAGTTTTCAGACTTCACCTCATTCTGGCAGCAGGATGACTGGGTCAGCCACTTGAGGCAGGATGGGGTGCATTAAGCGGGCAGTGCTCAGCTGTTGTGCAGACTGAGGGGCCCAGTCGAAGCCCTCAGGGAAGGGTGACAGCCTCTGGCCTCCGGCCTCCTGTGGCCACGGCCTCTTTGGGGTCTTCCTCCCGGCGTCAAGTCACTCTCACTCTGCTTTGGTGGCTGCGCCTTTACCCTGAGCTTCTTCACGAGGCTAGCACTCCCGAGGCGACATATGAAAAGTGCGGGCCGCGCTGAAGCATGAGAAACCTCTGTGGGTTTTTATAAATGGATATTGTCCTACATCTACCATTACAGTATCATACAGACATTTTCAACTAAAAATCCCCTTTGATCAGTCTCTTCAGGTTTCCCCCCTCCCCAACCCTCTGGCTTTTTTTTTTTGTTTTTACTATTTCCATAGTTTTGCCTTTTCTAGAATGTCATTTGAATAGAGTCATATAACATGTAGCCTTTTGGGACTGATTTCTTTCATTTAGCAATATGCATTTACTGTTCATTCATGTTTTTGTGTGACTTTATAGCTAATTCTTTTTTTTTTTTTTATCACTGAGTAGTATTCAGTTGTAATGAATATACCATTTTTTATCTGTTCACCTATTGAAGGACATTATGGTTGCCTTAGTTTGGTGATTATGAATAAAGCTGCTGTAAACATTTGTGTACAAGTTTTTGTGTGGACATAAGTTTTCAGGTCTTACTGAAACTGTCTTTCAAAGTGGCTCTATCACTTGCATTTCCACTAGCAATGAATGAGAGTTCTTTCTGGTCCTCATCCTCATCAGCAGTTGATACTGTTCTTATTATTTTTTGTTTTTTGGACTTTAGTCTTTCAGATAGGTATGTACTGGTATCTTATTGTTGTTTCACTTTTTATTTACCTAATGGCAAGTGATGTTGAAGATCTTTTCATATGCTTATTTGCCATCTGTATATTATTGAGAGTTTTTGGTTCAGATCTTTTTTTTATTGTCAAGTTAGGTTGTTTGTTGTCTTACTATTGAATTTTAAGAATTCTTTGGATATTTTGCATAGAAGTCCTTTATATGATATGTGCTTTGCAAATACTTTCTCCCAGTTGGTGCCTTGATTTTCATTCTCTTAACAGTGCCTTTTATAGAGCAAAATTTTTAAATTTTAATAGAATCCAGCTTATCAGTTTTTTCTTTTTTGGATCATATGTTTGATGTTATATCTAAATTCATCATCAAACCCAAGATCCTTTGTTTTCTTCTAGAAGTTTATGGTTTTATATTTATATCTATGATCCATTTTGAGGTAATTAGTTAATTTTTATGTGAGGTATAAGGTTTGTATCTACGTTTATTTTTTTTACATGTGGATGTCCAGTTGCTCCAGGACCACTGTTAAGAAGATTATCCTTTCTCTACTGAATTGCCATTGTGCTTTTGTCAAAACTGAATTGATTGTATTTGTGTAGGTCTATTTCTGACCTCTCTATTCCATTGATCAATGAGTCTCTACTTTCACTAGTGCATACTGTTTTGAGTACTTTAACTGTATAGTAATTCTGGGAATCAAGTAGTGTGAATCATCCAACTCTGTTCTTCTTTTTCAATATTGTGTTGGCTATTTTAGGTTCTTTGCCTTTCCATATAAGTTTGAGAATCACTTTGTCAATATCTACAAAATAGCTTTCTGGGACTTGGATTGAAATTTCCTAAATTTTTTAAGTCATAAGAATTGCAAATGCTTTTCTGTATCTATTTTGATGATCACATGGCTTTTCTCCTTTATTTTATTATTTTTTTAATCCCATACTCCCAGCTTACCTCCCCCTCCTTTCCCCTTTGGTAACCATAAGTTTGTTTTCTATGTCTGTGAGTCTGTTTCTGTTTTGTAAATGAGTTCATTTGTACTCTTTTTAGATTCCACATATAAGTGGTCTCATATAATATTTGTCTTTGTCTGACTTACTTCACTGAGTATGATAATCTCTAGGTCCATCCATGTTGCTGCAAATGGCATTATTTCATTCTTTTTTTATGGCTGAGTAATATTCCAGTGTGTGTGTGTGTGTGTGTGTGTGTAGATAACATGTCTTCTTTATCCGTTTATCTGTTGATGGACACTTAGGTTGCTTCCATGTCTTGGCTATTGTAAATAGTGCCACTATGAACATTGGGGTGCATGTATCTTTTTGAATTAGCACTTTTGTTTTCCAGACAGTTGCCTAGGAGTGAGATTGCTGGATCGTATTTTTACTTTTTTAAAGAACCTCCCTACTGTTTTCTGTAGTAGCTGCACCAATTTATATCCCCACCAACAGTGTAGAAGGGTTTTCTTTTCTCCACAACCTCTCTAGCATTTATTATTTGTAGACTTTTTGATGATAACCATTTCTGACAGGTGTGAGGTGATACCTCATTGTAGTTTTGATTTGCATTTCTCTGATAATTAGCAATGTTGAGCATCTTTTCATGCGCCTGTTGGCCTTCTGTATGTCTTCTTTGGAGAAATGTCTATTTAGGTATTCTGCCCTTTTTTTTGATTGGGTTGTTTGTTTTTTTGTTACTGAGTTGTATCAGCTGTTTATATATTTTGGAAATTAAACCCCTGTCAGTTGTATCATTTGCAAATATTTTTTCCCAGTCCATAGGTTGTCTTTTCATTTTGTTTATGGTTTTCTTTGCTGTGCAAAACTGATGTGTGATTAGGCCCCATTTGTTTATTTTTGCTTTTATTTCTTTTGCCTGGGGAGACTGACCAAAGAAAACATTGCTATGATTTATGTCAGAGAATGTTTTTCCTATATTCTCTTCTAGGAGTTTTATGGTGTCATGTCTTATATTTAAGTCTTTATGCCATTTTGAGTTTATTTTTATGTATGGTGTGAGGGAGTGTTCTAACTTCATTGATTTACATACAGATGTCCATCTTCCCCAACACCACTTGCTGAAGAGACTGTCTTTTCTCCATTGTTTATTCTTGCCTCCTTTGTCATAGATTAATTGACCATAAGTGTGGGTTTATTCCTGGGCTTTCTATTCTGTTCCATTGATCTATGTTTCTTTTTGTGCCAATACCATGCTGTTTTGATTACTGTAGTTTTGTAGTATTGTCTGAAGTCTGGAAGGGTTATGCCTCCAGCTTTGTTCTTTTTCCTCAGAATTGCTTTGGCAGTTCTGAGTCTTTTGTGGTTCCATATAAATTTTAGGATTATTTGTTCTAGTTTTGTGAAAAATGTCATGGGTAATTTGATAGGGATCACATTAAATCTGTAGACTGCTTTGGGTAATGTGGCCATTTTAACAATATTAATTTTTCCAATCCAAGAGCATGGATATCTTTCCATTTCCTTCAATTTCCTTTTTCAATGTTCTATAGTTCTCAGTGTGTAAGACTTTCACCTTCTTGGTTAGGTTTAATCCTAGGGTTTTTGTTTTTTAGTGTGATTTTAAACAGGATTTTATTTTTTTTTTTTACTTTCCCATTCTGATATTTCATTGTTAGTGTAAAGAAATGCAGCAGATTTCTGTATATTAATCTTGTGTCCTGCTACCTTGCTGAATTCATTTATCAGTTCTAATAGTTTTTGTATGGAGTCTTTACAGTTTCTTATATAGAGTATCATTCGTTTGCATATAATGAGAATTTTACCTCTTCCCTTTCTGATTTGGATACCTTTTATTTCTTTTTCTCGTCTGATTGCTGTGACTAGGGCTCCCAATACTATGTTGAATAGAATTGGGCATCGTTGTCTTGTTCCAGAATTTAGCAGGAAGGCTTTCAGCTTTTCACCCTTTAGTATTATTTTGCCTGTGGGTTTGTCATAAATGACTTTTATTATGTTGAGGTATGTTCCCTCTATACCCATTTTGGCAAGAGTTTTTTTTATCATGAATGGATGTTGAATTTTATCAGATGCTTTTTCTGCATCTATTGAGATAATCATGTGGTTTATGTCTTTTCTTTTGTTGATGTGGTATATCACATTGATTGATTTGTGTATGTGGAACTATCCTTGTGACCCTGGAATGAATACAACTTGATCATGGTGTATGATCCTTTTTTTGTGTTGTTCCTTTATTTTGTTAATGTGCTAAATTGTGTTGCTTGATTTTGAAACGTTAAAGCAATCCTGCATTCCTGGAATAATTTCAACTTGGTTGTGATGTTTTATATTCTGTTTATTGCTGGATTCAGTTTGCTAATATTTTGTTTAAGATTTTTTTTATGTATATTTATGAGATAGGTTGGCCTATAACTTTCCATTTTTTATAATGTCCTTGTCAGGTTGAGGTCTTAAATTTATGTTGACTTCATAAAATGAGTTGGGAGGCATTTCTTTTATTTTCTTTCTATTTTATTCATTTTTAATGTGTATGAGTAAGATTGATTTTATATGTTTTTAAAATATTTATTTGAATTCACTGAGGAAGTCATCTTGGCCTGTAATAAAAGGCCACTTTTCTTTATTAAGTTTTATTTTCATCCTTTTTTAAAGTTAAATTTATTGAATTAGAATTCATATACAATCAAATACACACATTTGAAAGTCCAATTTAATGAGTTTTGACTAATGTATAAACCTGGGTAACTCCCACCACAATCAAGATACAGAGAAGTTTCATCACCTAAATCCCTTGTGCCCATTTACCATTAGTACCTTCCCTCTCTCTAGCCCCAGGCAAAAACTGAGTTTCACATGCTTATTTGTCATCTGTATTTCTTTAGTGAGTTTTCTGTTCATATTTTTTGCCCATTTTTTAATTGGGCTGTTTGTTTTCTTATTGCTGTATTTTCTAAATTATAGTTTATTTTACCTGTCCTAGAATTTCATATAAATGAACTCAGACATGTTATTGAGCTTGGTTTGCTCAGCATAATGTTTTTGGGCTTCATCCTTGGGTATTATGTATATCAGTGTTTCATTCAGTTTTTATTGCTGAGTAATACTGCATTGTATGCATACACCACAATTTATTTAACCATTCTCCTGTTGGACATACTTGTTGTTTTCAGTGTTTAGCTATTATTAATAAAGCTGGTATTAACATTTTTGTGCAAGTATTTGTGTGATTATATATTTTCATTTCTGTTGGGTAAATTCCTACGAGTAGAATTGCTCGGTCATATGTTAAGTGTATGTTAACTTTTTATGAAATTGAGAAACATTTCTCCAAAGAAGTTATACCATTTTACACTACCACCTACATGCTGTGAAGAGTTCCAGTTTTTCCATATTTTCCTCACCACTTAATGTTGTCGGTCTTTTAAATATTTGCCACTCTAGTAGGTGTGTAGTGGTATCACATTGTGGTTTTAATTTGCATTACCCTGATCACTAGCAATTTTGAGCATCATATTATGTGCTTATTGGCCATTTGCATATCTTATGACGTTTCTGTTCAAATCTTTTACCCATTTTTTTTAAAGCACTCGTAAAGGGAGTGATTTGTTACAAATTTTAATATACATTAACTATTGAGAAACAGACATGTACCTTTTTTCCCCCTTAAAATGAATCATGTACTGTTCTGACCATAGCTTTTTCTAATTTTAATCTAATGCTCAAAACTTGATGTGATGTTATTCTTTATAACGAGCCATAAACATTAGTTTTGTAGTAAAACTATTTAAATCAATTTGGCTCTTATCTGATAATTTTTTGTGTGAGTGTGCCCATTTTTTAGTAGGATTGCTTATGTTCTTATACTGAGTTGTATAGTTCTTTATATATTATGGATTCAGTTGTTTGGCAGATATACGTTCTGCAAATATTTTTTCCCAACATTTTGCTCATCGTTCCATTTTCTTAAAAGTGGCTTTAAAAGGACTGAAGTTTTAAATTTTGTTAAAATTTAATTTTTTATGTTTTTTTTGAAAAATTGGTTCATGCTTTTTGGTTCCCAAGAAATCTTTGCCTACTCAGAGTTGCAAAGATTTTCACCTGTGTTTTTTCTAGCGATATTATAGTATTAGCTTTTATGTTTAGGTTTTGATCCATTTTGAGTTAATTTTTGTGTTATGGTGTGAGGTTAACTGTCAACATTCATTTTTTCCCCTCCAAACCTCCAGTTCCAGTACCACTAAAAAAGCTTGATCAAGACTGCATTGAATCTAGAAATTAATTTAGGCAGAATGGACATGTTAACAGTTTTGGGTCTTCAAATCCATGAGCACAGTTTAGCTCTCTCTTAGGTCTTTGTAAATTATCTCAGCAATGTTTTATAGCTTTTAATGTAGAGGTCTTGTACTTTTTTGTTATATTTGTTCCTGTGTATTTGACCTTGTTTGCTAATAGTGTAAATGAAATTCTTTTCCTTCATTTATAGCTATTCATTATTATGCCTGATTATCTTTGGATATTTTATTGAAAATTTATAGAAATAATTTAATAGTCTGGCTGATGTAATTTTAATGAAGACAAGATTTCCTTTTGCTTCTGGAAAGCATTTAGGCTAGGTGGAGATCACTTTAATCCAGTCAGGAATTGAGCTCATTAAAAGCTGGACTTCAGTTCTAATAAGGGCTTGTCTATTTCCTGTTCATTCTTCTTCCTAAGGTGTAGACCTTTCAGAGTCCAACTGGAATCCTGGGGCATCCACCAAAGTCTCTCCTCATTGCTGGATCCCAAATTCCAATTTGTGTGCCTCCAAGCCTGTGAAGATTGTCAGAAGCTATGTTTAGCTTCTTAGCCTCTCAACCATTGCTTTTGCTTTCATATTTGGCAGTTGCCTCAATGGAAAAAGTAACCTAAAATATACTTGGATCACTTCAAATCATGATTTCTTTCTTTCTTTAAAAAAAAAAGAATAATACATATATATATGTTACATATATATATATATATATATATATATATATATATATATATTTCCAAGCTATTCAGCAGGAGGGTTGGTCTGTGACAACCTAGTAAGCCATTGCCAGAAGTGTCTTTCTCTTATTCCTCTCCCCCTCTACTTTTCCCTCCCAACCTCCACTAGAATATTCACATTTTCTCTATATCTCATTTACTGTTATATTCCCTAGAATAGTGCCTAGCACAGAATAGAAGTCATTAGGTATTTGTTGAGTGAAAGAATGGATGAATTAGCATTCTATCTGGGAAGATAGAATGGACATTCAAAAGAAAATATCTTTACTGTCATTTTCTCAAACTTAAGAGATAGCTAAGTAGCTATTCTTGAGCATAATTATGGTGAGTTTTGAACTGGAGCTCAGGACCTTTAGAGTTCTAGTCTCTTACTAATGTTTCCTCAACATGTTACATGACATCGTTTGGTCTTTATTTCTCCATTTGTAAATGATTTATTACTCTCTTACTCATGGAAATTGTTACTAAAATTTAAGAGCTTTCAAGAGAAAAAATTAAGTGGGAGTTCCCTGGTAGCCTAGTGGTTAGGAATCTGGGCTCTCACTGCTGTGACCCAGATTGAGTCCCAGGTCAGGGAACTGAGATCCCTCAAGTGCATGGCGCAGCCAAAAAAAAAAAAAAAAGAGAGAGAGAGAAAAAAAAATAAAAAGATGAAAAGGACATTGGAATTAATGTTTTAATCAAGGAATCAAAATTCTTTGGTATAAGTATAGGCTTATAATTTGTATTATTAAAATCTACCAGTGAATACAGTTAAGACGGATAGATTGTTATCATGTTTTAAGAGGTAAAGATGAAGAGTTTCATAAAGAAGAACATTTTGCATTGTGCATAAATGTTTGCCTGTGTTTTTTCCCCCTCTTCCCTTTAGAGCCATTTTAAGTGCAAGATCTAGTTATTTTGCTGCGATGCTGAGTGGCTGTTGGGCTGAAAGCTCCCAAGAGTACATTACTCTTCAAGGGTAAGCAGAATTTTTACAAGGCAGCTTGACTGCAAATGATTATAAATAATGCTTTTAATACAAAGCACTTTTCATGAATCTGATTTCCCTGTATGTTCAATGAAATGTTTCTCATGTGGTACAATTCAGCAAAGTACACTTTCTGAAAATGAGAGGTAGTTGGGAACATTTAGTAATAGAGATAGTGTGTTAGTCTTCTCAGACTACCATAACAAGATACCACAAACTGGGTGGTTTAAACAGCAAAGATTTGTTTTCTCACAGTTCTGCAAGATCAAAATGCCAGCAAGGTTGGTGTCTGGTGAGAGCTCTTACCTTGGGTCCTTGGGTTGTAGATAGGCACTTTTCCACTGTGTGCTCCAGTGATGTTCTTTTTAAGTGCATGGGGCTGGGGGGCAGGGAGGTAAAAGGAAGGTGGAAGGAGAGAGCTCACTCTCTGGTGTTCTTCTTATAAGGACACTAATCCTATCACATCAGGGCAGGGCCCCACCCTTATTACCTCATTTAACCTTAATTATTTCCTTAGAAGCCCCATCTCCATATAGGTACACAGGAGTTAGGGCTTCAATATATGAATTTGAGTGGGTGGGAGAACACAGATATTCAGTCTGTAATAGGTAGTTTCTTAAAGAATAATTTGGATAGGTGTGGATTTCACTGACCTATGATAGTGCAATGGTGAATCTACACAGTTGGTGGCAGTTTAAACTGCTGAGACAGTTATTAAGAGATGAACTACTTCCTTAAATGGTGAAATGGAATATTTTTTGGTCACAGATGATCACTGTGAGAATCTGGAGGGTACAATATGGGAGAGGGCTTTGTCAGTAGGAAAACTGCCTGGGCGTTCTGAGGGAGCCTGTCAGCCCTGCATCATTCACAGTGCTGATATTTCCTCGACTGGGTCAACCTTGGCTAGAGGGTTGGGTGTGGAATGGTGGTCGTGGTGATTCCATAACCGTGGATGCATGGAAATTATTGATAAATTCTCACTATTTTTTACACTGGCCTATAATCTTGAGCCTTCTAGGTTACAGCTGTCTGGTTTCCTTACTAACTAAAATTGATCCCCAAATGCCTCTCATTTTTAATTTCTCAGTCTATAAAATATGGAAAATTGAAACATTTGTAAGAATATGTTATGTGTTTTTATTTATTTTTTCATATTTCATTCATTTAATAGAAATGAAACACATATGCAGAAGAACCTAAACCTCCTTTCTTTCTTACCAGGGTTTTAGAGAGTTGTGTTTTAATTATATTACCTATCACAGTTTCGATACACATATCACAATCTGGCAATCACCAGGTAGTTTCTGATTATGGAAGATTTTGTACACCAAGCAAAGAGTTTATTAGCCTATGGGTAAAAGGAATGTGTAGTTGAATCAGTTGGTGAAACCTTATCATTCACTGTTGAAAAACAACCTGAAAGATATATATATCCTACCAAGAAGGCCTCTTCCTTTATGGCGAATTTAAAATATCTGCTGAATATAGGAAGAGGGATAATGCTAGCAGAGGCCAGAATTTCTCTAAGTGTGTCAATCCTAGGGATAATCACTCTAGTGTAATTTTGGAAACGTGTCCAGGGACTGTGTTTCAGATGTTTTAGATATCATTTTTTAAAACTGTCAATCTTCTCTCATTAGAACTGAATTAAATAAAAATTTAAATGAAGAGATAACCTAGTTTGACTCAGAATGCAACTTTTTTGGCATTTATTAAAAATCATGTGATTCTATGTAGTGAGATAAAGGTCAAAAGAAGTGTATGATTATTGGACCTTACTTGACAGCAGGGGAAAGTAATTTACAGAGAACACTTGTCTGATTTCGTAGAAGAAATCTTAGTTGCTTATATGTTTAGTGACAATTTTTACTATCTGATACCTATTAACATATACCTTTGTTCCTCTCTCCAAATAGATTCTGTCCTCAGCAGTGATAATACCTTACAATAACATCATATATTTTCTAGGATTCTTCCACACTTATGGTGCCCTTTAATTTTTAGAATCAGTCTTTGAGAGAGAGGGTATATTCACATATTACAGATGAGTAAAAACAAGATCAGATAAATTAAATGTCTTCCAGGGGTTACTTGGTAAATAAGTGCTTATGCTGAATATAAGTTACACGTTTGTTGATTCTTAATTCAAAGTCCATTCCACAACAGTCACTGAAGAAATTAAAAGTTTCACATTGGCGTGTGTTCTTGAGCTATCTCAGACTGATCTTCTCCACTGTTTAAATCAGTGATTTTCCCATAGGACCCTTAAGTTCCTGGTAGGTATGTTAGGGAATACATGGCATGGGATTGGGATATGAGGGGAAGGCCATTTGGGAAGAGGCACATCTTCAACCAGAGCTGCTCTACTTTTATTTATTCTATATTGCTCAAAATGACCTCTGAGTTTAGCTATAGGAACAAAGGCAATCTTTAATCAGCACTCACGAGTGATCCGATTAAACATTCAAAACACACAGGCTTTTAAAGGAGAAGTCTATTTATTAAGAGGTCAATAGATAAGAAAGAAGTAGTGGCATAACTATTGGTCTCTACTCACCACCTATAATTTTCCTTCTTTCATTATAGTGGAGGTAATGGATAAAAATCTCCTCTTATAATATGGCTTGACTGCTACTGACCAACTTTAGTGGTTCAAGGGAAAGCCAAGTAGAAGTAGCCAAATTTGTTTTAAACTGTCATTACAAATAAGTAGGCTGTACGTTGTAGCAGTGCCAGCAATGATCAGGCTCACTCCTCTTACAGTATTTTCCCTTCACTTCTGTTGTAAGCAAGACTCTACTCCTTACTGGATCATCTTACCCAGAGCTGCTATTTCAGCAGTGGAGACTTACTCCTAATCAGCTTATTCACTTCTAATGCTAGCACGTTGGAAATGAGGATACATTTCTTTTTGACTCTTTTATTTTGCTTGATGTAACAAGGTTTTCTAATGCTAAAATGAAAAGAGAATTTCCTGACAGATTCTGGGTTTTATCTACATCCTTTATTATTATTATCATCACACAATCTGTTTTGCTTTCCCCTCCTGTATCATATATCAAATTGACTGTCTCAAATTACCACCTAAAATGCTATTAGCATCATGGTGTATAAAGCTGTAGGAAGGCTAAAGGGGATTTAGGGATTTTACTTTTTTTAAAAAAAAAATCACATCTTTTAGGAATTTTTATATTATAACAAAGTAATCTACAAAATAAAATCTCTTTTCACATTAACTTATATGGTAATCCTGGGTAGATGTTTCCATGGATTGTGTGGTATAGTAGAAAGATCATGGACTTTGGTCCTTCCTTATAGGAAGTCCTACATCCAGTCCTAAAGTGTTACATGACTTTAGGGACATTGCTTACCTTCCTTAAGTTTCCTGAGGTTGTTGAAAGAAAAAAACCTGGCATAGTGCTTGGTACATAGTATGTAGTGCTCATTAATATTTGTCTTTTTCTTCTTTCCCTAAATTATATTGTTCTCATTTTCTAGAGAGAAAAGCCTTCAAGTGAGGGCCATTTACAGTACCAGGACAGCAATGCCTGCTGTGCTTGGTCAGCAACCGCTTTTGGAACTGTGCCACTGTTGCATATCTGTAGGATGTTTTCTGCAGTAGATTAGAATTGAAATCCTGTCTGAAATCCCTACAGAAAAGAACCGAATGTTTTTAATGAGTTGGTAGTTCAACGATGTAATGCACATGATATTTTTAAGATGGACAGCCTTCAATAAATTATAGTAGGAATAGTAGGGTCCTATTATCCTTGATAATAATTATCCTATTATCCTATTATCCATGTCCCAGAGTTGGAGGGGGAAGGATATAGTTGGAAGGAAGTTCTCCTGGTGGAGGAAGGGGGAAATTTTCCACATCCTATACTGGAAATTGAACCGCAGCCAATAGTTCTGTAAAGAAACCCCACATGTCTCCATTTTATATAAAAAGAGGTCTTTCACTGGTGGCTTGAGACTTTAGAGCATAAATTTGGATTTTCTTGTCTCCCTTGGGAGATTCCTGGGCTTGCTGTGAACCTTCAGGATGATCTTTTCAAATACGTCAGATAATATTTCTTTTCTGACTAAAATTCTTCAATGCCTTCTCATCACAATCAGAATTAAACCCAAATCTTTACCATAATCTATAAGAACCTGTATGATCTGGCCCATAGGCTTTTCCCAAACTACCCCACCTAAAGTAGCTACAGCCTAACTCTCTAGTTATTCTCTTCTATGTTATTCTGTTGTATTGTCTTCACTTTTCACTATTAAAATTATCTTCTTTGTATATCTGTTGACATATTTATTGGCCATGTCCTCTCTCTAGAACGCAAGCTTCTTGTATCCTCAAGGTCTAAAATAGGGCCTATCATTCAATAAATATTGACTGTATATGAACAAATGAATGAGTGAATGAGACCCTACATTACCTTAGCCCACATATATAGGAGCCTGAAACTTTAGGAAGCACATATAAAGCACAGAGGTTTAAACTGGGCACATGTTGTATCTGATCCTAGAGCTCTGTCCTCTCATAGGCTTTTCTTTTTTCTAATTCTGGGTATATGTTATATTTTCATCTCCTACAGGATTTTATTCTGATTACATTTAAATGGGAATAGTGCTTTAAATCTTTCCATTTAAACTGTGGGCTATTGCAGTAATTTGTTGGGGTTTTTTTTTTCCAGGTCAGTTGATCATGTCTTTATAAACACTTTTAGTAAAAATACAGATGACTTACAATAATGAGAATGCAGTTTAGTAAAACATCTGTCAAGACAGCAGGAAAACAGTTTCTTGCTGTTTTTATAGCTATCATATATATTGATACATAAGCTCAAATGTCTAGCTTTTGCTATTTATTTTAATAAAACTCCTTTTATTTTTACTTAGTCATTATTATCCTTTGCTTAAATATGTCAAGTCTTAGAAGAAACTATTCTTTCAACAGAAATGGTCAGTCCTCATTAATACTGATAAGAATGGCTCTCGAAATTTTGAGGAAAAGTGCATGGAATCTAATAATTATGCTACTGTTTTAGGCTACAAACTATAGATGATATGGCATAATCATTCTGAGATCAAATCTTGTTGTATCAACGTATATAAATGAGAATATTTAGAGATTTGACTTTTTTCTAAGTATTAAAGATGTGGAATTTTGAATCAGCAGAAACCAGTAGGGGGCAGTAAATATTTATTAAGTAAATTGAAAAATATTTATATGTTTTCAACTCAGTATTCCTTCTGAAGGTTTGGGAGATGCTTATAACTACCCTAATAAGCCATTCATTAAATATTCATTAAACATTTATTGAGCATATATTATTTAAGGCCATAAAATCAAAGCAGACACCTTTCTGAGTCCTACCCTGAGGACTCCATTTCTTTTCTTCTTGCCTTCCTCCTTTTGTTACTTTAGCAGACATTAGATACCATGCTTAACAAACTGTGAAGGTCTTATCAGCACTGTGCCCACCCTGCTTCCACTGCGGAGCTCCAGTATTATGTGGGGAAAGGAAATTCTTCTCAACCTGGGGATATTGAATCAATGCTGACATTCTGCTGCTACTAGACACAAATCCTGCCCTCACAGAACTCAGTTTAGAAGGAGAAACAAATACATAAACAAAGATATTACAAGTCAGTTTAATAAATGTGATAAGGGAAGTGTGTGTGTGTGTGTGTGTGTGTGTGTGTGTGTGTGTGTGTGTGTGTGTGTGTGTGTGTGTGTGTGTGTGTGTGTGTGTGTGTGTGTGTGTGTGTGTGTGTGTGTGTGTGTGTGTGTGTGTGTGTGTGTTATACTGCTTAAGACCCCAGGCTTTGGAGTCTGGATTTAAATTTGAAAATTCCAAAATTCCAGTGCTATCTGCCTGGATTTAAGATCCAGTACATCACTAGTCATTTGACCTTGGGCAATTTACTTTTTTTTTTTCCAGCACCTGCCCCCATGGGCAAGTTACTTAATTTCAGTTGTTTCATCTGTAAGATGAGACTAATAACAATATCTACCATTGAGTTGTTATGATGATTAAATGAGCTAATGGCATTCAAAATGCTTATTAGCTCATGACTGAATCATAATAAATGCTCAACTGATGTTAGTTATTATTTATGTTTAACATTCAGTGATTTCTTTTTTTTTCCCCCTTGTGAGCATTAAGGAAACAATCAGAGGTAAAGAGCCCCATGTCTTGTGTCTAAAAGATGAAATAAGTAGAGAGGGAGAGAATTTTAAGCAGAGTGAACAGTATCTGCTAAGGCATGGATGTATAAAGAATTATAAGTAGTTCAGGTATAAGAAACAGCAGTTTACTTATCTTGGAACAGCTGCTAGAGAGAAAGAACTAGAAATCAGATGATAAAGAACATTGTACACCAAGCTAAAGAATGTCGGCTTGTTTCCTAGGTGCTCTGGAGAATTGTTGAAGGGTTTTTAAAGTCAGGGGCTATATCAGATTTACATTTTAGCAAAGTCACTCTAATAACAAGGTGGGAAATGGGATGCAAGGAGATAATTTCAGGCAAGAAGCCCACACAAGAGGATACATTATCATAGTACAGAGGAGAGAAACTGAGAGGCTAAACCAGGGCAATGAAAGGGGAAATTAGACAGCAGAGGCTGAATTCAAGAAAATTTTGAAGGTATAAAATGACAGAATATAATGAGGGAGAGAATTGAGATGAACCTCCAGTTCTGACTTAGGCATTTAGGTTATTGTTCAGTCTTCTTTTTGTTATTCCTGTTTGGTTCATAGCACTGTTGCAGGACTTCTTGCATCTTGTCCCACCTTCTATTCCTCGGTACCAAGGCGAGTGAATTATCCAACAACCATTGGGCATTGGTCAGGACGAACTCTAGATGAGAGGTAATTTGATTTCTTTTCTCCTTTCTTCTGTGCTGAACCCGTGAAAAGAGGTGATGGGGAAGAGGGGCATCTGCTTTCCATCTTTGCTATCTGTTGGAATTTTGAGGGGGCCCCAATAAATAGTATACTTTCTTCCTGCTCAAAATGAGACAAAAGACTCAGCAGATGAAGTTAGAAAACATTTCGTTGATTTTTGATAAAAACTGTTAAAGCAGTAAAATGTGCTTTAACGCAAGAGCCAAAGTTGATTTGCTAGCTATGTCTACTCTAAGACAGCCCACCTGAGAGAAAGTCTGAATCTGGACAGCGGATGCACTTCTTCCCCGTCACCTCTTACCACTGGTTCAGCAGAGAAGAAAGGAGAGAAGGAATCAAATTACCTCTCATCTCAAGTTCCACTTGATCAACAGCCAGTGGTTGCTGTCTACCAACCAGATAATTAACCTCCCTTGATACAGAGGAATAGAGGGTGGGACAAGATGCAAGAAGTCCTGTAACAGTGCTGTGAACGAAATAAGAAAAACAGAAAGAAGACCGAATTTGGGGTGTTGGGAGAGGAAGTCATGAATTTAGAGTTTGAGATCTAGTAGTCAGTGGGACATAAAGATTATCACTTCAGACTACTTCTTAAGTCATGTCTTTACTTTTAAATCTGTAAAATGAGGATGTTGGCAGAGCTAGAGCCACTGGATAGGTATTACAAATTAAGAAATCTATACAGCATAACAAGACTCTTTCTAGTGAGTAGAGTTGTCCATCCCAGGCTTTAAGCAAGACCAGAGACCATTTGTCAAAGATGCTGAGAAGGATTTCTTAATGAGCCAGAGGTTGAACTATGACCTCTAAAGCCCTTTCTAACTTTGTCTATCATGGAAGATGCCCCAAAAATAATCAGGTATTTTATAATATACTAATAACATTTTATAGCATATAAAAACCCATAGCTGCAGTTATGCTTCATTTTTAAATTAATGGCATACCTCATGGATGTTATTCAAAGAATATATTCTTCAGATGAAAATGAGATTAGAACTTTATCTTGGCTAAAAGTTTATGGGAAAATAAAATGTATCATTGCTATCAGTTAAATCTTAATTATTTCTGGATTTGAGTATAGTTTTCTTTTATTTTTCAGGATAAGCCATGTAGAAATGAATGTTTTGATACATTTTATATATGGAGGAACTTTGGACTTTCCAGACAAAGCTAATGTTGGGTATGTATGATTTTTTAATGATTTTAAATATAAAAGTATTAATATTTTGTGGCTTCTGCTTTGTTGAGCTTTGTTTAAAAGTGTCAATGGAGTAGAAGCTTCAATTTTATTGTCTATTTTGCCTATCTTGTGTGTATTTTGGGAATATCTAAAAATAGTAAGTCACCTTATTTAGAAGAAAAGATGATCTAGCAACTCACAGTAATAAGATTAAGAAAAGTCTATTACACTTAAATTAGGTTAGAAAAACTTAAGATTTGTTTTGGAAAACAGACGACAGGTTTTTATAAAATTAATTGAACTTTTATCAAATTTGGAATAATTTTTTTACTACTTTATTTTTTAATTTTAGGATGTCAAAAGAAAAGGAAAAAAACCCTAAAATTAATCTGAGAATTTAGGCATCCTAATGACTAACAGGAATTCCCTGGCAGTCCAGTGGTTAAGGTTCCACGCTTCCACTGCAGGGGGAGCGGGTCCGATCCGTGGTCAGGGAGCTAATAAGATCCTGCATGCCGGGTGATGTGGCCAAAAAAAAAAGAAAAAGTAGTATGATTCTTTAGTACTCTATGGTGAAATGCCGTCTAAGCTGCTGAAATCCTACTGGAGAGTGAAATCTATCTTGCTCTTCTAATCTTCTGAATGTTCTCTCCTTTTATTGCTATTCTAACATCAGACAAATGAAGGCTGCTCGTTTACTTTTAAATATTCATTAGTTCCTTTAGTTATAAACTGAATAAATGTGATTTGGGGGAGAAGGTATCATGAGTCAAAGGGATTAAGTACTGAAGTTTTGCCCCTGGAAACCTATAAGAAATTTTATCATGGTATCAAGGTTTGTAGGTTTCCTAAGTACCTAAAGTATGTGTGGGTACTCAGAAATACTTGCCAGTTGAAAGAAGCAACAGAAACCCTCTGAATCATTGGATGCCATCTCCAATCTTATGGTCATTTGTAGGCATTTTCAATATGATAAGCATCAATTAGTTGCCCTCCCCCTAAATTTTTATTATTCGTATTTGTTGTGAAGAGTTGTAACTTTTACAGCCTTTGAAGCAGTTTCCTGGGCTTTGTTGCATATGACTGAGAATATGAGGGGAGTTTGATTGAAACATCTCCAAATTTACTTCGTGTTATTCCCCACAAATCAAATCAAGTTACAGGGCTTTCAACTTTTGACCTATGTCCTTTTTATAATCTATAAAGAGTATCTATTATGTAGGGTATAAAGTTAGAATTAAAATAATTAAGATTATTCTTTTTTCTAAACTATATATTATCAAAAAATTATTGTGTATTATGCCTTGGTTTTTAAATTGAAGAATTAACAGTGCATCTATTCTTATCTTAGGCACATACTCAATATGGCTGATATGTATGGACTAGAAGGATTAAAAGAAGTAGCAATCTATATTTTAAGAAGAGATTACTGTAATTTCTTTCAAAAGGTAATTATTCAGTCTTAGAAATCTTTTACCTAGTGCTTAAAGTCACCCATTATTACCTACTAGCTTTTGCTGTACGCGGGCCTCTCACTGTTGCGGCCTCTCCCGTTGTGGAACACAGGGTCCGGATGCACAGGCTCAGCGGCCATGGCTCATGGGCACAGCCACTCCGCGGCATGTGGGATCTTCCCGGACTGGGTCACGAACCCGTGTCCCCTGCATCGGCAGGAGGACTCTCAACCACTGCGCCACCAGGGAAGCCCTTAAAAGAATTTTTTACATCAATAGTCCCCTCCTATTGGCTACTTGAGCCAACAATATGCATTGTAATTATGTAATTTTAATCACATTTAAATTTAGATTTTTGTGTTGGAATGGACTTTTCCTATCTGTCTATAAGTTGTAGCTGAGGAATCCCCCCATGTGCTAAAACAGAGTCATGAACTGGGTCTACCACTCCTACCAACCCTTCAAGGTTCACTGAGAAACAGTTAAACTCCTTAGCTACCTTTAATCAACCATTCATTCCAGCCTCTATAAGTAAGGGAGCTAGAAGAAGGAGCACAGTCTTGGTGTCCTCAGCATTGCAGAAAGTGAAGAATCCTGGTGAAAGACTTTTCCTTCTCTTTCATCTTTCCCCATCTTCCCAGCCAAGAGAAAGTTAAGAGCCTGTTCCAAATAAAGATTAAAGATAGGGGTATCTGCAGTGAGGAGATAATGTCTTCTCAGCCCCGAGATGGACATCTATCGTATCTGTATAACCAACCCACTCTGGAACTTCCATCAAAGAAGAAAAGAAAGTACTGAGAGATTTCTTGGAAGAGCCTGGAATATGTCTCAGGAACCAGTGAGAATATACTTGAATATGGAGATTTCTTAAGGGAGGAGGAGGCTTGCTGGAGAAGCCAGTACTAGCCTGGTGACTAGAGGCAATAGTTATTGTCATAGATAGAAAAAAATAATGGAGAGTCCATTCCACACCCCAATTATACATGGTATGCAGGGAAGGAAAGGGACCTTAGTGGTTCATTGAAGATTAGAAGAGACTGATACAGGGTCAAATGACAGGGTCCCACGTAAGGAGGCATCAAGCATCATGAACCCTAGAAGAACCTTTACCACTGAGAGGTTAGAGTGAAGTTCAGTCTGTCTCTTAACAAGCCACCACTTTAGCAAAGGCCACCAACATCTGGATTAGAGTAGTCAAGGACATCTTCCTATTACCATGTTTGTCACTGGTTAGTTACATAAGGTGGCCATAGCCATCCATAACCCTCTTCCACAGGAGTTAGACCCACAAAATGGAGGAGTAAGAGACCATGTTCTACTCTCCATTCCAGATCTCCCCAACTAAAAGTGTAGTCAGTGATGGAGAGTGAAAGATTTAAATCAAGTATGAGATAGGTGTTTAAATAGTACTATACCAAATTTCAATACCAAAAGTAACCAGAAGGTACTGGAATTTGCCTATGATCATTAAAGTATGGGAAAAGAGGGAATTTGACACAGCGTGGTTGATAGCGCTAATTGGGGAAAGAAAGTTTTGTTAGTATCTGCTTTAAACTGAGACTCCTCAATAAACCAATTGCATGAAACATTTAAAAAATAATCTCTTTTATGTATTGTCTTTGGACCATTGCCTCTACTTTTTAGTATGTTCATGAGTATACACAGGTTACATGCAGCTTCTTATATTTTACTTTCAATAATTCACTTAATTTTAAAAATACAAAAGGCATATTCGTTGCCATTTAAACAACAGAAGATGAAATGCTTTTAAATTATCAATATGGCATTTTGTTGAAAATTATTTTACTTTATTTTAATGAAGTCTGTACTACTGTGCTAACAGATATTTGAGAGCAGTTTTTGTTTTTATTGACTTGATCTTTAAATTGTTTGCTTTACATATTTTAACAATATATATTTTGATAAATATATTTTTGAATGTATAATTTTTAACTTCTAGATCTCAATTATGCAGTTTCTTAGCAGTGACTTAAATATAGTAAATCTATAATAGCACATGCCACAGTAATATATGATGGGATATAATATGATGGTTAATGGGCCCCAGAACTCTTGGCAAGCTAGCTTCAGTCATTTCATTAACTTTACAATCTTGCCTTTTTTAAAAGTAAATTTTAGAACTTCATTTATAGGATTATAGTGGGTTTTACATTATGTTTTTTGCCACTGATTTAAAAATATATCTTAGGTTATAATTTAAATATATGTCATCCCAGATTTTACAAGCAGGTTTTGAAGATGACTAAAGATCAAGTCATCCTATTACAAAAACACTTAGGAAATCAGCATTTCCATATAAATAAAATTCTTAGAAAGCTAGTTATCCCTTTAAGCCAGGGGTCAGTAAACTTTTTCTATAAAAGGCTAGATAGTTAATGTTCTAGGCTTTGTGGGCCACACAGTCTCCATCACAACTACTCAGCTTTGCTGTTATAAACCAAAAACAGCTATGGACAATATGTAAATGGAACAGCATGGCAGTGTTCCAATAAAACTTTATTCACAAAAACAGTGGGCTAGTTTTGGCCCACAAGCTGGTTTGCTAGCCTTTGCCTTTAAGCAGCAAATTATTTTGTATGGAAATTATTCTTAAGTTATACATCAAGTAGTGGATTTTGTGTTGTGGAGGGCTGGTTATTCCTAAATAAAATTAGATTGCTAGACTTCTTAACTCTTGTGCTTACTTTTATAATTTTTTATGCTTCTGGATGCTTTTAGGTTGTCAATTATGTCTATACCAGTAGTCTCTTCCCTCATACTACTTTTATCTTATCTGAAGTGGGTCAGAAAACCAAATTATTTAACTTAGTAGAATTATTGTATAATTTATATAGTGATAGCCATTTCTGATTTTAGGACAATTTAGAGTACCTTCAGTTATCTCAAAGGGAATAACTAAATTGTTGATGTGCAAAAACAGGTATTTACAGTTAATTTCCTAAGTAGTATGTAACACCTTTAGGAGAAAGGTATTAGGAAATCAAATTAATAGCAATTTGTAATTTTAAAATTTGGGGGACTTCCATGGTGGTGCAGTGGTTAAGAATTCGCCTGCCAGTGCAGGGGACATGGGTTCGATCCCTGGTCCAGGAAGATCCCACGTGCCGTGGAGCAACTAAGCCTGTGCACCACAACTACTGAGCCTGTGCTCTAGAGCCTGCGAGCCACAACTACTGAGCCTACACACCTAGAGCCCGTGCTCCACAACAAGAGAAGCCACCGTAATGAGAAGCCCACGCACCGCAATGAAGAGTAGCCCCCGCTTGCCACAACTAGAGAAAGCCCGCGCACAGCAACGAAGACCCAATGCAGCTGAAAATAAATAAATAAATAATGAAATGGGAAAAAAATCTATTAAAAAAAATTGGAGGGCTTCCCTGGTGGCGCAGTGGTTGAGGGTCCGCCTGCCGATGCAAGGGACACGGGTCCGTGCCCCGGTCCGGGAAGATCCCACATGCCGCGGAGTGGCTGGGCCCATGAGCCATGGCCGCTGAGCCTGCGCGTCCGGAGCTTGTGCTCCGCAACAGGAGAGGCCCGCGTACCACAAAAAAAAAAAAAAAATTGGAAATCACTGACCTTATTTGAAGGACTATGCTGGAGGCATTTCTGAAGAAGCTTTTGCTGTTCTCTGAGTGCAAGGTATCTTCAGATACATATTTAGAGACTATATATACATATTGGTTGATTGCTGGTCTTTATTAAGTGTATAAACGCAAATCACAACTAATGAATGTGTACAAAGAGAAGCTGAACTCTATTCACCCTAATAGGGCAATAGTTGTGCTTAGGAACATAGTCTAAAAAACTGAAAATACATGGCACAGGTAATACGTAACACATATTGAGGCTTAACACCAAGAGCAGTGAGTTCTTCACTACTTGTATCTACGTTTTATTTATTTGTTTTAGTTCATTACTTCTGTATATGTGCTTTTTAAAAATATGTTTATATAATCACGATCTAATTAAATTCTGTCATTTTGTTTGAGGTCAATGTAGGACCTCCCATTGCACATGTACTTAAAGTTATATTTATACTTTAGGAAGCAGATTAGACCATACGGTTGTGTTGCAATGTGATGTGCTAGAAATTATTATACCACTTGTACTCTAGAAAATATTTATGCTAAAAGAAATTAGAATATAAACTGTGTGCATTCTGGCAGCTAAAAGAACTCAAATGCTATCCTATAAAAACTAAAGTTTATCAGTGATACTTGATTTTAAAAGAATAACAGACTTTTGAGTTACATATATTTATTCTGCAGTTTAGGTATGTAAATCAGATCATTTTTATGAACCAATTACTTTTAGCCTCTGTAAGTTGAAAAAGAATAAATGTAGTGTTTTCTATCAATTTTAGCCTGTTCCCAGAAGGTTGGCATCTATATTAGAATGCCTGATTATTGCTCATTCAGTTGGAGTGGAAAGTCTTTTTGCTGACTGCATGAAGTAAGTGATCTGAAGTAGTGCTGATATTATTAATTTAGGGATTCTGTTCTTCCATTCTCCTAATTTTCTGGGAAATTTTAGACTTGGCCTATTTTCTTGGGCATAATGTAAATAGCTTAATGCTTAACTAGTTACAACAATTGAGGAGAAGTATTGATGTAGATATTACTCAAGATGCTTGGAATCAACGTTATTTTAGCTGAACCATGGTTACTTATGTTAAAATCCATGCACGTAACCCAGAGTGGACTTGAAATAAATGTCTACAGAAAAGGGAACTTAGTTAAGTCCATTATAGCACTCACAAAATTAACTGTTAGGGTTAGTCAAAACATAATATATATAAAACATATTATTGAAAACCAAAATGTTACTGAATATTATAATGAAAAATATTTTCATTACTTTAACTTGAGATTCTTTGACTTTTAACAGGTGGATTGTAAAGCATTTTGCAAGGTTTTGGTCTGAGAGAAGCTTTGCAAATGTACCTCCTGAGATTCAGAAAAGTTGTCTTAATATGTTGATTCAGTCTTTAGTAAGTATAACCTGAATACTTTGTGTTTGTCATCAAAAAGTTTATTAAATTTTATATAGGTACTTTCGGTGTTTTAAATACAAATGTAGAATTGTATTATAAAAGCAAGATGAAAGGACCGATTCCAGATAACCCAGAACCAATTCAGAGAATCTGTCTTTAAGACTCTGTTCCTCTGTACCAAATGCATTAGAATTCAGTCAGAGAACCACAATCACTAGAAAGTATACGTTGGCTCATGAACAAAAGGGGCATGGTGCCAGGGTCGGTTATGCATTGGCTCAGTAGCAGGGACCTCCACTCATTACGGTGGATTTAGGTGCAACACTGAAACAGTGGCACCATTCTCCAAGAGGACCAGCCATCTACCTGCTGGCAGGTTAATTACATTGCACCACTTCATCATGGAAAAGGCAGTGCTTTGTTCGCAGTGTAATAAACATTTGCTTTGGATATGGATTTGCCTTCCTTACTTCCAGTGTTTCTAGTAAAACCACTGTCCGTGGACTTACTGCCTTTTTCACCACCATAGTATTCCACACAGCATCACTTCTGACTAAAGAACTCACTTTATAGCAAATGAAGTATGGCAGTGGGCCCATGCTTACTGATTTCACCTGTCCTACTGTGCTCCCTATCATCCTGAAGCAGCTGGCTTGATAGAATGGAGGAAGGGCCTTTTGAAGACTTGGTTACAGTACAGCCACGTGGCAGTGACTTGTGGGATTGGGGCAGTGTCCTCCGGGAGGCTGTATATGCTCTAAATCAGCTTTTGATTTATGGTGCTATTTCTTAACATAACTAGGATTCATGGGTACAGAAATCAAGGTGTGGAAGTGAGAGTGGCTCCACGTATAATTACTCCTAGTGATCCACTAGCAGAATTTTTGCTTCTTGTCCCTATAACTTTAGGATCTGCTGATCTAGAGGTCTTAGTTCCAAAGAGAAGAATGTTTTCACCTATGGACACAATGATTCCATTGAACTGGAAGTTGGGACCACCTCCTTCTGGCCACTTTGTAAATCAACAGGCAGAAAAGGGGAATTATTATTAGATTGAGCCTATTTTTTTTTAAACATCTTTATTGGAGTATAATTGCTTTACAATGCTATGTTAGTTTCTGCTGTACAACAAAGTGAATCGGCTATATGTATATATATATCCCCATATCTCCTCCCTTTTACATCTCCCTCCCACCCTCCCTATCCCACCCCTTTAAGTGGTCACAAAGCACCAAGCTGATCTCCCTGTGCTATGCAGCTGCTTCCCACTAGCTATCTATAAGGAGAAATTGGGTTGGTGCTATATAATGTGGGGAAGGAGGAGTATATCTGGAATGCAGTACTCCCATGTCCTATGGTTAAAATCAATGGAAAAACTCAATTTAAGCAGCACTGATACTGGCCCAGATTCTTCAGGAATGAAAGTTTGGGCCACCTTACCAGATAAAGAACTATAAACAGCAGAGGTACTTGCAGAGGACAAAGGGAACATGGAATGGTTGCAGGAAAAGGTAGTTATAAATACTAGGTATGACCACGTGACCAGTTATAGAAATTAGCACTGTAGTAGTTATGAGGTAAACATATTCATTTCCCCTTTTTATATGAATGTTTATGTATATATTAACCAATTATTTTTTTCCCCACTGTCTCATTCCCCTACCATTTAGTATAAGACATGTTAACTATACCTCTGTATTTAAGTTACAGGATGCCAAGGGGTAGTTTGAATCAGTTTGAAGAGAGACTTTGTATCCTATTTTAGGGAGAGGGTTAGCATGTTTGTTTTATAGGGGATGGTTGTATATGTTAGGCATTAGCATGACTTTACTTTGTCTCCATAGGATTTAACTATGATTTAAAGAAATGTGTATGCATGCCAAGTTGACAAGGGTTGGACTGTAGTGTCTCTGCAATGTGTTAGCTTGATTAGAATGAACTATGCTTCCCAGAATTTCCTTCTTTGTACTGCTTCACCTTGCCCTGTATCCTCTTTGGTTTCTCTTACCCCTGGGCCAGGGATGTGTTTAGCTCCATGATGGCGGGTGCTAGCATCTCCTGAAGGACACTCATTTAATCCATGTTGGAGGCAGTGAGACCTAAAATGAGCCCATCCTTGTGGGTTATAGCTTGTGCTCTTGGGTGTCAGCTTGTCCTTACCCCTCACACTTTACATCCATCATCCTCTCTCAACTGCTTTCCCTGTGGACTTCATACTACAATACATCATCATATACAAAGAGTGCTTAACCAGCTCCCATAATTGCATAAGGTGAAATCCCTTTAACAGACTCCTTTATGTATATAAATACCTCCTAGTGGTCCCGTTTCTCTTGATTGAACCATGAATGGTATTTTAGACTGGGTTTCATAGAAAATAATATCTAAATCTAACTGGGAAAATAAGTTTAGGCCATCAGCTGGTGATATACCACTGCAAAAAATAAATCTAAATCTGTGTTTATGCTAATGAAGGACTTTGTTGTTTTGTTGCTTACTATTTTGCATTAGTTTCTTTGGTCATTGAATGGTTACTCTGTTCATGAGGCAAGCAAATGGCCCAGCTATAATTCAGTTCAATAGAAGTGAATTATTACCTAGTGGATTTTTAAAAGACCTTTATGGTTCAAAATATACTTTTTATATTTTGAAATTACATATAACATAGGTACTCTTATTTCCACTTTATATATAAGAAAAAAGAATCAGAGAGGTAAATGCTTTATTCAAGTTCACATTGTCAGTAAATTATAAAACCACGTCTTAAAACCAATTGCTGCCATTCTAAAGGTAATATAATAGATGCTCAGCATGGGCAAAGATTATTTTTAGGAAGTATGGGCCTTGACTTCAAGGAACTCGCAAACTGATGGAAGGATAGGCACTTAAACAACTATGCAAAATACAAGTTAGACTATGATGAATACTAGCATTAAGTTCCATGTCAGTCTTATTTACCTTTGCAGCACCAGCCTTAGGGCAGTGCCTAGCAGACATTAGGCACTCAGTATATATTGATAGGTAAATAAAGGAGTGAATAAGTATAATTTATAATTCAGGTTTATACGTGGAATCACAGAAGTTAAAACAATTGATTCTGATTGGAAGGATAAGAGAAGTGATGTGAGATGAACCTGAAAATAGAGGACAATTTCAAAATAAAAAAGTGACTTTTAAATGTGACCAGGGACCTGGAGTCTGGGCAGTGCCAATATTCTCTTGTAACTGGAATAATGAGAGAAGATAAGTCTGGGGAGAGGCTAAGGCCAGATTGGGAGGGATCTTAACTGACTGTCTCAAGAAGTTTGATTTTTTTTTTTAACAAGTGGTAAGTGAGTATAACTGAGGAATAAGCTCTTCATACTATGCCTCTCCCTCTCCTACAATATTTTATTTTGATTTTATAGCTCTAATCAGTTCCTTGTAAGCTTTGTGAATGCTTGGTTTTTCCTTTCAAGACAGATATAAAGATGAACATCAAAACAACCAAATTTACGAGCCTTTTGGCATTGTGGTGATTATAATGAAAATTTGAAATTTTGTCTTTCTTTGTGGATATTCAAATTTTAGGAAACCTTAATTTAATATATTCTTCATATTTTACTATAGAAATAAAATATATTTTGCTACATTAATAAAAATAGAATATTTAAAAATTTTAAAATTAAAATATGTTATTCAAAACAAATGAAAGAAAGATTGAGAAATCTTAAGTCTTCTTTGGCTCTAATTCAGTTAAACAACATGTTTCATGGCAGGCACTTTACTCTATCAATAATATGCCTAACACTGTCATATACAAAGGGAGATAAGAAAGTGCTGCATTGGACTATATATGGAGAATTTTTTTTTAAATTTTAATATAAGGGACTTTGAGCTTTTTCTCCTTCTTGCTCACTATGCAGCAGTTCAGTAAGAAGTGGCTACTCCCTCCTACCAAGTACAAACCGTTGCTTTTGGGAGGAAGAGAGAGAAGGGTAGAGGAGTTAGTAGAAGAGAGAAAGTTTTTAGAAAAGTTAGGGCTTCTAATTACTTGAACTATTTCAAAACAAGATTAAATTTTTCTGTTTCAAAATGTTTTGTTTTGTTTATGGTTTCCTTTGCTGTGCAAAAGCATTTAAGTTTAGGTCTCATTTGTTTATTTTTGTTTTTATTTCCATTTCTCTAGGAGGTGGGTCAAAAAGGATCTTACTGTGATTTATGTCATAGAGTGTTCTGCCTATGTTTTCCTCTAAGAGTTTTATAGTGTCTAGCCTTACATTTAGGTCTTTAATCAATTTTGAGTTTATTTTTGTGTATGGTATTAGGGAGTGTTCTAATTTCATCTTTTTACATGTAGCTGTCCAGTTTTCCCAGAACCACTTATTGAAGAGGCTGTCTTTTCTCCATTGTATATCCTTGCCTCCTTTATCAAAGATAAGGTGACCATATGTGCATGGGTTTATCTCTGGGCTTTCTATCCTGTTCCATTGATCTATATTTCTGTTTTTGTGCCAGTACCATACTGTCTTGATTACTGTAGCTTTGTAGTACAGTCTGAAGTCAGGGAGCCTGCTCCTCCAGCTCCATTTTTCTTTTTCAAGATTGCTTTGGCTATTTGGGGTTTTTTGTGTTTCCATACAAATTGTGAAATTTTTTGTTCTAGTTCTGTGAAAAATGCCATTGGTAGTTTGATAGGGATTGCATTGAATCTGTAGATTGCTTTGGGTAGTATAGTCATTTTCACAATGTTGATTTTTCCAATCCAAGAACATGGTATATCTCTCCATCTGTTTGTGTCATCTTTAATTTCTTTCATCAGTGTCTTATAGTTTTCTGCATACAGGTATTTTTTCTCCTTGGGTAGGTTTATTCCTAGGTATTTTATTCTTTTTGTTGCAGTGGTAAATGGGAGTGTTTCCTTAATTTCTCTTTCAGATTTTTCATCATTAGTGTATAGGAATGCCAGAGATTTCTGTGCATTAATTTTGTATCCTGCTACTTTACCAAATTCATTGATTAGCTCTAGTAGTTTTCTGGTAGCATCTTTAGGATTCTCTATGTATAGTATCATGTCATCTGCAAACAGTGACAGTTTTACTTCTTTTCCAATTGGATTCCTTTTATTTCTTTTTCTTCTCTGATTGCTGTGGCTAAAACTTCCAAAAGACAACCCTCAGAATGGGAGAAAATATTTGCAAATGAAGCAACTGACAAAGGATTAATCTCCAAAAATATACAAGCAGTTCATGCAGCTCAATATCAGAAAAACAAACAACCCAATCTAGAAATGGGCAGAAGACCTAAATAGACATTTCTCCAAAGAAGATATACAGATTGCCAACAAACACATGAAAGGATGCTCAACATCACTAATCATTAGAGAAATGCAAATCAAAACTACAATGAGGTATTGCCTCACACGGGTCAGAATGGCCATCATCAAAAAATCTACAAACAATAAATGCTGAAGAGGGTGTGGAGAAAAGGGAACCCTCCTACACTGTTGGTGGGAATGTAAATTGATACAGCCACTATGGAGAACAGTATGGAGGTTCCTTTAAAAACTAAAAATAGAACTACCGTATGACCCAGCAATCCCACTACTGGGCATATACCCCAAGAAAACCATAAATCAGAAAGAGTCATGTACCACAATGTTCACTGCCGCACTATTTACGATAGCCAGGACATGGAAGCAACCTAAGTGTCCATCAACAGATGAATGAATAAAGAAGATGTGGCACATATATACAATGGAATATTACTCAGCCATAAAAAGAAATGAAATTGAGTTATTTATGAGGTGGATGGACCTAGAATCTGTCATACAGAATGAAATAAGTCAGAAAGAGAAAAACAAATACCGTATGCTAACACATATATATGGAATCTGAAAAAAAGAAATGGTTCTGAAGAACCTAAGAGCAGGACAGGGATAAAGACGCAGACGGAGAGAATGGACTTAAGGACACGGGGAAGGGAAGGGTAAGCTGGGACGAAGTTAGAGAGTGGCATTGATATATATACACTACCAAATGTAAAACTGATAGCTAGTGGGAAGCAGCCGCATAGCACAGGGAGATCAGCTCGGTGATTTGTGACCACATAGAGGGGTGGGATAAGGAGGGTAGGAGGAAGATGCAAGAGGGAGGGGATATGGGGATATAGGTATACGTATAGCTGATTCACTTTGTTATACAGCAGAAACTAACACAATAATGTAAAGCAATTATACTCCAATAAAGATGTTTTAAAAAAAAAAGGTTTGTTTAAGCCTTTTTTTAAAAACAAATTATGAATAGTTTTTAAATATAGGAAAATTAAAACAAAAATAGGCATGGGGGATAGTCAGTAGCGTAAAACTAAAGTTGTATATATATTATGCTTTTAGTCCTAAGGCCAAAAGATAATTGAAGGCCTATTTAATTAACACAATATCAAAAGAATTAAATAGTATGAGTCATAGTGTTTATTCAGTATATGGTGTTAGGACAACAACAGGAAGCTTGCTGGAAAAAATTTAAGTTGGATCTATACATCACATCCTGGTATGCCAGTATACATTCCAAATGGATCAAAGATTTACAAGTAAAGAAAATGAAACCTAAAACACTACAGTTAAGTCCTGGGAGAATTAGTTTATAACCTCATCAGTGGAGTGGGGATACAAAATTTAGAAGCCATAAAAGAATTTGGTTACATAAAAATGCAAAATTTCTATATAGTAAAAATTACCATAAGCAAGGTCAGAAAACAAATGACAGTTCATATCATACTCTTATTCTAATTTTTCTAATATAGAGAGTTCCTACAAGTTGATTTTTAAAAAATAGCTAAATGGTAGGGTAAGACTAGATAGTTCACTTAGAAAATACAGATGCCTCTTAATTTGATGAACAAATCTTCAACTTCATTTATTTAAGAGAAATGGACATTAAAATTACCATGTCAGACTGTTTTGTACCTTTTAATATGGGGGAAAAAAAGGAAATTTGTACTATTTTAACAAGGATGTAGGGACTAAGTACTCCTATTCACTCCTGGGAAGGGTATAAATTAGCACAACTTTTGCTGTGTTTTTTAAACTTTTTTGACTGACCCAGAGCAAGTTCTTTTTATGTTATAACCCAGTTTACTCACACATGTAGAACTGAAACAAGTTTCAAAAAAAGAATACTTACCATATTCCATATGATGTTCTGATATTTTCTGTTTTTCTCTTTTCTATCTCTTTCTTGTTTTGTCTTCTAATGCTGATTGTAAGCCACTAAATATATTTCTCTAGGTTGCTAGGGGAGAAAACTACAGTTTGGAAAACAGTGCTCCGTTGAATATATGTTGGCAATGTTTTGTATCCTCCTGGTGCCCCACCTCATATCCTTTGACCCATGTGTGTACTCCAACCATTGCTGCAGCATCCAGCTGCACACAGATGTAATCTGACAGCACTTTCCCTCAGCCACATCACACGTATTTCTCACTTTCTGTCCTGAGGCTTCACTGCTGTTCTACCCAGGGTACCTACAGCTCTTCAAACCTGGAAGTGAAAGGGAATTAATATCCCAGGGGACAAACCTTGACCAATGGGAGATTGGTCAGTGATTAACCAGTGATTAAATGTTTCCCTGATCTATCCCTTGGGTGAATAATTCAAATTGTATTCTCTGTGGCTCTTCAGAGGGCCCCCAACAAGATTGATCCCCAGTTGCTTACAATAGCAAATGCTATATCATTGTTTCTCAAACTTAAATGTATACACACAACACTCCAGGACTGGGTATTCCCTGGTGGTGGTCCAGTGGTTAGGACTCAGTGCTTCCACTGCAGGGGGCACAGGGTTCAATCCCCGGTTGGGGAACTAAGATCCCGCATGCTGTGTGGTATGGCAAAAACAAAAAACACTTCAGGATCTTGGTTGAATGTAGGTTCTAATTCAGTAAATCAGAGGCGGAGCCTGAGATTCTACACTTCTAACAAGCTCTAGGTAATGGTAGCTGCGGATCACACTTTGAGTAGCGAGGAGCTGGAAAACATACCCTTCCACTGGCTTTCCCTCCTTCCCTGTTTCACTCTTGGGTCATCTTGGGATCACTTGCGTACAAGCCTATTTCTCAGGCTCAGTTATTAGGCAGAACCCAGGATAAGACAAGTAGTATTGACCCAGCAATTTTATTTCTAGGAATTTATCCTATAGATATATTCACATATGTGTGAAATAATGTTATCTACAAGGTCATTCATTACAACACTGTAATAACAAAAACTGGAAAGAAATAAACATCTACAAGTAGAGGACTGGTTGTATGACTTCTGATATATCCATATTATGGGCTATTCCATAGCTATTAAAACAATAATAAGGCTCTTTATATTGTGATAAGAAAAATATTCAAGGTATATGCTAAGTATAAAAGGTAAAGTACAGAGTACTGTGCATATTAATGCCTCCATTTGAGTAAAATAAGGGAAAAATTACTTTTTTTGTTTGTATATGCATAAAATAACTGGAAAAATATAAAAAATAAATAATATTGATTGGGACAAGGGAAAATAGGTGGCCAGGGACAGGAAGGAGTGGGTGACTTTTCTTAGTAATGCCTTTTATATAGTTTTGAAATTTGAACCATGTGTTAACTATTGAATTTAAAATTTTATGTGTTTTTATATACGGAATCTAAAAGAAAAAATTTTTAATGGTTCTGAAGAACCTAGGGGCAGGACAGGAATAAAGACGCAGACATAAAGAATGGACTTGAGGACACGGGGAGGGGGAAGGGTAAGCTGGGATGAAGTGAGAGAGTGGCATGGACATATATACACTACCAAATGTAAAATAGCTAGTGGGAAGCAGCCGCATAGCACAGGGAGATCAGCTCCCTGCTTTGTGTCCACCTAGAAGGGTGGGATAGGGAGGGTGGGAGGGAGACACAAGAAGGAGAAGATATGGGAATATATGTATACATATAGCTGATTCACTTTGTTATACAGCAGAAACTAACACACCATTGTAAAGCAATTATACTCCAATAAAGATGTTAAAAAAATAAAATAAAATTTTATGTGTTTGATCTAGAAGTATATTACATTTTCTTCCTTCTTTGAACCTTAAGCTACTCTTAACATTTAATGTTATCATATATTCAGATCAGTATGGAATTAAGATCACATACCATCTGTTATCATTATGTCCATGTTTTAGTTTTCCAATAGATTTCAAGCTAAATTATGACAGCTATACATCTGTATTTTTTAAAAGATATTGCTTGTAAGCTGGCCATTTGCTGTTTGAGGAGAGACAGGTTGATTGGCAATTCTACTGAGTTATTGCTTTTATGATTTTCTTCCTGAGCTTAAATAAAGTTAATAATACCAAAAAAAAAAGATATTGCTGTCAGAGCACATAACATTATGTTTATAGTAAGCACTTTGTAGATACCTGCCAAGATATTTGAATACTCTACATTTGTCTCTAATACCAGAACAATGCCTATTAGTAGAGCAAATTGGGTTTATTGCCTAAAACTCTTAGTAACTGCACAGTTACTCAGGAAGTTACCAGAGGAGGAAAGGATAATGGTAAATTATAGTAAAAATGTAAAAAAACTTTTTAAAGACTCAAATTATAGCAAAGTATGATTTTTTTACTCAAATAAATAAAGCAGGGGAAGTATAGAATACTTTTCAGAAGAATTCTTGGTAAATGGGTAAAATTTTTAAAGTTTTGATGTTCAAGGATTAAACTTAATTTAGCTTATGAATTCACTTACAAACTCTCAGTCTCTGTTGATGCTCAGAGATCAACAGATGTGTCTACTGTGACTCAGTTCTGTACTAGGACCTGTGGTTACAACGGTGAGCCAAAACAGACATGGTTTCACATGCAGTAAACATACAGCCTAGTGAGAGAGATGGGTATTAATCAAGTAGTTATTTCATGATTGAATAATTACAAATGAAGTAAGTGCTCTAAAGAGAAGGGACAGGCTCTCTGATGGCATGTGTAAAAGGAATCTGAAGTAGGTATAGAGATCAGGGAAGACTCTGCTTGAGGATCAAGCACTGTCATTTCCAGATTTACTAGTTATTTATTGCTGTGTAACAAACCACCCCAAAACTAAGTTGCTTTAAACTAAAATTTATTCTCTGTGGATTTACTGGGTGATTCTTCTGCTTATCTTGCCTGAGCTCAGTCCTGCAGCTGCTTTCAGCTGGTGGCTAAGTTGGAGGCTGGGCCTCCCACTCCCTGTGTACTTTCTTACCAGGCTTCTTCATGGCTTCATGGTCCCAGAACCAAGAGGGTAAAGATAGAGGCTGCAAGGCTACTTGAGGCCTATGCTCTGAAACTTGCACAATACCACTGCTTGTGCAAGCAAGTGAACAGGCCAGTTTAGATTCAAGGGATGAGGAAATAGAGTCCACCTCTTGATGAATTGAGCTACACAGAATTTGTGGCCATTTTTTTCAATCTACTACAATCGATCAGATAACTATTTATTCAATAAATCATTATTTCCTAAGGATTGTTTTAAGAATTAGAAATCAAACATGAATAAAATATAGTAATTTTAAGTTGCCATTTTTTCCTTTTCCTTAGAGCACATGGTATTTGTGAATTGTCATTTCATTTTTATTTATTTATTTATTTTTTTTTTTTTTTTGTGGTACGTGGGCCTCTCACTGTTGTGGCCTCTCCCGTTGCGGAGCACAGGCTCCGGATGCACAGGCTCAGCGGCCATGGCTCACGGGCCTAGCCGCTCCGCGGCATGTGGGATCTTCCCGGACCGGGGCACGAACCCGTGTCCCAAGCATCAGCAGGCGGACTCTCAACCACTGCGCCACCAGGGAAGCCCTGTCATTTCATTTTTTATAGAGATCAGTATTCGTGAACATTTTTTCCTATGGTATAAAAATGAATCATTATTAAATAAATAATATAATATAAAAAGAAGAGTCTTACCTAATTAGAAAGGAAGAAAAAGTCACTGGGGATTATAAGTCAATTTTAGCCTTTCTAAATTTGTAATAACATGTATTTTATAGTCAGAAAAGAATTAAGGCTATGTCAGTGTAGCCATGCAGTTATGAATGATATCTATAAGCACAAAAATTAATTCAGTAGTGAAAAATCTCAGGGAAGTCAAGCTTTTCTTTGTAGTTACAACTTTGCTCTCATGTTTGTTTTAGCTGTCTTTTAAAGGTGATTTGTTTCCAGCTCAAAGTTTGCCCTTTGGGATAATTTTGAATGAATTAATAAATATGTAAAGCTAATGACAAAGATATTAGCTACCTGGAATTTTGGTTTTTGCAGGCAGTGTCACAAGAAAACAAAAGTATTTAATTTGCTTGGAAAGTTATTTTTATGAGCAGTAATCTAACTTTTTTCCCCAATATTTTCAAAATTATAAGAATGATAAGAATGCTGCTTTTCTTCTGATGGAAAGTGACAGGCTAATCATCAGTTTACCCAGAGTGAAGTGGACAGAAGCAGCACTGACCATGGCATCTCAGCTTCAAGAAGAATGTATTGCATTTATTATAGAAAACTTCTCCAAGATCATTCAAAGTGAAAATTTTGCTCTCCTCTTACAGGTACTACATCTAAAATTATATCCTATATTTAGTCCCATCTTTGTGTTCTGATTATAATTATGTAAGTTTTCAAATTCAGGTTGCCTTTGATTAAATTAGTATGACTTAAATAAATTCCATAGCAGATGGCATGTTTGCATAGCATTTAGGGCAGTGATGGACAGGATTTTTGTCTCATAAGATAATGAAGGGAGGAGGGGACAGGTTGAGTGCCCTGGCAAGGCACAGTGTAACTCTGGCAACTCCAGCCCTCAATCGGCATAAGCCATATTTTAGAAATTGAAGTCATAAAGATATTGTTTTGGTCAGTAATACAATTATGGTTCATGCAAAATTCTCTGTCTTACTGGGACCCACTTCCTCTAAATTTAGTTACTTAATAAATAACTTTTATAACTTATTTCTAGGCTCTGTTTTAGGACTATTTTGGCTATTAAGAACTGTGTGTGTGTGCCGATATTTTTAACAGAGGAAAGGGATTAGTATAATATTTATTATTATAATGATAATAATTATTATTATTAACAGAGGAAATAAGATTTCTGATTGACTTCATATAGCCAGTTATGATGAATGGTCTGCTGTTATGCCAGACTTTCACATTTCTTACACATTTACATATATTCCTATTAAATATCAATTTCTGTGTTCTATAGTCACAAGCAATGAGTAGCACATCTGATCTGCTGGACAAAATTTTAAAAGCAATTGAAGAACACATTACCACGGAGAATAGTTGCTCTCTTCTTACAGCTCTGGACACGTTACTGAACTCTGACAGTACAAAGGAAATGGTATTTGATGTAATAAAATTCATTAAAATGATAGAATAAACTGTTTTAAGATTTTTAAATATATACACGAATGATAGAATATTTAAACTGTTTTAAGATTTTTAAATATATACACGTTTTAAATGTTGCATGGTTCATTGAAACTAAGTGTTTGATACCTGGAGGTTGGTTACAGTCTCTACTTCTGTGTATATTTGGAATTTTTCATAATACAAAATTTTAAAAATTTCATTTACCTCCAAATACACTTATTATAAAAGTTTAGAATTTGGAAGTTTGGCTGGCTAATTCTAAACATAGTTTGGTACTTAGCAATATTAATTGGTACAGCATAAGTTTAGTATTTCTCCCCAGTCACTACATTAAATTTCCTAAATATAAAACTTAAAGAATTTTAAAGAATGTTTTACAGTTTTAATCATCAGTGTCTTTTAATTTTATAATATGTTCTTAATTTTTGTCTTAAGAAAAAAATCATTTAAAATTGGATTGAGAAAAAGCAAAATTAAAATATATCTTATTTTTAAATGCAATTAATCAATGGTAATTAATAAGCTAATTGCAAATTATTGACATTTTTTATTTGTTCAACAAGAATGACAAAAAATTTCATCATATTTATTATTACTGCATAGAGTATTTGACCTTGTAATGTCATAGCTGATTTGAAAAGGCTGTGGAAGGTTTTTACGTAAAGGCCATTGGTGGTTTAAAACAGTGTTTGGTTAAAAGGATAATGCTGAAAGGATAAGGTTCATGTTCACTATAAAATTCTGTTGTTAAAGAGCAAGGCTTCATAAATAACTTGTACCCGACGATCTTAAAAATCTAAGTGATGACATCATTGATCTAGCTTAGGAGTAAGTAGATTCGGAAGGGAATAATGACTGGTTGCTATGACAATGTGGCTCTGACCAGCTGCTGATTTGTTGCTTGAACACAGGGTTTTACGTGCAAGATCCAGGCTCTGCGTGATAAGCTGTGGATCTTCCTGGTTCAGTCTTTCTATGCTGTTCGTCACACAGAAAGCTGGAAGCTGATGAGCACAGATGATCAACAGAAAATCCAAGCAGGTATATTAGCCTTGAGATTTTTTATTCTTATAATTGTGACAAGAGATATTTTAAAGGGATTCTAATAAGTGATAGGATTAACGTTTGTTTGCTTCTGTTTGCTTGCTAATTGAAACTGGTGCTGGTATGTTTAGGCAGTTTTAATAAATCATGCTTTTTTTCTGTCCTTAGAAAATGAAACTCATTTCCTTATATATACATATATAATTCTACTTTATCTTAGCAACTTTATATTCTAGCCAAATTTGCTTAAAAGCATTCTTTTAGATAGATTTAGAAGTATAGGAAAATGTAACCCATATAGAATAGATTACCAAACATAATTTCTCTCCCTTTTAAAATATATTTTTCCATAAAGCTTTCCCATCTTTTGCATAAGATACTCTTTCTTGTGGTTTTGCCTAGATTAGATGGCTTTATTCCATGATCGATTGGTTCAGTGATACGATGTGTGCTATTGCGGAGTGTCCCTCAGGAGCCGCACAGTGCTCTTTGACATTTAATAGGTACCATTTGAAATATTAGCATTAAACAAAAGATTTATACTGCTCAGAATGTGTGTTTGTTTCAAAAATGTTAAAATAAAAAATTGAGGGTGTGGAACTAAAAATGGCTTCATCACTATTTTTGGGTTAAAGCAGGTACCTTAGGAAAAATATTGACAGATTCAGTAAGTATACTTTTAAAAACATTTTAAATTAAGAGACTATATTTTATGAAGCAATATTTCTGTCCTATAAAACATGAAGACCATATGTGATATAATATATTCTTGATAGTACATGGATATGTTAAATTCTTTAATGATTTAATCAAAATATGATTTGCTCTGTCTTGCATTAAAAGCATAACACGATGGTGTAGCCAGATGTGATCTCAAGAGCACTTTTCAAAGAAATTCCAACAAAATAATAAAACAACAAAATCCATGAAACAACAAAAGTCATGAGAAGGTCTTTAGAAATTGGAATTTTTTTCCTTGTGACTATTTCTGTACTGATTTTTAGATGACAGTTCATCTGTACTATACAGTGTAAAAAACTAAGATCAGCATTCCATGAGTAGGTGTCATTCAACTCTCTTCTGATTGGGAGTAAAGTTTGCTCTTCTCCATTTTTAGAGGATATCATAGTTAAGTTGGGTCCCGAACAATGTTCTTTATCTTAATTCTTCAAAGTGCTAATTTAAAATACATGTAGGGGCTTCCCAGGTGGCACAGTGGTTGAGAGTCCGCCTGCCGATGCAGGGGACATGGGTTCGTGCCCCGGTCCGGGAGGATCAATCCCACATGCCGCGGAGCGGCTGGGCCCGTGAGCCACGGCCACTGGGCCTGCGCGTCCGGAGCCTGTGCTCCGCAGCGGGAGAGGCCACAACAGTGAGAGGCCCGCGTACCGCAAAAAATAAATTAATTAATTAAATAAAATACATGTAAATACATACATATATATACACATATCTAAAACAAAATATTATTGGTAATCCAACTAATTGTCAAAAAGAACTTTTCAATCTATTACATTCTATCTGTGTAAAAATAATTTCTAAAATCTTAAATATGTTGAATTATAATGAGTCCTGACTTATGCATAATTATTGCATTGGGAAATCCCAGATAAAGGAGTAATTCTAGGTTGTCTTTGTTATAACATTTCTTACGTTCTAGTTTGAGTTACTGATCTTTGGGAGAAATCTTGTATTAATTTCCACCTGTATATTTTTGTGCAGTCATTTGCTAACCACAAACCAATCCTTGTAATGCTATTTCTAGGATCCTGCTTTGTCTTATAACATAGTTCCTATAGAATAGAAATAGTAGAAGGTGCATGGTAGGGTTACAGATAATTTGATGTATTTTTCATCAGCTGTTTTAATAAAAATAAAATAAATTTTGGAAAATATATGTATATATTTCTTCAAAATATATTTTAAAGCTACATAACCTTCAAAGGGAACAAATACATTAGCTAAACTATATTTATGGCTCTCATACCATTATTCCTATATATTTCCCTGACGTCATTTAAATTCTTATTTGAAGAACATAAACCGAGTTCCCCAATAATTCCCATATAAACCTAATCTATAAAATGAATATTTTATGTAATTCTAAAAAGAATGATATAGGTTTAAGGATTGTCTCTTGTTTTATTTTCAACAAAACCTTACCTTTTTTCTCTTTACTCCTTCCTCAGGACATACCTGCAAAATCAGAAAAATTTTAAGAGTATTTTAATATTTTTTAGGATAGAAATTTTCTCCCATTGAATAGTTTATAAAATATTACATCTCCAAATATCTCAATATTACATTTCAAAAACTCTGTAATTTTTTGAAATTTGGAAAACTAGCTAAAAAGGTTATCTCTAAAATTTCAAGCTTGAGAAAATTCTAAGTTTTTATAAATGTATAAATCTTCTCTGTGAGACTGTACATTTCTAATTCATTAATTTTAATAACATAAAATCCATAGGGACAAGAAAATAAGATTCAAAATGAAGTTCTTTAAGAAAAATTCTAGAATAGGGAATTATTTATGTGTACTAGATTGGTTTCAACTTTTTAAAAGTTATTTCCATCAAAATGTAATCTTTTTCTGCTAATATACTATTTTCCCTCTACTTCTATGGTAATAATAGTGCTTCCTGTAAAATTAGATTGCTTTTTTTTTTCCTACAGCTGCATTTGACAAAGGTGATGACCGAAGACTTGGCAAAAAGCCTATATTCAGCAGCTCTCAGGTAAACTTTTACAATTTTACAGGCCCAGATGAAACAAGATAACAAGTAATTTAAATTTTATCATTTTATATTTCAGAATAATTTTTAAAAATCTATTCTTTCATTAACTAAAGCTGTTTCTGGATGGAAATAATTTTGCGTCTCGTTTTTAATCAAGTGAACATTTTGTAAATTTTTAAATGATATGCATTTTTTATATCCAGCTGGTATGGGAAGTGAAATATTGTCTACCATTTTTATTTCCTTGAAAACCTTTTTGGCAACTAGCATGTTGGAACTATTCCAGATCAGAAATTGTCTAGAATTCTAGATCTAGTTCCATGTCTGTTTTTCTAATTAACCTACTTTTTACAAAAGAAGATTTTAGTTGTCCCAGTTTTCTCTATACTAAGATTTTAATCCACATAATAGATTTTTGGTGTGAAAAAGACAGTTAATACCAAGAGTACAGTTGTGTTCACTTTAAAAGTTACTTGGTGTACTTATATGAGTTAACTAAAAATAGTCAAACTCTTAAAAACTAAGTAGAGTGGTGGCTGCCAGGGGCTGGGGAGATAAGGAAAAGGGGAATAATTGTTCAATGGGGATAGAGTTTCAGTTTTGCAAGATGAGACCGTTCTAGATATCTGTTGCACAACAAGGCGCATATAGTCAACCTGACTGTACTGCCCACTTAAAAATGGTTAAGATGGTAAATTTTATGTTATTTTTTAGTGCCCACACACACACACACACACACAACACACACGTTACTTGGTATATTCATTATAACATGAAATACATTTTTCTTCCCCTAAAATGTTATTAATGATAATTAGAGTTCCAATCTAGCTAACTTAAAAATGGTCACTTAATAATACATTTGAACATAAAATTATACTAACCTAGGCACACATTACAGTGATATGGAGACATACACTGAGAGTTCCAGTTTGGAATGCAAAGAATATATTGCCCTTGCAAGAGTGGAATTGGGAATCTTCCTTATCAGCCAGTAGATAGGAACTCACACAACTCCAAGCCACAACCAAGAGCTCTGATGGCTTGAGGCAGAGGTCAAGCTCTAAATGTCTTGGGTGAGAAACTGTGAGACGCTGGAGCTTTTTGCTAGTAAACCTCCTAGGACTATTTCCCTAAGTGTGTTCCATAATATACTAGCTTCATCATATGTTCTACCTAAGAACATCTAGCGTCAACTAAGGTTGAGAATTGCTACACACCATAGCTCCTCTTAGACACTAACGATGCACATCAGCACCTAAAAGCTCTGAGAAACACTACAGTAAAGAACACTTTTGAATTTTGTTTTCCCCAAGATTTCCTCAAATTTTATAACCATGGAACACCACTAGACTCCCTCTTGACCCCTTTTAAGCATGTTGTACAGTTCCACAGAACATATGTTAGCAAATGGCACCTTAGAACACTTTTTCTATGTACTATGTTCCCTTTCACCCTATGTGTTTGTGTGTGTGTATGTGTGTGTGTGTGTGTGTTTTAAGGCCACCATGATTTAGCCTACCTGCCTTTCTTTCCCCTGTTCTATCTACTAACTGCTATCAGCCAGGCTTTTCCTCCTTCCTTGCCTTACAGCAAAACAAAATCTCATTTCCCTTCCTCAGTTCCTGACTTTCAGGTTGTCCAAGGGTTTACACTGTTAACCACAATGGGAAGGAAACAGGCTAATATGTTTTCCTTAGAAAGGCAGCATTGTACTGAAATGGGTGCTGGACATAAAATCGTAAGAGTTCAGATCTTGACTTTATTATCTTTGTCATCTGTGAGTCTTAGTTTGCTTATCTGTAGAATGGAGTAATAAAACCTAGCCGGGATTATTGTGAAAATTAAGTGAGATAATTTATGTGCAATTGTCTAGTATGTAGTAAGTCCTCAATAACTGTGGTATGAATAAGTGTGTCTTCCAAAATGAGATGAGATCTTTTAGAGGTGGGAGAAAGTTGATGAGATAAAATAGAAACGTTTAAGAAGAGTGCTGGTACCAAAATACTTAAGACTAAAATTATACGATGTCTGGGATTTGCTTCAAAATAAAATGGTGGTAGTTATATATGAAACAGAATTGGCCAAGAGGTGATAGTTGTTAAAGCTGGGTAGTAGGTATGTGGGGATTCATGATACTGTTCTGTCTTCTTTGATTATGTTTAAATTTTTCTATAATAAAAAGTAAAACAAAATAATACCAACAAAAAGGAATAGTACTAGACCTGAAAGTGTGTCCAAGAGGAATGCTTTATTTTATTTTTTATTTTTGGCTGCGTTGGGTCTTTGTTGCTGCGCACAGGCTTTCTCTAGTTGCGGTGAGCAGGGCTACTGTTTGTTGTGGTGTGCGGGCTTCTCATTGCATTGGCTTCTCTTGTTGCAGAGCATGGGCTCTAGGTGCGCACGCTTCAGTAGTTGCAGCACATGGGCTCAGTAGTTGTGGCTAGTGGGCTCTAGGGCTCACGGGCTTCAGTAGTTGTGGCTTGTGGGCTCTAGAGCACAGGCTCAGTAGCTGTGGTACACAGGCTTAGTTGCTCCACCCCATGTGGGATCTTACCGGACCAGGGATCAAACCCATGTCCCCTACATTAGCAGGCAGATTCTTAACCACTGTGTCGCCAGGGAAGTCCCAAGAGGAGGGCTTTAGAGTGTTACTCTTTTTTCTTTATCTTTGTCAATAGCATGTGGTGACCATTCCCAACTGGTCAGTTGTATATAAGAAACATACATAAACTTTGTAGATGTAAGTCATAGATTGCCTAAAAATGCATATACGTTGAATCCTCACCATGGTATACTATGTTAATGTGAAATTTCTAAAGGGGTAGAGCACCCCATATACTACATAGATCTCACCCATAGCATGATGCTTTAAAGTAGATAGATTCAAGGATAGAGTGAATTAAGAAGGATTAGTTTTAAGGGTGGGAAGAGGTCTAACATCAGAGTCTTCCTGGTTTTAGGTATTAAAAATAGAGAAATGGTTTTTTTGTTTGCCTGTTTGTTTTTGCGGTATGTGGGCCTCTCACTGTTGTGGCCTCTCCCGTTGCGGAGCACAGGTTCCGGACGCGCAGGCTCAGCGGCCATGGCTCACGGGCCTAGCCACTCCGCGGCATGTGGGATCTTCCCAGACCGGGGCACGAACCCGTGTCCCCTGCATCGGCAGGTGGACTCTCAACCACTGCGCCACCAGGGAAGCCGAGAAATGTTATTTTTTTTGAGCTAAGATTTGATCTAGCCTATTTGGACCTAGCCTATTTGAACTTTATAAGTATTACAGAGAATCCTAGTACACAGCACTGAATGGGACCAGTCTCCACCCCTAGACATGAGTAATCTGAGGCCCAGAGATATTAGTAATGATTTCTTAAATATCCTATCTTCTATTCTTCAGTTAAAAGCAAAGCTAGAACAAGAATCTAATGATTCCTTTATTATTATACCTTGCTTTTGCTAAACTTAACTAGGTTATTTATTATGTATATACATATGTATGTGTGAATATAGACACACACATATTTATGTTATTTTTATCTTAGACAAATTTTAATTGTAATTAGAAGCTTTCATATTTAGAAATAACTAGACCTTGAACTGTATATCAATATGTGCTCAGATTTGATAGCCATCATCACATGTTCTTGAGTACCCAGTATGTGATGGGCATGGTGCTAAGGGATACAAAGATGAAGACAACACAGACGCTGTCTCATACAGCTTCCAAAAGGGAGTATTTATATAACAAATGGCAATATATTCTTAAAAATTTATTCTGTAATTCCTACCAGTTTTTAAAATTTTGTTATTCCCTTCCATACAACGTTGTTCTAAGCAAAATTACAAAGTAGGTGCATTGTCTTTAGTGCCCTTCTACTTTCCCCTTTTTATCTATTTCACCTGTTTTTAGGACCCCTTTTCCTTTCTCCAGACAACCAGTACTGTATTACTATGTTGTGGTTTGTTTTTTTTTTTTCTCAAAAACCAAACTTTTCAGGGACTTCCCTGGTGGTCCAGTGGTTAACACTCCGTGCTTCCAATGTAGGGGGCATGGGGTCGATCCCTGGTCAGGGAATAAGATCTCACGTGCCATGCTGCACAGCCAAAAAAATAAAAAAAGAAAACTTTTCAGGTGTAATGTGTTCTTTCCCAGGGGCTTCCCCCTCCCCACCCCCCCACCCCCGCCCTTGCTTCCAGAGGATTAAATATTTAGTGATAAAATTTCTGGAATTTGGGATAGGATTGAAGAGAGAATTTTTGGTGAAAATCATTAACATACAGATGATTACCTGCTTAAAGCAGTAAATCCTGAGCTCAAGTCCTAGTTCAATCCCTTATCAGCATGTGGCCTTGGGTTACATACCTGCTTTAATCCCCAGTTTCTTGTTGAAGAAATGGAGATAACAACAGGAGCTGTCTCATAGAATTGTTGTGAGGATTAAGTGAGATGATACATGAAAAGCATCTGAGCACAGAACCTGGGAGTGGGCCCTCGAAAAATGTTGGATATTGCTATCATTCACCCAAGGCATCCTGACACCATTAAGTATTCATCTCTACCATAACTTCATAAAGTTAAATAGTATGCCTCTTAAAGTAGAATTTCCTGTTAATTTTGTATGTTTTATTTCAGATTTGATTAAGGTAATGTGATCAAAGACACATTCAAATGACCCCAGATCATTCAAGTTTTAAGTGGCCCTAAATCATAATCTGAATTTTGCTGCTTTTTCCTCTTTGAAAAACTGGCTATTGAAACATAAAGTATTATGTCCAAGACTTCAGTCAAGTTACAGAGTATTTTTTTTCTTCTTTGTAGCAAAGGAGACAAGTTTCTGACCCTGGTGCTATAAAAAACAAATCTTGGAGAGAAAGTAACAAGAAAGAGTATTGGAGTTGTCCCTCTACGAATCAAAAGATGAAATCTGATGGATTAGGAGCGTCTGGACATTCATCAAGTACTAATAGAAATTCTATAAATAAAACTTTGAAGCATGATGATTTAAAGGAAAAGGATGGTACAAAAACCGCATCCAAGAGTACAAAAGAATTAAAAACTGTGGGAAAAAATGTTTCTGGAAAGCCCAAATCTATAATAAAGCCCAAAACAGAAAACGGTGATAATGCAAAGTCAGCAAACATGTCACCTAGACAAGTTGTGGAAAGATCAGCAGCAGCAGCAGCAAATGGACAGAAAAATTCAGTAAATGGAAAAGGAGTGAGAAATCAGGAAGGTCAAATTACAGGTGCCAGACCCAAGGTACTCACTGGGAACTTAAACGTGCATGCCAAAGCAAAGCCTTTGAAGAAAGTGACAGGCAAAGATTCTCCATGCCTCAGGACTTCAGGGCCCTCCAGCAGATCTACAAATTCAAGTATGGAATTACTGACTTCCACTGACTGTCTGGATGAACCAAAAGAAAATGGGTCAATAAAAGAGAAGCCTTCTGGTCATAAATTTTCCCTTTGTGACTCTCCAGGACAGACTGTGAAAAACAGTGTAGAAAGTATCAAAACTTCCACTGTAGGTGGGTTTTAACCCTCTAATTTTTAATAGCTATTGAGGAGCTTTTTAGGAACAGTTAAAGTTCCTAGAAAAAAATGAACCTATGTTTCGGCTTTTATTTAGTTTCAAATGCAAAAAGATTTTAGTAACATATATTCATGCAAACTGAGAAAAAACAGTTTTTCTCACCGTAACATTTAATTTTGTATATAGTGTATGACCAGTGAATTTATACATACTTATTACATATTTATTCCTCAATCTCATGGCTCACTCTTCTTAATTTATAGCAGTAAAATCTCGACCTGTTTCAAAAGTTACCAATGGAACTTCCAATAAAAAAAGCATTCATGAACAAGAAACTAATATAAATAACAGGTAAGCATTCATTGTTTTACCTAGACATTAGCTTTCTCTGGAAGTTAATTATATACTAACTTCTAGCTAAATATTGTTAAAATATCTTTCCTTTGTTAGAAAATTTAGTATATTTACATAATGATATTTAAAAACTTTTCTTATTTATTATGTAAAATGATGATTGATACAAAATTGTAGAAGAATAATTTATACTTGTGGTACCTTATTATGCATTGCTTTACCATAGTTGATCTACAGTTTTATAAACTTAAACACTTAAGAACCTATGGTTTTTTCTATTTTCAGAAAAGAGATATATTTTTTATTTCTTTGAGAAAAAATACTTTTTTTGTTTTTTTTTAATTGAAGTATAGTTGATTTACAGTATTGTGAAAAATATATTTCATGTATGGGTCTTTTAAAAAATTATGTTTTGGAATCTCAGTGTAATACTGAACGCAAATAATTTTTCTTAGTGTGCTAAAGAAGGTCACCAGCAAAGGATACAGTGATCCAGTACCACAGGCAATTTTAAAGAAAAGAGGAAATGGCAATGGATGTGGTACAGCTCAGCAGAGGACAAAGAATGCCACAGTTAATCTTGCTAAAACTCAAGGTAAAGTTGAAATACTCCCAGGTATTACTTCCTTGTTTAAGTTGAATAAGCAGAACTCTGATTCTGGAACTTTAGCAACAAATAAGCAAAGTATAACGTGGTTTCACTCATTTTACATTCATTTCATATTTTAGAGATGAGATTTTATTCTTCCACTTTTCAGACAAGTATTTTGGTGTTTTGGGGTGTGAGTTTAGTTTTTATTTTCTTTTGTGAAAAAAATAATTAAGGGAGTCACTAGGTTATCTGCATTTCTGGTCCTTCTGTGTATTATACCTGTGCTTCTTCAAAGTTTCATTGATAAATATAAGAATTCCATCTGCAAAACCAACACTAAAGAGCTCTTTAAAAAGTAATGGTACAATCTAGAGAGCTGTAATACGTAGGGAGGAAGAATTTTCCCTCTGGGCTCTGTGCTATGCCTGTTGTTTTTCCATATTCTAATAAAGAGAAGAATACTGATCAGATTGCATAATTTGCTAATATAATAACTGATTTTAAAAATTAATTTGCTTTATGCATTAAGCATTCACATATGTAAGAGCAGTGTGTAAAATGCTAAAACCAATTTTGAGGTAGGTAATGAATTAATACTGAAAGTAAATTTAAAAGTAAGCCAGAGAAAAGTTATTCATGTTCTAGTGACAGCTAAAAATTAAACATTTAAAAAGATTTGATAATTCTGTTTGACATATTTAAATGCTCAAAATATCATCTCTAGGATTTCAACCATTATAAACAAATGAATTCCCAAAATTAATCCTCTTTCTTTCCAGTTACCAGCTTTAGTTTCAACTGCAGATCTAAGTTGTTAACCCTCATGACCTACAATAATAATGATCTGGCTATGAGAAATAAATTAGCTTTGTTACTGTTTGAGGAAAAAAATTGCAACAATTTCAACATTTCTGTTTTGTGTTTTAGCTTGATTCTGCTTTTCAGCTATGTGAAACAGTCTGTTTTTCCCCCTAGAACTTCAAAGGGAAGAAAGACCCTTACTGCTCTTTTGGCATAAGAAAATCAGATTTTTCTACCCCCATATATTTATGCAAATCCAATTCTGGCATAGGATCAATGCTCTTTACTTGAGGAGGAGAGATCCTATTTTAATAATTTTACTTAAGATACTGGAATACTTCCTCTATATTTGTAATAAACTTTTTTTATTTTATCACATCACTAACGCCTAATTTGTAATTGTCCGTTTGATCATTATGTTACCATTTCATTGTTATCTATTTTATTTCTTCTAAAGGGATTTAAAAACAAATATTGAATTTCACTCACAAACTGGAAGGTATATTTTTGAATTTTCTTTACTTAGGATCCCAAGGAGAGTCACCACATTCAGTAAAATCTTCAGGGTCTTCAAGGCAGTCTGATGAAAATGTGACAAAATTGGACCACAGTGTAACTACAGATAAACAAACACCTAAGAGAAAAATTGTCAAGCAAGGACAAACAACATTGCCTAAGATTACTGCAAAAATAGTAGCAATGCCTAAAAACCTAAATCAATCTAAGAAAGGTGAAACTTTGAATAATAAGGATTCAAAACAGAAAACACTTCCTGGACAGGTTATATTGAAGACTCAGCCTTCTTCTCTGAGACCTTTAAAAAGTGAACCATCTGTTGTCCAAAAAAGTGTGCTTCGTGATGTATGTGATAATAATAACAAAGGCAATGTTTCTGAACAGAAGCCTCATGAACCTCTAATTAATCTCACAGCCGAAATCAGTGATACAGAAGCATGTCAGTCACCATGCATACTTGACCCACAAAAGCCATTAAACAATCAAGAAAAAGAGAAGTTGGTGTTAGAATGCCAAAATATTTCAAATCTAGATAAATTAATAAAACATGAACTGGAATCAAAACAGATTTGTTCAGATAAAAGTGAAACAAATTTTTCTGGTCACAAAAAAACAGATCAATGCAACACAGTTAAAATACATTGTCATTCTGATGAGAGTGATAATGTAGATCCAGAATTTTATAGCACCACTGCTCTAAAATCCATGATTTCAAATCCAAATGAAAACTCTTTGAACTCTAATCCAGTTTGTGACCTAGATTCAACAAATGTAGAGCAAGTCCATTCAGTGTCAGATAGGGAGAAGCAAGCAGGGAGAAAAGATACAAACAAAAAATTAAACATTAAATGTGTGAAAGATGTTTTACCTTGTGTTCCTGAACAGACAAATGGTACCTTAAATTCTGGTCAAGATGACAGAAAATCTAGAATTCATGTGGAAGAACAGACAGTTCCCCATCAGTTTTCTGATGACTCTGCCATGAATGGAGACAAACATGCTACAGTAGACTCAAATACTTCCTCCAAGTGTTTTTTGGAACAAATACCAGGGAAAAATTCTCCTAAAGACATGGAAACAACGGAAACTCCAGAGAGCCATGAAACTCCAGAAGCTCCATTCATGAGTCACTGGAATTTGAGTACCAGTGTTCCGCATCAGAGAGAGAGTCCTGAATCTGACAGTGGCAGTGCTACAACATCCTCTGATGACATAAAGCCTAGATCTGAAGACTATGATGCTGGAGGGTCTCAGGATGATGATGGGTCAAATGACAGGGGTATTTCTAAATGTGGCACTATGCTGTGCCATGATTTTCTTGGAAGAAGTAGCAGTGACACCAGTACTCCTGAAGAATTAAAAATATATGATAGTAACTTAAGAATTGAAGTGAAAATGAAAAAGCAAAGTAGTAATGATCTTTTCCAAGTTAATTCGACAAGTGATGATGAGATTCCTAGGAAAAGGCCAGAAATTTGGTCTCGATCTACAAGAGTCCACCCTAGGGAAAAAGAAAATATTCCACGAGGCAGTATCCAGTTTGCTCAGGAAGTAGATCAGGTTTCTTCCTCAGCAGATGAAACAGAAGATGAAAGGTCTGAAGCTGAAAATGTTGCAGAAAATTTCTCTACATCTAACCCAGCTCTTCAGCAGTTTCAGGGAATAATTAATTTAGCTTTTGAAGATGCAACTGAAAATGAAAGTCACGAGTTTCGTGCAACTAAAAATTTTAAAAGGTCAGTTTTACTTTCGGTAGATGAATGTGAAGAACTAGGATCTGATGAAGGGGAAGTCCATGCTCCCTTTCAGCCTTCTGTAGATTCGCCTTCACCTTCTGATGTTTTTGATGGTGTTTCTCATGAACATCACGGAAGGGTCTGCTACTCCAGATACTCACAAGGAAGTAAAGGTAGTATTTTAGAATGTAGACAAGAGAAAGCCAATAGTGTATATAAAAACAAAAGCTCTCCCTTGGGTCTTAGTAGCATTGACTCTTCAAGAAAAGATAAACAGAGTGCTTCAGCCACAGAAAAAAAGAGCACAACAGATGTCCTGTCCAGAGGAGGCAGACAGCTTCCTCCAGAAGATAAAAAAGTAAACAGTGGAAGCAATGTGGTTAATGACTTTCAGCCACGCAGCAAACTTTCAGATAGTGATATAAAATCTCAAGAAAGACCATGTCATCTGGAACTTCATCAAAGAGACCCCAATTCTGACATACCAAAGAACAGCTCTACAAAATCTCTGGACTCTTACTGGAGTCAAGTTCTGCCTCCAGAAGGTCAAGTGAAAGAGAGCCATTCTGCAGCTACCAAGAAAGCTAATATTGCTTTATCTGCAGGTAATGTACAGATATAGAAATGCTAAATCCATAAGAAAATGAGTTTATAGAATTTTAAAGTTGTAGGTAGCCCTGAATGTTATATTTTAGTTAGATAGAATAATTACTTAAGCAACAGATTCAAATTTTAAATGAAAACTGAAATTTCTTAATAGAATGAAAATAGCTCGTTACTCTTTATTGTTCACTTAAAATCTTAGTGAAAAATTCATATCTAGTAAAAATTTGGGTGGTTTATTAGAGCTAACCTACTAAGAGATTTTACATGAAAGAATAAAGGGAAAAACTTAGTTTGCTATTATTTAGTTATTTATGTCTAATTTAACATAGGAATTATTGACTATTAGAAATTTTATTATACATTGGATATGATTTATGAACTATGCTAATATATATCTAAGAGGGCTGTGCAATAAGTATAGTAATATGTAACTAAAAGCACTGAACTATTTTAACTAGATTAATTATTAAAATTTATATACGTTTTACAGAGATTAAGACTTTCAGGATCACTATAATTCTATTCTAAAATTTTCAAGTAAAAAGATAAATTTCCTAAAAGAGATTATATTTAGAAGCAATGATAATATATGAAAAAATCCCAGGCTTATTTCATATGTATAGATGGTTTCCTGTCTAATTGTTTTGTGTGTTTGTCTTCCTTATTATAGTAATTTGAACCATGACCCACATTTAAAATATGCAATAGTGGCTGACTGAGTAGCTAATGTATACCAGAACTAAGAAAAATACTTATCAGTAGTCCCTGTTCAGCAAAATCACAAGAATAGGGAACTCTTTAAAGTTGTACTTTTTTTTTGTCCTTGCTTGCATCCTCCTTTGCATGTGCAATATATAAGTCTTTAGATAAAGTAAGTCTTTAGATAAAATGTATTTATTCTCCCTTTGAAACTGACTTACCTTAAAAGTCACCATCAAGTAACCGCCTCTTATTTTCTCTTTAAGTTTCTATTATAGTGAATTAGATACATGTGCGCGTTCTGTTTATGTTTAAATAATTTCTGTTTTCTGTATCACAAGTTTTCAAATTAAACTGGAGAATTATTGTTAGTTGCCTATGTTGATTTTGCTGCTAAACATTACCTTTGAGTTTTTTTTTTCAAACGTAGAAAAAGAAATGCCTCAGAAATCTTGTCAATTTTGTATAAATGTTATTTTTCCCATTCTCTGTTTTTTTTTGGACAATAACTGTTATATTGTGTTAATATTGTTCTACAGAACTCTGAGGGGTACCAACATGTGCAGTTTTTACATTGTTTAGTATTATGAATTATTTCAGGAGACATAGATGATTGTGACACAGTGGCACAAAACTACATGTATGACCATCGGCCTTCAAAAACCCTCTCTCCAATATATGAAATGGATGTAACAGAAGCATTTGAGCAGAAAATGGAATCAGAAACACATGTTACAGACATGGATTTTGAAGATGAGCAACACTTTGCAAAACAAGATTGGACGCTATTAAAGCAACTGCTCTCTGAAGAGGATTCAAACTTAAATATTACAAATTCTATTCCTGAAGACTTAAATTTAGCACAGTATCTAATCAATCAGACACTACTTTTAGCACGAGACAGCTCAAAACCTCAGGGTAAAGCACATGTTGACACTTTAAACAGATGGAGTGAACTAACATCTCCATTCGATGATTCCTCAGCAAGCATCACCATGGCTAGTTTTTCCTCTGAGGATTGTTCACCCCAAGGGGAATGGACAATTCTGGAACTAGAAACTCAGCATTAAGAGTATTAACACTTTGGAAAATGTTAAACTATGCCACCCCTTTATTTTTTTGATGCTTATATTATATCCAAGTGATAATTGCATTAGCCTATTAGACTATCCTTAATATTGAGGAAGTCTTTCCAATTTACTGAAGTAAACATAGTTTGTTTATTAATATATCACATGTAGAAAAAAGTGTTTTTCTAAAAATCTTGAGCATGTTTTCTATAATTATTAGAGAAATTAGAAGACTTGTAAGGAAACCCTTGCTTTAGTTTTCCTTTCCTAACTGATCATTCATTTACTTGTTTATCATTCAATAATTTAAAATGTGAATGCACAAGTAGAACAGTCCCTTTACTTTTTGCTCTGCATATGGTAACCATAACTTAACAATAAAAAAACTTATTGTGCTTGTGTCAATTTATGTAGAGTTAATTTGTAACATTCAAACGCAGGTTGGTATGGTTGAGGCTGATAGCTTAATATTAGAAAAAACCTTCGCTTTCCCAACAATTCACGTCCAGGAAATTGTCAAGTAAATGCATCTCAAATTTCACTGACATTTTTGCTAAAACAGGAGAAGTGGAATTTCCTGTAACTCTTTTTGGGATATATCCGCGGAAAGGCATCTGCCCTTGTTGAAAAAAAGTGGGAAAACTGTCCATCTGTTTTATCTATATAGACTTCCTTTATAGTTAATCACTCTCCATTTTTCATTCCATGGTAGAGATATTTTTGAACTGCATCTGCAGTAATCCTGCACTAAATATTACCTTGAAAATGGGTACATGAGGCAATTGAGTTATAGAGTTAAATTGTGTGCATGTGTGTGCACATACATGTATGTTTGCTTTTCTATTTGTCTATATGCTCTAGTTCCTTATTTCCTTGATCAGATTGTCTTTCAGTCTGTAATTTTGGTAGAAAGGCAAAGATAAACATCTTTTTTACAAAATTCTACTGGGGAGTGAACACTTGGTTACCTACTTGATATTGGTGGATGTTACCCTTAGGGTGATGGGATTTAGTAGAATTGGCACCTCTCAAAGCTTTGTAACTAACTAATAATTTCTCTAAAATAGACCAGAAGGAAATATTTTGGCTTAGAATTCCTTTTCTAAATTAACAAAGTTTCGGGCAATTCCCTGGCGGTCCAGTGGTTAAGACTCAGTGCTTTCACTGCTGTGGCCCAGGTTTAATCCCTGGTCAGGGAACTAAGATCCTGTAAACTGTGCAGCACGGCCAAAAATAAAAATAAAAAAATAATAAATTCACAAAGTTTTCAACAAATGATCAACATTAGCGAGAACCTGTAACTATATTGAATATCAACAATTATATTGATGCACAATCATTTGGTATTCTTATATAATAACATATTAATGTTAATATTAGCTACTAACCTGTTATACCATACCTTTTTTAACTAGAAGCTCTGCAAGGGACACTCATTCATTCAAACAGTCAAGAGACACATTTGTTCTAGGCACTGAAGTGTGAAGATAAATAAGGTTTGATTCCTGCCACCCAAAAGAGTTCAGTTTCTAATGAGGAGGGAAAACCATATTAGAAAAAGGTCAAAAACAGTATTATAAGAACTTTGTGTCTTAAAGCTGGATGGGAATTTAGAGGTTAGTTTAATCCCTTCAAATTCCCAAGGAGGACTCTGAAGCCCAGAGGAATTTTAAAATTGCCCAGGGTCCCACACTGATTTGTGAGTTAGAATCCAGTATTCCTTAATTTCAGTTAGATGTTATCTCTACCACACAACACACTTCATTTGACTTTTATCATAAAATCTGAAAACAAATTCATTCATAGATAGTTTGTAGCATAAAGAAATAATATATGATAGAGTCAGAAACAGCACAGATTTCCAAGACAGTGTGTTTTCTTTTTCTCCAAATGTGAAATTGTTTTGTTATTTTTAATAAACTACCTCAGAAGTTCACAAATTTATAATTGAAGCTTCATTTCTTTCATGTCACATCTGCAAATAGATAGTAGGGAAGGACTTAAGTCCTTAAGTATGACCTCTTAGGTAATTTCAGGACGTGTTTTCTTATCATGCCCTTTTGTGAACAACACATCTACCAGTCTGTTTCCTGCAGGACTCTGGGCTAGTTCTTTATCATTCAACAAACATATACTGAAAAATAACTACTAAAATTTATTTAACACTTATTAAATGTTAGACACTGTGCTGAGTGCTTTAAATATGCATTAACATCTAATTCTCACAACAGTTCTATGAGATATGTCTTATCTTTATTTTATACATAAGGAGACTGATGTAGCATCCTTACCCTGGATGAGCTACCCTAGTGGAAGAAACTAAGAGAGAAATAACACATTATGCTATTGTTTGGTAAGATAGCAATTGTATATGGTCAGAGTTGTAATAGCTCAGAGGGAAAAGCTATGAACAGATTGTCAGGAAGAAAAGATTAGAGAAAGCTTCTTAAGGGCAAGTAATATTCAGTGAAGCTTCAGAATTTCTATAAAGGGGCTTGGTGGCTGCAATCTAGTTGGAAGTGTAGGCCAGGCAACTTGACTTGAAGATGAACTTTTATAGGAAGTACTTTGCTTTTCCTTAGATTGTATGTTACAGATCAATAAAAATACAAACATTTTTAAAACATGCTTTTATACATAGTTTACCTAAGACTCAAAAACTCCATCCATACAAAAAAAAATTCTTATTTTTTTAAAATTTGAGTTCTTGGTGGAGGACTGATGAAGATTATGGAGAGAGTCTAAAGCCCCTTTGTACCATCTCTTGCAGCAATCAAGTAATAGCTGATGCTGGCTTTCCAGGATGAGTAGGAATTTGCTTGGTGATAGGGCATTCTAGACATAGGAGCACCTTAAGGAATGGTGACCAGGATGTGTGTTGAGGATGCAGACAAAGAGTGGTAGAAGATAAGACTAAAAAGCTGAGTTGGAGTTGGATTCTGGAAGTTATTAAATACTATGCTTAAATGTTTAAATAGTCAAAGCTCTGGATTTGGTAGGCATCATGTCTCTTTCCATTATGCATTCATTTATTTATTTTTAACTCTCCCTGGACAATCTGTTTGCACATTCTTGGGGAAATAACCACCTACTGCTCACAATGGGTAGTCATCAAACTTGTTTCTTAAGTTACTAGGTAACATAACCAGGTGTTTCAGAAAGATAACTGTCAGCAGTAATGAAGATGGCCTGTTTTGGAGAAGCACTCAGATCTCAAGATGCAATTACAATAGTTCTGTCAACCTTAGAAATGGGGAACGGAAGAGGATTTGGTAACAGAGACATTAGGTAGATTGAGATATGGTGGCAGAAGATAGAAAGGAATTTTTTAATTGCTATCAAAAATAACATTTATTCCATACATATTTGAGGGCCCATGATATTTCTGGGTATTAAAGGATGAATGGCATTGTATCTGTCCTTGAATATCTCAGTTTAGTGAGAGATTGTTAAAACTTCTTAAGTTGTGTCAAAATAAAGCTCTGTATGAAGTGTAATCAGTGTACACAGGAGAGAGAAATGATGGAATGATACTTGGATAGGCTCCTTTACTATTTTAGGACTAGTAAGAGTTCACAAGACAAAGGAAGAGGCATATTCGGCAGAAAAAGAGTTTAGAAGCAGTGGGGAATTCTTGTTCCATATGGCTGAAGAGTAGAAGGGAATGGATGGGGAGGGCAAGAGATGAAGTTGGACAGGGACATATAGTACAGAGAGGAGCATGATCAGATCTGCATTTTAGAATGATCACTCTGGAAGCAGTATGTACAATTGAGTAGAGCAGGGTTCAAAGCAGGTAGACTAGTGATGAGTGTTAAAATAATAAAGGCTTGAACTAGGGCAATGGCTGTGGAGATAGAAGGAGTGGCCATATTAGGTTTAAGATGTGGATTGGAGAAACATTGATTTTGGGTGAGAGGAGGGAGTCATCTTAGAAGACTCAGGATTCTGACTGAAGTGCCTGGGTTGTGGATGACGTCATTAGCCAAAAATTGAAGCAAGCTCAGGAGTGGGGATGAGTTCAGTTTAGGACATACTGCGTTTGTGAGGCCTGTGGGACATTCAAGAGGCTGAAGACAAAATACTGTGGAATAGTCAGAGAAAGAAAAGCCGGAGAAGGAGACTGAAAAGGAATATTCAGAAGTAGGAGAACTAGGAGGCCAAAGATAAGAGGAGACAGTGGTGAATGTATAATCACCACTAATCAGAGAAGGGCAAATCAAGGCTGAGATTCTACTTTAACCTATCAAAGTGGCAAGGATTTTTAAAAGTTTGTAAAAAAAAATTCAACAGTTAGCAAGAGAATGGTAAGTTTGGGATCCTTGTATGTTGCTGTAGGAGTGTAAATTACCTTTCCAGGAAGTAATTAGGCAATCTGTGTCAAGAATGTTTATAACTTTGTATCCTTAAACTAGTCCTTTCCCCTCTTGGGACCTGCCATTGAGAAATAAGAAGAATCTGAGACAAAGATTTGTCTACAAAAATGTTTGTCAGAGAGCTAGATATATAAGTGAAAACTGAAAACTAGCTAAATGTCAACAGCAGAAAGGCTAAATTATGGTACATCTATATAACACATTATGAAATGATTAAAATTGTTTTCAAAACATCTATTTCATGTCAAGAGAAGATACTTATAAGAAAAAAAACCAGAATATTAATTTATAAATATAACATCCAATTTTCTATACTTACAAGTACATAGAAAAAGAGACTTGAAGGAAATAAGTATGTATTAATAGTGGTTATGGTTAAGGGGTGATTATTATTTTTATCTTTTAACTCATATTTTTCATGTTTTCTACAAGGCACAGAAAAATAAGTATATTTGTTTTTAGGTAAGTAGTAGCGGTTAACAGTGTCAAATGCTGTTTGAAATGTCAAGGTTCACACTTAGACTAGTACATTGGATTTGGACATTAGGACTTTATTGGTAGTTTTTGTCAATTGGTGTTTTCTTTAGAGTAGTAGTAAGGACAGAAACTAGACTACAGTGGGTTGAAAGGTGAACAGGAAGTAAAGAAGTAGAACTTGTTCTTTTAAGGAGCCTGACTGAAAAAGAGACAGTGGTAGCTTGAAGTTACTGTTGTTTTTAAGATAAAAGTAACTTTAGCACTTTGAAAATAAGAGGTTGGGAATAATCAATGAATCAGGGGCCATCAAGGAAGAGGCAGGAGAAGGTGGGATCAAGCACAAAGAATACTAACTGATACAGGGCATTGCAAGGAACTTCAGGTGTTTAAAGCACTAAATGCATGTGGAACAGTAGAGGAAGATAAAGCTGGAAAAGTATAGGAAGGCCAGGACATGAAGAACCTGTAAGCCATGCCAAGGACGGGGAAAGCCATTTAGGCAAACATATTAAATATTTTAAATATATTAAATCAAAGGTAAACATATTATAGGACTGTTTTTTGTTTGTTGTTTTTGGGTTATTTTTGGCCTTGCCGTGCGGCATGTGGGATCTTATTACCTGAGCAGGGATCGAACCTGCACCCACTGCATTGGAAGCATGTAGTCTTAACCATTGGACCACTAGGGAAGTCCAGGACTGTTTTGTTAAGATTATTCTAGCTGCATAGTGTGGAAAAGTATCTTAGAGAAGAGACTGGAAGAAAGAAGACCTGTAAAGGGGTCATTGGAATAATTAAGGAGAAAAAGAGACCCAAACTAAGGAAAAAATGGCGAAGATAGAAATAAGAAGATGGATTTGAGAGAAAATTAGGAGGTAGAATGAACAAGATGTGGTTACCAACTGACTATGAAGACTTGGAAGAAGGGATAAAGGTGATTCCTCTTCATACCCCAGAATTCTAATAGGTGAAAAATGGAAGGCTGATGCTTTGTAGTTGAAAAAAAGATAATTTTCAATTTGGACATGTCACATTTGAAATGCAGTTGAGACAACCAAGGTATATAATATGTCTTTCAAAATTCAGAAACCCAACAAACTATGATATTTCCACTCCCCACTCCATGTACTGCTAGTTTTGTTTCTTTGTGTTTTTTTGGTGGGGGGGAGTAGGGGGGTGGGAACTTGGTTTGTCTCAATTTAGTGGTTTATTGCAGGAGCTATTTTGAGATTGGAATTATCTACATACTCTTCTCCAGTGATATGTATATTATTTATACTATAAATTCCTATATTAAGACTACTTTGAATCCAGCTAGTTAGATATGAGAAGTATACGTTTCTATCATGTTAATATTGCATGAGTTACTTTCAGTGTTTGTGATTCATCTTACACACAATGGTTTCTTAATTACTTCCAAATTTAGCCAGTATTATCACAAGAATTTTAATTCTAATCTGAGAATTTCAATTCTATTCTGATTCTATATTTTATGATAACAGTATCCCAATCAATTAAATAATACATTTCCAAATCAGGAAGATATTAGGAAAAAATACTTCCACACCAAAAAATACAGTATTTTTCCCTAAAAGGTTTTCAAATAAAATGTTCTGAAGCTTACCTCTTTTTATTCAATTTATGGTCAACTTTAGTCAGGCAAGAGAGCTAGATAAAAAATTAAAATAGAAATATACCTGCACTTAAACAATTACATGCTTAAGGAAGATGTCTAACACTCTTACAAAATTGTCCTTTTACTTAGATCCAAACTCTCAAAACATGCAGAATCTACTTTTAAAGTCAAGAAAGTAAATAGAATATTTTCCTACAGTCTTCTGATCTGGATAAATTATAGAGAACAACACAAACTCAAGAAGTTAGAAAAATAACATTAAATTGACTCCAAAGAAAGTAGAAGAAAGGAATTAATACAGGCAATAGTGGAACTTAATTAGAAGTCAGAAAAAGAATAAAACTGATAAATCTAAGGGCTAATTCTTAAAAACAAAACCACCCACACACTAGCTTAATGGAGAGAAAAGCATAAGTACACAATATTAGACAGAAAAAACAACAGAAATTAATAAGGTAGTATTTTATGCAACTACATATAAATACAGTAGAAAACCTGGATGAAATGAATAACTTCTAGAGATATATAAATTACCAAAACAGGCTCAAAAAAAGAAAATCTACACAGATTTTTTAGCCTTGGAAGAAACTGAGAAAGCATTCAAGATCTATCATTTTGGCATATTGGAGAAAGAAGAAAGCTTCCAGATGCAATTTAAGAAGCCATCATAATATGATCACCAAAATTTAACTAAAGATAGCATAAAAGAGAAAATTATGGAATAATATCACTTATAATAATCAATGCAAAATTCCTAAAAGATCCAGAAATATATTAAAATAATATGTGGCAATTTATTTAAGGAATGTAAGACAATTTAAGGTTGGGAAACCTATTCATATACTATATCCACATTAATAGGTCAAACATAGAAAAATCATCTCCATAGATACCAAAATTTAACTTGAAACAATTATGCCAAAAAGTACTATAAGAAAAGGTGAGATTATTTACAATTGCCAAGATATGGAAGTAATCTAATTGTCCATCAGCAGATGAATGGATAAAGAAAATGCAGTGTGTATATATATATATAAATACACACACACACACACACACACACACACACACACACACACAGAGTGGAATATTATTCAGCCATAAAAAAGAATGAAACTTTGCCATTTGCAACAACATGGATGGACTTGGAGGGCATTATACTAAGTGAAATAAGTCAAACAGAGAAAGACAAATACTGTATGTTATCACTTATTTGTGGAATCTAAAAAATACAACAAACTAGTGAACATAAAAAAGAAGCAGACTCACAGATATAGAAAACAAACTAGTGGGGGAGGGGCCAGATAGGGGGAAAGGATTAAGAGGTACAAACTATTATGTATAAAATAAGCTACAAAGATATATTGTACAACACAGGGAATATAGCCAATATTCTATAATAACTATAAATGGAGTATAACATTTAAACATTGTGAATCAGTATTTTGTACACCTGTAACTTATATAATATTGTACATCAACTATACTTCAATAAAAAGAAAAAAGATAAAAAAGGAAAACGTGTGATACTTTAATATAATCCTGCAGTAAGAAAGCACATGAGGGCTTCCCCGGTGGCGCAGTGGTTGAGAGTCCACCTGCCGATGCCGGGGACGTGGGTTCGTGCCCCGGTCTGGGAAGATCCCACATGCCGCGGAGTGGCTGGGCCCGTGAGCCATGGCCGCTGAGCCTGCGAGTCCGGAGCCTGTGCTCCGCAACGGGAGAGGCCACAATAGTGAGAGGCCCACGTACCCCCAAAAAAACAAAAAAAGAAAGCACATGAAACCCAGAAAAAACACATGGAACTCCAAAACATAAAATATAAGATTGTTAATTTGGTTATTTAAATTTTAGAATGAATATATGCCCCAGATATCATAAACAGAATGAAGAGGCAAAAGATAAACTGGGGGGAATTTTTTTTCTTTTTAACAAAAACTAAAATGCAAATGGCTGGTAAACAATCAAAAGATGTCTAACCAGACTCAAAGAAGCATAGAAAAAGAACCATAAAAGAGTTTTTGAAAATATGAATACATTTAATAAGTAATAAATTTGATAAGTGAGACTGTTATAAGTAAATAAATGACTATCCACTAAACATTTTAATTACTTAGGAACTATGAATGAAAACTAATTAGATGCTTTGCCAACATAAAAAATTATTGGAGTTAATTAGATTCAACTAAGCAATTGAAATATATTAAGGGAGAGATACAATTCCAAGTATTATTATACTATACAAGTTTAAATTATTGGTCAAGTCAGTTACCTTGCTTGGAATTCAATTTCACTTCTAATTTTGAAAATCAACCTAAAATTCTGGGCAGGTTACATTAAAATCAATCCAAGAACAGTGTGTGGGTTGACTGTACTTTTCATAGTCAATGAAATAAGAAAATCTAAAAACTACTGAGGAAATGAAATCATTTTGAGCTGTCATGTGCATCACAAATGCCTGAGTCAGTTTATATTATCTCACAGATTTATTTATAGCATGTCAGTGTCAAACAGCTATTACTGCCATCACAAATCCTTATTTGCTGCTTTTTCATTTTTAAATTTTTTTAGAAGCAGGAAATAAGTCATCTTATAAGATCATTGTTTAATTCATTCATTAAAATGATCTTACTAATCATTTTAAAATTTATTTGAACATAATGTTGACCTGACATCTTAGAAACAACAATTCAGTCAGGAGACTCTAAAGTTAGTAATACTGGCCTTCCTGGTGGCACAGTGGTTGAGAATCTGCCTGCCAATGCAGGGGACACGGGTTCGAGCCCTGGTCTGGGAGGATCCCACATGCCGCGGAGCAACTAGGCCTGTGAGCCACAACTACTGAGCCTGCGCGTCTGGAGCCTGTGCTCCGCAGCAAGACAGGCCGCGATAGTGAGAGGCCCGTGCACCGCAATGAAGAGTGGCCCCCGCTTGCCGCAACTAGAGAAAGCCCTCGCACTGAAACGAAGACCCAACACAGCCAAAAAGAAATTAATTAATTAATTAATTTTTAAAAAGCAAGTTAAAAAAAATAAAGTTAGTAATACTACTACTAAATGAAGAAAAATATTACATAGGTAAGAATTCTTAGGGGAAAAATATTGAGTTTTCTCAAGCACTTGTTTTGGAAAGATATGACTGGTTACCTGACTCATCCGTGGGAATGATGCTTCATTTGTGTATGAAAATAATCTAATCTTCATGTTTCAGTTCCCTTTATTTTAGTCACCAATAATATGATAGTATATTTATTAATTTTGATTGACTGTTTACCCTAAGTGAAAAGTTGAAGTATATATAGTTTCTTTCTTTAAGTAATTTGTATTCTAGAAACTTTATAATAAGAAAAAAGTAAGAGCAAATTAGGAATCATTTACAAGAAAGACAACAATGATTTATATTCTTAATATATAAATACCTCATATATCAATCAGAAGAATGCTAACAGCCCAGTAGAAACCTAGGCAAAAAGTAAAAACAAAATTAACAAAATAAATAGAAATGGTCAATAAAAATACAGTGAATGATATAATGTTTTATATACTAGTTAGTAAAGAGGTAAAAAACAAAATATGGTCATTATTTAATTGTAAAGATAAAATCATGAAACCTAATGTCTAGAGTACAGTGAGACTGGCACTGCATTCATATATGTTAGTGTAAGTATAAATCAGTGCAAACTTACTGGAAAGCATTTTGGCAATAGGAATAAGGGTCTTAAAAATCTTCATAATTGTTGAATCAGTAATCTCACTTTTAGAAAAGTAATGAATAATCAGAAATGGTTAAAAATAAGCACATGTATATAATATTTTAATGTCCTAAAACATAGTAATGAATAAGTTATTTTGATATGTTGGGATATTAAGCTATTTTATTAAATATCATGTTTGATAAGAATATTTGGGGACGTCCCTGGTGGTGATATGTTGGGATATTAAGCTATTTTATTAAATATCATGTTTGATAAGAATATTTGGGGACGTCCCTGGTGGTGCAGTGATTAAGAATCTGCCTGCCAATGCAGGAGACACGGGTTTGAGCCCTCGTCCAGGAAGATCCCACATGCCGCGGAGCAACTAAGCCCGTGCGCCACAACTACTGAGCCTGTGCTCTAGAGCCCACGAGCCACAACTACTGAGCCTGCAAGCCACAACTACTGAAGCTGGAGTGCCTAGAGCCCGTGCTCTGCAACAAGAGAAACCACCACAATGAGAAGCCCATGCACCACAACGAAGAGTAGACCCCGCTCACTAGAGAAAGCCCACGTGCAGCAACAAAGACCCAACACAGCCAAAAATAATTAAATAAAATAAATAAGTGTATTAAAAGAAAAAGAATCCGCCTGCCAATCCAGGGAACATGTATTCGAGCCCTGGTCTGGGAAGATCCCACATGCCACGGAGCAACTAAGCCCGAGCGCCCCAACTACTGAGCCTGTGCTCTGGAGCCCACAAGCCACAACTACTGAGCCCACGCACCTAGAGCCTGTGCTCCGCAACAGGAGAAGCCACCGTAATGAGAAGCCTGCACACTGCAACGAAGAGTAGCCCCACTCACGACAACTGGAGAAAGCCCATGTGCAGCAATGAAGACCCAACGCAGCCAAAAATAAATAAATATTTTTTAATTAACTAAAAAAAAAAAAAATTGATGATTTGGGGTATGCTCACAATAAAATGAAGGAGTTAGATGTTAATATGTATGTATATGTAATATATTAATGATAAACACTTTAGTCTTATGTGTCAATCTGGGTGGGCTCTGGTACCCAGTTATGTAATCAAACATGAATCTAGATGTTGCTGTGAAGGTATTTTGTAGGTGTATATAACCTCTACAACCACTTGACATTAAGTAGAGATTATCCTTGATAATGTGAGTGGACCTCATCCAATCAGTTTAAGGCCTTAAGAGCACAAACTGAGGCTCCCTGAAGAATAAATTCTGCCTCAAGATTGAAACATCAATTTCTGCCTGAATTCCAGCCTGCCCTACAAATTTCAGACTTGCCAGCCCCCATAATCCTGTGGACCAATTCCTTAAAATAAATCTCTTAATATATATGTCCTATTGGTTCTGTTTCTCTGGACATCCTGACTGGTATAACTGCTAATATCCCACCCTAAATTCTGGTCTTCTCCTTTTCCTTCTCAACAGAATCCTAAGTTTTATAGCAGGGTACTTGGCTACTCAGAATGAAAACTACATTTCCCTGCCCTTCTTGCAGTTAGCTGTAACGATGTGACTAGGTTCTGACCAATGAGGTATAAATAAAAGTGTTGAGTGATACTTCCTGAAAGTTTCTCTATAGAGGATGGTGATTTCTTCTCTTCTTTCCTATATCAAGCTGTCTGAAGCACAAATGTGTTCTTTTTTTTTTTTTAATATGGAACGCTTCACGAATTTGCATGTCATCCTTGCACAGAGGCCATGCTAATCTTCTCTGTATCACTGCAATTTTAGTATATGTGCTGCTGAAGTGAGCATGCGCAAATGTGTTCTATCAGCCCTCTTTTGTACCATGAGGATGAGGGCCACACCCTAGAGATGGCAGAGTGGTAACCTATGTACCTGAATACCTCATGAAACCACTATACCAACCCTGGACTACCTATCTTAGGATTGCTATTACATAAGGGAAGAGAACTTTGTATGTTAAACTTAGTATTTCAGACTATTGTTGATTTGGATTTTCTCTTACTTGCAGCCAAACACAAACTTAATTGGTGCACGACATATGAATACATTACTGAAAAGAAATACCTAACACATTGGTAGTAGTTAGCTCTGGATTTTGGAATTTGTTGTTGATGTTATATTTACTATTCTTTCTGTTTTTTATATTAAATATATATATTAATTACTCATATAATAAATTTTTAATAAAAATACTGAAAATAATAGGAATTATTTTTCCTAACAATTTTTGTAATGATTGTAGACATTGTAAGTGAAACATAAAAGATGGGTCTCATTGTGTCTTTAAAAGATAGATGATAGCCTTTAATATGATCATTAAAATGCTTTTGAACACGAAGCAAGTCAAATGAGTTTAAAAGCATAGAATTAGGAAAAGGACCCATTCATTTCCATTATTTTCATCAGAGTTATGCATACAGTTTAAACAGTGAAATAGTTCTGCAAGCTTTAGTAAAAAACAAACATCAGTCCCCTGCCTGGCTCCACCTACCCCAATCCCACTTCCTACAGCAACCACTTTCAAGTCTCTAAGCTATTTCTTGTTTGCTTCTATTTCCCTAAATAACATGAACTCCCTGTGACATAATCTGTCACACATTAACTTTTCAGTTTTAGATATTATCTATTGTCATCTCACTCTGAAAAATGAGAATTTGATTCTCATTTACCCACACCCATTACCCAACATAGATGTATAATAATTTTAGTTGTATCAGAATTTAGAGTTTACATTATTATAATCATGAAAAAACTACTTACTGCTAAGTAAGTTAGTAACATGATTACTTTTCCTTCCATTCAGTTTTTCTTCCCTCTGAAGTTATAACTGTAGTTTTTTTAATTGAAGTATCATTGATTTACAATATTGTATTAATTTCAGATGTACAACAGTGATCCAATATTTTTATAGATTACACTCCATTTAAAGTTATTATAAAATATTGGCTATATTCCCTATGTTGTACAATATATCCTTGTAGCTTATGTATTTTATACATAGTATTTCATACCTCTTAATCCCCTACCCCTATCTTGTCCCTCCCCCCTTACCTCTCCCCACTGGTAACCGCTAGTTTGTTCTCTACATGAGTCTGTTTCAGTTTTGTTATATTCATTCGTTTCACTTTTTAGATTCCACATATAAGTGATAACATACGCTATCTGTCTTTCCCTGTCTGATTTATTTCAGTAAGCATAATACCCTCTGGGGTATTATGGGTCCATCCATGTTGTTGCAAAAGGCAACATTTCGTTCTTTTCTTATGGCTGAGTAATATTCCATTGTATGTATACACCACATCTTCTTTACCCATTCATCTGATGATGGACACTTAGGTTGCTTCTATGTCTTGGCTATTGTAAATAATGCTGCTATGAATATAGGGGTGCATATATTTTTTCTAATTAGTGTTTTTGTTTTCTTCAGATAAATACCCAGAAGTAGAATTGTTGTATCATATGGTAGTTCTTTTTTCAGTTTTTTGAGGAATCTCCATACTGTTTTCCACAGTGGCTACACCAATTTACATTCCCACCAACAGTGCACAAGGATTCACTTTTCTCTACATCCTCACCAACACTTGTCATTTGTTGTCTCTTTGATAACAGCCATTCTGACAGGTGTGAGATGATCTCATTGCAGTTTGAATTTTCATTTCTCTAATGGTTAGTGATGTTGAGCATCTTTTCATGTGCCTGTTGCCCATCTGTATGTCTTCTTTGGGAAAATGTCTATTCAGATACTCTGACCATAATTTTACTTCCAAATTTTGAATATATTGTTTCCAGTGTTGCTGTTGTTAAGAAGTCTGATGCTGGGCTTCCCTGGTGGCGCAGTGGTTGAGAGTCCACCTGCTGATGCAGGGGACACGGGTTCGTGCCCCAGTCTGGGAAGATCCCACATGCCGTGGAGCGGCTGGGCCCATGAGCCATGGCCGCTGAGCCTGCGCGTCCAGAGCCTATGCTCTGCAACGGGAGAGGTCACAACAGTGAGAGGCCCACATACAGCAAAAAAAAAAAAAAAAAAAGAAGTCTGATGCTATTCTGATTCTTTATAAGTAGTCTGGAGAATTTTAGGATTCTCTCTTTGTCCTCAGAGTTGTAAAATGGTATGAAGCTGTGCTCAATGTGGGTGTATTTTCATCCATTGTCCTAAGCATTTGGCAGGCCTTTTCAGTTTGGAAACTCACATCCCTCAGTTCTAGAAAAATTCCCTAAATTAGCTAACAATTTCTTCCTCCCTCTAGTTTCTCTGTTTGTATTTTTAGAACTCCTATTATTTAGACATGAGACCATTAATACCTTTTCCTTCATACTAATCTCTTTGTCTTTGTTCTTTACTTCTTGAGGTATTTCCTCAATTTTATCTCCCAATCTTTCCATTCAGCTTTCCATTTTTCATTATTGCTATTATATTTTCTATTTTGTTCTTTGAAATTTCTCTTCTTAATAGTATTTTGTTCTTGTTCCTTTGATGCAATGTCTCCCCCTATTGATCTGAGGATATAATTTTAAGTTTTACTCTCTGAACAGAGAATTTCTCCAAATTTGCTTTTTTTCTATGTGTTTGTTTTAGTCTCTATTTTTTACATTAGCGGAATTTGTGGGCTGTTTGCTTATACTTTAGGGACTCAAAAGCTTTTTTGAAAACTCTGTGTGAGTGAGTGGGACTTGCTGCTGACAGTGGGCCTCTCTGCAGGGTCAGCTGATGGGGCTCAATTTTTGTAAAACACCAGTGTCAGTATCTTGAGGTCTTTTCACCTGACCTGGTTCAGTGCTTCATAGAGCAATCTTCCTATTGCTTGCCTGGAGGAAATGACCTGGATACAAATATTCTAGGCTGTGACTGTGGAAAGATGGTTGAGGGTCTCACTTTCCATGTGTAACTAACTGTTCTCTTATCCTCCTATTTTCAGCAAACTCCACTTCCAACTGCACTTGCAGTCCCCCAGTCAGAGACCCTCATGTTTCCCTCTTCAGAGAAAGAACGTCCAGTTCTGCTGAGGTGAGAGACATGGAATCACCTGGCCATGAGGAGGGCATCTTGGGTTCTGAGTGCTTCTTAAACAGACTTTCGACAATTCTTCTAAATTTTAGTCACACCTCTGGTACACCAGAACCTCTGGAACAAATTCCTAAGCCTCTGGGAGTTCTGAGTTACTTTTTGACTTTCCCCATTGCTGGCTTAGGCTTTAGCTTTCTTGGATTTATTAGGTTAGTTATCACTCCTTTTGCTTAGAGCTTCCCAAATGTGGTTACCATCTCCTCTACCATTCTGTTTTGTCTTTGCTAATGTACATTTTTATTTCTATTTAAATATCTTCAACATCATTTATAAGATTTACATTTATTCATTTTGTCATTTTGTTTTATATTTTTATGGTTTGCGCTTCTTTCTTGTTTTTTATCTTTTTTCTCTATAAATCAGATTTTATTTACTTTTCTCTAGTTTTTGAAAAGTCAGTATTCCATTTTTAATTCTCCAAACAGTTAACCCTATTTTCCCTAAAACATTCTTTAACTTATATTTCTCAAATCCACAAGAATCAAATGTGTAATTCTATCTTTTGAGTTTCCCCTATTTAAGATAAGGAATTAGCATACCTCTCCATCACTCGCCTCTGTTATGTCCTTTCTTACTTCTTTCTCTGTTATTGAGATATTTTGAATGTTTGGATCCAGATTATCATTCATAATTTTTACATAACTTCTCTAGAGTAATTATGACTGTTTTAACCCGGCTCCCCACAAAACAGAGCCTAAGGCAAAGCTTGTGGAACTAATGCTTTGTTGGAGGGTTCAGTCCCAGGGGAGCAACAGTGAGGGGGAAAAAGTAAAACAATGAAGGAAGTAAACAGAAGGTGGCAAGTTGTGCTCGGCTTCATGAGAAACAGCTGGTTTCTTGGTCACACAGGACATCTTTGGAGAAGCCAAGGGAAGTTCTGGATTTTGGAACAATTGGGAGGAAGAAGAGTGAACAACTTATGTGCTCAGTCCTATCTCTTTCCTCCCACTGCTCAAAATATGCTCAATAGGAGTTAACTACCCCACACTTCTAGTTTGTGACATGGGCCCCTACTGGCAGCTACTGGAGGATCCAGAGCCTATGTGGATTCCATTGAGCCATACAGCTCCCACTGTAACATGTATGACAGAGGCCATGCCAAAGCTGGCCATTAATACCTGCCTGGGAAGGCTGAGCCAGCTGGTGGTGTCAGAAGACAAAATGTAGTTGGAGCAATCAAGACTTATTATTGAAGGAAAGGCAAGAGCCTTTGACAAGGTTGCTTGGGCTGGGAAGCAGAGCAAGTGCTGAGCCATAGGGGTCAAGAAATGGAAAGGATCTGAAGACTTGCATAAATGAGTGCATTACACTTGTGTTTATCTTCTGTGGCCATATTTATAGTTCTTTAGATTTATGTCTTCATTTAACTCGTTTAGTGCTTATTGCCAGTCCTTCTTATCTCTCAGTTGACAGAAAAATAGCTTGTAGTAATTATCTCCTGTAATTTGGTGTGGCAACAGAGAAGTGCAAGGCTAACATGATTTTTTCTTCTTTCTAGGCAACATCTTTTATTTCCTTCATGGATGTCTGGACTACTACTTCTATAGCGCTGTAATTTAAAAACAGTGTCAGGGGGCTTCCCTGGTGGCGCAGTGGTTAAGAATCCGCCTGCCAATGCAGGGGACACGGGTTTGAGCCCTGGGCCAGGAAGATCCCGCATGCCGTGGAGCAACTAAGCCCGTGTGCCACAACTGCTGAACCTGTGCTCTGGAGCCCCCGAGGCACAACGACTGAAGCCTGTGGGCCTAGAGCCCGTGCTCCACAACAAGAGAAGCCACCGCAGTGAGAAGCCTGTGTACCGAAGGAAGAGTGTCCCCCGCTCGATGCAACTAGAGAAAGCCTGCATGCAGCAAGGAAGACCCAACACAGCCAAAAATTAATAAATAAAATAAATAAATTTATTGAAAAAATAAAAACAGTGACAGGCCATGTCTAAATGTAGGTCTTTGTCATTTATTTTTGCCAAAAACATGGCTATTCCTTTCTGTCTGCATCTATGGACTTTTTTCTCATCAAGAAAGTGTTCTTCCCATCAAACATTTGATTTTTCTCCCATTTGTTTTGGTTTCCTCTTCATGAATACCTATTACCTTTTCTCGCCTTTAGCTGTATCACCTACCTCTGACCTTTCTTTATCCTGGAGTGTCTCAAATAAACCTCATTATGTATTCAATATTCCTCCAGAATCAAGTTTTTCTTCATTGCCAATGTGGATATTTTAATTCTGTGGTTGTATAATTTTTGTATCATTCCATTCCTCCTTTACTTCATTCGTAACATTCTATTGACTTTCCACTTCAGCCTGTTGTCTTACATCTTTCTTCTCATACTCTGGATGCATGTTTATAGAACATGCATGGCTTTTTGTACTCTAAGGATGCAAGTAGCCTCTTAAAGTTTTCTTTTGGATCATGCTTTTCCTTTGAGTCTTTATGATGCCATTTCCTTTCCCTTGCTCTGAAATATTCTGTCATAGGCTCCATGTCAACTTTTTCCTCTACTCATAAGTAAGAGTCCTTAGACTTAGTGTTTATCAGCAGACAAAATGTGTATATTTCCCTTGGTCCTATTCCCTACCCACTTGTATGTATGCCATTTCTTATTTCAATTTCCATGTCTACTAGGCATGCACCTACCATTGTTTGCTCTACTGGCTTTTCCTACCCCACTGTTTGATCATCCGTTACTCTGAAATGATGGAGCACATGAAAAACTACAATATCCTCAGTGTGCACTGCTCTTAGGTTCATCCTCTCTCTGCCCCTACCTACAATGCTGTACTAGATTGGGATATTTCTCAACATGTAGTCCACTATCTTTTTCCTGCCCAGCTGTTTTTTGGAGCTCATCTCTGTGGATGTAGAACAACAGGACAAGGCAATGGAGGTAAAGGGAGGAAGAGAGAAAGGTGATTAATACAATTCTGGCTGCCTCAAAAAGTGGTGCCTACCAGGTAAAGTGATAAGCACAAAATTTCTAGTTGGTGTAGGCCCTTGATCTGAGGCAGAGTGCAAAGAGATAGATACTATGTATCTTATATCCTTTTTCAGACAGTGTCTGAATTATATGATAAAACTTGACTAGGCCTTGAAAGGAAGCCTAGGTAGGAATTTCTTTATCCAGCTCAATATTAAATTTAGGGATTTTTGGAGGCCCTGAACCAAGATGGCAGAGTAGAAGGACATGCTCTCACTCCCTCTTGTGAGAACACCAGAATCACAACTAGCTGCTGGATAATCATCTACAGAAAGACACTGGAACTCACCAAAAAAGATACCCCACATCCAAAGACAAAGGAGAAGCCACAATGAGATGGTAGGAGGGGCACAATCACAATAAAATCAAATCCTATAACTGGTGGGTGGGTGACTCACAGACTGGAGAACACTTATACCACAGAAGTCCACCCATTGGAGTGAAGGTTCTGAGCCCCACGTCAGGCTTCCCAACCTGGGGGTCCGGCAACGGGAGGAGGAATTCCTAGAGAATCAGACTTTGAAGGCTAGTGGGATATGATTGCAGGACTTCAACAGGACTGGGGGAAACAGAGACTCCACTCTTGGAGGGCACACACAAAGTAGTGTGCACATCAGGACCCAGGGGAAGGAGCAGTGACCCCAGGGGAGACTGAACCAGAGCTACCTGCTAGTGTTGGAGGGTCTCCTGCAGAGGTGGGGGGTGGCTGTGGCTCACCACGGGGACTAGGACACCGGCAGCACAAGTTCTGGGGAGTACTTCTTGGCGTGAGCCATCCCAGAGTCTGCCATTAGCCCCACCAAAGAGCCCAGGTAGGTGCCAGTGTTGGGTTGCCTCAGGCCAAACAACCAAGAGGGAGGGAACCCAGCCCCAGCCATCAGCAGTCAAGTGGATTAAAGTTTTACTGAGCTCTGCTCACCAGAGAAACAGTCAGCTCTACCCACTACCAGTCCCTCCCATCAGGAAACTTGCACAAGCCTCTTACATAGCCTATCCACCAGAGGGCAGACAGCAGGAGCAAGGAGAACTACAATCCTGCAGCATGTGGAACAAAACCCACAGTCACAGAAAGATGGACAAGATGAAAAGGCAGAGGGCTATGTACCAGATGAAGGAACAAGATAAAACCCCAGAAAAACAACTAAATGAAATGGAGATAGGCAACCTTCCAGAAAAATAATTCAAAATAATGATAGTGAAGATGATCCAGGACCTCGGAAAAAGAATGGAGGCAAAGATTGAGAAGATGCAAGAAATGTTTCACAAAGACCTAGAAGAATTAAAGAACAAACAAACAGAGATGAACAATACAATAACTGAAATGAAAACCACACAAGAAGGAATCAATAGCAGAATAACTGAGGCAGAAGAACGGATAAGTGACCTGGAAGACAGAATGGTGGAATTCACTGCTGCGGAATAGAATAAAGAAAAAAGAATGAAAAGAAATGAAGACAGCCTAAGAGACCTCTGGGACAACATTAAATGCAACAACATTCACATTATAGGGGTCCCAGAATGAGAAGGGAGAGAGAAGGGCTAGAGAAAATATTTGAAGAGATTATAGCTGAAAAATTCCCTAACATGGGAAAGGAAATAGCCACCCAAGTCCAGGAAGCGCAGAGAGTCCCATATATGATAAACCCAAGGAGAAACACGCTGAGACACATATTAACCAAATTGGCAAAAATTAAAGACAAAGAAAAATTACTGAAAGCAGCAAGGGAAAAATGACAAATAACATACAAGGGAACTCCCATAAGGTTAACAGCTGATTTCCCAGCAGAAACTCTACAAGCCAGAGGGAGTATATCATGCCGATATACTTAAAGTGATGAAAGGGAAGAACCTACAACCAAGATTACTCTACCCGGCAAGGATCTCATTCAGATTCGATGGAGAAATCAAAAGCTTTACAGACAAGCAAAACCTAAGAGAATTCAGCACCACCAAACCAGCTCTACAACAAATGCTAAAGGAACTTCTCTAAGTGGGAAACACAAGAGAAGAAAAGGACCTACAAAAACAAACCCAAAACAATTAAGAAAATGGTCATAGGAACATACATATCGATAATTACCTTAAACATGAATGGATTAAATGCTCCAACCAAAAGACAAAGGCTTGTTGAATGGATACAAAAACAAGACCCATCTATATGCTATCTACAAGAGACCCACTTCAGACCTAGGGACACATACAGACTGAAAGTGAGGGGATGGAAAAAGATAGTCCATGCAAATGGAAATCAAAAGAAAGCTGGAGTAGCAATACTCATATCAGATAAAATAGACTTTAAAATAAAGAATGTTACAAGAGACAAGGAAGGACATTACATAATGATCAAGGGATCAATCCAAGAAGGAGATATAACAATTCTAAATATATATGCACCCAACATAGGAGCACCTCAACATATAAGGCAACTGCTAACAGCTATAAAAGACGAAATTGACAGTAACACAATAATAGTGGGGGACTTTAACACCTCACTTACACCAATGGACAGATCATCCAAAATGAAAATAAATAAGGAAACAGAAGCTTTAAATGATACAATAGACCAGATAGATTTAATTGATATTTATAGGACATTCCATCCAAAAACAGCAGATTACACTTTCTTCTCAAGTGCGCATGGAACATTCTCCAGGATAGATCACATCTTGGGTCACAAATCAAGCCTCAGTAAATTTAAGAAAAATGAAATCATATCAAGCATCTTTTCTGACAACAATTAGAGATTAGAAATGAATTACAGGGGAAAAAAACGTAAAAAACACAAACATATGGAGGCCAAACAATACATTACTAAATAACCAAGAGATCACTGAAGAAAGCAAAGAGGAAATGAAAAAATCCCTAGAGACAAATGACAATGAAAACACGATGATCCAAAACCTATGGGATGCAGCAAAAGCAGTTCTAAGAGGGAAGTTTATAGCTATACAAGCCTACCTCAAGAAACAATAAAAATCTCAAATAAACAATCTAACCTCACACCTAAAGGAACTAGAGAAAGAATAACAAAAAAAAACCCAAAGTTAGTGGAAGGAAAGAAATCATGAAGACCAGAGCAGAAATAAATGAAATAGAAACAAAGAAAACAATAGCAAAGATCAATAAAACTAAGAGCTGTTTCTTTGAGAAGATAAACAAAATTGATAAACCATTATCCAGACTCATCAAGAAAAAGAGGGAGAGGACTCAAATCAATAATGTTAGAAATGAAAAAGGAGAAGATACAACAGACACCACAGAAATACAAAGCATCCTAAGAGACTACTACAAGCAACTCTATGCCAATAAAATGGACAACCTGGAAGAAATGGATAAATTCTTAGAAAGGTATAACCTTCCAAGACTGAACCAGGAAGAAATAGAAAAGATGAACAGACCAATCACAAGTAATGAAATTGAAACTGTGATTAAAAATCTTCCAACAAACAAAAGTCCAGGACCAGATGGCTTCACAGGTGAATTCTATCAAACATTCAGACAAGAGCTAACACCCGTCCTTCTCAAACTCTTCCAAAAAATTGCAGAGGAAGGAACACTCCCAAACCCATTCTATGAGGCCACCATCACCCTGATACCAAAACCAGACAAAGATACTATGAAAAAAGAAAATGACAGACCAGTATCACTGATGAATATAGAAGCAAAAATCCTCAATAAAATACTAGCAAACAGAATCCAACAACAAAACATTAAAAGGATCATACACCATGATCAAGTGGGATTTATCCCAGGGATGCAAGGATTCTTCAATATATGCAAATCAATCAATGTGATACACCATATTAACAAAGTGAAGAAGAAAAACCATATGATCATCTCAATAGATGCAGAAAAAGCTTTTGACAAAATTCAACACCCATTTATGATAAAAACTCTGTGGGCATAGAGGGAACCTTCCTCAACATAATAAAGGCCATATATGACAAGCCCACAGCAAACATCATTCTCAATGGAGAAAAACTGAAAGCATTTCCTCTAAGATCAGGAACAAGACAAGGATGTCCACTCTCACCACTATTATTCAACATAGTTTTGGAAGTCCTAGCCACAGCAATCAGAGAAGAAAAAGAAAGAAAAGGAATACAAGTTGGAAAAGAAGAAGTAAAACTGTCACTGTTTGCAGATGACATGATACTATACATAGAGAATCCTAAAGATGCCAACAGAAAACTCCTAGAGCGAATCAATGAATTTGGTAAAGTTGCAGGATACAAAATTAATGCACAGAGCTCCGGGGCCAGGCCTGCCCCACTGTCGCGGAGCCTCTCACCCGGCCGCCCATGGCTGTGCACGCCGTGGCCGCCGCACCGCGGGTCAGCACGTGCACAGCCCCTGCCTCCCAGCAGCGCAGAGCAGCCCCCTGTTCCGGCCCCACAGAGCGCAGTGCCCTCCTGGTGGTGGTGCGATGCTGTGCTTCCTGAGGGGAATGGCCTTCATCCCCATCCTCCTGGTGACCTGGTTGTCCTCCACCTTCATCATCTCCTACGTGGTCGCCGTGCTCTCCGGGCACGTCAGCCCCTTCCTCCCCTACATCAGTGATACAGGAACAACACCTCCAGATAGTGGAATTTTTGGATTTATGATAAACTTCTCTGCATTTCTTGGTGCAGCCACGATGTACACAAGATATAAAATAGTAGAGAAGCAAAACCAAACCAGCTATTTCAGCACTCTTGTTTTTAACTTGGTGTCGTTAGTTCTAGGACTGGTGGGATGCATCAGAATGGGCATTGTAGCCAATTTCCAGGAGTTAGCTGTCCCCATGGTACACGATGGCGGTGCCTTTTTGGCATTTGTCTGCGGTGTTATGTACACACTCCTGCAATCCATCATCTCTTACAAATCATGTCCCCAGTGGAGCAGCCTTTCCACATGCCACATACGGATGGCCACCTCTGCCGTTTCCTCTGCAGCCGCCATCCCCAGAGCTATAGGGACTTCCCTGGTGGTGGAGTGGTGAAGGATCCACCTGCCAATTCAGGGGACATGGGTTTGAGCCCTGGTCCAGGAAGATCCCACATGCTGAGGAGCAACTAAGCCCATGCACCACAACTACTGAGCCTGTGCTCTAGAGCCCAGGAGCCACAACTACTGAGCCTGCGTGCCACAACTACCGAAGCCCACGTGCCTAGAGCCCATGTTCCACCACAAGAGAAGCCACCGCAATGAGAAGCCTGCGCACCGCAATAAAGAGTAGCTCCCGCTCGCTTCAACTAGACAAAGCCCGCACGCAGAAAAGAAGGCCCAACGCAACCAAAAAGAAATAAATAAAATTTCTTAAAAAAAAAATTAATGCACAGAAATCTCTTGCATTCCTATACACTAATGATGAAAAATCTGAAAGAGAAATTAAGGAAACACTACCATTTACCACTACAACAAAAAGAATGAAATACCTAGGAATAAACCTACCTAGGGAGACAAAAGACCTGTATGCAGAAAACTATAAGTCATTGATGAAAGAAATTAAAGATGATACCAACAGATGGAGAGACATACCATGTTCTTGGATTGGAAGAATCAATATCGTGAAAATGACTATACTACCCAAAGCAATCTACAGATTCAATGCAATCCCTATCAAATTACCAATGGCATTTTTTACAGAACTAGAACAAAAAATCTTAAAATTTGTATGGAGACACAAAAGACCCCGAATAGCCAAAGCAGTCCTGAGGGAAAAAAAAACGGAGCTGGAGGAATCAGACTCCCTGACTTCAGACTATACTACAAAGCTATGGTAATCAAGACAATATGGTACTGGCACAAAAACAGAAATATAGATCAATGGAACAAGACAGAAAGCCCAGAGATAAACCCACGCACCTATGGTCAACTAATCTATGACAAAGGAGGAAAGGATATACAATGGAGAAAAGACAGTCTCTTCAACAAGTGGTGCCGGGAAAACTGGACGGCTACATGTAAAAGAATGAAATTAGAACACTCTCTAACACCATACACAAAAATAAACTCAAAATGGATTAGAGACCTAAATGTAAGACCGGACACTATAAAACTCTTGGAGGAAAACATAGGAAAAACACTCTTTGACATAAATCACAGCAAGATCTTTTTTGATCCACATCCTAGAGTAATGGAAATAAAAACAAAAATAAACAAACAGGACCTAATGAAACTTAAAAGCTTTTCCACAGCAAAGGAAACCATAAAGAAGATGAAAAGACAACTCTCAGAATGGGAGAAAATATTTGCAAATGAATCAGTGGACAATGGGTTAATCTTCAAAATATATAAACAGCTCATGCAGCTCAATATTAAAAAAACAAACAACCCAATCCAAAAATGGGCAGAAGACCTAAATAGACATTTCTCCAAAGAAGACATACAGATGGCCAAGAAGCACATGAAAAGCTGCTCAACATCACTAATTATTAGAGAAATGCAAATCAAAACTACAATGAGGTATCACCTCACACCAGTTAGAATGGGCATCATCAGAAAATCTACAAACAACAAATGCTTGAGAGGGTGTGGAGAAAAGGGAACCCTTTTGCACTGTTGGTGGGAATGTAAATTGACACAGCCACTATGGAGAACAGTATGGAGGTTCCTTAAAAAACCAAAAATAGAATTACCATATGACCAAGCAATCCCACTACTGGGCATATACCCTGAGAAAACCATAATTCCAAAAGACACATGCACCCCAATGTTCATTGTAGCACTATCTACAATAGCCAGGTCATGGATGCAACCTACATGCCCAGTGACAGACGAATGGATAAAGAAGATGTGGTACATATATACAATGGAATATTACTCAGCCATAAAAAGGAACGGAATTGGGTCATTTCTAGAGACGTGGATGGACCTTGAGACTGTCATACAGAGTGAAGTAAGTCAGAAAGAGAAAAACAAATAGCGCATATTAACGCATATATGTGGAACCTAGAAAAATAGTACAGATGAACCAGTTTGTAGGGCAGAAATAGAGATACAGATGTAGAGAACAAACGTATGGACACCAAGGGGGGAAAGCGGCGGGGGGTGGGGGTGTGGGTGTGATGAATTGGGAGATTGGGATTGACATGTATACACTGATGTGTATAAAATGGATGACTAATAAGAACCTGCTGTACAAAAAAAAAACCAAAAAATAAGATGGTATTATATGCATTTTCTTTCATTCTTTCAGAAGAAACATACATATTTACTAGAAGGATGATTTATTTATTTGACCAAATTTATTTATATTCTCTTTCCATTCTTTTAACCTTACAGACTATAGTCAAATTAAGTCTTGATTTTTTGTTGTTGTTGTCCTTGGGTGGGTATTTATTTTTGTTCTACATTGGTTTTGTTTGTTTGTTTTAATATTCATTATCAGCTATGGGCTCACTGACAAAAAATTTGGAGAAAATTTTAAAAAAATAGAAAAAATTCACTAATCCACACTACTATAAAACAAGAATTTAAATTCCCAGTAAAAGTTCACATATACAATAAAAAATAAATAAATAAAATAAAATAAATTTACGGATTTTTAAGTTGTCAGACTTACTTGTTTGCTGGTGTGTTCAGTTTTCATCTTAGTTGCTTTTACGTTATGACTGCAGACTGAGGCTAAAAATAATCTGTCGAAATATCTAAACCTTGAGGAAGTCATCACTGAATTACAGCTGTGCTCAATAAGCACATTAGACCAACAGCAGCACAAGGGATTACCACGAGAGACAGCTGAGAACCAGGAGAGATTTAGGTCAAAGAGGACAAATAGGACCAGTGAGGTGAGAGAGTGCAAAATTTGTTCTCAGTGCGTAAGTAGAGAACTGAATGTTTGCTTTTATTATCTAAGTCATATAAATTCATACTCAAACCTATTTAGAAACAGAAAAGCTTTGGATGTTTTTAAAACATCCGATGGTTTAATTAAATTGATCCTGTTGTTTCCAAAACAATAAATTGTCTAAATCCAATGATTTTAAGAATTATACCTGGTCAGGGTCTGAGAATATAGTACTGTGTCAGTTTTTCATATCAAAGAAAACTGGTGAAGGGCTATTTGAAAACAGCCACTTTTCTTTCATCCAACTTCCTCTATAATTCCCTGTGTGTGTGTGTGTGTGTGTGTGTCCTTTTGATGGGCTACAACATCAAGGTCGGAACATCAAGAATGAAGCAGATAACATAAAAAACGTGCAGTGGAGCCTCAAAGGAAAATGATTGTTCAACATTTGCAATTGACTAAAAGGGAAAAAATACTGAAATACATTAATTATTTTAGATCTATCCAAGTGTTCAAGCCACTAAGTAGATTCAAGGCTTCGTTGTTGCTTCTGAAACGGAGGCATCTCACAAAAAACATATTTTTGCAGTCTCATAACAGGTTGTCACTCTGCAACTAATGTGGAAGTATGGCATTGCAAGGTTTATGAAATATCTATTTCTTATTGATTCTATGCTTTCAAGTTGAATTTTACATTTTCAATCCAGGAATCAATAATTTATGGAATTAATTTTTCATCGTAACTTTCTCACAGCTGGTGAATTAGGAATGTTCTGACACTAAACAGAAATGTAAATTGAACATATTTCTTTGTAGGCATTCTAGAGAGTAGTGAATCAGGGAGTTGGGCTGTTATAGAGTTGCCAAATATATTTGTGTATTCAGTTTCAATATATTTGGGTCTGAATCTTGTAGACACCCTTGAAAGGACAACTTAAACAGCTTTATCTGTTCCATAAATGACTGAATTGTGGTAATACATAAGCCTCCTGAATAAAAACTCATTATCAGGATTAACTGTTGAACTTTTATTTCTAGCAAATATCTCTCAGACAAACTAGTTAGCCCTAACCCAGAAGACCAAAGCTTGAAATAAATTAGTTCAAGCCTAAAAGTAATAAGGGTAAGAATTTTAATAAAAATAGAGGCCTCCATTGGTACTATTCATCTCATGGCTACTAAAATTCAATGAAGTCTGATATGTTATCATTGAGACATAAGCCCGAAGGAACTTTATAAGTGAGAGTGAATGACACTTCAGTATTTGACTATATTTGTTAGTGCTTAATGGGTACCAGACATTGTTCTAGATGAAAGAGATTCATTAGCGAACAAAAGAGACAAAAATTCCTTTTCTTGTGGAGTTTACATCCCAGTGAGAGGAGAACAGCTATAAACAATAAACATAATAAGTACACACATTATATAGTATGTTAGAAGGTGGCAAATGCTATTAAAAAAACATAGAGCAGGCTAAGAGAGATCAAGAGTGGTTCCAATTTTAAATGAGGAAGTCAGGGTGGGTGGGCTTTACTGGAAAGTTGACAGCTAAGATTTGAAGAGGAGAGTGAGTTATGAATATATCTCGGGGGAGAGCACTTCAGGCAGAAAAGCTGATGCAAAAGCCTTGAGGCAGGAGCATGCCTGGCAGGTATGAGAAGCAGGAAGGGGGCCAATGTAGCTGGAACAGTAGAAGCAGGTGAGAGAGAGTAGTAGAAAAGGTTGGCTAGGTAATAGGGAAACTGGATCACATAGTGCCTTGTAGGTCATCATAAGGACTTTATCTTTAATTCTGAGAAAGCTGAGAGCCATTAGAGGATTTTAAGCAGAGAGGAGACAAAATCCATCTTCTGTTTTAAGAGGATTACCCTGGTTGCTATGTTGAAAAATACTTTCGGGAGCAAGGCATACATAAACAAGGAGACCTGTTAAGAGGCTAATGCAATAATCCAGGTGAGAGTTGATAGTGGTTAAGACAAGGGAGGTGGTCAGGCTCTGGATATATTTTGAAGGGACAGGCAACAAGATTTCCTGATGGGTGAGATGGGGTAAATGAGAGGCAAGGTATTTAAATCTAACAATAGGTAAAATGTGAGTTATTAACAGAGATGGGGAAGACTCTGGGTGGTACAGCTTTGCAGGGTGGAAATTAAAAGTTGTCTTGCCATGTGAAATTTGAGATGTCTGTTAGTGGAAATATTAAATAGGCAGTTGTATATACCAATCTGGAGTTCAGGAGAAAAGTTAAGTCTGGAGATAGAAATTTGGGATTTGTCAGCATACAGATTACATCTAAAGCCATGAGTTCATGAGATCACAACAGTGAATACAGTTGACCCTTGAACAACACAGGGGTTAGGGGCGCAATCAAAAATCTGTGCATAGGGAGACTCAAGAGGGAGGAGATAATGGGATATATGTATATGTGTAGCTGATTCACTTTGTTATAAAGCAGAAACTAACACACCATTGTAAAGAAATATCTTTATCTCCAATAAAGATATTAAAAAAAATAATAAATATATAAAATATAGTAAAGAAAAAAAAATCTGTGCATAACTTTTGACTCCCCCAAAACTTAACTACTAATAGCCTACTGTTGACAGGAAGCCTTACCAATAACATGAACAGTCGATTAACATATATTTTATATAATATATTGTATTCTTACCATAAAGTAAGCTAGAGAAAATATTATTTAGTAAATCATGAGAAAACACATTTACAGTACTGTACAGTGTTTATTGATACAGCAAGTTTCCATCATCTGTTTACAAGATGAGTCACCTGTCAGTACCTACATCAATATTGTCTTACATGATACAAAACACTGTGGATGTTGTATGTATTACTAACACTAGACATCAAAACTGAAAAGATAATGTGAAAAATAAATTAATTTTTATTTACAAGTATAACAATTCATGCATTGGTAAAGAAGCAGCAATATGATTGTTCTATGGTAGCCTAATGTTTTTGATACAATTGCTTCACAGTAACCTAGCCTATACGCTAATGAATGAATCATTAAAAAATGTTTATGGCATACATTATTGCAGTCATAGTCATAATACAATACTGGAAACACTGTTACTTAAAAAGACACACTTACCTGTGATAATAGGCTGATATGCAGTTTCTCCAGCTATGAGAAAGAGGCATACTGTACGGTAATATAACTCTGAAAGCAAAGTTATAGAACAGTAAGAAAACTAACACTATTAATTTTACATTAAATATCACTCATGTCTATGTAAAGATAGACTAATATTTACATATATTTTATGCATTCATGACATGCCTAATTTTTTCTTAATTTTTTCAATATTTCTAGGCTAACAGTTTGTGAGTTTCTTCAAATTGTCACAAATCTCCAAAAAGATTTCCAGTATATTTATTGAAAAAAGTTCATGTATAAATGGACCCATGCAGTTCAAGGGTCAACCATATAGCCAGATAAGAAAAGAGGTCCAAGGATTGCACTTGGAGTGCTTCCGAGAGGTTGGGTATTGAGGGAAAAACAATAACGGATGTTGCAAAGTAGCCTGTGAGGTTAGAGGAAAACCATGAGAGCATGGTGTGGGAAAGCCAAAGGAGAACGTGTTTCCAAGAGGAGGAAGTGATCAACTGCAACAAATGATACTGATTGACCAAGTAAAATTAGTATTGAAACTGCTGAATTTAGCAAGGACCTTGACAAGAGCAATTTCTGCGGCATGGTGGAAATTTTAAAAAGCCTAACTGGCTTTTAAGAAAAAGCTGTAGAGGTAGGGATGTGGCCTAGACAACTTAGGTTTGAAGCCCAGCCCTTTTCTCACTAGCTATATCATCATGCCCAATAACTTAATCTCTATGAGCTCCAGTTTTCTCATTTTTAAAATTAGAATAACATAAATTTTACAGCATCTATGGAGAATATTAATAGAATCATGTATGTAAAGCAGCTGGTATAGTACCTGGTACAGAGTAGGTTCTCAATAAGATTAGTTTTCCTTTCCCTCCCTACTCTGGTGAGTTGCCCAGAACTTCAGTACCCTCCCCAGAATGGACACTTCTTTGCACTTGCCAGGTTCCCTACCACAACTGGAGTCTCTGCTCTCAACCCAGCCAAGTCTCCTTGTAGTATCACAGTTGGAGAGGGAACTGCTGTCCTGCACTCAGCCCACGGAGACCCTCCGATGCTTAATCTTGGATGTCTCCCCTACCCCTTTGCTATTAGCCTGCTCTGAAACATGAGGACCTTCCAAGGAGAGTCCTCCGGCCCACACCAGCTGCTGACTCAATTCCTTGAGCTCTCAAACCCAGAAGGTGTGGCTCCAGCCAGGTCCTGACTCTTGTAATAAGTTTTGCCATGACTTAACAAACTGTCCAGAGGCAGCAAAAGAGGGCACCAAATTATAATATCTGTTATAGGAAACTCCACACTTACAAAAGGGCTACCTCGGAATAATTAATCCACATTACAAGTGTGCACCAAAGGACTTTTTCCTGGAGCACTCTCCCCCATATTTTATAAAGTAAGACACAAATAGTTTTGCATTCTAGCCATTAGGCTCTAGGTAAATGGTGGCTTTTCTTTTTCTTTACTTTTGAATTTTTACACCAGTGCCTAATAACTTGCTGAGCTTCAGTTAGGTCTGAAAAAAATGGAGTCCCAAGAGGAAATACAAAGGCCTCTATAAGTTACATTTACGGCCATTAATGAAAATGTATTTTTACCATAATTTGGATAAACCAGAGGTCACCTTGATTTTACGTTCACAGTGGTACTACAAGAATTGAGCCTGAATTTAAGAAAAGTGTGAAAAATCAACTGCAGGCAACTCAAACTAACATGAAAAATCCCTCGGCTTTTTCTTAATCTCTTACCGGTTGGAGCAAATTTTACGCTCTAAAGAGCGGGGCACGCCGGGCCGTGGTTCACGGGGTCTGCGGCTGCGCAGAAGCCCTGCGAGCAGACGGGGCCGAGGCAGCCGAGCGCAGAGAACACGCCTGGGCTTCCGGCTCCGCCCGCGGAGCTTCTCGCGAAAGGCTCTGGAAGTGTGGGAGCAGCGAAGCTGTTCTGGACGCCGTGCTGATCAGGTGTGTTTGCAGCCTTGGGGATGAGGCTGCCGAGAACGTGGTTCTTCGCATTTTTCTTTCTTGGTTCTTTTCCAGTGTGGTTTTTCCTCACACGTGCCGAGATCAGATCTTTACCTCAGGGCTTTGGCGGGTGAGAAAGGATCCTCCCCAGCCTTTTCTTCCTTTGGGAATCGTGTGGAAAGGGGTTTTCTTGGGTTTTTCATGTAGGATTGTAGAAGTGCCTCCTTTTCCGAAGCTCTGTCTTCCACCCCTCGGATTTATATTTGACTTCGGGCGGTGTTCGTAACCTCTCCCCTCCTCCCACTCCCGAGAGCGGGAGAAAGTCCTAAAAAGAATCGAAGAGGGGCTTCCCTGGTGGCGCAGTGGTTGAGAGTCCGCCTGCCGATGCAGGGTACAAGGGTTCATGACCCGGTCCAGGAGGAACCCACGTGCCGCGGAGCAGCTGGGCCCGTGAGCCATGTCCGCTGAGCCTGCGCGTCCGGAGCCTGTGCTCCGCAACGGGAGAGGCCGCAACAGTGAGAGGCCCACGTACCGCAAAAAAAAAAAAAGAATCGAAGAGGCCATGAAAACCACTGTAGGCCAGACTCCCACTTGATGACGGAGGAGACTGAACGGGTTAGCGATGTACAGGAGGTTGTTGTGCAATGTTAAATTTATTTAAATTTGAAAACTTGGGAAAGACAAAACCGTAATGACGGAAGCCCAGAATATTAGGGCCTTGGACCTGGCAAAGGCGTTAAGAGGCCATTGGGTCCAGCCTGATTTGCAGATGAGGGAACGGGCCACCTGGAGGTGTGGTGAGTGGCTCACAATCAGCGATGAGTGGGGCTTGGTTGCTAGTCTAAGAGCGTTTCCCCAGAGAGATTGAGGGAACCTTGCTGCCTCAGCCCTGTTTATCTGACGCGTTCTCAGTCGTTAATAGTACGCTTCTGGGGGTCTGCGACCCCAATTCCTTTCTCACTTATTAGTGCATAAAATTAGTTAACCTTCTAAGTTTAGTTAAATTAGTTAAAATTGTTTATTAAACCTGTATAGAGGGGTGTGAGGATTTAAATGACTGTACAGGTATGCCTTGGAGATATTGCAGGGTTTGGTTCCAGGCCTTAGCAATAAAGCGAGTTACATGAAGTTTTTTTGTTTCCTGGTGCATATTAAAGTTATTTCATACTATACTGTAGTCTGTTAAGTGTGCAGTAGCATTTTGTATCTAAAAAAATAATGTATGTACTTTCATTTTAAAGTAGTTTTTCAAAAGGTAATCATAGTCTGGGCTTCCCTGGTGGCGCAGTGGTTAAGAATCCTCCTGCCAATGCAGGGGACACGGGTTCGAGCCCTGGTCCGGGAAAATTCCCACATGCCGCGGAGCAACTAAGCCTGTGTGCCACAACTACTGAGCCCGCATGCCACAACTACTGAAGCCCGTGAGCCTAGAGCCCGTGATCCACAACAAGATAAACCACCGCAATGAGAAGACCATGCACCACAACGAGGAGTAGTCCCCACTCACCGCAGCTAGCAAAAGCCCGTGCGTAGTAACGAAGACCCAAGGCAGCCAAAAATAAATAAATAAAATATATTTATAAAAAAGAAAAAAGCTAATCATAGTCTGACAAGGCAGGGTTGCCACAAACCTTCAATTTGTCAAAAAAAATCAAAACAAACAAACAAAACCCACAGTATCTGCAAATCACAATAAAGGGAAGCAAAATAAAATGAGGTTTGCTTGTATGTTTTGTGGATGTATTATCAGGTGGATTGTTATTAGCTAGACAGTAAATTAAGTTGTATGGGAGGAAATAAAAATTTCAGTCCTTCCCCCAGACAGCCATTTACTCATTCATAAACAAAGTTTGAGTATCTACTTTGTGCCAGGTGTTGGAGGTACAGTATTGGATAAAACAGGTGTCTCTGCTCTCATAGAGCTGTTAACTTGTCATTCATTCATTCATGCAATGAATGAGGAAATTATAGAGCAGCTGGTTTCAACCCAGCAGGGAGAACTTTCTAATTATTAGAATTGTTCAAAAGGAGAATAAAATTGCCTTAGGAAATATTAGCTCACCATCACTGAACGTTACTTTCACTTGGATTAGTTGGTTTCTAAATTTTGCTTTAAACTAATTTTGTATTAAGTAACATGGAGATTATAAATTTGGTTGACATTAAGGAGATTATGATCTAGGGGAAATGAACTACGTTTATAAATAATTTTATGGGGCAAAATATGAGAAGTGCTTAACAGGTGTTGTAAGGTGGATTCTGAGGAAGGAGAGGTCTCATTTAGTTTGAGGGAGACAGAGATAGTTTCTTGCAGGAGGCAGAATTTCTAATGGGCCTTGAAGGAGAGGTAAGATTTTTTTTTAAATAAACTTTATTTTTTAGAACAGTTTTAGATTTACAGAAAACTTGATATTCTACTTCACATTCCACTGCACATTGCATTACACTGCAATGTGAAGCCCGTGCACCACAACGAGGAGTAGGCCCTGCTCGCTGCAACTAGAGAAAGCCCATGCGCAGCAACAAAGACCCAACGAAGCCAAAAATAAATAAATTAAATAAATAAATTTATTTTAAAAAAATTTAAACAAAAGTATGAGGAATAAAGTAAAAAAAAATGCTTCTATGAACATTCTTATACAAGTCTCCTAGTACACATTGCATGCATTTCTTTTGAGTATATATTTAGGATTGGAATTGCTGGGTTATAATTTATGTGTATTTTCAACTTTAATAGATAATGCCTGTCAAGAACTGTGAAAGGTCTTTTTACTCTACTTGCAACCTAACAAGCTAACCTATTACCGTTTTATTAATGCTGGCAGAAGATAAAAGATGCCTGGATCAGAAACAAAAGATTTTTAAAATTTTGTGGCAGAAGCAGTAACCAAAGTTTCAGGTTCTTGTTCGTTCCTCTGGCCCCCAAATTCCGCAGGGGTGTGGGAATAACATAACTAAACCTAGGTGAATATACATTCAATTGGTTATGTTAACAGAGAGAAACACTGAAGGGAAGAACACTTGTTAATTAGTAGTAACAAGCCTGCTTGCCTCATTCCTCAATGTTTATTGCAAGTGAAAAATGGCCCGGATAAAGAGTAATCAGGGGCTTATATTTACATACCCAGCAAAAACATGCAGACACTAAAGGCCCCTCACAGATTATCTACCCCAATGATGCCTAATCATCTTCCAAAATGGTTATATCAATTTGCACTCTACCCATGTATAAGAGTTCTTGTTGCTTCATATCCTTATCCTTAGTTTTTTTTTTTTTTAATTCTAAGTTTTGTCATTCTAATGCAGCTATTCTCAACAGGAGTTCTATGAGAGAATTAAACGTGTAGAACATGGTTTGAGTGATTATTTTCTCAATTCTACCAAAGTTGGTAGGTGACTAGTACCATTCTAGATGTACAGAAGAAAAGTAAAGTCATATCATGGATGTCTTAGGGAGGGCTTGGCACACTACGGCCCATGAGCCAAATCTGGCCCTCCACACTTGGAGCCAAGAATAGTTCTAGTTCAAGTGACTGGAAAAAAATCAAAGAAAAATAATACTTGTGACACATGAACATTATATTAAATTTATATCTTAGTGTCCATAAATAAAGTTTTAAGAAATACAGCCATGTTCATTTGTTTACTTATTATCTGTAGCTGCTTTCACACTACAATTGCAGAGTTGAGTCACTGCAACAGAGACTGTATGGCCCACAAAGTCTAAAATATTTACTCTCCAGCCTTTTACAAGAAAGCTTGCTGACCCCTGTCTTAGGGCATTAGAGCTTCATATCCCAGAACCCTAATTAAGAAGGCTGTCATGCGTACAAAATGATATCTCCTTGTGGTCTTAATTTGCATGTAATTTATCATTTTGAGTGTGATGTAAATAAAGTGAGTATTTAAAAGGTAAGTAGAATTTTGGCAGGCAGAGATCAGGGTGGTTGTTTCAGATGGAAGAAAATAGTATGGCATGGTAGTGAGGTGAGAAAGTATAGGGTTTCTTTGGTATAATGGGCAGGACTGACTATATAATTTGCAGGGCCAGTGTGAAATGAAAACATAAGATCTCTTGTTTAAAAATTAACATTTTCAAGACAGCAATAGGGGATAGTAGCAATAAGACAAGTACAGGATCCTTTTAAGTGTGGAGCCTTGTGTGACTCCACAGATTGCATGTCAGTGAAGCTGCCCATGTTAGTGGAAAGTAATTCTGGAAAGGAAACGTGGCATCAGTCTTTGGGGAGAGGAGCTTGAATACTAGGCTAAAGAATTTGGATTTGATTTCTTAAGCCTTAGGGAGCCATTAAAGTTTTCTGAACAGAACAATAATCTATGGGCTTCCCTGGTGGTACAGTGGTTAAGAATCTGCCTGCCAATGCAGGCAACATGGGTTTGAGCCCTGGTCCAGGAAGATCCCACATGCAGTGGAGCAACTAAGCCCGTGTGCCACAACTACTGAAGCCCACATGCCTAGAGCCCGTGCTCTGCAACAAGAGAAGCCACCGCAATGAGAAGCCCGCACACCACAGCGAAGAGTAGCTCCTGCTCGCTGCAACTAGGGAAAGCCCACGCGCAGCAACGAAGACCCAATGCAGCCAAAAATAAATAAATTTTAAAAAAAAGAAGAGTAATCTAGTTATAAATTAAGTTTTAGGAAAATTATTTGGGAAGAGTTTGTAGAATAGATTTGAAAGGAGGCAAGACCAGTTAGGAGGTAAATATAGTAGCTCAGGCAAGAGGTAATAAACATGGTATTAATGAAAAAGGAAGAGGAAAAAGGAATAGATCTAACATGGGACTCATTCACTTTTTTTCTTTTTCTTTTATTGTGGAAAGAAATATAGTATAGATCTACCCTTTTAATAAATTTTAAGTATATATTATTGTTGACTATAGGTACAATGTTGTACAGCAGATCTCTAGAGCTTATTCACTCATAAAAGAAAATTACCCGATATAATAAAGGCCATATATGACAAGCCCACAGCTAATATCATACTCAAATGTGAAAAAGTGAAAAATTTTCCTCTAAGATCAGGAACAAGGCAGATGTGCCCACTTTCACTGTTTCTATTCAGCATAGTACCAAAAGTCCTGGCCAGATCAGTTAGGCAAGAAAAAGAAATAAAAGGCATCCAAACTGGAAAGAAAGAGGTAAAACTGTCCCTGTTTGCAGATGACATGATCCTATAAAAAAACTGTTAGAACAAATATATCAATTCAACAAAGTTGCAGGATACAAAATCAACATATAAAAATCAGTTGCATTTCTATATAGGAACAGCAAACTATATGAAAAGGAAATTAGGAAAATAATCCCATTTACAAGAGCACCAAAAAGAATAAAATACTTAGGAATACATTTACCTAAGGAGGTGAAAGACTTGTACACTGAAAACTACAAAACTTGGATGAAAGAAGACACAAATAAATGGAAAGACATCTTGTGTCCATGGATTGGAAAACTTAATACTGTTAACATGTCCATTCTGCCCAAAGTGAACCCATTCATTTTCACTCTGTAGGTGTATATGACCTTTGCCACCATCCTCTCTCAGCCTGAATTTCCTAAAGTGTAAAATTATATAAATACTTTCTTTTCCTTTTCACATTTGTTGCTCAAAATCCAGCCCAAACTGAAGTTCAGTGTGAAATTTCTTGTGTTTTCCTTTGAGCATTCCTCATAAGATATATATATTTAAATATGTGTGTATACACATTCTCATTCCATTTCTAACTGACCTTTTGTTTTGTGATAGTTATGTCTCTACTCTGAGCAGCCTTTAATTTTATTATCAAGTTTGAATCACTTCAGTTTCCTCTCTCTCCTCTTGTTGCCACAAACTGCCTCTGCTGGAAGGAAAAGCCTGGTTTGTGGATGCCAATTAAATCAAATAACAAAATGTTTATAAACTGTCTACTGTGGACTAGTTTGGAAGAAGATCAAAAATTGAAATATCATTAGAGAAGACTTCATGGAAATGCTGGGTCTTCCTTCTTTAAGTTAATGCTCTGAAATGGGAACCATTGCTTTTAATAATTCTTAATAGGAAGCATAATATTGAATGAGCTTAATGTATAACAAGACAGATATTTTTTCAGTGTTAATTTTTTTTTTTTTTTGGCTGTGTTGGGTCTTTGTTACTGTGTGCAGGCTTCCTCTAGTTGCAGCAAGTGGGGGCTACTCTGTTAGAGTGCGCAGGCTTCTCATTGCAGTGGCTTCTCTTGTTGTGGAGCACGGGCTTTAGGCGCACGGGCGTCAGTAGTTGTGGTGCATGGGCTCAGTAGTTGCAGCGTGCGGGCTCTAGGGCATGCAGGCTTCAGTAGTTGTGGTGCATGGGCTCTAGAGCGCAGGCTCAGTAGTTGTGGTGCACAGGCTTAGTTGCTCCGTGGTATGTGGGATCTTCCCAGACCAGGGATCAAACCCATGTCCCCAGCATTGACAGGCGGATTCTGAACCACTGTGACACAAGGGAAGTCCCAATTTAAAAAAATATATATTTATTTATTTATTTGGCTGCACCAGATCTTAGTTGTGGCACATGGGATCTTCGTTGCCACATGCGGAATCTTCATTGCCGCATGCAGGCTCCTTAGTTGCGGCATGCAGACTCTTAGTTGCGGCATGCAGGATCTAGTTCCCAGACCAGGGATGGAACCCAGGCCCCCTGCATTGCGAGTGCAGACTCTTAACCACTGGACCACCAGGGAAGTCCCATTAGTGTCAAATTTTGACTTTCAAATATTCTTTAGAATGTCTCCATTACCCTAATTTTATTTCTTTCTGTAATTTACTCATTCATCAAGCAAACATTTCTATGTGTTCTTTTTGTTCTTATTTTTCTCAGATTGTTGGCACCACTAGAAGCTGGTTTGATACAGAGAGATGGCTGAAAGTGATGGAAAAGAAAAAATTAAATGGACAACCACCATTATTATTAGCTCATCGCTTAAGGTAAAAGAGGCATTTGGGCCATTGATCTTGAATTTAAAATTAAAAGCAATAGAACAATATTTTTAAATATCTTTAGCTTGATTATGCAAAGTTGTGTGAATCGGCAAGTACATAATCTAAAATGTGTTTTAAAGACAAATTATGAATGTCCCTGCATCCATTTTCCTACTTCTCTAAATATTTGAAGGTTGGAAATTTTCTAAGTTCCTTTTTTTTTTTTCTCACTAAGCCTATTCTAATAGAGATGTTAAGTGATTACAGAAACAATGCATATGCACATATATATTACTTAAGGTTTTTTGAAAGGTAAACAACAGAAACTGATCTGTCTAGACTTAGTGGCCTTGGGAGGAGGCTGTCTCCCTACAGTTTGGATGGGGAGGGAATGGGAGTTGAATGCCTGAGGGCAGTTGGTCAGTCCACAACTGTTTTTAACTCCTCAGCCAACAGGATTTCTCCATTGCCCTGATGTTTATCTTATGGACACCACCTAATGTCTAGAATGAAGGGGCAAGAAATGATTATTCTATGGTAAAGAGAGAGGCTAGAATAAGACTCTGAATACGATCTGTTTTATTCACCCTATCCATTCACTGCTGCCTCAAGCTGCACTTTGCTCTGTTGGCTTTAGCCATCTAGCACCATACCAAATACCCATTTAAGACAGCCTCAAGGTTCATTGGAATTTTTCATGCTTCTTTTTGTTAGGTTTCTGGAATCCATATTTCTCTCTTGTTTCTTTAGCTTTTCCAGACTGATTTTGAGAGAGGGAGACAGCAACCCATGCTAATGTGCTTGTTTTGTGCTTTCTTTTCTTTTTTCTTTCCTTTTTGTCTCACCTTTTCTTTTCTTATTATTTATTTATTTTTTTATTTATTTGGTTGTGTTGAGTCTTAGTTGCGGGCATGTGGGATCTTCGTTGCAGCATGCAGGATCTTTCATTGTGGTGCGCAGGCTCTTCATTGTGGCACGCGGGCTTATTTCTAGTTGTGGCGTGTGGGCTCCAGAGTGTGCAGGCTCAGTAGTTGTGGTGTGCAAGGCTCTAGAGCACACAGGTTTAGTTGCCCTGTGGCATGTGGGATCTTAGTTCCCCAACCAGGGATCGAACCTGTGTCGCCTGCATTGGAAGGTGGATTCTTAACCACTGGACCACCAGGGAAGTCCCACCTTTTCTCTGTTTCTTTTTTCTCTTCTTTTTTGCCTCCTTTTGTATTGATTGGTAATTTTTTCTCATTTTTTTCTTAACTAGCTTTGAAACTAGCTAGTTTCTTAACTAGCTTTGAGGTAATTTTTTCTCAACTAGCTTTGAATAGTTTTTTTCTTAGCTGGCTTTAAACAGCTCTATTTATGTTTTTTAATAGTTACCCTAGAAAATTTAACATGTATACTTAGCCCCACAAAATCCAAAGTAAATAATTATTTTTATCTTCCTCTTAAATGACAAACAAATCTTAGAACACTAATTCCAATCACCCTTTTCTGTATTATATTTTGTTATCATATACGGTTTAATTCTATCAATTTTTTAACTCAACAAAGTGCTATTATTTTCTAAAGTTAGCATTTGTTTAGATTTACTCATGTCTTTGTTACTTTCTTTGCTCTTCTTTTCTTCTTTTGGCTCAGACCTTCCATTTTGGATCATTTTATTTTTTATCTGAAGAATATAATTTAGAAATTATCTAAATGAGGATCCTCTCAGTTTTTGTTAGTATCCAAATACAGTTGACCCTTGAACAACGTGGGGTTATAGGCAGTGACTCCCTCACTCCCTCCCTCAAAACTTCAAACGTTTAACTTTACATTTGGCCCACTGTATCAGCAGTTCTGCATGCAAGGATTCAACCAACCTCAGATTGTATAGTACCTGTATTTATAGAAAAAAATCCACATAGAAGTGGATCCACACATTTCAAACCTGTGTTGTACAAGGATCAACTATATTTTTGTCTTCCCCTTGATCTTGCAAGATGTTTTAAAATCACTTTAATTCAGGGACAACTTACATACAATAAAATACACACATTTTAAATGTACAGCTTAATGAATTTTGACAAATGTGTATACCTGTGTAACCATCACCCCAATCAAAATATATAGAACATTTTCGTCACTCCAGAAAGTTCCTTCATGCCCTTTTGTAGTCAGTCCTTTTCCAGTTCCCCACCTCAAGCAACCATTGGTCTGATTTATCACTATAACTAGTTTTGCCTGTTGTAGAACTTCATATAAATGGAATGATACAGTTTGTACTCTTGTGTCTGGCTTCTTGCATTAAGCATAATGCTTTTGAGATTCATCCATGTTGTTACATATAACAATAATTTGTTATCTTTTCTTTGCTGGGTAGTAGTGTGTTGTATGAGTGTATGCCAGTGTATCTATTCACTAATAGATATTTGGTTTGTTTCCAATTTTTGGCTATTATGAATTAAGCTGCTCTGAACATTCATGTATGTCTCTGTTAAGACGTGTTTGAATTTCTCTTATAAATACCTAATAATGGAACTGCTGGGTCGTATGATGAGTGTATGTTTATAAGAGATTACAAACTGTTTTTCAAAGTTCACTACAAATGAACACTGAATCCATTTAACTATATAGCTATACTAAAACTAAATGCAGGGATTATGGTTTTATATTCCCATCAGCAATGTATAAGAGTTCAAGTTGCTCCAAGTTGAAAGATATTTTCCACTAGATTTACAGATATTTTCTCTCAGTGTACTGAAAATATATTCACTGGATTCTGTTGTTTTTTCTTTTGTTTGTTTTGTTTTGTTTTAACTTTTTTTTTAATATCTTCATTGGAGTATAATTGCTTTACATTGTTGTGTTAGTTGCTGCTATATAACAAAGTGAATCAGCTATACATATATCCCCATATCCCTTCCCTCTTGCCTCTCCCTCCCACTGTCCCTATCCCACCCCTCTAGGTGGTCACAAATCACCGAGCTGATCTCCCTGTGCTATGCGGCTGCTTCCCACTAGCTATCTATTTGACATTTGGTAGTGTATATATGTCAGTGCCACTCCTTCACTTCATCTCAGCTTCCCCTTCCCCATGTCCTCAAATCCATTCTCTACGTCTACGTCTTTATTCCTGTCCTGCCCCTAGGTTCTTCAGAATATATATATATATTTTAGATTCCATACATATATGTTAGCATACAGTATTTGTTTTTCTCTTTCTGACTTACCTCACTCTGTATGACAGACTCTAGGTCCATCCACCTCACTACAAATAACTCACTTTCGTTTCTTTTTATGGCTGAATAATATTCCATTGCATACATGTGCCACATCTTCTTTATCCATTCATCTGTCGATGGACATTTAGGTTGCTTCCATGTCCTGGCGATTGTAAATAGAGCTGCAGTGAACATTGTGGTACATGACTCTTTTTGAATTGTGGTTTTTTCAGGGTATATGCCCAGTAGTGGGATTGCTGGGTTATATGGTAGCTCTATTTTTAGTTTTTTAAGGAACCTCCATACTGTTCTCCATAGTGGCTGCATCAATTTACATTCCCACCAACAGTGCAAGAGGGTTCCCTTTTCTCCACACCCTCTCCAGCATTTATTGTTTGTAGATCTTTTGATGATGGCCGTTCTGACTGGTATGAGGGGATAGATACCTCATTGTAGTTTTGATGTGCATTTGTCTAATGATTAGTGACGTTGAGCATGCATTCATGTGCTGTTGGCAATCTGTATATCTTCTCTGGAGAAATGTCTATTTAGGTTTTCTGCCCATTTTTGGATTTTTTTTTTGTTTTTTGGATATTGAGCTGCATAAGCTGTTTGTATATTTTGGAGATTAATCCTTTGTCAGTTGCTTCGTTTGCAAATATTTTCTCCCATTCTGAGGGTTGTCTTTTCGTCTTGTTTATGGTTTCCTTTCCTGTGCAAAAGCTTTTTTTTTTTTTTTTTTTTTTTTTGCGGTACACGGGCCTCTCACTGTTGTGGCCTCTCCCGTTGAGGAACACAGGCTCCGGATGCGCAGGCTCAGTGGCCATGGCTCATGGGCCCAGCTGCTCCGCAGCATGTGGGATCGTCCTGGACCGGGACACAAACCCGTGTCCCCTGCATCGGCAGGCGGACTCTCAACCACTGCGCCACCAGGGAAGCCCTGTGCAAAAGCTTTTAAGTTTCATTAGGTCCCATTTGTTTATTTTTGTTTTATTTCAGTTTCTCTAGGAGGTGGGTCAAAAAGGATCTTACTGTGATTTATGTCATAGAGTGTTCTGCCTATGTTTTCCTCTAAGAGTTTTATAGTTTCTGGCCTTACATTTAGGTTTTTAATCCATTTTGAATTTATTTTTGTGTATGGTGCTAGGGAGTGTTCTAATTTCATTCTTTTACATGTAGTTGTCCAGTTTTCTCAGCACGACTTATTGAAGAGGCTGTCTTTTTTCCATTGTATATTCTTGCCTCCTTTATCAAAGATAAGGTGACCATAGGTGTGTGGGTTTATCTCTGGGCTATCCTGTTCCATTGATCTATATTTCTGTTTTTGTGCCAGTACCATACTGTCTTGAATACTGTAGCTTTGTAGTATAGTCTGAAGTCAGGGAGCCTGATTCCTCCAGCTCCATTTTTCTTTCTCAAGATTGCTCTGGCTAAAACTTCCAAAACTATGTTGAATAATAGTGGTGAGAGTGGACATCCTTGTCTTGTTCCTGATCTTGGTGGAAATGGTTTCAGGTTTTCACCATTGAAAACGATATTGGCTGTGGGTTTGTCATATATGGCCTCTATTCTGTTGCAGTAAGTTCCCTCTATGCCTATTTTCTGGAGGGTTTTTATCATAAATGGGTGTTGAATTTTGTCAAAGGCTTTTTCTGCATCTATTGAGATGATCCTATGGTTTTTATCCTTCAATTTGTTAATATGGTGTATCACATTGATTGATTTGTGTATATTGAAGAATCCTTGCATTCCTGGGATAAACCCCACTTGATCATGGTGTATGGTCCTTTTAATGTGCTGTTGGATTCTGTTTCCTAGTATTTTATTGAGGATTTTGCGTCTATGTTCATCAGTGATGTTGGCCTGTAGTTTCCTTTCTTTGTGACATCATCTGGTTTTGGTATCAGAGTGCGGGTGGCCTCGTAGAATGAGTTTGGGAGTGTTCCTCCCTCTGCTATAGTTTGGAAGAGTTTGAGAAGCATAGGTGTTAGCTCTTCTCTAAATGTTTGATAGAATTTGCCTGAGAATCCATCAGGTCCTGGGCTTTTCTTTGCTGGAAGATTTTTAATCAAGTCTCAATTTCAGTGCTTGTGATTCGTCTGTTTATATTTTCTCTTTCTTCCTGGTTCAGTCTCAGAAGTTCTGCTTTTCTACGAATTTGTCTATTTCTTCCAAGTTGTCCATTTTATTGGCATATAGTTGCTTGTAGTAATCTCTCATGATCTTTGTATTTCTGCACTGTCAGTTGTTACTTCTCTTTTTTTATTTCTAATTCTATTTGAGTCTGTTTGAGTCTTCTCCTTTTTTTTCTTGATGAGTCTGGCTAATGGTTTATCAATTTTGTTTATCTTCTCCAAGAACCAGTTTTTAGTTTTATTAATCTTTGCTATTGTTTCCTTCATTTCTTTTTCATTTATTTCTGATCTGATCTTTATGATTGCTTTCCTTCTGCCAACTTCGGGAGCTTTTTTGTTCTTCGTTCTCTAATTGCTTTAGGTGTAAGGTTATGTTGTTTATTTGAGATGTTTCTTGTTTCATAAGGTAGGATTGTGTTGCTATAAACGTCCCTCTTAGAACTGCTTTTGCTGCATCCCATAGGTTTTGGGTCATCGTGTTTTCATTGTCATTTGTTTCTAGGTACTTTTTGATTTCATCTTTGATTTCTTCAGTGATCTCTTGGTTATTAAGCAGTGTATTGTTTAGCCTCCATGTATTTGTACTTTTTAGAGATTTTTTCCTGTAATTGATATCTAGTCTCATAGCATTGTTGTCAGAAAAGATACTTGATATGTTTTCAATTTTCTTAAATTTACCAAGGCTTAATTTGTGACCCAAGATATGATCTATCCTGGAGAATGTTCCATGAGTACTTGAGAAGAAAGTGTATTCTGTTGTTTTTGGATGGAATGTCCTATAAATATCAATTAGGTCCATCTTGTTTAATGTATCCTTTAAAGCTTGTGTTTCCTTATTTATTTTCGTTTTGGATGATCTGTCCATTGGTGAAAGTGGGGTGTTAAAGTCCCCTACAATGATTGTGTTACTGTCGATTTCCCCTTTTATGGCTGTTAGCATTTGCCTTATGTATTGAGGTGCTCCTATGTTGGGTGCATAAATATTTACAATTGTTGTATCTTCTTCTTGGATCGATCCCTTGATCATTATGTAGTATTCTTCTTTGTCTCATGTAATAGTCTTTATTTTAAAGTCTATTTTGTCTGATATGAGAATTGCTACTCCAGCTTTCTTTTGATTTCCATTTGCATGGAATGTCTTTTTCCATCCCCTCACTTTCAGTCTGTATGTGTCCCTAGGTCTGAAGTGTGTCTCTTGTAGACAGTATGTATACGGGTTTTGTTTTTGTATCCATTCAGCCAGTCTACGTCTTTTGGTTGGAGCATTTAATCCATTTACATTTAAGGCAATTATCGATATGTATGTTCCTATTACCATTTTCTTAATTGTTTTGGGTTTGTTATTATAGGTCTTTTCCTTCTCTTGTGTTTCCTGCCTAGAGAAGTTCCTTTAGCATTTGTTATAAAGCTGATTTGGTGGTGCTGAATTCTCTTAGCTTTTGCTTGTCTGTAAAGTTTTTAATTTCTCCATCAAATCTGAATGAGATCCTTGCTGGGTAGAGTAATCTTGGTTATAAGTTTTTCCCTTTCATCACTTTCAATATGTCCTGCCACTCCCTTCTGGCTTGCAGAGTTTCTGCTGAAAGCTCAGCTGTTAACCTTGTGGGGCTTCCCTTGCATATTATTTGTTGTTTTTCCCTTGCTGATTTTAATATGTTTTCTTTGTATTTAATTTTTGATAGGTTGATTAATATGTGCCTTGGCATGTTTCTCCTTGGATTTATCCTCTCTGTACTTCCTGGACTTGATTGACTATTTCCTTTCCCATATTAGCGGAGTTTTCAACTATAATCTCTTGAAATATTTTCTCAGTCCCTTTCTTTTTCTCTTCTTCTTCTGGGACCCCTATAATTCGAATGTTGTTGTGTTTAATGTCCAAGAAGTCTCTGAGACTGTCCTCAATTCTTTTCATTCTTTTTTCTTTATTCTTCTCTGCAGTAGTTATTTCCACTATTTTATCTTCCAGGAAACTTATCCTTTCTTCTTCCTCAGTTATTCTACTATTGCTTCCTTCTAGAGAATTTTTAATTTCATTTATTGTGCTGTTTATCATAGTTTGTTTGCTCTTCAGTTCTTCTTTGTCCTTGTTGAACATTCATGTATTTTCTCCATTCTATTTCCAAGATTTTGGCTCATCTTTACTATCATTACTCTGAATTCTTTGTCAGGTAGACTGCCTATTTCCTCTTCATTTTTTTTGTCTGGTGGGTTTTTACTGTGCTCCTTCGTCTGCTGTGTGTTTCTCTGTCTTCTCATTTTGCTTAACTTATTGTGTTTGGGGTCTCCTTTTCACAGGCTGCAGGTTTGTGGTTCCCATTGTTTTTGGTGTCTGCCCCCAGTGGGTAAGGTTGGTTCAGTGGGTTGTGTAGCCTTCCTGGTGCAGGCGACTAGTGCCTGTGTTCTGGAGGAAGAGGCTGGATCTTGTCTTTCTGGTGAGCAGGACCACGTCCGGTGGTGTGTTTTGGGGTGTCTGTGACCTTATTATAATTTTAGGCAGTCTCTCTGCTAATGGGTGGGGTTGTGTTCCTGTCTCGCTAGTTGACTGGCATAGGGTGTCCATCACTGTAGCTTCCTGCTCGTTGAGTGGAGCTGGGTCTTAGTGTTTAGAGGGAGATTTCTGGGAGAGCTCTCGCCGTTTGATATTACGTGGAGCCAAGAGGTCTGTGGTGGACCAGTGTCCTTTACTTGGCTCTCACACCTCACAGGCACAGGCCTGACACCCAGCCGGAGCACCAAGACTGTCAGCCACACGGCTCAGAAGAAAAGGGAGAAAAAAAGAAGGAAAGAAAAATATAATAAAGTTATTAAAATAAAAATTATTAATTAAATAATTAAAAAATAATAGTAAAAAGAAAAGAAAATAGAAAGAAAGAAGAAAGCAACCAAACCAAGAAACCAAATCCACCAATGATAACAAGTGCTAAAAGCTATGCTAAAAAAAAAAACCAAAAACAAAACCAAAAAAAACCCATAAATGGACAGAGAGAACCGTAGGACAAATGGTAAAAGCAAAGCTATACAGACAAAATCACACAAAGAAGCATACACATACACACTCACAAAAAGAGAAAAAGGAAAAAATATATATATCATTGCCCCTGAAGTCCACCATCTCAATTTTGGGATGATTCGTTGTCTAGTCAGGTACTCCACAGATGCAGGGTACATCAAGTTGATTGTGGAGCTTTAATCCGCTGCTCCTGAGACTGCTGAGAGATTCCCTTTCTCTTCTTTGTTCACACGGCTCCTGGGGTTCAGCTTTGGATTTGGCCCCGCCTCTGTGTGTAGGTCGCCTGGGCGTCTGTTCTTCGCTCAGACAGGATGGTGTTAAAGGAGCAGCTGATTCGGGGGCTCTGGCTCACTCAGGCTGGGGGGAGGGAGGGGTACGGAATGCAAGGTGAGCCTGCAGCGGCAGAGGCCGTCATAACATTGCACCAGCCTGAGGCGCGCCGTTCGTTCTCCAGGGGAAGTTGTCCCTGGATCACAAGACCCTGGCAGTGGCGGGCTGCACAGCCTGGCAGTGGCCAGGCTCCCTGGAGGGGAGGTGTGGCTAGTGACCTGTGCTTGCACACAGGCTTCTTGGTGGCTGCAGCAGCAGCCTTAGCATCTCATGCCTGTCTCTGGTATCCGCGCTGATAGCCGCGGCTCACGCCCATTTTTGGAGCTTGTTTAGGTGGTGCTCTGAATCCCCTCTCCTCGTGCACCCCGAAACAATGGTCTCTTGCCTCTTAGGCAGCTCCAGACTTTTTCCCGGACTCCCTCCCGGCTAGCTATGGCGCACTAGAACCCTTCAGGCTGTGTTCACGCAGCCAACCCCAGTCCTCTCCCTCGGATCTGACCTCAGAAGCCTGAGCCTCGGCTCCCAGCCCCACCCGCCCTGGTGGGTGAGCAGACAAGCCTCTTGGGCTGGTGAGTTCTGGTCAGCACTGATTCTCTGTGCGGGAATCTCTCCACTTTGCCCTCTGCACCCCGTTGCTGCGCTTTTCTCCATGGCTCTGAAGCTTCCCCACTCCGCCACTCGCAGTCTCTGCCCGCGAAGGGGCTTGCTAGTGTGTGGAAACTTTTCCTCCTTCACAGCTCCCTCCCAGTGGTGCAGGTCCCATCCTTATTCGTTTGTCTCTGCTTTTTCTTTTTTCTTTTGCCCCACCCAGGTACATGGGGAGTTTCTTGCCTTTTGGGAAGTCTGAGGTCTTCTGCCAGCGTTCAGTAGGTGTTCTGTAGGAGTTGTTCCACATGTAGATATATTTCTGATGTATTTGTGGGGAGGAAGGTGATCTCCATGTCTCACTCCTCCACCATCTTGAAGGTCTCCCTCAGTGTTTCCCAGTCTTATTTGAATAAGGAACATTTTTTAATATCTCATGGGACTAATATTTAATGAAACATAATTTGGAAAATCTAGTCTTAGCTCCTTGTTATGTTGAAAACTTAACTCTTGAACTTACCTAGTTTTTTGTAATTCAGTACTTTCTAATTTTAACTTTACTATTTTCTTCTATTTTCTTTATACTTCTCTTAGTTGGCTCCTGGATAGGATAGAATTGAAATTCATCAGCGTGGCATACATGGTCCTAATTATCTGCCATCAGTTATTCCTAACACTGTCTCCAAATTAACTGACTCATACACAACTAACACACTTAAAGGAATCATACTTTCAGGTCTGAATGCCTTTGTCTATGTTTTCTGTCTACGTTCTTCTCACATTTGTCTTCTTCTTTCACTTGTCTGCTTAATAAACTGTTTTCCATTTAAAAGATTTGCCTCGGGCTTCCCTGGTGGCGCAATGGTTGAGAGTTGCCTGCTGATGCAGGGGACACGGGTTTGTGCCCCGGTCCAGGAAGATCCCACATGCCACGGAGCAGCTGGTCCCGTGAGCCATGGCCGCTGAGCCTGCGCGTCCGGAGCCTGTGCTCCGCAACGGGAGAGGCCACGACAGTGAGAGGCCCGCATACCGCAAAAAAAAAAAAGATTTGCCTCAAATTTTATGAAACTTTCCTGACTCATATCTGTTACATCCTTTTATATAGTTTCTGGTTCTTTGCCAAAATTCTTAACCTTGCCTTTCATCTCCTTGAACATAGTAAACAGCTATTTTAAAGTATATACATGGTATCTTTACTATATGTATCCCCTATGACTGCTTCTATTACCTGTTGTTTTTCATAGTTCTCTTTCATGTAATTTTGTTTTTGAATGTCTGATTATTTTTAACTGTGTGTTGGAATTTGTATTTGAAAAATTGTTTGTGGAAATAATTTGAGGCCTAGAATAGTTTTACATTCCTCTAGAGAAAACTTAATTCTGCGAGAGAACTAAACCTCTAATGTCCTAAGCAGGGTTGCCAGATAAAATACAGGACACTCAGTTAAATCTGAGTTTCAGATAAACAATGAATTTAGTGTAAGTTCATCCCAAATATTGCACAGGACATACTTACATCAAAAAATTATGTTGTTTATATGAAATTCAAATTTAACTGGATGTTCTATTTTTTTATTTGCTAATCTGGCAACCCAAGCCCTAAGGCTTCTATTGTATGTAATAAAGGAGCTTATCTCCTGTTCATTTAGAGGATACTAGTTATGTGAGAATTGAGAAAATAATCATTCAGATAATTTTCTTTGTTCTGTAGTTGAAATGAGGAGACCTAATTGAGAAGGGTCCCTCTAGGGAGTGCTTCTGCAAGGTACTTGGGAGCACTAGTAATACAGTATCACTTTAATACAATTTTAAGGATTGAAATGGTTTGAAGCTAGGCGGCAGCCCCTGTGAGAGCTGTTCTACTTTTGTCAAAAGCTCTGTTCACCCTCTCGTCTCTCTTCCTGAACTGACAGATGCCCTCAGGAAAAAAAATCACCTAAGTGCTGATCTCTTATCTTTGAATTTCTGTATAGGTCTTGGTCCTGTAAGTTTTCACTATCCTGCTAACTCTCTGATGCATTCAAGATTTTTTAAACTTTCCAGCTTTTCTAGTTGCCTTCAGCAGGAGGGTTGGCCTAAATTACTTAATCTGCCATCACTGGACTCAATGTGTAATTTTAAAACAGCAGAAGAAAACTCATGCGAAGAGTCTTTATTGAACTCTAGGTCAGGATCTGTTTGAGTACCATAAAATACTCTTTTTAGGAAGGAAGGGAATCAAGTATTCTATATCTAGAATACTTGATATTCTAGATATATTTAAGTATGCTTAAAATATACATGTTCTGAAGCTAAATATAAAGTTTATATAAGGGATTTTTATCTACTTGGAGACTAACAAGCTTGAGTTTTAACCAATTCATAAATAGTATAAACCACGTCTATTTTAGTGCTTTGGGTAATATCTAATTACGTGGGTAGAATAGGAAATTCGATGAATTTTGAAACGCTTAGTATTTAAACCAAAAGTCCTATTGCTGTCTTCATGTTTTCTAACTCACCTAAGGCTTAAAACATTTGAAAAGTATACTAAAAGTAACTGTAATGTAAACATGAATTGGAGAATTGGTTGTCTCCTTGTGGTACTGTGTATGGCACTTCATGGTTCTGTCAACCATCTAAGAAACACACCACCATACACCTTCTATTTATACATTAATGCATGTCAGAATCCATCTTCAAGTTTTCAAAGAGAAGTTTGTGTTTGCTCTTATAGTTTAATTCTTTAATACTGTCCTTATTTTCTTCCCTAAGTAACGTAACTAGTACACAACTCATTTCCAAACCACAGTGTGTTTCAAAACTAAATATTTTTACCTTTTTTTAAAGTTTTTTTCTCCATAGAGAGCACATTTGGTATCTCTGTTGATGATCAAATCTGTAAGTGGTATAGTTATAAAAGAAGCTATTAAACTTATTTTAATTTTTTGATTAGCTTTAATTAAACTCTTTAAAACATGTCTTAAGTTTGTATTTCTGAAAATTTTTTTAAGAGTTATGAAGTTGCAACCGCCCTAGAAAATCGAAGCCATAAGGTTCGGTATTCAGATTCAGTGGAAAATGGATCAATTATATTTTCTCTTTCTGGTACAGTATATTTGCTAACTTCCTTGATTTAAGTTTCTTAATAAATAAGTAAGTGTAAATTCTAATAATTTGGTAGTTCAGTAACTAAGTAATAAGCTTAAGGTGTTACCTTTTGGGAGAGGTAAATGTATAAAACTTTGTTACTGCTGCAAAAGCAGTACATATGGCCAATTACAAAATATATTCCTTTTTAGATTACAATTGTTGAACTAAAGCTGAACCAGTGGAGTCTGGTAGAGGATGGTACAAACTACTTGCTTTGGAACGAAGTTGAAAATAGAACAAAGCCACCCTCTGCAACAGTCAATACTTAAAATATTACCCATATTAACAGAGGCCAACATCACGATATTGGTCAAAATCCATATACAAAAACAATATAGAAGAATGTTTTTCATGATTTTGTACAAGAGTTTGCTGAACATAATATTGATATAAACAAATACTAATTAAAGGAAACAAATGGGGACAAATGTTTCTGAAATCATAAAACTGTACAACTGTGAGTCATGGGCAAAGTACAGGAAGGAATTAGATTAGGATATGAGAAAGCTAGGGACATGGGAAGGAGGCAGCTCCACTTGTGCTTGGAAAATGACAGAAGTGATTAAAAAAAAACATGGAGGTGAAGGATTTTATTAGGATGGTTACAAACAGACCTGTACTCTAGCAGAGATTTTGGAAGACAGGCACTTTCAAAAGCTCCTAGAAATAGACCTCCAGGCTAAAAATGGCCCAACCTCAAATTCATCTTTCCCGGTTGAATAGAGAGCCCTATATGCATTCTCTTATTTAATCCTTTCAACAAACCTATCAAAGAACTATTATTCCAACCTTACAGATGAAGAAATTTAGGTTCAGAGATATTATATAAATTTTTAGCTCAGGTTGATTCAATTAGTATAATCACATAGTAGCTTTCCTCAGATTGTGTCCTCCCCTCATCTTTTAAAGAGCTAAGTAGATTGTTTCCCTTCTGGACCATTCTTATAGGCCTGATACTGTTTCAGAGATCCTAGATATCTGCTTACTGTTTTAATTTATAGTTTATGTTCTGATATAAAAGATTCTCCAAGAAATAACTAAAGGCTTGCTTAAAACAACTTTTCTTTAGTTGATTTCCAGCTTTTAAAAATCATAACATGAAAAATTAACATGTAACTAAAATTAGGCATTACTTTCATTGTGGACAGTGCCTTAGAGTAAAAAAAAAAAAAAAAAAAAGGTTACTGACCAAGAAAGGGTTTTTCCCTTAAATATTTAATCTTTTATATACAGAGCACTTCAAAGAACTACCTAATTATTTTGTCATGTAAAACTTTCATTATGGTAATTTCCATTTGTTATGGGTTTAGGGCCTGGACACTTACAGCTATGTTTTACTTATAGTTATTTTTGTTGATTTTACTGAGTTTACAAGAAAAAATTTTATCAGTATGACGAAGTGACATTTTATATTACACTCACCTTTCCTAGGAGTTGCATTTTTATTGATGGATGCTAAAAAATGCTTTATGTCTGCTGAAGAAACATTTCTAGCCAAAATTGAGAAGTTTATTAACATTCACCGAAATAGTTTTTTGGTTCTGTCTGCTGCCCTGCATGGGCCTGAGGAATGGAAACTGATGTTCAGGATTCAGCAGAGGTATGGACAACAGCACTACAGACCTATTTTCCTGAAATTATTTTATTTACTTCGATTCTGAATTATATTAGGCAAGCGAATTATGTTTTTCCAAAAGGTAAACTTTATAATGTTAACCTGTCCTATTTAATAAAATGCAGGCCAAATAGCTAGTCTATGAATCAGGGTGACAATTTCAGAGTGCATGCTGATTTATGGGATTCTCCAGCAAGACTAAATCAGAAGTGAACACTTCTTAGTCAATTAAGTTCTGGCTGTAAAGCCATATCAAATCCTCTGTGGAATAAGGCAGGCATGAATGAATAAACAAATGACAAACAATAAGAGGTTTGTCTCTTCTTTCCACTTAACAGATGTAAGTCATATCAACTATTTAACTTTTGAATTTTTTTTTCCCAGATTCCTGGGTAGTAACCTACGGATACTTCCAGTACACAACACAATAAATGCTATTAATCTTATGTGCACCATAGCTAAGGTAAGTCACCTGAGGAAAATGACATACATACATACACACTGATACACTTTAAGGTTCTTGACTTCAAAATGCACACCCTCTTCGGTAGAACTGACAAATATTCTACTTCTGTTCCCCTCAGAGAAGTTGCTATTTCCAACACATGCAACTCTTTCCCAAGCCTGAACTTAGCCTCTCAAGTCTTCTCAATTTATTTCCAGTACCAACTACCAGGATCACTCATTTAGGGCCAAAAGAGCATTTGGCCATATATATACAGTGTTGGCCCTATTGGTTACTTAAATCTTCTTTCAAATTCTAAAGTATAAATATTGGTAGTCATGAACTGTCAGAGTGCATACATACTATTTTATAACTTCACTGGTTATCCACTTTCTTTTCATACTTATTCTTCTCTGTAAAGTGTGCTCCCAACTCCCACAGGCAGAGTTAGGTGTTCCTTACTCTTATACTTGGAACAGATCTCTATTGAAGCAATTCTTAATAGTATTCTATTTTTTGGCTTGCACATCTGAAATCTCTTAAAGACAGAGATCAGGTATTTTTCTATTACTCTAATAACCCATACACCATACTGATTGATGCTTGTTGAATAAATACTGTTAGGTATTTTATGATGTGACCCTGTAAAAATACCTTATTTCTCAAATAATATTGCATGTTTATATCTTCTTCCAGATCACCTCCAAACCACACATAGATAGCATCTGCTACAGAATGATAACAACTAAAGCTTACATCATTGAGCAAAGTCCAGTTTGGAAAACACTTCAAAAGATAAAACTGAGTAGTGATACATTTAACCCAAATTAAATTATCAATTACAAATGTTCTTTTGGAAGAATATTAAAATAAAATACATACAATTAAAAATGATTTTATTTTCAGGAGTTCTGTTACTTCCTTTAATAATGTTCAGAAAAAAGACTTCCCTGGTGGCACAGTGGTTGGGCAACCGTCTGCCAATGCAGGGTACGCGGGTTCAATCCCTGGTCCAGGAGGATCCCACATGCCACGGAGCAACTAACCCCGTGCGCCATAACTACTGAGCCTGCATGCCACAACTACTGAAGCCCGCACGCCCTAGAGCCCATACGCCACAACTACTGAGCCCACGCACCACAAATACTGAAGCCTGTGCGCTCTAGGGCCCACGTGTCGCAACTGCTGAGCTCACGTGCCACAACTGCTGAGCTCACGTGCTGCAACTACTGAAGCTTGTGTGCACCCAGACCCTGTGCTCTGCAACAAGAGAAGCCACCACAATGAGAAGCCCACACATCGCAACGAAGAGCAGCCCCCACTCCCTGCAACTAGAGAAAGCCCATGCGCAGCAATGAAGACCCAATGCAGCCAAAAAAAAGAAAATGCAGTATCTGCAAAATGCAATAAAAAATGAGGTATATAAAAAAAAAGTTCAGAAAAAATTGGTACATATATTATAAAACTCAGATGCAGTTTCTTAATGATACAAATTAAGTTGGATGAACAAATATTTAATTGCAAATAAATATACAGCATTTTCTAATTAGCCCCTTAGGTTAAAGGAAAAGTCATATATACTTTTTTATAATACAAGCCAGCCAGTATTTCTAAAATTAATCTTCACAGATGCTTTCACATTGTAACTACTGCTGGAGAGCTGGTGATTGATAGGACTCTGCACCCTAAGACTCCTGAGGCAGGGAAAAAGAAGGAAATTAAGAGAAGTAGTCAGCTGGTCCAAACTCAAAATTTCTCTCTAAGCTCTCTTAGCTCTTAGTGGTGTGATAGCCAGTTTGATACTAGGAGTTCTAAAATGTAACACAGCATCTAACTGGAACACAAAGTGTATCAGTATTTTTATAAACTCACTACAACTGTATGAATGAATAAAGGCAATTCCAGTACATTTTATGAAGTCATAATATAAAATTATTGATTTGTATTGGATCTTCAATAGTAGTATTTAAAATACACATGGGCATTATTTACCATGTAGATATCTTTTTAAAACCAAACACTACTACTGATCCATAATGTGTCATTGCTGAAACGGATAAATGAGAAAAGCTACATTTATTTTCTATCAGTGTGTTTTACAGAAAAGCTTTTATAAAGGTATTAAATAAACATAATGGAAAATATAGTATATTTCTAGTTTTTATTTAGGGGATGGAGCTTTCACTTTATCCCATATTTTCCTCAGAGGTAGACTTTGTTTTTATTTCAATGAGTTCTTCTACTCGAGCCAGAACACTTTCAATCAAATCAAATGTGAAAAGAGCTGAATGTAGGACCTGCAATACCAAGAAAAATTAGTGTTATTAAGGCTGCCTTTAAAGCAAAACAAAGCAAAAAGAAAAGACTTCAGCTGTATGTAGCTTAGGAAAATTTCGTATCTACCTTAAGCTGCATTTCAGGAGGCATATTCGGGATCTCTTCTCTACCTACAGTTATAGAACAAAGATCTTTAGACTTCTGGACTTCTGTAAGAGAAAAAAAAAATCGTGTCACAGTTAATCATTAAAAAAAACTCTCAGATTTCAATAATAAATTTATAAGCTACTTTAATCATTTACTAACTTAAAAAATGCCAGTTATTTGCGTAAATTAAGCCTTAGTGTTTAATAGCTCAGGATATGCTAAAATCAAGCTATGAACAAACAAAAATATTAAAATTCTGCAACATGTGAATAAATGTTTAGGTGAATAGTATTTTGGCATGTACAAGATGAATGAAAATTTTAAAACTTTTTTCTTCAATATAAGATCAGAAATATACCTGTCACACTAAAAATGACAAAATTTTTAGTAATGCCTACAGAAATACCACCATAGTGAAATGGAAAAGACCACAAGATTATTATAATAGAATTGCTGACTTTAAAAAGTAATTCCGGATCTAAGATTCTTTTTCATAATTTGTACTGAGTAGAGGGTGAAGTGGGGGATGGACCCCACAATACTAAAGGAAGTACAATGACATCCAAACAGAAATACTTGTGATACAATTAGATACTTAATCAGACCTTGAGGTTTGAAACCAGAATATGCTTCAGTTTGGTTTAAATCTTTGTTAACCCAATTTCAGTGTTAACTGGCATACAGATTTGCCAAGAAACATTTTAATTATAAATAAAATGACTTAGCTATCACAGTTCCCTGTTTGCTCTAAGTTAGACAAGTACAAGATAAAGTTCTTTATTTTGAATATAAATGACAGTTCAAAAAAATATGACTAATTTTTAGACCTAACTGAAAATGAAACTTCACATTACCAACCTTGGCTATTTTTAATTTCTGCTTCATAATGTGCTTTTGACATATTAAGACCTGTATGGAGTGGCTTTAAGAAATTATTCTCAATCTTTTCGAGTTCTGTCCATAATCCAGTCTGTTTGGAAGAATTAATGAAACAATTAGTTATTTGGTTCAAGATGTATTGATTGCCTACTAGTATTAAACATGTGCTGACAGTTGGAGAAACAGAAATGAGTAAGACATGATCCTTGCCTTTCAAGGTAGAGTTGACTGTTTAATAATACATTCATTACTACATCTAGTTATTTTATCTAAATACCAGTCAAAACAAAAATGAACTTGTTCATACACTCATTACTGTGCCATTTGGATAGCTCCTGGTTTTGAGATCTGCAACTTAGAAGTTTTATCCATGAGAAAATTATTTGAAAATAATCCACACGGTCTGAGACATCTCTCTTTATTTTTATAAACCATCCCCACAATGACTGTACCTTATAAGTCCCTTCAACTCTTTATCTTTCAAATGATATTCCTGTCACATATCTAGTTCCAGGGGATTCTTCTTCTCTATTGATGGAAACTTTTCTAACACAAAGCTGATACAGACTTTCTTGGGGACCAATATACATGGAGATTTTACCTACCTAGGACAGCTTAGGGTTATTTTGTCATTTGTATTAGAGGTTTTTATTCCAAGAGCATTTCCTCCTATAGTACTACAGGAAGGGAATCATAAAGTCTTAATTTTAAAAAAAAAAGAAAAGAAGGAAGACAAAGAAAATTCATTGGTATTGCTAAGTTTCCAGGTACTTATTACAAAGGAAAGTACCTTAGGCAAAAAAGGGAAACTTAGGAATCCAGTTATCCTTAACTAGAACTGGATCACATGAAAATCTATTTTGTAATGAACTTATTTTGATCCAGGTAGTATATAACATTTAACACATATAGCCCTCCAAAATAAAATCTACACATGTCTGTGTTGAATAATTTATAATTTCACTGTCACATATATCCTTTTAATTTAAATCTGTCCTTTCTCATTATTCCTATATTGCTAGGAAAAGTGGAGTTCTTGAGAGGAACTATCAAGAATCCAAAACCTCAAAAATATGCATACTTTTTCACTCAGAATCTATGAACTTAATCTGGGGAAGAATTAAATATGTATGTTATAATGATTCCACTGAAGAGATGTTTATAAAAATATGTTTAAGTAGTGAAAAGTTGTAAGTAATGACAATTTTTCACAACAGGAGCAGGGTAAATTGTATATCCACACAATGGAAAACTACACAGCCGTTAAAATAGTGTTCTTCAATACATATTGGTGAGTGGAAAAAAGGTTACAGCATGACTCATATAATATGATCTTTTTTAAAAAAGAAGTATGTACAGATTTGCTGGTATAAAGCCTAAAAGGGCATACACTATAATGTCAAAAATAAATGGTGAGATTTTGATTATTACTTTTTGCTTATTTATCCTGATTTTTAAACAATGAACTGTTTTAATTGTATACTTTAAAAAACATTTTTTAATGTTTTTAAACTTCCATTGAAATTGTAAGTTTTCTTGTCCTCACATGGAAACGTGGGTTACGCATTAGTACAGCAGAAACTTCAACCAGTAGTCACACAGGATGTCAAGTATGTTACTCTACCACGCGCACCCACTGCTCTCATTTCTCTTATGTTCCTCCCTCTCTCTCCAGCATTTTCTTTACCTTTCTCTATCCCGCCCCCACTTTTTTAAACGTTGTTTCCCTTTACCTCTAAGCTTAAAAGTAGAACCCACTACTACTGGCCAATATCACGGATGGCTTTCAAGGCTACAGAGGTTACTGATGACCCTCTACAGATTAAAACACATTCAGACATAAAGAATATAGAGAAAACACCTTTTTACTCACACCTAGCTTTGTCAAATGTAAACATCCTACCATATTTACTTTACAAAATACATCAGATATGGTTGAAGCCCTCTTTATCCAAGAGAAAGCCATTAACTAAGCTATGTAACATTTTCTAAAACTTGAGGTTTTAGTATTCTTAATTTATACAATATATCACAGTTTTTCATGTTTAAAACTTATACAAATGATATCACAGTGTACATATCCTGCGTTAGCTCCCTTTTGTTCAATCCTGTTTTTGAGGGTTATTTATGTTATAGCTCTAATCCTTTCATTTTAATTAGTATATAGGCATCCCATTATACTATACCTTTTATCCTGTTACTAGTTTTTTTAGTACTTCAAACAATGCTCCCTGAAATTGCTGCATACGTTTTCCTATTCACATGGAATAAAAGTTTTTCTAGGGTAGCGTTTTTCAAAATATTTTTACCATGGCCCACAGTAAGAAATATAATTTACATCACAACTCACATTTATTTATATAGTTGAAACAAAAGTTTCACAGAATGTCCTTTCTATTTATAACATCAAATATAGCCTGGTCCTTTCCTTTTTATATATTATTTTTTAATGTCTGGTGTATTAAGGTATCATTTACATACAGTAAAATAAACATTTTTTAGCTGTACAGTTCTGAGTTTTGACAAAGATATATAGTTGTATAACCACCACCACTATAGTTTCATGACCCCAGAAGTTCCCTTGTGCCCCTTTGTAGTCAGTTTTCTTCCCCCACCCCCAGAGAATCACTGGTCTGATTTTTGTTTATATAATTTTTGCCTTTTCCAGAATGTCATATAAATGGAATCACTACTGTGTAACTCTTCATAGTACAGTGATATTGTGATTTATAATAAATATATACTGTATTTGGTCTCCATCCTGTTCCTGGCAAAGAGCTCCTAAAACTCTTGAATTTCCTAAGAACAGTAAAACTGTCTTTTGTTATTTATAACAAGCCCTTTCAGCCATGAATATGACTTTTGGAAAGCCCCTAATAAGAATGGGGGCTGGTTGCCAGAGGAATCAACCATGTGATTAAAGGGTTCCAACTTTCAGCTCCTCTCACCACAAACTCCTGGTAGGAGAGAGGGGCTGGAGACTGAGCTCAATCACCAATGGCCAGTGAATTAATGAATCATGCCTATGTAATGAAGCCTCCATAAAAACTCAGAAGGATGGGGTTCAGAGAGCTTCTGGGTTGGTGAACACGTAGAGGTGCTGGGACAGTAGTTTAGGAGAGGGCATGAAAACTCAGCGCTCCTTCCCTCATACCTTGCCTTATGCATCTCTTCCATCTGGCTATTCCTGAATTACATCCTTCTATAATAAACTGGTAATCTAGTAAGTAAAATGTTTTCTTGAAGTTCTGTGAACAGCTTTAGCAAATTAATCGAACCTGAGGAAGGGGTCGTGGGAACCTCTGACTGACAGCCAGTCTGTCAGCAGCACAGATCAATACCTGGACTTATGATTGGTAACGGAAGGGGGATAATGTTGTGGGACTGAGCCCTTAGCCTGTGTAATCTGATGCTATCTCCAGGTAGAGTGTCAGAAGGGGACTGAATTGTAGGACATCTACTTGGTGTCAAAAAAAATTGCTCGCTATGGGAAAATCACTACACATTTGGTGACCAGAAGTGTAAAAAATGAAGTGAAGTACTGAGAGTAGAGCAGAAACACTGGAATGTTTTTCCTCTACAGGTAAAACTGACAAAATTATTCTAAAATTCATATGGAGAAGCAAAGGATCTAGAACAGCCAAAAATTTTTTTAAAGAAAGAAGTTGGTAGACTCACACTACTTGAGTGTAAGACTTACTATAAAGCTACAGTAATTAAGATAGTGTGGTACTAGTGAAAGAAGAGACATAGGTCAATGGAACAGAACAGAATACAAAAGTATATACCCACACTTATATGATCAACTGATTTTTGACAAAGGTGCCAAGACAATGCAAGTTAAGTATAGCCTTTTCAACAAATAGAGCTGGAGTTGAAACAAAACCTTAACCCATACTTCTTCACCATATAAAAAATTTACTTGAAGTGGATCATAAACATAAATATAAAATCTAAAACTATAAAACTTCTATTAGAAAATTTGTGACCTTAGGTTAAGCAAAGATTTCTTAGAACCCAAAAAAGCATAAATCATTTAAAAGAACAAAACTGATACGCTGGACTTCATCAGAATTTAAAATTTCTGCTCTTTGAAAAATTCTATTAAGATAATGAAAATACAAGCCACAGACTGGAAGAAAATATTTACAAAAACCAAACCTAATAAAGGACTTATATCCAGAATACAGGAAAAAGTTTCCTTTAAAAAAAAGTTGGTCTAAGTTGAAAAAATTTTCTTTCACTCCTACTTAGTAATAGAAATTATTTGAAATCTTATTCCCAAAATGATAAATTTAATGTCTTATATTCATTCTTTGGTGTAAATGAATAACTAAGCTTCACTAATTAATTTTCTTCAGCCAACAGGTTTAACCTAACTACTGATTCAGGATTTTTAAAAGGAAATGTATCTTTTATCAAACATTTTTCTTGAATGTTTTAAATTTCTCCTTTAGAAAGTAATGATTAAAAGTTTACAACAGAGAAATGAGATGTAACAATAAATCTAATTTTATATTCAGACTGAATTCATTAATAAATTCTATTCAGTAATGTCAGAAACATATATTAGTTAAAGCAATTACATTTAAGCCTTCCTTCTATAACAGTAATGTCTTCTACAACCGACAGATAAGTTTAACATACTGAAATATATAATCATGTCTTCCTGCGGTTTCAGATTTCATTTCTTAGGCATGCCAGAAAATCAGACACATGTCAATTTTGCCACTCAATATTATCTTTGAAAATATCTGCCACATAAGATTGCTTTCCAACTAGAAAAACATGAATATTATTCCTGAGTTCTTATGCCCTACTTAGAACTTTCCATAGGAACAATAAATGAATTTTGATATGATACAATGGTCATGCTTAGCTCTAATCACTGAAAAAAGTTTCAAGAGTTTGGTTAATCAGTGAACCTTTAAAATTAACAATTTTCACCACTTTTACAAGATATTTATAATATCCAGAGGGATTTCCTTGGATAGCAAAGCTTTCCAAAAAAAAATACACTGACTTCAAACAACTTTGGTAGTGCTTCTGACAATTTAAAAAGATAATTGCCCATAGTTCTGTTACTTGTCATTCCTGTAAAAAATTTTCTGCTTTAAGTTTTAATGACCCACAGTATGTTTCCAATTCAGTAAATGTAGGTAATCTTTAGGTGTGTGTAAGGTTGAGCTGAAACAATACAACATCATATTGTTTTGCAAATACCAGCTATCAATTTAAGTGTTGCACAATTTATAATAAGTCTCATCAAGAAGCATCATAACCTTTGCATACATGTTTTGCAATACAGATTTGATAAAACATCACATTACCATTAAAACATACTTCTAAATAAATAAATAGACACAAACACTGTATATGCTGGGAAAATAATCTTTCCAGGTCCAAATGAGCCATTTTCTCATTTGCCAAATAACACGCAATTATATACACTGATAATAAGGTTTCTTTTCTACCTCTACAGAGACTAAAAGAATGTTGGTAACTTTTCATCTTTCAAAACATTAGGGGGCCTCATTCACAAGTTCAGCATGTTGTTTCTAGCTGTCTCTAATTTTGAAGGTTTTATGCTTTCATTTGCAAGAAAAATTAGACTATCATTTTCATTGGGTATTTACTTTTGATGAAACTATCTTAAATAGTCTTAGCTTTAAAGTCTTACATTCATTTTCTTTCTCTTTAGAATGTGGCTCAAATTAAGGCTAAGTTTACTAATTATAGAGTCAATACTTTTTTGAATTTTGTCACTCTTCAGTTTCAGATACAGTTGAATGTTGAACATGTTTCTGTATTTTTCACTTATTTTTGTTATTGTCATGAATTTGAAAAAAATATATCTCCCTCAATAAAAGTTCATTCTGAAAATACAGATTAAAATAATTTGCTTGTAAAACTTCACAATTTTACTGACAGCAGGTACAATTTATTTCCCAATTAACTACATACTGTTACTATAAAGTTAAACTGTACAGTAGCATAGCCTTTCTGCTAACTGACCACTAAATACATCATAAGAGATATTGGTAAGCAACATGCATCTTATTCCTAGCCAATCTTTCATATCCCCTCCACTTTCAAACACCGTTCATTGCAATTGACCACAAAATTTGCTGCAATAACCATAACTCTTACTAAGAATCTGTGCAAGCAACCTGATGTTTCAATTATATTCTATTTCATTTTGTAAAAATTGCCAGTCTGAACCACTAAATTGATTTAATGACTCTAATATGCTTGGTTATGACCAGCAATTTGAAGAACACTGCTCTAATTATATAGCTTAGGAGAGAAGTTGCTGAGTTAAGAGTATTTATTCTTCAACTCCACTGGATAATGCCAAATTGCCCAAAAAGGATTATCCGCTTTGTTTCATCACTGTGCTGGATCCTAACCTATGCTACCCACCTTTTTTAACATTCGCCATTTTGATGGGTGTGCAGTGGTATCTTACTGCAGTTTTAAGTTACACTTCCATAAACACTAGTGATACTGGGAATCTTGTCTTGTGGTTATTGGCCATTTGGGTTTCCTCTTCTGTGAGCTGCCTTACAATGTGTGTATCCTTTACCTATTTTGCTGATTTGTGGTCTTTTTCTTCTTGCTTTGTAGTTATTTTTTTGATACTAACTATTGGATGGAGAAAGGAAGACTTTTTTTTCTCTTTTTGTGGCTTTTTCAATTTGTACACATTTTCTTTTCTTGAATAGGTTTTAGTTTCAATGTTATTATCAATCTACTTTTTTGTGGTTAGTGCTTTTTTACTTAAGAAACCCTTAGGTCACACAGATCTTCTCTTATAATGTGTTCTAAAAATTTCTAAGTCCATTTTCAATGTTAAGTCTTTAATCTGTTTGGAATTTTGTTTTGTATATGTGAAATAGGCATCTAACCCCCCCTTCCCCATACATATGACAAATTACCCAGCATCATCTATTGAAGAGTCCTATTCTTTCCTTCCAATTTGTAATGGCATCTCCATTTCAGACAGGAAGTTCAGTGCAATGGTGTAATTAAGAATGTTAGCTCTTGGAGATTGCCCAAGTGCAAAAACTGGCTCCTTCACTAGCTACGTGACTTTGAGCAAGTTCTGCTTACCCTCACTATGCCTCAATTTCCTCATACCTTCCTCATACTAAAAAGTAATACCTTGCAGGAGGATTAAATGAGTTAATATGTGCTTAAAGCACAACTTGGCAAATGGTTCTTAATAAATGTAAGCTACCATTAGCAGCAGCATCATATATATCTATTATATATATTTTCCACAGATATCTATTTTTAGATTCTCTACTGTTTTCTACTAGTCAATCTATCCAGTCCCATGGCAATACTACTCTAAACTACTGTGGCTTTATAATAAATTATGATATCTGGCAAGGCAAGTTCCTGTCCACACACCTTGCTCCTCAAAGGTGCTCGGCCCTTAACTGTTCCATATGAAACTTATAATCAATCATCAAATTCCATTTTAAAAAACTAATGGGTGTTTTGAATTATACTGAATTTTTAGATTAATTTGAGAACTGACAACTTTAAGACACCAAATCTTTCCATCCACATACGTATTCAAATCTCTACTTATATATTTTTTTATATCTCTCTATAAAGTATTATAATTTTCCTCAAAAAGTTTTGTACATATTTTTACATGTTTTCCTAAGTATCTCATATTTTTGTTGCAATTAAAATAAAACTATTTTCTGGTTGACTAAGAATTTTTATCACGATTATGTATTGAATGTACCAAATGCTTTTTTTTTTCCTGTAACTATGTATTTCCTCTACTTTAACCTATGAATTACATTACCTCACATTACTGGAATAAAACCAACTTAGTCCAATGACTTAAAAAAAATTTTTTTTGCTAGATCTGGTTTGGTAATATTAGTATCTATATTCATAAGTGAGATGAGCCTGTAACTTTACTTCAGCATACTATCCTAGTCTGTTTTGGTATTAAGGTTATATCTTACTAAACAGATGCATAACATTAAGCACAACTATTCTTTTTCTAGTCTTTTGAACATTTTATATAAGACTTGAGTATCTGTTTCTTGAAATTATGGTAAAAATTATCTGACCTTGTGATTTCTCTTAGTAGATTGTGGCAGTTTTGTTAGATTATATTTTCTAACAAATTCTATTTTATTGACGTTTCCAAATTTACTGGTATGTTTTCATGTAATTTTCTTCCTGTTTTTCAATCTGTGCTGTATTTATACTTCCTTTTTAATTAACATATTATGTCTTCATGCATTTTAAAAATCAATCTAAACAAGTATGTATCAAGACTTTTTACAAATCGAATTATATAAGATACCCAGCTGATTTTGATTAGGACCATATGCTGAGAAACAATAATCTAGAATGGCCCTGTCCAATGCTAAGGAGGCACTGAATTTTTAATTAAACATTTTAAAAAAATAAAATTTAAATAGTCACATGTGGCTACTGTCTATTGGACAGTGTAACACTAGGAGGTCTTTATTAAGACTTCAGTTGTTCTTAATGGCAATAATTTAATACACAGCCCATAATCTAAAACTTATAATAAGGTAATAAAATGTGCCAAAATTAGGCTAAAGAAAATTTGTGCACATTCTGTTCAGCATAATTCCACAAATTTTTCATGTGATGAACAACAGTAATATTTTTAGAAGCATGTAGGAGTGAAGAAGCTATGGAAATAAGAATATTTTCTCTCTCCTACATTAAGATTACTAGATCTTTAAAAAAAAAACAAACACTACGAAGAAAATCATCTTTTTTTTTTTTTTTTTGTGGTACGCGGGCCTCTCATTGCAGAGCACAGGCTCCGGACACACAGGCTCAGCGGCCATGGCTCACGGGCCCAGCAGCTCCATGGCATGTGCGATCCTCCCGGACCCGGGCACGAAACCGCGTCCCCTGCGTCGGCAGGTGGACTCTCAACCACTGCGCCACCAGGGAAGCCCAGAAAATCATCTTAACATTTCTTTTATCTTCAGTGTCTAGAAAGTAACAAGATGTTAAAAAATAGTACTAAGGATAAAAATTTGAAATGTTCACAAATGCTTACTTTAAAATTTTATACCCAAGTAACTCACTGGTGGAGTAGTTCTGAGATCTTTTCAGTTCTAGAGCTTAACTATACATTTCAAATTTCACTGCAGCCTGTCTCACAAAAGAGAAAACGCAGTTTTATACCACAGTGAAATTTATTGCCAGAACAGACAGGGACCTTGCAAAGGACACAGTCAACCATGATAATGAAGAAATAAAAAGAAGGAAATGAATAAGACCCAGTTTTCCCTTTTCTAATTTGTGTATCACTTCTTATTTATGAAGTAATATTGTAGAACTTCTATCACTTGTAATATTAAGGAATGTGCATAACCTTAAGTCATTTGGATCTGCAAATAACACACAAGGGATATGTTTTAATCTTGAAGAAAGAAACAATTTAAATGAGAACGTAAAATGTGGATTATATAGAACTATAAGTATGTGTTTGTATGCCAGATATTTGTTGTGTTTTCCTAAATGAAAAGCATATATGCATACATTACATAATTCAATTTTTTTAAATTCCTGATACATACTTCTGGCCTTTACAATCTTACATTGCTTCCCTTGACCCTGCTCCCATTCTACATATTACAATCACAAATTATTTAGGAAAAGAATAGGTAAGCAGGTGGACAGGAAAGGATATGAGCAGATGGGACAGACGGTGAGGGATAAATTATTATGGCCTATGTATCAGAAAAAATTACTATAATTAAACAATTAACACTTACTTAAAGATACCTACCAAATAGTAGGGAACACTGGGTCTAAAAATTAAGTTGGTTTTATCAGTACAGATAGATGGAGGTTCAAGGTCCAAGAAGTTCTGTCAAACTGAAGTGTGGGAGAAAGTGCCTTCAACTTATGCAAAGAGACATGAAATAGTAAGGTAAGGAGGGGAGTGATTTATGAAAAGAATAAGTCAGTTGACAGTAACCCAATATAGCAGGGAAAGAAGTGGATTATTATTCAATTATGAATCATTTTTTGTATTTTAATGATCCTGTTCTTATTTAATTTTTCTATACACCTTTCTGATTGCTTTTCAGCTTTTCATCTGACTAGCTACCACCTCAGCACACTTAACTGCTCAAAAATAGGTACTGGTAGGAATCCTTTTGAATAAAACTACCCACAATTCAGCATCACTAGAGTATCATTTTGTTTCTCCTTTACTCACAATTTCTAAAACTCAGAAGGCTCTTATTTTTTGATTAACCACAGCAGACAGATTTGCCTCTCATTTATGTACATGACCTACTGTGACTGCACTTGGAAGAAATGCTTCCATGATGAATAAGCTGCCTCAAAGATGTTAGGTTGCCATCTTGGACTGATTTTTTGGCCAATTTCCTTGGTATGATAATTCTTACAGTAACTTGCATGGCAATACTATGGAATATTTGATCCCTAAGAAAAAATTTTAAAAACCATTAAATAAGAAAGCAATCTTATAAGCTGGTTGTATCCTTTTCTTCACTGTACAATGTTCAAGCCAAATAAATGTGAGGCATTATCTGTGGATATCATAGTAGACATTGCACAATGCTAAAACTGCTTTGCCTTCCCTCTCTAGGCAGAGGCCCGTTTGCTGCCCCTGTAGTACACTGTGCTCACTCTTAATCAAAAAGATTCAAAAAGATTCTTTTTCGTCCTGTCAGGCAAATCAGATCATTTCTAGGTATGGCCTCATCCTGATGAAAGTAAAAACTCATACCATACTCTAAGGACATCTTCCTGAAGCCTCAGGGCTTCCACTGCCACTGAATTTACTTGTTATCTTTCTCTTTTTATCACAAAAAAGGAGTCAGGATTTAGTTTGTGATTCAAAGGTTCTGGTCACTGCCTGGGGTCATAGCTATTTCTGCCACTTACTAGGTATATGCCCTTGTGCAAGTTAAAGATCCTTCCTGTGCTAACACTGTCTATGAAAAATAAAAACTAAAGAGCACTTATAGCATAGTGAAGAATAAATGATAGGGCTTCCCTGGTGGCGCAGTGGTTGAGAGTCCGCCTGCCGATGCAGGGGACATGGGTTCGTGCCCCAGTCCGGGAAGATCCCATATGACGCAGAGAGGCTGGGCCCGTGAGCCATGGCCGCTGAGCCTGCATGTTTGGAGTCTATGCTCCGCAACGGGGGAGGCCACAACAGTGAGAGGCCTGAGTACCGCTGGGTGGCGGGGGGGAGAATAAATGATAGCACCTGGCCAGAATAGAGCTGCCACTGGCAGGGGCTAGGGATGGGTGTGGAATGATGACGTCAGAATTAACTGAGAGGATAAAAGGGAACTTTTTGTGATGATAATAATGTTCTATATTTGGTAAGGATTTGGATAACAGATCTAAGCATTTATTAAACCTCAGTGAATGTACAATTAAAATTTGGGCATTTCATTTTATGTAAACTTAACTCAAAGAAAAACTATAGACAAATATTTAACTCTTCTTAATGAAATACATGCTGAAATATTTACGGTAAAGTATGCTGATGTTTGCAGTTTACCTTGAAATGCATCAAAAAATAAGAGACTAATGGATGGATAGAGGGTGGAGAGATGGATAAGTATGGATAAGTGATAAAAGCAGAGTAAAATGTTAACGGTAGAATCTTGGTGGTGGGTACATCAGTGATCGCTGTAAAATTCTTTCAACTTGCCTTTATGTTTGAGGGAAGGAAACTACTACTTTTTCCATAAACTTTTGATCCCAAATTATGATTTACTTAAATTAAAAAAGAAAAAAAACCCTCTGGCATTCTTATATAAAAATCAATTACTTGCATTTCATTTATTACTTCCTAAAAAGTTTAACCACGCATGTAATCCAGGTAGTTACAGTTAATAAGATGACACATACACAAAAAGCAACTATTAGAATAAAGTAGGTAGAGACTTCCCTGGTGGCACAGTGGTTAAGAATCGGCCTGCCAATGCAGGGGACACGGGTTTGAAGCCTGGTCCAGGAAGATCCCACATGCCGCGGAGCAACTAAGCCCATGCGCCACAACTACTGAGCCTGCACTCTAGAGCCCGAGAGCCACAACTACTGAAGCCCGAGCACCTACAGCCTGTGCTCCACAACAAGAGAAGCCCGCCTGCCCACTCTCTGCAATTAGAGAAAGCCCAAGCGCAGCAACGAAGACCAAATGCAGCCAAAAAAAAAAGAATAGAGTAGGTAGAAAGAGAAGATAAAAAGCAAATGTAATTTTACTGTATGATAAATCTCCCTCAAATAGTTTTCTATTTATTGAATACCTCTAATGGTGCACTATTTTAAAAAATTTCAACTGCCTACACATTATTCAAAAGGTGCTGTTAATGGATTTAGTGCTGAAAATGCTTCAATTTGTCATTTCTGATGAGGGGATATCAAATGATCAGATGATTTTATTTTATATAGCTCAGACTTAAATCATGAGCAATAGATGGCGGTTAATGAACAAGATATGCAAATATATGTTGAGTTTCAAAAGGTTAGTTAAGTTAGGAGCTGCAACTTATCTACCTAACAAGGTTAAGCAATGTTTATAGCAAGAGAGCAGAGGTACAACAGGAAAAGAAAAGGGAAGGCTGGATGTGGGGTGGTAAGCGCTCCTGGGAATTAACTTCAAGTTGAAAGAACTGTTGGCACTTGTCGGAGCTTTACAGCTGGGTAAAATATTAATTATGGCTTAAGTAGGTATTGATAAGAAAATACAAAACGCTCCTTATGCATTTGAATAATAGTTTTTTTCAAAAAATTCACTTACTTGATTGTCATTTTCATTATCTTTGATAACCAAATACCTCAGTAAGTTTAATGAAGCCATTATCCTGTTAATTAAAAATATATAATTTGTTACATACAGTACAGTTTCATATAATCAACAATTTTAATGAATAAAGGTAAGTTAAAACCTTGGGTATATTTCCACAATTATGTTTGCCATTAGAAGCTTCTCCCTTTAAAATACCTTATCAGCAAATGACGAGGTGGCCAAGTGGTTGAGGCGATGGACTGCTAAAATATCTTATCACACATCTCACCCCCTTAACATAACGTATTACTTTTGTTCTCCAAGTTCACAAAATATAATTGTGAAGATTACTATTCGTTTTTCCCCCAAGGGAGACTTGTTATCTTTAATGTTCGAGAGTACCGTCTTTTGTTTCCTTAATTTTAAGATTCCTTTGAAAAATGCTTACAACCGTTTCTCAACGTTCATTCGAGTATACTGAAAGTAAAATTACATGTTGTATATGAAAAAAATTGATGTATGTCCTCGAAATAAAATCCAAATGTATAAGCCTTCTATAAGTTATATACACGAAATTCTTAGTGTTTAGTCACCAGTGCTATAGTCCCAAATCTCTATGAGCTAGGTACATCAAAGGTACAAAATCATACTGTTAGTCATAGTTCTGGAAAGGAGAATTTTTAATTTTGTGTTTATATAATATCTAATTACTTAAATATATGAAAATCTTTATGTAATTTGATGAACTAACCACTGATTATAAAATCACAGAAAAATACGTTTTATTTTCGTTTAGGTTCCCAAAGCAGGGGTTTCACATTTTATTCTGAATTTACTACGTGAACCTTAGTAATGGTCACCTCACCTATCTGAGTTTTGCAGTAGATCTGTTTCAGCACCCTCTGGGAGAAAAAGTACCAAATCTAGAAGGGAAATCAGCTGCGGTCCTGTAAACCATTTGTTATATGTTCTCTGAGAAGCAAAAGAAAAATTGAGAAAGGCTTTAAATAATAGGTTGTTAGATATATGTGTTTTTCTAATACCTTGATACTACAAAAATAAGCTATTACACATTTAAAATATATATTTTTAACTTTAATTTCCATTCTTTCATTCACTATTTCTGGACACCTAGAACAAACTCTGCTAGTTTGAAAGCACTGGTGTGCTCTTTCTCTGTTCTCTATATGGAATTACTGAGTATTCACAAATAGACTTCAGTTTCCATTAACATTTCACAAGTATACAGCAAAACAAAAAAGTCATATTATCAGTTTTAAAAATTAATACAATTTAAATCTATAGTTAACAAATTTCAAAATCCAGGTTTTTAAAAAAGAGTAGAAATGGAGAAAAAAATATACCGGCATACCTCATTTTACTGCACTTCCCTTTACTGCATTTTTTACATATTGAAGGTTTATGGCAACTCTGTGTCAAGCAACTCTATCAGCACCATTTTTCCAACAGCATTTACTCACTTCACATCTGTGTCACATTTTGATATTCTCAAAATTTTCAAACTTTCATTAATATATATTTGTCATGGTGATCTGTGATCAGTGATCTCTGATGTTACAATCGTTAACTCCTTTGGGGCACCATGAACCACGCTCATATAAGACGATGAACTTAATCAAAACGTGCTGTGTGTGTGTTCCAACTGCTCCAATGACTGGCCATTCCCCCATCTCTCTCCTTCTCCTCGGGCCTCCCTATTCCCTGAGACACAACAATATTGAAATTAGGCCAATTAATAACCCTACAAAGTATTCAAGTGAAAGGAAGAGTCATATATGTCTCATTTATCAAAAGCTAGAAATGATTAAGCTTAGTGAGGAAGCATGTCGAAGGCCGAGATAGGCCTCTTGTGCCAAACAGTTAAGCCAAGCTGTGAAGGCAAAGGAAAAGTTCTTGAAGGAAATTAAAAGTGCTGCTCCAGTGAACACATGAATGATAAGAAAGTGAAACAGCCTTATTGCTGATATGGAGACAGTTTTAGTGGTCTGGATAGAAGATCAAACCAGCCACAACAGTCTATTAAGCCAAAACGTAATCCAGAGCAAGGTCCTAACTCTTCAATTTTATGAAGGCTAAGAGAGGTGAGAAAGCTGCAGAAGAAATGCTTGAAGCTAGCAGAGGTTGGTTCTTGAGATTTAAGGAAAGCAGCCATCTCCAGAACATAAAAGTGCAAGGTGAAGCAGCAAGTGCTGACATAGAAGCTGCAGTAAGTTATCCAGAAAATCCAGCTAAGGTAATTAATGAAGGTAGCTATACTAACCAAAAGACTTTCAATGTAGATGAAAACAGTCATACACTGAAACAAGATGCCATGTAGGCTTTCACAGCTAGAGGAGAAAATTCCTGACTTCAAAGCTTCAAAGGACAGGCTGACTCTCAGAGTAATACAGCTGGTGGCTTGAAGTTGAAGCCAATGCTTAAACTTTACCATTCCAAAAATTCTAGGGCCTGTAAGAATCATGCCAAATCTACTCTGCCTGTGCTATATAAATGGAACAACAAAACCTTGATGACAGCGCATATGTTTATAACATGGTTTACTGAATATCTTAACCCTACTGTTGAGACCTACTGCTCAGAAAAAAAGACTACTTTCAAAATATTACTGCTCACTGACAATGTACCTCATCCCCCAAAAGCTCTAATGGAGATGTAAAATGAGATTAATGTTGTCTCCACGCCTGCCAACACAGTATCCATTCTGCAGCCCATGGAAAAAGGAGTAATTTCAATTTCAACTTTAAAGTCTTATTCTTTAAGAAATACATTTCATAAAGCTATAGCTGCCATAGACAGTGATTCTTCTGATGGATCTGCACAGAGCAAATTGAAAACCTTCCGGAATCATTCCGGATTCATGGGGAAAAGGTCAAAATATCAACCTTCACAGGAGTTTGGAAGAAGTTGATTCCAACCCTCAAAGATGACTAGGAAGAGTTCAAGACTTCAGTGGAGGAAGTAACTACAAATGTGGTGGAAATAGCAAGAGAACTAGAATTAGAAGTGGAGCCTGAAGATGTGACCGAATTGCTGCAATCTCAATGATAAAATCTGAACGGATGAAGACTTGCTTCTCATGGGTGGGCAAAGAAAATTGTTTCTTGACACGGAATGGACTCCTGGTGAAGATGCTATGAAGACTGTTGAAATAACAACAAAGGATTTAAAATATTACATAAACTTAGTTGATACAGCGGTGGCAGAGTTTGAAAGGATTGACTCCAATTTTCAAAGAAGTTCTACTGTAGGTAAAATGCTGTCAAACAACATTGCATGTCACACAGAAATCATTCGTGAAAGGAAGAGTCAATCTGTGTGGCAATCTTCATTGTTGTCTCATGTTAAGAAATTGCCTCAGACACCCCAACCTTCAGCAACCACCGCCTTGATCAGTCAGCTGCCATCAACATTGAGGCAAGACCCTCCACCAGCAAAAAGATTACAAGTCACTGAAAGCTCAGATGATGGTTAGCATTTTTTAGAAATAAAGTATTGTAAAATTAAGGTATGTACATTGTTTTTTATAGATATAATATTGCACTTAACAGACTAAAATATAGTGTAATTAAGTTTGATATGCACTGGGGAAACCAAAAAATTTGTGTGACTTGCTTTACTGAGATTTTTGCTTTATCATGGTGGTCTGGAACTAAACCCACACTATCTCTGAGGTATGCCTGTACCCTAATACTAGAGATATAAAACGTCCACAGAGCAAAATTCCACATTAATAAATTCCACAAATGAATAAATATATCCTACAAAATAAATTGATAAATGACACCTTAGTTATGCTCTTACCTTTAATGACATGTCAATTTGATTTTTGATATTTTGAATAATAAAGGCCTCCACACCTGAGTGATTACTTGTATTCAATAAGCACCTTTAAAGCAAAATTACAATACATTTGAAATTATCTAGGCTGCATTATAATTAAATGATAATGAAAGTTTTACAAATTCAAATGGGGCATGTGCTATTTCTAGGAATACAAAAACCAGTGCATACGATTAGCAAGGTGATCAACCAATTACAAAGTCACCTATTATGATTTCTGCCCTCACTAACTGGCAAATTCTATTTTAACTGGGTCTTTCCGACACGAAATTTCTATTAAACCAAATTTGAATCTTTTTATGCATATAGTTGCAATGATTTAACATGGCAAGGATGGTCACTAGTGTAATAGCCTAAAAACTCCCCAAATTATTCCCTGTTAGACTAGTCTGGTTAGACTAACTTAATTGCAAAGAAAGGAAACTCAGTAATGAGCTTAAGAAGAAGGGGGAGATTTTGGGGTAGGAATACAGGTAGATCAGAATAGGAAGCTGGCAGAAGACATAAGCATCAAACTGAGGTTTCATAAACCTGCTATGACTCTATCAATAGAAATGAAAAAAAGATAAAATCAAGAGTGCTAGTATTGGCCAATCCCAAAGAACACTCCTTAGCACTCTGATATTGCCCCAATTTGGTTTTAACTCATTTTTATTACCTAGGTATCAACAAACTAAGGTCTGCAGGCCAAATCCAGCCTACTGCCTGTTTTGTTTTATTGGAACACACTTACCCCCACTACAAAGTTGAGCAGCTGCAACAGAGACCGTGTGGCCCACAAAGACTATACTTACTTATGGCCCTTTAAAAAAGTTTGCTGATCTTCAACTCAGAGAGTTGCTAGAATCTTTTCCTCCTCAAACAGTACTATTAATAAGCTCCACTGTTAAAGTGTATATAGCCTGTCAAAAGTTATAACTTCAGGGCTTCCCTGGTGGCGCTGTGGTTGAGAGTCTGCCTGCCGATGCAGGGCACACGGGTTCCTGCCCCGGTCCAGGAGGATCCCACATGCCGTGGAGCGGCTGGGCCCGTGAGCCATGGCCACTGAGCCTGCACGTCTGGAGCCTGTGCTCCGCAGCGGGAGAGGCCACAGCAGTGAGAGGCCCGCGTACCGCCAAAAAAAAAAAAAAAAAGTTATAACTCCAGAGCCATTAATTTCAACTGTGAATAATGGACATTATTGACATATGTAAAGCTCTAGCAGGAGCCCCACCAATCTCAGTTTAATCTTCTAAGTCTATTTTAATTTTAGAGTATTTCAATTAAACTGAAATATATACTATTATTCATGTAATATATATATATGTAGCCATAATTTTTGATTAACCCTTCACTACCTATCACAGAGAAGAAAATTTATTATGATATGGCTTCCAAGTAGAGAAGAATTACATGTAAAACATACCGAAATACAGTAACCTAGAATAATTAATGGCATTAATTTGGTTTTTAATCAACCACACATTTCGCAATTAACCACTGATACATACCTAAATAAAGTATATTTGCCTTGTGGATCCAACTTGTTAATATACAGCTGAAGCATAGCTAAACCCTTTTTCCTCTAAAATGGAACAAATAATATTGTTATATAAACTAAAGATTATTTATTAAAATTTCTCACTGTAACTCATTTAGTTCCAGACATTTACATACCAGTGTCTCAGTGGGGCAGAGTGTCATTACTTTGACTAAGCCCTGGAAATTAAAAAAATTTTAATTCAAACGTTAGATTATATTGACTACAAAGAAACAACTATATTATCAATGGACACTAAAAATTCAGAGAAATGAGGGCAAGAGATTTAAAGATGAAGTAAATTTTTCCCTGAGCCTTTCATTCTACTGTTTTGTCTACAGGGAGCTTAGTACAATCCATTTTGTAAGTGCTATTGAGTGAGTGTTACAAAGTATATCGTTAGACGTAATTTTCAATTATGTCTAGAGTGGCAAAAAAAATGAAACCGAACATACAGAAATATAATCCATTAATTTAAAATAATCAGGCTTATTATACTAACAAAAGCCATATTTTTCTATTTAAATAGTGGAAAAACAATTTTCTACATTGACATCTACGGTAAGACCTACTTGGCTATGATAACTAACAAACAGTATAACTAATAAACAGGCAAAATAAATCACAGGAGGGAAAAAAAAATGTCTTTGTAGTAATGAGTTATACACGCCTTGATGGAGTTCTGAGGACTTGAGTTATGATAAAAGTAAAGGAGGGCTTCCCTGGTGGCGCAGTGGTTGAGAGTCCGCCTGCCGATGCAGGGGACGCAGGTTCGTGCCCCGGTCTGGGAGGATCCCACGTGCCGCGGAGCGGCTGGGCCCATGAGCCATGGCCGCTGAGCCTGCGTGTCCGGAGCCTGTGCTCCGCGGCGGGAGAGTCCACAACAGTGAGAGGCCCGCGTAACGCAAAAAAAAAAAAAAGTAAAGGACCTTCATTTTCCAGGGTTTCTACAGAACCAAAGTGTTGAGGACACAAGTTATATTTTTCCACTAGATGCTATGCTGTCAACTATAGAAGCCACTAGCCACATATAGCTATTTAAGTTTAAATTAATTTAAATTAAATAAAATTTAGAATTCAGTTCCACATTTCAAGTGAACATCTCAAGTGTTCAATGTGGCTAGTGGCTTTCAAACTGTATGGCACAGATAATAGGACAATTTTACTATCACAAAAAGTTCTATTGGACGGCAAGGCACTAGAGTTTTCAAAGGATATGGAGAAGAAAGTGAGAGAGGAGTCTGAAAAGACCTTTACTTAAGTTCAGAATAGGAAAGGGGCTTATTTCGAGATTAGAATACATATTTTACTTACCTGAGGTACAGTAAGAAAACTCTTGATTTCTAAATACTGGTGAAGTAGACTGTTGTCCTCTATTCTCAATAAACCATTCTCCAACAGATACTACAGATGAAAATATACGCAGAGATACATATATGGTAAAGTCAACAGCTGTATTTGTTAACATGACTATGTATTTAAATTATAATGGGTGCAAACAAATCTTACCAATCCTTTGGAGAAAACAGACTCTTCTGTTCTGGAAGAGAATATTAAAATTTATCAACATGGTTTTCTAAATTGCTTCAGAATTATTCTTCATTTTAGGAAAAATAAAGCAAAAATTGAAATTTAAATACTTAAAAAATACATATTAAGGAGAAATTCTATTGAAGAACCTAGTCAAAATTCTTAACCCACCTTTGATCTGTCTTTTGATTTGGCTACTGATATCCAAATCTAACCAAAAGCAGCCCATTCAGGGCTTATTTCCTGGTATCAGATCAGTAGATCTTCAACAGTAACTGCTAAGAAATCAATTATACCTGATATAATACTAAGTATTCTAATTGATTAATCGGTAAGATCTTCTCTTTATTTATATATATATATATATATATATATATATAAATGCTTTCCATTTGTGATTATTAAGTTTTACAATCACTGTTAACTAAATATTTAAGATCTGTGGCAAAAAATATTATCTCAGGCTCCAGGTTCTTATTCTAACCATACAAGGAATTAAAAATGTTATGTTTTTTGGCTCAATGACTAAACAGTTTGGAAATCTTAAGACTATAGAACTTAAGATTGAAATCAATACATATTCTCATTTTATGAATATAACAGAAGCTAAATAAAAATGTAAAATCATTAAGACATACATAATACAGTAAATTTACAGAGTTAATAACTACTTGTGCCAGGAGACCCTTGGAAATTCCTGCCTTGTAGGCTGAGGCTTTGGACATTTGCCATGTTACAAATCTTCCTTCACCTGGGAAGAGATGGGATTAATAAACTGTCACCAGTATTCCTAGAGGATAAGGCCCTGACTGATCTCAAGAGATAATTTAAACATGTTACAGAAAAAGAAAACAAAGCATATAGAGTTTGGCAAAATTCTTAAATATCTGTCTGGGAAAACTATGCATACCTGTTACTTGGTAATTTTTTTTAAAAAGGGGAAGTCTTCCTTCTTATTAGTGCCTCAAATGAGAAAAGCTATTGAATGATACCACTATCAATAATCTAAGTTATAAAAGATGGAGTTAAGACACTTCCTTCCTTTTGATGCAGTTCACAGATTGTGTCCATGAAGCAAAACCAAGGATGAATTTCTTTTATTGACCACCCCTCCTTAGATCGGACGAGGCTGCAGTGGGATAGAGGTGGTTTAATTTATCAACTTCTGAAATAAGCAAAGAAACCTTAGAAGCAGATGACTGGAAACCTCCTTAGGAGACAATATTTAAAAATTATCTTTAGTTTAAAATAAGAGGTTTTGTTGTAAAAACCTCCTTGGTTCATTTCTATCTCTGCTGTGAATATCTGCTTCACTATTTTATAAAATAATCAATTAATTAACTAGGGTCTGGCAAAGAGAAAGTAGTCTCCCCTGATCTTGACAAGGACTATTTTAACATTACTATTTAATTCTGAGATGCCATCTAAATGATCTTACCTTTGTAAAAGGACTTCAATATGCCCCATATTAAACTGCAAAAGGTATGATGGGCTAAAATAGAAAAAAAAATGTATATATAAACACACACACATACACACGCACTTTTAGTTTTACATACGTAAATACTGTTATGGGTTGAATTGTGTCCCCTCAAAAAAGATATGCTGGGGCTTCCCTGGTGGTGCAGTGGTTGAGAGTCTGCCTGCCGATGCAGGGGACACGGGTTCGTGCCCAGGTTCGGGAAGATCCCGCATGACGCGGAGCGGCTGGGCCCGTGAGCCATGGCCTCTGAGCCTGTGCGTCTGGAGCCTGTGCTCCGCAATGGGAGAGGCCACAGCAGTGAGAGGCCCGCGTACCGCAAAAAAAAAAAAAAAAAGATATGCTGGAGTCCTAACTGCCAGTATCTCAGCATATGACCTTATATGGAGAAAAAGTCTCTCTTTCTTAAAAAGTTGGGGTAGTGATGGGCAGGGACAGAGCAGGAACCCCCCCCCCCACCCTAGGGACAGGATTTTTACAAAGGTAATCAAGATAAACTGAGGTCATTAATATGAGTCTTAATCCAGTATGACTGGTATCCTTGTAAAAAAGGGAAATGTGGACAGAGACAAGCACACAGGGAGAATTCTATATGAACATGAAGGCAGAGACCGAAGTGATGCATCTACAAGCCAAAGAACATCAAGGACTGCCAGTAAACCACCAGAAGCTAGGCAAGAAGCATGGAACAGATTCTCCTGCACAGCCCTCAGAAGGAACCAATCCTGACCACACCTTGACCTCAGACTTCTAACCTCTAGAATGATAAGATAATAAATTTCTGTTATTTCAAGCTATCCACAGTGTGTGGTACTTTGTTATGGCAGCTCTAGCACACTAATATACATACCTAAGTCATTTTGGTGGTCGAGCGTGATTAAGGGTATATGCTCTGGGGTCAGACAGAACTATGTTTAAATTCCACCTATCCTACTAACTAGTTGTATGATCCTGGGTGGTATGTATCGTAACTTGTCTAAGCTAGTTATTTTCATCTGTAAAATGAGATAATGCTCTATTTAAAAGGGTTATTATAAAGATTAGATAATGTATACAAAGCTGTTATAGTGTTTAATACGTGGTAAACATGCAAGTGGTAGCTATTATTGCTATATTTACATACAAATATACTCCCAGGTATATTCATACCTAAATATACAAATTACACAAATACACCCAAGGCCTGCAACACAAATACACAATCTTTATTATCATGGACCTTAAAGTCTAAAAGGTGTTACATTATAGAAATATGTATTTTTTTTAAAGTTTTGATTAAAAATTTAGTTTAAAAACTATGGGAAATGAAACACAAGGTCAAGGTCATTGTAACAGGAAGATTCAGCCTAAATTGGGTGGTAAAGAAGGCTTTCCTCAGAAAGCTATATTTAGGATAAAGATGGTTCTAAGCATGTACAAAGATCTTATAGCAGGAAGGTTCATGACACATGTGAACAAGAAACCAGAAGATCTGTGTTACTGGAGCACAGTAAACAAGAGGAAAGGTGGTAGGAGATGAATCAGGACAATAAAGCAAGGACCAGATCATGCATAAGCTTGTCTCATGGGAAGGCATTTAAGACTTTATTCTTAGAGCCATTTAGGAAGCCACTGAAGGGTTTTCATTAGGGACGACTCTTAAAAGCTTCACTTTCTATGTGTTGAGAATAAATTGGATTAAAAGGGATTGAGGGTAGATATATAAATATCCACTCAGGATTACATTAATAATCCAGTGAAAAGATGATGGCAATTTAGACCACCCTATTGGTAAGTGGCCTAACAGCTTCAAAACCAAGCTCAGTTTAACACTTTGTGACTCTTGTCCCAATCATTCCTTAAGTCTATTTCAACACCTACCCACCCAACCACTTTCACTACTTGATGACTACTGGCTTTAAGGGATTATACACAGTAATATTTAGCATAAAAACATGTTTTGTTTATACTTCATTGAAAATGTACTAGTACATTAATAAACACATATTGGACATTAGATAAATGAGTTTGATGCTATTCCTTTCAGAATATATAAATAAACAATAACTCCTACCTTAATACCATTGGAAGCTGATCAATACTGATGCCCTGTACAAATACTAGATATGCCAGAGAAGCCATAGAGTCTGATAACTGTTTGTCTTCTTCTTCCTCAAATTCAAGATAATCCCAAGTCTTCTTTTTCCTTCCATGATTAAAAATCATTTTGAGGAAAGGGTGTCCAATTGCTGATAAAAATCCCTGTGAAATGGATAAAAAAGGAAGCTATAGCAGACACTCTACTGTGCCCTCTCCCACCCCATATTCACATCCTATAAAATCCCCATCCTATAAAATCCCCTCCTCTTCAGTGTGGATGGGACCTGTGAGACTTGCTTCTAACCAACAGAATATGGCAAGATGCCACCCCTATGATTAGATTATGTTATATGGCAAAAGTGAAGGGATTTTTGCAGATGTAATTAAAGTCCCAAGTCAGCTGATTTGAGTTGAGAAGAGACACTATTCTCCATGGGCCCGACTTAACAGGAAGAACGTTTTTAAACAGGATCCAGGCCCTCCTTAAGAGTCAGAAACTCACCCTTGCTGGCTTTAAAGAACTAATCTGCCAAGTTATGAGGGGGCCTATGAAGAGGGCTGTCTGTCAAGGAACCACAGGCAGCTTCTAGAAACTGAAAGTGTTCTCTGGCCAGCAAGAAAATGGGGACCTCAATCCTACAAGTTCAAGAAGATAAGTTTTTGCCAACAACCTGAAGGAACTAAGTGGGTGGGAAGATGAAAAAGTTCTGGAGATGGATGGTGGTGATCGTTACACAACAATGTGAATGTACTTAATGCCACTGAACTATACAGTTAATGGTTAAAATGGTAAATTTTATATATATTTTGTCACAATTTAAAAAATGCTTCAGAGATATTTGAGAACAATCTAAAAATGTGAGACATACAAGTATCATGAAATGACAGTAAACTACTCAAATGAAGAATATTCTAGGAATGCTCTACTGACCACTGTTTGCCTGGATACGGAATGGGCAGGAGGAACACTGGCCAGTGGCTGAAGAGACAGAGGAAACAGTACTGATACCTCAGGTCATATGGGCTCTTGTAGGAGAAAGAGAAGCATCCCTGCCTGAGTTAACTGACTACAGTTTTATGTTTGTTCATTTGTTTTAAGGGGGGAAGGAAAGAGAAAAAGAGAGCCTTAAGAAATACAAGGTCACTCCTATGCCTCTTATACCATTTCCAATTCTAGCGTGCTGGAAAGCACCTGACCTTCAGTATCCAATGAAATTAATCTGAGTTTTGGCTCTACCACCTATTAGCTGTTAGATACTGGTTTAGTTACCTAACCTCTTTAAAGCTTCAGTTTCCTTATCTAGAAAACAACATAATACGTATGTCAATATTTATTGAGAAGCTCCACAAAAAAGCTTAAGAAAGTTAAGGTCACAACAAACTACTATATAGAAGTCAAGGGAATGATGGAAACAGCTAAGCTAAAGCTGACCTTCCACATATTCACTCATTTATTCAATAAATACTTGAGTGCCAGGCACTGGGCCTGCCACTGTAGAGACTTAGAAAGCCAAATAACACTTTTCTGGTCTTCAGGGAGTTAAAACCTGCCTACTCCAGATGGCTCCATTAGTCATTTCAGAACACAAAAATCAACCATGGAAAATAATCCTCAGTCACAAGAGACTGCTATTCAGCCACCAGATGCTAAATAAATACTGATTTTCGAAGCCTTGCATTCTTGTTATATCCATAAAACAAAAATTTATTGTATTCAGATTCCAAATGTCCTCTTAATCAAGAAGCTCCATTTCTTCATTCAGCCAATGCTAGATGTGTTTTGGGTTTTTTTTTCCAGAGGAAGGTTATTAGCCTTTTAAAAAATCATTATATGTAACCAGATCCTACAGTGCTGCTGTAGATATTTGGGGTCCATCTGTGTCCAAATAGGGTCTTCACTATCTATCCACACACCATCCAGCAGGCTTGCTCAGACCCAACATACCTGCGCCTCTACAATTTCTCAAGGCAGTCTTTGCCCTTTCATGAAATGTTCCTATGCTGCTGCCCCTGGGACATTCAAGCAGTTCTATATCAAAACAACTTGTGCCAGAGGGATGGCTGAGGCATGCCACATTTACCTATACTTCTTCAGCATAGAACAGAAGGCACCTCCTCACTTCACTTCCTACCCTGATTTCACTTCTATTTCTTAACTGCTTTGTGCTTCCTCACTGTTGGCTTTACTTGTAATGTGCCTTCCACTGACTGAGACCTTAGAACCTCTTCCCTATACCCTCAACCTCTTCATAGGATGCTGACTCTATCTCACTGCTGTCATTAAACCTGACTGGTTTCTGGTGGGAGCTGCTCATACTCTCACACCTCTGACATTGCACAGCGAGGAAGGCAGCAGTAGGAAAGGGTGGTATGGGTAGAGGCTTAGTATTATCTTGGTTCTTCCTGCACTCTCAGGCAAAAGCACATTTTCCTTTGAGGCAGGTGCCATACTGCCCTTTATCTGTCCTCATCTCTGTCATACGCTGACTTCCTGGTCATTTCCCCATGTTCACGGAAGACTGGTACCTGCTCACATCCTTTTTCTCTATCCAACTCCTGCTATGATCCTAGAAAAATTGAATGTTCTTGTAGATAACTCCTGTAACAGGCCAGCCTCATGGTTTTTCTGACCACTAAATTCTAATGACCTTAATTTCTAATCTGTTTTGGCACCTAATTCAATCCTGGATCTCTATCAAAATTTGGAGCTATTCCATATTAGATACCTAAACTCCAGCATCTCATTTTTTGACCACATGCCAACCTACTCATCTATCTCTAACTTCTCTAGTCTTGTTATGCCTTCATTTTAACCTACCCATCTGTCCCCTCTTAATCCCCTTCTTTCCCTAACCAACCAATGCACTATTAGTTATTTGAACTATCTGCACCCTATATTTCCGTTAGCTACGTCTACGCAATAAAATGCCAGCCTTGGAAAAACAGCTACAAACCACCTTCTCTACTTCTACACCCAGGTAGCTGAGTACTGCTTGAGAAAAATCACAGAAAAATAGTATTATCACTATAGTTGTGGTCTCCAACCACAGTCGCCAAGTGCTTAGCACTACTGACTAATGTTTTCTTTGTCTTCTACCTCTCTTTTCTTTCCACTCAATATTCCAAACCTTTACCAGTTTCCTGAAGCCCCTTGTTCAGTCCTCATTTCCGCCTCTTTTTTTTTGTGGTACGCGGGCCTCTCACTGTTGTGGCCTCTCCTGTTGCGGAGCACAGGCTCTGGACGTGCAGGCTCAGCGGCCATAGCTCACAGGCCTAGCCGCTCCACGGCATGTGGGATCTTCCTGGACCGGGGCACGAACCCATGTCCCCTGCATCGGCAGGCAGACTCTCAACCACTGCGCCACCAGGGAAGCCCTCCACCTCTCATTCTTAAGGGATCTGAGGACAGTGGGTCTGATTCCCTCAATTATAATAATATTAATAATTATATTATAATAATAATATAATTCCCTCAATTATAATACTCCATTTCTGCTACAAATTTTTCTACCTACATACCAGCTCTTCCCTCTTCCTCTCCAGGTATCCTCAATCCCATGCCCAGCTGTCTGCTCTCCTTGAGCCACATTATTTCAGTTATCCCATAATACTTCTCTTTCCCCCTGTGATGGTTCCCACCCCTTCAGTCTATAAACATGCTCACACCTCCTGTCTCCCCCAGTTACCTTCCAATCTAAGGCTGTGTCTTCTCTATTGCCTCTCTTCTTCCTTATTCATCCAAACTCTTAAAGAATAGCTTATACTAGTCATCTCCTTTTTCTCATTTTTCATGCACTCCTTTATCTAGTCCACTGATTTTTGTCTCCCACACTCCACTCAAACTGCTCTTGCTAAGATTATCAATGCCATCTTACTTCCTAAATCCAACGGATGCTTTTCAACTCCTACTCTACAGACTATCTCTGCTGCTTTTAACAGTAGCAATCATTTCCTTCTTCCTGAACTCTACTACCCCAGTTTCTGTGATATTTTCATCACCTCTTTGACTCTCCTTTCTTGGTCTCTTTGGTGGGCTCATCTTAAGCGCTGGTACCCTACAGGATTCGGTCCTGAACGCTTTTCCTTTCTCACATTGATCTACCGCTTTGGGTAATCTCATCTACTCTTTTCCAAAATTTGCTCCTTAAAAACCTGTTGTCTCTGGGTATTAGAGATACATATATTAGAAATTATTGTTAATCTTGTTAGGTGTCATAATGGCATTGTGGTTATGTTTTTTAAAAAGTCTTTACCAATTAGAGAAGCATACATAAAGACTCACAGATGAAATGATATATCTAGACTTTCTATAAAATACTACAGCAAAAAAAGAGGGAGGCTGGGGGTGGGGGGGAGGGATGAACTGGGAGATTGGGACTGACATACACGCACTACCGTATATAAAATAGATCACTAACAAGGACCTACTGTATAGCACAGGGACTCTACTCAGTACTCTGTAATGGCCTATTACAGAGTAAGAATAAGAGTGGATATATGTATATGTACAACTGAATCACTTTGCTGTACACCTAAAACTAACACAACATTGTATATCAACTATACTCCAATAAAAATTAATTTTAAAAAATTAAAAAAAATAAACTAACTTTACATTGCTTATCAACTCAAAATAAAAAGAGGGAGGCTAGATAAAACAAGACTGGCAAAAAGGTTGATAATTGTCAAAGCGGGGCAGGAGGTACATGAGAGTATGTTATATTGTTCTATTTTTATGAATGTCTTAAATTTCCATAATAAAAAAAAATTTTTAAGTAAAAAACCCCCTACTGCTTGCTGTGTATTCTCTACCTTAATTATTGGTAACTTCACCTGTCCTGTTAACTAAGCAAAAAACCTTGTCCATAACTCAACCTTTTTACTATTCTTCTAAATCCAATCCATTACCAAACTTTGCTAATTTTATCTACCTATAAAGTTCTCAAATCTGCCTTCTCTTCTTTCCATACTCAGGCTCTCATCATTATCACTTAACTCCCAAAAGACACCTAACCCATCTCCCTACTTCCACTCTTAGTTAAGTTCATCCTCCAATAAAGTGATGAACTCAAAACAGTTTGATTACATCACTCCCAGGCTTAAAATCCTTAACAGTTTCCAACTTTCATAGACATCTTGGAGTACATATATCACATATGGTGCTGTTTATATTGGATCCAGAGGTTTACACTGTACTCTAGTATTGGCAACAATGAAGAGGCCCCAGGCTTTTATGTGCTCCTGGGAAAATCCCTTCCCCAATCCCTCTTCATCACTCATAACCTCTTTACCGCTACCTTGACCATCAGCATTAACCCCATTAAACTATGTATCTGTTTATATCAGTTACCAAATCATCTCTCATCCTCAGAAGCTATTTCCCCTAAAGTTCTGAAATCTCCTCTCCTAACTCCTCCTATCCCTCCTCAAATTTCTAATTCAGGATACAGAGGGCTGACTGTAAGTTAAACACAGATTTTTGACTGAGCAGAGTTGTGGTGCCCCTACCCCCTGGGCATTGTTCAAGGGTCAACTATATAATATGATAGGATCTTTTTAAAAATTATATATGTATATATTTATTTATTTATAAGTATTAGAGCAGAAAAAAGTCTGGAAGGTGTTGTGAAATAACAGAAAAAATATATATATTGGTCTCTGCTAATGGTTGCTGGCACGGGGCTCCTGAAACCCTTTTTTTTCTTTTTTTCCTGAAACCCTTATAATTTCCTAAGTGATAAGAGCACTAGGAACATCTCTCGTTCTAACGTTTGTCTTTAACCCTGTCCCTGACAAAGAGCTCTAAAACCTCTGTAAATTCTTAAATGATAAGACATTAGGAGCATCTTTTGTTCTATTAAAGTGACTCTGAGTGGGCACTAAGATGGTTCCTGGATGGGGGGTGGTAATGAGAAAGACCAAGCCATGATTAGAAGCTTGGAATTTTGAGCCCCATCCCTCAGTTCTGTAGAGAGGGGAGAGGGACTGGAAACGGAGTTAATATCTTATCATGCCTAAATGAGGAAGCCTCCATAAAATCCCCAAAGTATGGGTTTCAGAGAGCTTCCAGGTTAGCGAACACATCCACATACTGGGAGCGTGACACACTCCAACATCATGAGAACAGAAGCTCATGCACTTGAGACCCTCCCAGACCTTGACCTATGTACAATTATCTCTTCATTTGGCTGTTCTATCTCTTCATTTGGCTGTTCATCTGCATCCTTTATCATATCTTTTAATAAACTAGTAAACATAAGTAAGGGTTTCCTTTAATTCTGTGAGCCGTTCTAGCAAATAATCGAACCCAAAGGGGAGGAGGTCATGGAACCTCTGATTTGTAGCCAAGTCAAACAGAAGTTGTGGGTAACCTGGGGACCTAACACGAGCAATTGGCATCTGAAATAGGGAGCAGCCTCATGGGACTGAGCCCTTAACCTGCAGAATCTGATACTATCTCCAGGTAGTTAGTGTCAAAATTGAGTTTAACTGTAGGACACCCAGCTGGTGCAGCAGAATTGTTTCGTGTGGGAAAGAAACCCAATGGGACTTCCCTGGTGGCTGCATTGGTAGGCTGATTCCCTCAGAGGTTAGGAATCTGCCTACCAATGCAGGGGACACGGGTTCAAGCCCTGGTCCAGGAAGATCCCACATACGGTGGAGCAACTAAGCCTGTGTGCCACAACTACTGAGCCTGCGCGCCTAGAGCCAGTGCTCTGCAACAAGAGAAGCCACCGCAATGAGTAGCACACGCACCACAATGAAGGGTAGCCCCCGCTCGCCGCAACTAGAGAAAGCCCATGTGCAGCAATGAAGACCCAACACGGGGGTTGGGTCAAAAATAAATAAATAAATAAATTTATTTTTTAAAAAAAGAAAGAAAAGATAAAACCCCCACACATTTTGTGACCAGAAATGCCAGAAGTGAAGTGTTCTGAGTGAAAGTAAAGGAAAAAGACACAAAAGGAGAACTGTAAATTTTTCCAATACAGGTGTTAATATTATTTATATCTAGTTATTGAAATTATTGCTGTTCGTTTTTCATCTTTTTATCTATATTCTATAAAAAAATACATATTGCTTTATTAATAAATGTATCAATTTACATGCCCATGTGCAGTATATGAGAATACAGCAGGTAATATTTTAGATTATAGCAGATTTTATAACATTAAATTAGCTGTACTTACTATTATTTCAGATGCAAAACACCTTAAAGGATCATCTCCAGTGTCATCAGACTGCTCAAGGAATTGTGCTGTCAGCAAAGGGCATTTCAAGCTTCTGAAACAACTAAAATTTAAGAAATGGGTAACGATGAATACAGCACTTCCTAAGTATAAAATACCTAGTTTTCACATGAAAAATAACATAAGCACCAATAACCCAATGGCCTGTAAAACAGGTGATATAAGATCCTTCTTACTAGTAATGGGGAGAGCATGAGAATACCTTGCTAGATTCAATGCAGAGAGTCACTTCCATGTCTGGACTATACCAATGGATACTGAATATTTATCTTAGGACCAGTGCTAGTGTATATGTAGTTTTCATTAGTTTAAGGAAAATCAGGACAATGCAGTAATTTTTTCATAAAGCTATATTTGTTTAATTTAGAAAATCAAATTTATTCTGTGATTAAGCCTTACCTATTTTAGTTAAAATATGTTTTCTTTCATGAAATAATGGGTTTTATAAATGGTAAAAAATGCTTTAATGTCCTAACCCGACAAAATAGAAAGCTAACAGTGGTTTTAGTCTCAAAATTTTAAAAATAAAATTACTGGTCCATATTGTTCAATATAATCCAGTCCAGCACTACCTAAGAGTCTCATATATAATTAAAGCCCCATATATAATTAAAAATTTTTTAGTAGTCACATTAAAAAAGTAGTAAGAGACAAGAAAAATTAATTTAAATAATTTCTCTTATTAACCCATATGTCAGAAACATTATTTCAATATGTTACCAGTATAAAAATTGAGGTATTTTAGTATTTCTTTTAATAACAAGTCTTCGAAATACAGGGAGGATTTTACACTTAGAGCACTAAATTTGGACTAACCATATGTCAAGTGCTTGACAGCCATACTGAACAGTGCATACATAGTCTACAGCAGGGGTCCCCAACCCCTGGGCCACGGACCAGTACTGGTTCTCGGCCTGGTAGGAACCGGGATGCACAGCAGGAGGTGAGCGGCGGGTGAGCCAGCGAAGCTTCATCTGCCGCTCCCCATCACCCCCCATGGCTCCCCATCACTTGCATTACCGCCTGAACCATCCCCCACCTCCTGCCCCTCCCCATCCGTGGAAAAATTGTCTTCCACGAAACTGGTCCCTGGTGCCAAAAAGGTTGGGGACTGCTGGTCTACGGTACCCCTGGAGTGAATGCTACTGGGTTCTCTGCTACTGTTTTTGTTGTCAAATTGGAAGTTCAGCTGTCTGGTGCACCTTCTGCTGCTTTCAAAGGGAGAGTAAAAACATAATTCCCCTGCAGAAAACCAGATTCTTTGCGCTACACCCATCTATTTCCTTCACTGCTATTATTCACTTACCATGGCAAGTAAAGGCAACCCATAGAAGAATATAAGTAAACTAAACAAATGGATTTTGGTTTCATTTTTTTAAAATATCGATGCTTCATTAAATGCCCATGTTATATCAACTGAACTCCATATTCTTCTAAAATTCAAAATTAGAAACTAGATTTAAATTTCCATTGCAAACAAATAAAACAAAGAAACATAAAATAACTGAACTATCACTTAAGTCCATTATGAATTATTCTTAAAATATACTTACAATTTCAGTATTTCATCCTTTAATTTTTCATTTTCCATTGAGCTTTCCTTGTTATCAATGACATCTTCCACAAAAGGCTTAGTGAACTCTATTAAGGCCTTGCAGCACTGACAAAGGCCATAGTCATCTGCTTGTATTTGTTCTTTTGAGTATGGAACAGGAAGGAGAGACAGCTGACTCCAAAGCGTAGACAATGCTAATCCAACTGAATATGCCTTGTTGTTACGAAGTTTCTGAATCACTAAAACAGAGACCAAGTTGTTACTTGAGGCAGCCTCATCAAGTATGCTAAACATGGGAGAAGTCCAATAAATGCAGAAGTACAACACATATTTCCCCCCCATATTTTGACAACTCTGATATCAGGATGACATATCATAGCTTAACTGGCAGTATTTTTTTCCTTCTTAGGGGTTCATAAAATAATGGAGCATCTTACAATCATGGCACTTTACAACAGATGCCATCAAATTTTGTTCAGGTATGTTTACACCACAGGTTACATACTTAAAACGAAAACACTTCTTTCCATATTTTTTGGTTGTTATAAGTATAAAATAGGAACAAGTGTCTTGTAAACTATAAAGCACTGTAAAAATGAAAGGCAGTAGTATTAGATTTTTTTCTAGAAGACTTTAAATATTTCAAGTTATACAAAGCTGTTGGGAATTCACATTTAAAATAAATTTACTCTAGCTTCTGATTTTGGGTCCTTCTACCAGACTCTGAGTTATATGTATGTTATAAAATGAAAAAGTGGTCTCTTCCCATGCATAAATACTGTCTGCCTTGGTTGCCAAAGTCCATTACTTATCAATACTATTTTTGCACTCAGTTATGGAAACTTTTCTTTCCACACTTGTTTCATTGTTCAGTAGTACCTTTGTTATTCCCAATCCCAACCTCCTAAAGCAAAGGCTGAGCAATGCCCTGCCCGATACTGTTCTTAATTAAGATACATGACTACCACAATGCTATCAAACTGAGCACTGCAGAGGCAATCCTTTAAATATGTTTACAGGAAAAATTCTAAATATAAGCTGCAGATAGGAAGGTTAAGCAAAAACTATAGGTCACAACAAAGCACATGAAAAAGAGCATGACATTCAACAAAATATTTACTGGGTACCATCTCTGTGCCAGGTATTGCCAACTTTCTATGAGTAGCAGGATTCAAACTCGCATTGCTATTACTAGTTTAAGCAGAGTACTAAATAATTAGGCATAAACTATGGGACTTCCCTGGTGGCACAGTGGTTAAGAATCCACCTGCCAATGCAGGGGACACAGATTCAAGCCCTGGTCCAGGAAGATCCCACATGCTGCAGAGGAAATAAGCCCGTGCACCACAACTACTGAGCCTGTACTCTAGAATCCATGAGCCACACTACTGAAGCCTGTGCACCTAGAGCCTGTGCTCCTCAACAAGAGAAGCCACTGCAATAAGAAGCCCCTGCACTGCATCGAAGAGTAGTCCCCGCTCGCTGCAACTAGAGAAAGCCCACGCACAGCAAACAAAGACCCAACGCAGCTAAAAATAAAAAAATAAATTTATATAAAAAAAATAATTAGGCATAAACTTTGCTATAGTGTTGACATCTTGGAATAATATCAAGGCACTTACACAAATAAAACAAGAAACACTTAGATGTCAATATACTTATTACCTGTTTGTAATGGCCGAAGTAAAAGAAGAATAATTTGGGATATCTGTTTTCCAGAGGGTTCTTCAATCAGCTCAAGCAAACCCAACAATAATTCCTTTGGATTACATAACTATAAAAATATTCACAATTGAACCTGTTTAATACAAGTTGTATTTAAAGCCACATGATTATTATTTTTAAAAGGCATATACTGAGACAGTATAATTATTTTTGTTTAACAGTAAAACACCTCATAAAAAGTTTTTAAAAAATACACTAGCAGGGAGAATGGATACATGTATATGTATGGCTGAGTTCTTTTGCTGTGCACTCAAAACTATCACAACATTGTTAATCGGCTATACTCCAATATAAAATAAAAAGTTAAAATTAAATTTAAAAAAATACACTAGCAAAACAGAGAGTCTGAGATTCTGTGAAAGCAAGAAGTCAAGGGTCTCCCAATGGACAACTACATTTAAGAGACTTAAATTCCTGACTAATGGAAAAGTTAGAGAAATAGGGGAAAGGAGAGCCTGAACACCAGAGCTGAGGTTTCCTCTGAGCTTTGCCTGTCTACTCTGAAGGCTGCCTTTGTCTCCCAGGGCTTCCAGCAGGTGGGATCTTTCTGTCTCATACTGCTAGGGTAGTTAGATGAGTGTAAAGTCTCTTTTGTTTTTCCTGAACAGACAAAACTTTGCGTTGCTTTCTGACTGGTTATATTTTATCGCCTCACTTGCCTTGTTTCTCTAGAAGCTCTCATAGTTAATAACTAATATCTAGGGAGTTCCCTCTTTTCAAGTACATATTTGTGTCTATTTACAGTGACCTCTAAGTGGCTTCTTATGTCCTTTCTCTTAGAGTTTCTCTCTTGTAACCATCATTTTTGGCTTATAACTCTATTAACCTTTTACTCAGAGTCTACCTAAGGCTGTCAGTCACCACTAACCTATTTCCTACTCTTATTTCCTCTGTTATCACTGGCATTCTAGGTTTTTCATATTCTTTTAGGGAACATACCATAGAAGAAAGAACACTCATATTTGATTTTAGTTCCAGCGTTGCCAAAACATCAGTGTGGTCTGAAACTACCTCTTTAAAGCATGAATTTCACATCTGAACAATAAGCTACTTTTTAAAAAATAGAGCTTTTTAGGCCTCTCTCTGAAGATTCTGAATCAGTGGGTCTAAGATGAGGTCAGATAATTCTTACATCCAGAAAATCTGGGAAAAATGAAATGGACTGGCCCATCCAATAAATAAGGATGGGCCTTTTCTCCAAAGAGTTCCCACCTATACTTTCATGAACTAAAAGCTTTCTCACCAAAAACATTAAAGGGAATTATAAAACATTGCTGTGTATTGTGACAAAGAGAATCTAGTTGTGTTAACTTACCTTTACCAATAAATCAAGCATCAGAAAATAATACTTTCTTTTATCATGTTCCTTATCATTCCATAAAAGGTATCGAACAACAGGACCAACAAGATTCCAGCCCATATTCTTAATGATGACCTGTAAAAACATTTTCATAGTACAATAAAGCAAATACTGCCATCTACAGGACTCTCACAGTGAGCTTTCTTAACCTGGAGGAGCTGACAATTTCCTCTAAAACAGGAAAGATGAGGCAAGTGAATCCATGAACATCTCACCATTGACTTCCTAGGGTTGGCTGTTAACAGGTAACAGCATTCTAAAATAGTTTTTAATACTTTCACTGAGGAAAGGCAAATGGGTCTTTACTTTTAACCAGGTAATTTGGTCTTTCCCAGTTTTTAAATAGTTCCTCTAGGGCGTCCCTCGTGGCGCAGTGGTTGAGAATCCGCCTGCCAATGCAGGGGACACGGGTTTGAGCCCTGGTCCGGGAAGATCCCACATGCCGAGGAGCAACTGAGCCCGTGTGCCACAACTACTGAGCCTGCACTCTAGAGCCCATGAACCACATATACTGAGCCTTCATGCCACAACTACTGAAGACCATGCGCCTAGTGCCCGTGCTCTGCAACAACAGAAGTCACCGCAATGAGAAGCCTGCGCACTGCAATAAGAGCAGCTCCCGCTTGCTGCAACTAGAGAAAGCCTGCGCACAGCAACGAAGACCCAACGCAGCCAAAAATTAATTAATTAATTAATTAATTTAAATGCTAAAGTATAGCAGGAGAATAGTCACTTCTACCTGGGGAAGGCAAGAAAGGCTTCCCAGAATAGGTGATAGCTATGCTAAGGCTTGTTAAAGAAACAGAAGTTTATCAGGCATAGATAGGTGGGAAATACATTCAAGGCTCAGAAACAGCATTGTGCTAGGACTTAACATGTCCTAGAGAACTAGCAACAGAAAAATGTCAGGGTATGTGGACACATAGTTCAGAAAAGGAGATGCTATCTGTTTACATCTTTATTTATCAACTGGAAGTTTTAGTGTTTGTCTTACCAACCTGCATGAGGTCCCTATATGTTAATATTCACTTCACTGTATTTACGACAAATTGTCATTTGGTTTTTTGGTTGTCCTAATTTTTTATACAGCAAAATACAGTGATTTTTTTTCTTTGGTCCCTTTTCTAGTGCTTTTAGGTCTAAAACGGTTTTCCCCTTGAGATACATAAATACTCATTTAAATTAGAAAAAATAAATATATATACACATATACTTATATATACACACATATATACACATATATATACATATATACTCATATACACACACACACACACATATATTGCCTTTTTATTCAGTAAGATTTACATTGGAAACATGGCATAAAATGAAGCCTTAAATTGATTTTTTTTAAACAAATAGCAAAACAATCATGTTTTTTATCTAATGGGATAGCTTCCATTGATCTCTCTGAATATTTTTTTTGCACTAGTTTTTTCTTCTGCCTGGCACACTCTTACCCAGACAGTCCCATAGCTTACTGTGGGGCTGTCTCTGCTTCCTTCAAATTTCTGTGCAATTTCACCCAACACAACCCATCCCCCTGATCATGCTGCATTATTCTCTATAGAATTTATCACTTTCCAACTTACTAAATGATTTATCTGTCTTTGCTAGAATTTAAGATCCATATGGGGCACTGATTTTTGTTCATTACTGTATCTATTCCCAGCATCTAGAGTAGGGCCTGTTACAAAACAGATGTTCCAGGGCTTCCCTGGTGACGCAGTGGTTGAGAGTCCGCCTGCCGATGCAGGGGACACGGGTTCGTGTCCCGGTCCGGGAAGATCCCACATGCCGCAGAGCAGCTAGGCCCGTGAGCCATGGCCGCTGAGCCTGCGCGTCCGGAGTCTGTGCTCCGCAACAGGAGAGGCCACAGCAGTGAGAGTCCCGCGTACCGCAAAAAAAAAAAAAAACAGATGTTCCACAAACACAGGTTGAATTATGTCTATTACTTCTAAGCATGACAAATTATCCTCTCTCCAAAGATCTGATATTATGTCTTGTTTTCTTCTATCTTTTCTGTGGCCTGACTTTTAATATTTAGGTCTTTACTAATCGGGAATTTATGTTATATATTATTATAACACATATAATTTTTCCAAATTACTAAATATCAACAGTGCTGATGTTGAAAACCCCTGCACTGTAGTGTCTTAGGACAAACTACCATTCCTGTGACTTAAAGAAAAATTTTTTTACACAAAGCAGATTAATAGTAAATCTTGATCAATCTTGATTGTGTCACCTGCAAGTAAACTAAGGTGCAGTTTTAAACTCTGTCTTATCAATATCTGAACCTTTAAATTTAGAAGACCACATTACAAAGGTGATCCTCAAGCTATCAAGGCTAGGCCTCACTATGCTTAAGTCTATCACAATCACCTAATCTCTAAGAGTGACACACAAATCTACATCTTAATGTTGTATTTCTCTACTGAGCTCTAAACATTACTTTTCGATTGCCTGCTGCATCTTAAACTCAACGTTGCCAAACAATGCCAACTTATTTGTCCTCTGCCAGGGAACTTTCTCTCCTCCTTAAGTTGCCTGTTTCTGTTCAGGATGTATTGTCTTCTCAGAGGCTAGAAACCCCATCACCTTTGCCACCTCACAATCAGTCCTCTCTCTTCTACTCTAAAACTTCCTTTCAAGTGCTACACTGTGCTAACCAGAGGCAGAGCAGAATCGTTAAGAGCTCTGGAAACAGGCTGCACAGGTCTGAATGCCTGATGCCACATAAAAGCTGATACTTTTGTGCAAATCACTTATCATTCAGTGACTCTTTCCTTATCTAGAAAATCCTATCTCATGGGATTCAGGAGAGACTAAGTGAGTTAAAAGATGTAAAGCACCTAAGACAGCACCTGGCACATAGTAGATCTCAATAAATATTATTAACTTTTATTAATTTTATTATTAGCTAAAAGTAAGGTACTCTCAAAGATAATCCTCTGAGAATGCAATTGGGAAAAATCAAGGAGTTAAAGAAAGCATTAAATTTATTTTATTTGGGGCTACAAAGGTATTATAAACACATATCAAAAACAAATGTACTAAATAAAATGTGCTAATTTTTATTTTAAAAAATTATAAATAAAAAGGGATAAGACCTTTGAACTAGTAAGAGATTCTATAACAATGTATGATTAAAAAGTTTTAGTAATCTCCTAAATACAATCAAGGTGCCCTGGATATAATCCTAGGCCAGCATGACTAGATTGTGATATCAACAAAGAAAATTTTTTTTTTTTTTTTTGGCCATGCTGCATACCATGGGGGATCAGAGTTCCCTGAGCAGGGATCAAACCTGCGCCCCCTGCAGTGGAAGCGCAGAGTCTTAACCACGGGACCGCCAGGGAAGTCCCCCAAAAGAAAACTTCTGTATAAATAAATAGGACTATAAATGAAGAACGATTATGTTCCTGGAAAGAAGATGATCTTCCCTTATATAAGAAGAGGGGTGGGGATGGGGGAGGGGTTCAAAGACACAAAATTAGGCAGTGTTGTCAACACTGTGTCCCAGCTGTTCCTGATCCCAAAAACATCCTTTCTCATTGTGCAGAATGATTTCTCAAGACAATTGTAGCTGGATGATATTGGCCAGTAAGGTCATCCAGCTCTCCCAAAATATGATCTTACTTAATATTTGGTTTCCCATATACACCTGGCTGAAGGAAAAGAATGTGCTGATGACCAAAAATGAATATGTAGCCTGGCTGATACTTATATTTCTCAATGTTTCTCAATGTAAATTGCTAATTCAAATACCACTTTGATCTCTAAACCAAAAGTAATCCCCACTCTTCTAAAGCATTTTACTTACATTTCAACTATAACACTTACTCTGGAGAAGCTAAATGAGTTAACAGATATAAAGTATCTGTTTATTCTGCCTCCTATTGCTAGTTCTTTACATGTTTATCTCTTCCACCAGACTGTAAGCACCTTAAAGTATATAATTAGTCCTAATTCCTTTTTATTTTCCACAGTTTTCTACTGTGGAAATTTAAGTTGATTCTTAAATGTTTGCTGAAAAAAATAAATGGATGAATAATAGCATCATGTGGCTATTCTCTTCCTAGTAAAGACTGAAAAGTACATACAAAGATTATACTTACCTTATTCTCTTCATTTTGAATAATTTCTAATAGCTGATCTATGTGCCCTTCATCTATGCATCTTTGGCCTGCTAACTGAAACAGGCCAAAATCTTCCTCTTTGAAGTCTTGCTCTTCTAGGATTTGCTGGCAAAAACAAAATAAACAAAAAAAACAGTAATTTTAGGCAAATGAAAATTCAATAACTACTTGACTTATTTTATCTCTCTCTAAAAAAAGAAATGTTTAAATTCTAGATAAGGTGCACATAAGCGTATATATGAAAATTAGGATTAGCCTAAAAATACTTTAATAAATCATCTTGAAATCCACTGTACCAAAGAAATCTATGAGAAGGATCAGTAAATTATAAAGATTATAAAGATTATTTCTCCAAGTGACATACTCCAATCTGTCTTCCTGCCTTCATGCTATTTATTCATAGGTCAAAAAAAAGCAAGGATTAAAGAAGATTAACAATTTGAGTGACTGCAGATGTAATTAAAAGTAATCTGTGCTCTGCCCATATTTTGAAAGATTATTTAACTTCATAAAAAGAAAAAGAAAAAATTACTTACACATCTCTTTATTATGGAATGAAGTTCCTCCACAGCCATTCCTTCTTGTTTTTCCTAGTTTTGATGCTGAAATGTACTAACATAAGACAAACTGTTAACTATCAGTAATACTATATTGAAGTATTAATAAGTTGTTTCATTTTGATTATTAATAAATACAATACAGAAAATGGAAAGTTTTAAAGCTGAAATGGTTTTACTGAAAGTTAGTATGTTAGCCTAAGAAAATTTAAAGAAAGAAAATCCTCCTGTTTAATCTTTTAAGTTTCCCTGGAGCATAATTTTGAAAGATAAACTCAAGGAAAAAAAAATCCTTTAGTGCACTCCCAAGAGGCAGCTCAAATTTGGACTACAAGGGCTTAAAAAGGCAGTCTTTTTTACTCCAAAAGGTGGGCCTGAAATCAGTTCTAATCATCAGGGAATTTTTTATTTTTTAACCCACTTGACAGAAAATGGAGTGCAACACAGCTCACCCGGAGGGGGTGAAAGTTGAGATGTCCTCCACCGCCAAGTGTGACCAGGGCATTTGTACGAGATGTAGCCCCCCCAATATAATCAATCGAGCTAGTGAAAACACTGTATCGCACGGAGGCAAGGCAACAGGCCGCCCTCAGGACAACACCGTTGCGTTCCCACGGGCCATCGTTTCCCCCGGAGGGAAGGCCCGTTCCACGCCCCGCAGGAGGGGCGGGGGGTCGGTGGTATCCTCACAGCAGCGCGCTCCAGGGCGGATAAAACCCCAGCGCGCGTGCAGGCGGCATCCAAGGGAAGCCATTTCTCCCTGTTCCCGCCTGCGTCGGCCTTCGGGCCCCAGACCTCGCGGGGGCGCCGGGTTTTCTGAGACTCACCGTCCACCGCGAGCCCCGGCCGCCCGGGACCCCCGGTACACCCACTTACCCGCCAGGCCTCTCGCCGCCCTCCTTCTCCTTCTGCTCCTCCTCCTCCTCCTCCGGCAAAGCAGGCCGCTTTCCTGGCCCCGCCCCACCCCAGCCGGCCCCGCCCCGCGCTACGCGACGGGAGGCGGAGTCTTAGGGGAAAGGCTCCTGGGCCGGTTCCGACGCCGACGACGCTGCCAATGGCCGACTGGGTCGGGAAGGTCCCTGCCGGCCGTAAGGCCCGGGGTCCTCGCGCCTCCCGAAACGTCGCAGGTAGGAAGAAGGGCCTTCCTACGTTTGGAACTGAGAACTGGTCCCCGACAGAATTCCAGACTGAGGCGTGCGGGGCGCTCCCGAAAGGTTGCCCCAGGGGAGGAGGTCTTCGGGGCAGAGAAGGCCGGGAGATTCCCGCCGCCGAACTCTGGCCTTCTGGGAAAGACCTTCGGCCAGACCCCCACCTCTTTACACTAGTGTTCCGAGATTTCCCCCAGAATGGGCTGTGCTCCAGGCTCTGAGGGAATGAGAAGTAGAGGTCCTGGGAGCCTGCAGCTGGGGTCGCCAGAGTGGATAAGTGACCAGGGCAGCGTCGGTAGGCCGAGTGCAGCTGACCTCGACTCAGGCACTGGTCCTTCTTCCAGATGTGCTGCTGCTTTGGTGCCCTGGTTCTCTGAGGTGTCAGACGCCTCTTGCCCGGGAGCGAACATTTAGGGGGACGGAGAGCGGTTGCCCCTAGAAGTACCCAGATCTCGGGCTTTCAGGAGTGCTTAGCTATGCGACTGTGATACAAGAAAAATCAATCCTGAGAGAGATACATTTTAACCAAGAAAAATAATTAGTTTGCAAAACCAAATTGGATTCCCTTCCCATTTCATTTGATTTTCACACAGAATTGGAAGTGAAATGTGTGGAAAAGAAGAAAAGATGGTCTACAGTTTATTTGGGCAAGAATCTGTCCTGTAACCTGGTGTGTTTGTGTAGACTTGACCTACTGTTTTTTGTTTCTTTAATTGTAGGTACTAAGCAGACAAGTGCCTTGAAACAAGAAGATGCTTCTAAAAGGTATGAGAACTACTCAGACAGCTGCTTTCACTTATCTGTTAATCACATATTAATTGAACCATTTTTAAAAACAATAATGGGTGCTACCTCAGAGAAAATTATTTTGAGAGAAGGGGAAGATCTGGGAAGTACGATAAATTCTATCATAGATTGTTATTTTACCTACTCCACACCTTAAGAAAGTCCAATGGACACTTTTAGATTGCTGGTGAAGGTATGAGTATCTGTAGAAAGATGTCTATGGGAATAAACATTCCTGAATTAACCAGGTACTTTTTTTTCATCTCTTCACATAGTCTCCTTTTTTTGCATTATATGCCAGAGACTCCAAGAAACCTTTTTTGTTGTTGTTGTTTGTTTACATCATGTCCATATTTTCAGCAAAAAGTTGTCCTGTACTGTTTATAGGCATCTCCTAAAAAGGCTTTATCTCCTGTCAAAAAGGTTTTTAGAATAGATATAGTCTATGAGGATGATTAAAGTATACATATCTATAAGGTATCATTTTATAAACTATTGGCTTTGGCCTTAATTTACTCATTCTTTCAAAAATTATTTACTAAATGTAAGACATGCCAGATTTGTGTTAGGCCCTGAGGATATGATTTTTAAAAATTTTTTTAATTGAACTATAGTTGATTTACAATATTATATTAGTTTCAGATGTACAACATAGAGAGTAAATATTTTTGTAGATTACACTCCATATAAAATAATATTAATAATATTAAAAAATAATAGCTAAATTTCCCTGTACTGTACAGTACCTTCTTGTTGCTTATTTATTTTATACATAGTTTGTATCTCTCAGTCCCATACCCCAGTCTTGCCCCTCCCCCTGCTGTCTCCCTACTGGTAACCACTAGTTTGTCCTCTGTATAAGTGATTTCACATAATATTTGTCTTTCTCTGTCTGACTTATTTCACTAAGCATGATACCCTCTGGGTACATCCACATTGTTGCAAATTGCAGAATTTCATTCTTTTTTATGGCTGAGTAGTATTCCATGGCATGTATAAACCACATCTTTATCCATTCATCTGTTGATAGACACTTAGATTGCTTCTATATCTTGGCTATTGTAAATAATGCTGCTATGAACATTGGGGGGCATGTATCTTTTCAAACTAGTGTTGTAATTTTCTTCAGATATATACCCAGGAGTGGAGTTGCTGGATCATATGGTAGTTTTAGTTTCAGTTTTTTTGGGAACCTCTGTACTGTTTTCCATAGTGGCTGTACCAATTTACATTCCCACCAACAGTATGGGAGGGATCCCTTTTCTCCACATCCTCGCCAGCATTTGTTATTTGTAGACTTTTTGATGATAGCCATTCTGATAGGTATGAGGTGATATCTCATTGTGGTTTTGATTTGCATTTCTCTGATGATTAGCAGTGGTGAGCAGTTTTTCATGTTCCTGTTGGCCATGTATATATCCTTGGGAAAATGTCTATTCAGGTCTTCTGACCATTTTTTAATTGGGTTGTTTGTTTGTTTTTATATTGAGTTGTATCAGCTGTTAATATATTTTTGGGTATTAACCCCTTATTGGTCATATCATTTGCAAATATTTTCTCCCATTCAGTAGGTTGTCTTTTCGTTTTATTGATGGTTTCCTTTGCTGTGCAAAAGCTTTTAAGTTTCATTAGGTCCCATTGGTTTATTTTTGTTTTTATTTCCATTTCTCTAGGAGGTGGGTCAAAAAGGATCTTTCTGTGATTTATGCCATAGAGTGTTCTGCCTATGTTTTCCTCTAACAGTTTTATAGTGTCTGGCCTTACATTTAGGTCTTTAATCCATTTTGAGTTTTTGTGTATGGTGTTAGGGAGTGTTCTAATTTCATTCTTTTACATGTAGCTGTCCAGTTTTCCCAGAACCACTTATTGAAGAGGCTGTCTTTTCTCCCTTGTATATTCTTGCCTCCTTTATGAAAGATAAGGTGACCATATGTGTTTGGGTTCATCTCTGGGCTTTTTATGTCAAAGAGTATTCTGACTGTGTTCTCTTCTGGGAGTTGTGTGGTTTCAGAGGCCCTGAGGATATGATTTTGAACAGAATACACACAGTTCCTTTCTAGTGGAACAGAGAAATACCAATTAAATTATCACAAATAAATACATAATTACAAATTATGATAAGTGCTATAAAGGAAAAGACTGTGATGGAGGAACTAGAAACCGGGATCCAGTAAAGCTGGAGGTTGGCAGGAAGGGTGGTAGGTTTTCAGGGAAAGGCTTCTCCAAGAAAGTAATAATTAAACTGAGACCTGAAGGCTAAGTAGGCATTTACCAGACCAAGAGTAGTGAGGCGAGACCGCCAGCCAGAAGTGGCAATATGTGTGACAAGAAAAAGCTTAGTCATTTAAAAAAAAGGAGATGCTGAGGGTGGTATGCAGCATTCTGAGCAAAGGAAGAAAGCAGCATAGGAAAAGGTTAGAGGTGGGTTCTATTCAAACAGTGCCCAGTAGGCCATGGTGAGAAATTCAGATTTTCTAAGTGCAAATGGGAAAACTTTAATAAAGTAGAAGAATTTAAGTTTTAAAAGTTGTAAGATGTTAGGGATAGTGATCATTTGGGAGTGGAGAAATCAGATAAATTTGAGATCTGTTTTGAAGAGTATTCTCCTGTGGAGCAGCATGATTATAGTGACTTGGCTTTAGGAAATATTATTGGGTGGGCCAAAAAGTGCCTTCAGTTTTTTAAGTAAAAATAAAAGACACATTTTCCATTTTCACCAAGAACTTTATTGAACATCTTATTCACCCTTTTGTTCCACTACCTTCTGCCTTTTTTTAGGCAACTTCATAATTCCATCTTACCAAAACTTTTAATCTTTTTGAGCAAAGAACTGTTCCAGGTACCTTTTACAGTCTTCCAAGGAATTGAAATTTTTTCCATTAAGAGAATTTTGCAAAGCCCGAAATAAATGGAAATCCAAAGGTGCAATGTCTGGTGAATTGGGTGGATGAATCAGAACTTCCCAGCCAAGCTGTAACAGTTTTTGCCTGGTCATCAAAGAAACATGCGGTCTTGTGTTATCCTGATGAAAGATGATGAGATTTCTGTTGGCTAATTCCGAATGCTGCTTTCAGGTGGTCTAATTGGGAGCAGTACTTGTTGGAATTAATTGGTTTTCTGGAAGGAGCTCATAATAGATGACTCCCTTCCAATCCCACCATACACATATCACCTTCTTTGGATGAAGACCGGCCTTTGGTATGGTTGGTGGTGGTTTCATTTCACTTTTCCCGTGATCCCTTCCATTCCACACTGTTGTACAGTATCCACTTTTTATTGCCCATCACAGTTTGTTTTAAAAACAGAATGTTTGGGCTTCCCTGGTGGCACAGTGGTTGAGAGTCCGCCTGCCGATGCAGGGGACACGGGTTCGTTCCCCAGTCTGGGAAGATCCCACATGCCGCGGAGCGGCTGGGCCCGTGAGCCATGGCCGCTGAGCCTGCGCATCCGGAGCCTGTGCTCAGGAGCAGGAGAGGCCACAACAGTGAGAGGCCCACGTACCGCAAAAAAAAAAAAAACAAACAGAATGTTTTCATTACATTTCAGTTGAGAATCTCATGCGGAAATACAGTCAAGAAGGGTTTTTTTTGTTTTTCTGAAGGGTATTTTTTTTTTTTAATTTATTTTTGGCTGCGTTGGGTCTTCATTGCTGCGCGCGGCCTTTCTCTAATTGCGGTGAGCAGAGGCTACTCTTTGCTGTGGTGCACGGGCTGCTCATTGCAGTGGCTTCTCTTGTTGTGGAGCACGGCCTCTCGGCACACAGGCTTCAATAGTTGTGGCTTGCGGGCTGTAGAGCGCAGGCTCAGTAGTTGTGGTGCACAGGCTTAGTTGCTGCGCAGCATGTGGGATCTTCCCGGACCAAGGGCTCGAACCTGTGTCCCCTGCATTGGCAGGCGGATTCTAACCACTGCGCCACCAGGGAAGTTCTGGTCAAGAAGGTTTTTTTCACTTAACTTATGTGGAGCCCAAACATCAAAGCAATTCACATAACCAAGCTGGTGCAAATGATTTTCAAGGCTTGATTTGGATATTTTGAGTGTATCTTCTATCTCCCGAGTGGTATAATGTTGATTGTTCTTAATTATTGTTTCAATTTGATTGCTGTCAACTTCAACTGGTCCACCCAACTGTGGAGCATCATCCAGTGAGAAATCTCTAGCACGAAACTTCTCAAACCACTTTTGACACGTTTGATCAGTCCCAGCACCTTCTCCGTACACTGCACAAATCTTTTTGCGTTTCAGTTGTGTTTTTACCTTTCTTGAAATAATAAAGCATGATATGCCAAAAACGTTGCTTTTTTCTTCCATCTTCAATGTTAAAATGGCTACACAAAAATTCACCAATTTTGATAAGTTTTTTTTTTTAACGTAAGCTGATATGACAGCTGTCACATACAATCTAACAAAATTGTTTCGAATGAAGTTAAAGACAACTAAGTGCTACTAGAGCCATCTTATGGAAAAAACCTAACAAACCTTTTGGCCAACCAAATACAAAAGTAAAGTTTAGTTAATAATTATAACAATGTAATTTGCAACTCTCTTCAACATGGATCTGACCACAAGCTTGAGATTATATTTTATTCTAAGCACTATGATTTGAAGAATATAGATAAGCTGAAATGTATTTTGAGCAGATCACGCAGGATGATGAAACAATTAAAAATCCTTGGGGTAGCCAACTAGTTGTTGAAAGGAGTGATCCTTCATAAATTTATTCCAACTGAAAAATACTTATACATTCAATCCAGGTGAATAGTATTAAGCCAGAAATTAAAGAGCTTTGCAAAAATATAAAACAATTCCTCTCTTCACAATAAATTTTTCATTTAAAAATATGTTAAGCGCTTCCCTGGTGGCTCAGTGGTTAAGAACCCACCTGCCAATGCAGGGGACACGGGTTCAAGCCCTGGTCCAGGAAGATCTCACATGCCGCGGAGCAACTAAGCCCATGCACCACAACTACTGAGCCTGCGCTCTAGAGCCTGCAAGCCACAACTACTAAGCCCATGTGCCACAACTACTGAAGCCTGTGCACCTAGAGCCCATGCTCCGCAACAAGAGAAGCCACCGCAGTGAGAAGCCCATGCACCGCAACGAACAGTAGCCCCCACTCACGGCAACTAGAGAAAGCCCGTGCACAGCAACAAAGGCCCAGTGCAGCCAAAAATAAATAATAAATAAATTGATTTTTAAAAATATGTTAAATGTAATGGGTGCATTCCTATTAAATGAATTAATAAATGAACGCTTGAAATTTTTCTCACCTTTAATCCTAGTATGGTAAGTATCAACAGATATAATCTATATAAGCGAAAGCTAAGAGTATAAAGGAGCACTGAAACCAAAAAGTTTGAGAACCACTGCTGTACACCACACTACCTGTCATTTGGGTTAGAGAGCAGCAGTGAGACAGGGCTATCCATGGGATACAGCTGTAGGTATCCATCAGTTAAGGAGTGCGGCTGTTCCTGCACGTTGAGGTGATTAACTGCTTAAGTTAGCAACTCCTAATGTACATTCTGTTCTGGTCTTAGTATATGACATAGCTTTTAGTGGTAGGCAGCAAAATGAGAAAAATAAAAATGTTTGTCATAAAGCTGAATATATATATTTAATACAAAGAACTGTCTTTTAATCTCTGTCCATGTCTTTTTTACATATTTGACGTAAGATTGGTCTTTATGAAATGGTGGGAGAACAGGTGTTAATTGCAAGTTTCTTCTTGTTTTAATGTCCCTATTTGTCCCCAGCTGGCAATCTTGTGTCATTTCTCCAAATTGTTTTTGTAAGACATATTGCTCCAGGCCAGGAACTAGAGTCTAAAGTCTTGGAAGTCAGTGAAGGAAGGGAGAAAAGGTGAGTACATTCTAGGTCCAGGTATGAGAGCCTAGTCAATGTCCAAGAGGGCAGCAAATGTTGTTCTGGTAGGCAAGAAGAAAGTAGGGTAGGAAAGGAGCAAATAAGTCACCAAGATAGTTGGTATCTTTGGTCCCATGGCAGTGGTTCTCAGCCCTGTTACACGCTAAGATTATCTGGAACACTTAAGAAAACACCAGTAACCAGGCCCCATCCTCAAAGATTGTGATTTAATTAGCCTGCAGTGGGACCTAAGCATGGTATCTTTTTAAAAAATCTCATCAGATGATCCTAAAGTGCAGCTAGACTTGAGAACCACTGTCCTAGGGCCACTGTTTGATCAGATAGCCTCTGCTTTTATATTCATGATGTGTATTCATGGGGCCAGCAAAGGCTGACAGAGTCCCACTGGTGCGAGGATAAGGTCCAGCCCTCCTAGGAAGATTGTTGTTTTCCTAAACTATATAGTCATATCAATATAGTTGTTTAATAAGACTTTACAACAAAAGTAAGTAAATACTTCTTTGCAGATATGACTCTGTCCTGTCAGACTGGGCCAGCCACTACTTAACTTTTGAGAATTAGCACAAAGAAATTTTTACTCACAAGAACAGCCGAAATCCTCTTTTACCTCTCCAGTCACTTCTGATTTCTAAAGATTTCAGGGGAAAACCTCCATTTTTAGGTACACACAGGAGTGATTGAGTATAAAATCTAACTGGCAAAAAGATTTCCCCTCATTTTCTTTTCTGTAGGAGACTTTAAGTTCTTCCTTGTCCTCTGAGCTCTGGAAGTCAAATAATCCTGTTGTTATGGCAGACATCAATGTGTGCAGTGTAACAAGTAGCTTGTTTCCTTTTTGAAAAGTATTGGATTGAAAGAAACAGCATTTAAAAATATACATTTAACTTAAATAGCAAAATAGTAAGTTGTTAGTGTTGTATTTTAAAATATAGAAAATTAGCTATGCTAAAACTTACAAGTAGAATAACCTTTATAACCTTTATAATATGTAAAAAAAAATACATATTTTTTTAATTTTAGGAAAGCCGAACTAGAAGCAGTTGTCAGAAAGAAGATTGAGTTTGAGAGAAAAGCTCTACGTATTGTTGAACAGCTTTTAGAAGAGAATATTACAGAAGAATTCCTAAGGGAGTGTGTATGTGTTGATAAATTATTACTTTTGTTGTATAAGATCTTTAAATATGTGTAATGTGAAACTTCTTTACAGTATTGAAATCTTTGAATCTATTGTCAGCTACATGCTATAGAAATTATGCATTTAAAAATAATCAACCATTATGCATTCCTTGTTTTATAGTGACTTTAAAATGCACTAAAGAGAGTGCATTATGCATATTAATGCATATTATGCATTGATATATTAATATATTAATTAATATATTATATAATATTATATATATTAAATTATATATTAATATTATATATATTAATATATAATATATTATATATTATATATTATATAATATATATTATATATAATATATAATATAATATATAATATATATTATAATATATAATAATATATATAATATATATAATATATATAATTATATATATAATATATATAATATATTTTTATATATTTATTTATATATTTTTATATAAAATATATAAAATATATATATCTATATAATTATATTATATAGATATAAATATATATATAATATATATAAATATATATTATATATAATATATATAATATATATTTTATATATTTATATTTATATATTTATATATTTATATATATATTAAATTAAAAAATATATATTAAAATATAATATATTTTAATATATAATTATATATAATATAATATATATATTATAATATATATTATAATATATAATAATATATTATATATAATATAATTATATATTAATATTTTATTAATATTAATTATATATTATATATTAATTAATATATAATATATAATTATTATATATAATAAATTAATATATTATGCATGTTTTACCCCTTCGTGCTAGTTCTTTTAACCAGTCTGCTAATCTCAACCGATTTTCATTGCTTTGCACTGCTGATCCCCATGTCACTTTTCATATTCTGTATGTTATCCTATTTTAGTAATGGAAGATCGTTATTTTTGTTAATGTAATTTCATTAATTTTGATATTTTAAAAACCTGAAATATAGACCATTTATAGTTTAACACATAAGAGAATTATCATCTGCATTAAAAAACTTTTTTTGTTTTCTTTAATGGCTTATTGCATTAAAAACTTGAATGGAAATGTCTGTTATATCCTCATAATCCTTAAGAGAAAAAAGAAATGGAAAATTAAAGCTCAGAAATTTTATTGCAGAAATAATTCTTAGTGTGGCTTAGAGATTTTCCTAAACAAGAGGAATATAAATATGACAATATTTAAATTCATATAGGTAACTGCATCAGAATCTCCATACTTGATGACTTTAAAGACAAAGACAGACCAGAAATGGTTTGTCTCAAGAACTGAGATTATTTGAACATGAAAACGTCAAAGGAAAATATCTGGCATTAGCTTATAACTATCACCTCACTGTTCTTTTCAGAAGATAGAAGATTTTGCACAAAAATTTGTTCAGGAGTCACAATGACACCTTTAGTATACTTTGTTTTTGAGATTGTGCTTTAAGAAATAGGTAAAATTATATCCTATTATTTTATTTGGTTTATTTTTGAGTAATACTTTTTTATTATTATTTAATTGTTTTTGGCTGTGTTGGGTCTTTGTTGCTGCACACGGGCTTTCTCTAGTTGCAGCGAATGGGGGGCTGCTCTTCGTTATGGTGCGCTGGCTTCTCTTGTTGTGGAGCACGGGCTCTAGGCGCACGGGCTTCAGTAGTTGTGGCTCGTGGGCTTAGTTGCTCCGTGGCACGTGGAATCTTCCTGGGCCAGGGCTCGAACTGGTGTCCCCTGCATTGGCAGGCAGATTCTTAACCACTGTGCCACCAGGGAAGTCCCAAGTAATACTTTTTTAAAATAAAATATACTATCAATATTTTCCTTTGATATAGCAGTCACTGTAGCATCACTTCTTCCTCCTTTCATGAATTGTATAATCTACAGGGATGCACAGTCTACCATGGCAGAAATTTTTTGGGCTTTGTGGGTTTTTTTTTTTAAATAATAGCTAACATTTTCTGAGTACTCAGTATGTGTCAAGAAGCGCTTTTTGAGTACTTTTCCTTTATTTTCTCTTCTGATTCTAACATCAAACCTATGAGATAGGTACTGTTATGATCCCTGTGTTTTCAGATGAGATCGGTAAAGCTTAAAGAGCTGATAAATAAACTTTTCCAATAATCTGGCGGGGGAAATGCCCCTCTCATTTCTTTATAGGGGAAGTTCATCACACCTGCTCATTATAGTGATGTCGTGGATGAGCGTTCTATTATCAAACTCTGTGGCTATCCCTTATGTCGGAAGAAGCTAGGAATTGTAAGTAACTACTTTTTTTTAACATGTAGACTTTTTATTTTTATATTTAGCAAAATACTGTGTAGAAAGAACAATAAATGAAACAGGTCATGAACTAATGATGTGGGTTAGCCAAAGATATGATATGTACATGACTTACTCTTGTTAACTGTAAAGTTCATGTTTGTTATTTGAATTCTTTTGTAAGCTATATGTTCTTTTCTTTAGGTACCAAAACAGAAATATAAAATTTCTACCAAAACCAATAAAGTCTATGATATTACTGAAAGAAAGGTAAGTTTAAAGGCTATTTTCAATGTGGCAGTTAATTTTTAATATTATACTAAATGGAATTCTAAAAATATCTGTTTAAAATCTTGCCTTTTAGAAAATAGCCATGTTAAAAGTTTTTCATTTATAAATATTTCATTCAAGATGTTTAAAAAAAACCTCTTTGCTTACACTTTACTTAATATGTGAACTTTTAAAAATTAAAAATGCATATTGGCACAAATTCAGGCGAGTGAATCATAGGACAGAGTAGAGAGCCAGAAACAGACTCACTGCTTATGTGGACACTGGACATATGACATCAGGAGTATTTTAGATCAGTGGAGAAAGGATGGATTTTTTTTTAATAAATTGTACTGGCATGATTAGTTATCCATATGGAAATAATGAAAACTGACACCTATTTCAGTGTACATACAAAGATCAATTTTAGGTAGGTTAAGGACCTAAATGTAAAAGAGATACCTTTTCAAAGACAGTATGAGAGAATATCTTTATAAACTTGGACTAGAGAGAATTTCTTAAATAAGATAGAAAACTATAGACCATAGAGGAAAAATTGATACATTTTTTTACATTAAAATAGAAAACATATGCTCATTAGAAGTTTCTTTAAAAAGAGAGTGAAAAGATAAGCTACAAATCAGAAGGAGTTATATTTCTCACATGTAACTGACCATAGATTCCTAACCAGAGTACGTCATCTATAAGAAAAAGGCAAAGACTTAATTAAAAAAATTTTACGGAAGGAACTTGAATGGCTAATGAATATATGAAAAGATGCTCAGCCTTATCGGTAATCAGGAAAATAGCAAATGAAAACACATTGAGTTACATTTTTACAGTCCCCAAATTAGCAAAATTATAAAAACCTGACAGCATTAGTAACTCTGTATACTGCAAGTCAAATAAAAATTGGTACAACCTTTTTGAGCAACTGTTTGGCAAAGTCAAATTTGCGCATTCTTTGTGACCATTCTTTCTATTCTTTGGTATAAATCCTTTCCCATGTGCACAAGTATATATGTGTATAAATGTTCCTAGTAGGATAAACAAAATATGGTACATACATAGAATGGAATAATTATTTGACCTTAAAAAGGAAGGAAATTCTGACACAAGCTACAACTGACTGTACTTTGAAGACGTTATCCTAAGTGAGATAAGCCAGCACAAAAAGAAAAGTATTATATGGTTCTACTTATATGAGGTAATTAGAGTAGTCAAATTTATAGAGACAGAAAGTAGAATGGTTTTTGTCAGAGGAGGTGGAAATGGGGACTTATGGTTTAATGGGTGTGGAGTTTCAGTTTTGCAAGATGAAAAGAGTTCTGGAGCTAGATGTTGGTGATGGTTGCAAAACAGTAAGAAGGTACTTAATGCCACTGAACTATATACTTAAAAATGCTTAAGATGGTAAATTTTGTGTATTATACCACAATTTTTTAATTTAAAAAATTGTTATTAAAAGAAGGTTCATAGTAACATTGTAATGATAACAAAAAATTACAAACAACTCAACTGTCCGTAAATAGTAACTAAAAGGCAGTATACTTAGGCAATGGAATATAATACACAGTGTAAATGAATAAGCTATAGCTACACAAATGAGTCTAAAAAACATAATGTGGAACAGAAGAATACAAGAATACATGACAATATGATTCCATTTAGACAGAGTTTAAAAATAGGCAAAACCGAATGATATATTTTATAGGATATGTATGTAAGTAGCAACACTAAAAGAAAGCAAAAGAATGAATAACACAAAATTTATAATAGTGGTTACCTCTGGAGAGTGTGGAGAGTGATACCATTGGGGAGGGATACATAGAAGCCTTCAGAGGTACTAAATCTTACTTCTTACCTTGGGTGGTAGATTCATGGGTTTTCGTTTTTTTCTGTGAACTACATATTTATGTTTTATATTCTCTTCTGTACATAAGTTGTATTTCACAATAAGAAAAAAATAATTTGCTAGTTTTAAAATGTTCTTTTCAGTGTTTTTGCAGCAATTTTTGTTATAAAGCATCGAAATTTTTTGAAGCACAAATTCCTAAAACTCCAGTGTGGGTTCGAGAAGAAGAAAGGTAATTTAAATCATTATGTATACATTTGTTCATAAATTCTAATAATTTCTTTCTATTTTTTGAAATATGCAAAAAGTAGGTATAGTTTTCTTTGGAATGCATTTACTGTACACATTTTAATTGTGGGGAAATGGTTATATTTCAAGCAGAGCTTTTGAGGATTTTACACTTAAAATCAGAAAATTAATACATACAAATGTTATGTGTTTGCTGTTTTAGCTTTAAGCACAAAATCTGAACTTTGCTTCCTATTGTGATAGTTATTTCTATTAATTCTGTTAATATAATCCTGGGATAAGAATTATAAATTTTTTCAGAAGGTACTGGATTTTGGGATCCAACTGAACTCACTTTGTTGTTAAGAAACTATATACTAATGTTAAAAAGTTCAGGTTACTAATTTATTTAATCTGTATTAAAAATCGGTACAATATAAATTTAAAGAAAGCCAATTTAAAGAGTCATTTTTAGCAAAAAAGGTTATAGACATTCCTGGGATTTTGCCTTGTGAGAAATGTTTAAACATTTATAACATTTTATTAGTTGCTGAATTTGAAAGAGAATTTATTACTGAGGGGAAAATTACATAATATTAAAAAAGTAACAAAAATTATTCTTATGTAACTGAACTGTATTGTCTAGAAATTCCAAACAAAGGCTTAAATTAATGAGATAAAGTCTCAAGTAATTCATGTTTGATAGAGAATATTGTAACAACACAAGGCAGGGTTATTTGGGGTAAAATAGGATCTATGCTAAATAAACTTAAAGTCTTATTTGATACACAAGTAACGTGACACTACTGTATGTTCAACTAGCATTAATTTTACTGATGGCAGTACCTTTGCAGACACCTTTGCCTGCTGCTCCAATTTTGTGTGGTTCAGAATATGTAAAATATACTACAGTATGGCCTTTGTTAATTGAATTCAACGTAATGGAGACTAAATTGCTCATCATTTCTCTAGCAGCCTATCCAACTTTCTTGTTTGGAGGATAAAAGATTGTAGCATTGTCCAAAGTGACTGGGAAGCTAAGAGCACCTTTCTAACTATCACTTTTTCTCTTTCCTTAACATTTCTTTAACCAGCGCTGCCCATTATCTCCTCAGTCCTAATGACAGTGACATATTCCATTTCCCAGTGTTAAGACTGGTGTTTCCTTGAGTTGTTCTTAACTGTGCTTCCAGAGATCTCTACTTCTTGAAGTTAGCTCTCTCATTTAGCCCATACTCATATCTGCTTCAAAACCATTTATCAAAGCACCTTTGCTGTCATCTCTGTTTTCTTCAGATATAGTTATTGATACTTCCTTCAGCTAATTTAAAACAGTTCTTCCCTCTAACCTTTTCTCAAAATCTTACCATGCTCTCTTAAGAATGCCCACTTTTTCCCAAAGCATGAAGCTCTGTCATTTTATATTTGTAGTTCTTGAATTTCTACCATATCTATATGCCCTTTCTTACCTCACTTAAAAAAGAAAGACGAAAATAACCTTGGTTTCCCTAAACTAATCAATTTAATTTACATTTAAAATGTATAGCATGCTCTTACTACCCAGCAGGCTACACATGTGTAAAAACCAACCTGTGAGTTTAAATTTAAATCTCATTGGGATGACAAAACAAATACACATGAGTGAAACAAGTTTGTACTTATTCTAATGGGAACCTGTAATGTAAGTTAGTGAGGATAAAGCATTGCATAATGAAAAACTGTAAGCAGAAGTGAGAAAATAAACTCATAGGAATAGGCTGGTATTGGAAGTAGATAGTGAGAACATTAGCTCACTTGAAATAAGGGATATGTTTGGGCAAAAAATAGAAAATAATGATACGTATCAAGGAGCCAAGCTAAGTTTGGTATATCTTCAAGTCCTGGGGAGATATCAAGTGTTTTTGAATAGAATTTAGTTTGGCATTGGTGTATAAGATGAATTAAAGAGAGGATCATAATGAAAGAACTGAAAGGGTCCTTAGAGAAAATTTAATCCAACCTTATTATCAAACAAGCTCAGAAAGACTAAGTGTATTTCTTAAGCTAGTGATAGATTCTGAACAAGGCTAGGATTCTTTCATCATATTCCTCTTGATTGGAAGTAACCAGTGAGTAATCTATAAATATACAATTGTCACATTGTACATAGTGTAACTATAGCCCTTATTTATGTATAATACTTGTCTGTATATAATAACCATCTCAGTATTTTTCATATCTGGATGCGTCAGTGTTACCTTAATTTCTAAATTCTTAGGGGCAAGGATTATGTCAGTTTATCTAATCCACTAGAGGTCACTGTGTTTTCACAGAGAATGTTTGATATTTTTATGTGTGCTAATGATCAGAATTCTGGAATTCAGTATTCGTTTAAAAAGCTTGTCTAGCTATTGTACATATAAGCTCTACAGAAATGTGGTATTTTAAAGAAAGTCTGTTCACATATAGTATGGGGTATAACATTCGTAACCTATCTTCTTTTAAAGGGGAAAAATGGCTTTTTTTTAGATGGCAGCATTAAGTATTTAATGCAGAGATATTTTTATTAGCTTAGAGTGAGTTGTAATAAATAATAAGCTATATCACCATCATAATATTAAGTTATAATTTTATTAATATTACTATTTTTATTATAATTTAAAAATAAGAATAAATTTTAAAATTCACTCATAGAATTAGTTATTTTATTGTAATGACTTGCAAAATCTTTCTTTAATTGAAATATAGTTGACATATAGTATTATATTAATTTCAGGTATACTACATGGTGATTTGACATTTTCATATGTTATGGAATGATCACCACAATAAGTCTGTTAACCATCTGTGTCCATACAAAGTTATTACAATATTATTGAACATATTCCTCATGCTATACTTTACATCTCTATGGCTTCTTTATTTTATAACTGGAGGTTTGTACCTCTTAATCTACCCTTCACCTATTTCATCGACATTTGTTTGTTCTCTGTATCCATGAATGATTTCCAAAATTTTTGACCACTGTAATAAATGCATTTTACATTATCCACCACATACATAGAACTGAAGCAAAAGTTTTAGGAAACAGTTTTTATCCTCACTACATGAAAAGGCTCTGATATTTTCTACTCTGTTGCTTTTTTGAAATGCTGGTAGCAACCCCCTTAATTGGTTGGTCCTGATCTGTAGTGTTTGTTTGTTTGTGTAAATTTATTTTATTTATTTTATGTTTGGCTGCATTTGGTCTTCTTTGCTGCAAGTGGGCTTTCTCTAGTTGTGGCGAGTGGGGGATGCTCTTCATTGCAGTGTGCAGGCTTCTTACTGTGGAGCACGAGCTCTAGGCGCACCAGCTTCAGTGGTTGTGGCACGCAGGCTCAGTAGTTGTGGCTCGCAGGCTCTAGAGTGCAGGCTCAGTAGTTGTGGCGCTTGGGCTTAGCTGCTCCGCGGCATGTGGGATATTCCCAGACCAGGGATAGAACCCACGTCCCCTGCATTGGCAGGCGGATTCTTAACCACTGTGCCACCAGGGAAGCCCCCGATCTGTAGTTTTAAGAGCACTGTTTTGTTGGATCTAGCTTAGATTTTTAGTTGTTTTAGTGTAAGAAAGTCTGTTACCAGCACTGAATCTTATTTTCCTCATTTGTAAGTAGAAAGTTGCATTTAACCTTAGTTCCCTTTAGTTCTAATGTTTTACAATTCTAAGTCAGTCAGTGCTGCTATAGTGAAAGTTTTCTAGATAAGGAAATGTCTCATTGATAAAAATGATGAAAATTAAAATGATCAGTATAAGCCTAGGGAAATTTATACTACCTTGTAGAGAAGTCTGTCTCATTTAAGGGTACAGAATACAGTATTAGAATACAAATTACTGACTAAATAAATTTGAACTCTTCAGTCTGTAAAAGATAAAGTCTGATAAAGGATTGAATTAAAGTTTTTAAATTATGAAGAAAAACCAAGAATTTTTTTTTTTTTTTTTTTTTTTTCGGCACGCGGGCCTCTCACTGTTGTGGCCTCTCCCTCTGCGGAGCACAGGCTCCGGACGCGCAGGCTCAGCGGCCATGGCTCACGGGCCCAGCCGCTCCGCGGCATGTGGGATCTTCCCAGACTGGGGCACGAACCCGTGTGCCCTGCATCAGCAGGCGGACTCTCAACCACTACGCCACCAGGGAAGCCCAACCAAGAATATTTTATATTTTATAGTATGTCCAGAACAACTTGAAGTTTACATCTTTAGGGACACCATGGTCTTACATACCATTTGGAAATAGAATATTCAATTTGACAATTTGACTCAATTTGTTTTTTCTTACATTATTGTGAAAGCTAATATAAATTTATTCACCAGATTCTAAATACTAAAAACTATAGTAAAATTTACTATAAGATACTATTTTGTACCATAATAAACTCACTGCCTCATTGGTAAAAACCTATAAATCAATTTAAGAAAAAGTTAGACAAATTCATGAATTCTAGCTCCATACTTCTGTTGAGGCTTTGGAGTCAAAAAGGGTCTTCATTTTCGTTATTAAGGTAAAAATATCTGGAGTATATCTTTAGTGTCATGAATAACAGCAATGCTTTACACAAAATGTCTCCTGATGCTCTGTCAGAGACAAAACATTGACCATGACGCAGTATGATGCTTCTCATGTTGTGAGTTAGAAATTTTTCACCCACTTGGTGGCCAGAAACAGACCACATACAGTTTTGTTCCTCTGAGACGGTATGCTTGTTTAGGTAGTCATATAGTTACATTTATAAATCCTGTTTGGTTGACTGTAGGCTCTGACGTTGTTGAAGGAGGGAAATTTCTTGAATTGTAACATTAAAAAATCAGGAGTTAAAGCTGAGAAGGAAGGGCAAATGTTTAGATTCAAATTTTGATTTAAAAGATGAAATTGGGGTGAATGGTTAATGCTGACAGAGCTAAAAGCGCCATCATGTGGCCCAGAGTAGGGGATTTTCACACATGCTTCTTAGCAATAAACAGTATAATCTTAGAGGTGCGGAAGCCAAAAACCTCTGCAGAACAACTTCTATAACCTCTTCCTGAATAGTGTTGCTTGGTAGACAGAATAAAAACTTTCTGAAACAGGTTTTAACATGTTTCATATTGTATTTGAAAAATTCCCACCACAGGGGGGAATTGTAGCCTGCTGCTTCTGTTGGTTTATATATAATACACATATTCTAAGTGATACACACACACCAAGGTCTTCTGGTGTGCTATTTCTAGTTTTAGATGTACTTTGCTAAAGTTACAGTTAATCATCTAATTTGTACTTTAGTGAAAATAATGTGAAAATGCTTATAAAGAAGAGCTTGAAGATATTCTTTAACTAAGATAGTTATTTTTTAAATTGAGCTTATCTGAATTAAATGTCTCAGGACAACGTAAACTTTGAAAGGAATGGAAGATACTTAACATTGATGAGAAATGGTAGTTTTAACAAAGAAAAAGCTTTTGAATTTCATCTAAAAAAGGATAGAAAAGAAAGAGCAATGTAACTTGGTGCCTTGTTTCTAAAACAGCTCATAGCAAAAACAAACTGAATTTTATATTGAACCTTTTGTCCAGTACCTCATTAAATTCAGTTTTGGTTTATCTTAGTGTCAGGTACCATTTTCCCTTTTACAGATTGGGAATCAGAGTATTAAAGTCACTCATAAAGCATCTAGAAACAATGTTCAGCATAGTTTTCTTTATGTGAAGTCAGAGAACTGAAACAAAGGAGAGGAAAATAGTAAAGTATATTGAATTCTTTTGGGAGGGGATAAGTAAAGATGGTATCCTCGCAACTTTTGGGGTTCCTTTTTCTGGCTTTAATTAGAGGCATCATGTTAGAAAGAGAGAACTTAGACTTTGAAAGACCTAAATTCAAATCCTAGATTTACTACTCGATATGTGTAGTGATCTTAGGAACTCAGTTAACCCCTCAGAGCTTCAGTTTCCTCATCTATAAAAATAAAGTTGTTAGTTACGTGAAGATTAAATGAAATAATAACGATGTAGCAGAAAGTATGGGAAGATGAAAAAGTCCTGGAGATGGTGATAGTTGCACATCAGTGTGAATGTACTTGATACCACTGAACTGTAGCTAAAAATGGTTTAAATGGTCAATTTTATGTAATGTATATTTTACCACAATTTAAAAAAAAAATTCACTTACCATATAATAAGCAATCAATATATGCTAATTTTCCCCTTCATTAGAGGTTTAATTTTCTTTTAATTCTTAGTGTTTTTCTCAAAAAATATCAAGTTGTATTGCTGGAGATTTCTCATAAAACTACTTAAATTGTATTCATGATTTAGAATAATGTTTACATTTTTATTACCCCTTGATTCAGCCATGCTTGGACCTCATTCTTATTTGGAACCATTCTGCCAACAAGATCTTGAAATAAGAGCTTCCCGTCTCTGACCACAACCTCTATCTCATCTGCATCTGTCACTCCTGAATGTGCTTTGTGACCTCGTTTTGACCTCCTGTCTCTACCTCAGCTCTATTCTTCTAGGTTGGCAGACCCTCATTAAATTTGTTTTCTTGAGTTCCACTGTCAGCAGTTGTAATATCATCCTCTCAAACGATCCCAGATTCTTTCTCCCTTAACTTCTATTATGTCCACCTTCTAGGCTTCAGTCATCCTTCTTTTCTGTTGCTGAAGATTATTGGGTAAAGTTCTCAAATAAGATCATTAGCACTTTCGATATGCTGTCTCATTTAATTCAGTCCTCACAACATCCCTGAGGAAGTACCGTTACCCATTTTATGGGTGGTGAAACTGAGGCTTAGAGAGGTTTAGTGACTCTCTCAAGAACACTTAGCTTATATATCTAGATTTGGGATTTAAATGCAGATTTGTCTGGCACCAAAGCCTGCACTCTTTGCATTCCTGTGGCCCTGTTCCAGTTCATTCTGTCTAGTCTCAACAGTGTCCTCACATGTTTATTCTTTGTTTCTTAATGACTGATACATTCAGACCTTTTCTCCTCTCCTTAAACTTTGAACCCCACCCCCAACTCCTAGTAGATATAACCTACTACTTAACTGAAATGATTGAGGGCATCCACCAGAAGCTCCTTCAACATTATTTTCTTCATATGCTTTCTCATTTCTCTGCCTCCTCGTTGCTAATGTAGTACCTCTGTGTTACCGTTTCTGTTCTCCTCTCACCAAGGCCTTGCTGTATGGTTTATTCCTATTTTCTTACTCTTTCAAACTCTCCTTTCATTCTAATTCTTTTTCCTGTACTTTAAAAAGGAAAAAAA